>NC_052958.1:38344356-39544356 GCF_013358895.1 Oreochromis aureus | reverse complement strand
CGAGTCTGGTACAGAAGAACTTGACTGGCCTGCACAGAGTCCTGACCTCAACCCGATAGAAAACCTCTGGGATGAATTAGAACAGAAACTTCAAGCCAGGCCTTCTTGCTCAAAATGAGTGTCTGACCTCACAAATGCACTTCTGGAAGAACAGTCAAACATTTCCATGAAAATTCTTAAACCTTGTGGAAAGCCTTCCTAGGAGAGTGTGTGAAATCAGATAAGCAAATCTCCAAAAGGTGATTCTGTTCATCTGGACGTAGCGTTTTGTGGGAGAAACGTTTCGTCACTCATCCAAGTGACTTCTTCAGTCTCAGCTGACTGCAGGTTTCCCCAAACCTTATAAACAGTACATTTGCATAATGACTGAAACCAGCCCACTGAAGGAACAATGGGCTGTGAGGTCAGGTCCTTAATCATAATTACGCAAATTCTCATGACCATTGATCAACAATCACTGACCAAAACCCACTGATCAAAGAACACTGATCAATGGCCATGAGTACCATTCACAGAGAGTTGGGGAATGGCTGCAATCACAGCATTGTAAGATGGCGAAAGATGTACCCTTAGGCCCCCTCCTCGATTCAAAGATGGTCTTTCCCTTTTCACGTAAATGGCCTCCTTGACTCCGCGCTCAGACCAGCATTCTTCCCTGTCCAGGATGTGTACATCCTCATCCTTGAAAGAGTGTCCACTGGCCTGTAGGTGTAAATAAACTGCAGAGTCCTGGCCTGATGAGGTTGCTCTTCTGTGTTGTGCCATCCGCTTCGCTAGAGGTTGTTTGGTTTCCCCGATGTATAAATCCTGGCAATCCTCCTGGCACTTAACAGCGTACACTATGTTACTCTGTTTGTGTCGGGGGACCCGATCCTTGGGGTGGACCAGTTTTTGGCGCAGCGTATTTTGGGGTTTAAAAGCCACAGAGACCCGGTGTTTAGAAAAAATGCGTCTCAACTGTTCCGATACTCCTGACACATACGGGATCACTACAGGTTTTTGCCTGGGCAGCGGTTGTCCTTCTCTCCTGGATCGGCTGGAGCTTTCTTTAGGCGCCTTCCCAGCTTTGACAAAAGTCCAGCTGGGATAACCACATTTACTCAGGGCCTTCTTGATGTGCTGTTCTTCTGCCTCCCTGTCCGCTGTGTCAGTGGGGATGGTGTTCGCTCTGTGTTGTAGCGTCCTGATGACACCCAGTTTGTGCTCCAGTGGATGATGAGAGTCAAACCTTAGATACTGATCCGTATGCGTAGGTTTACGGTACACGTCAGCTTTTAGATGTCCCCCATTACTGATGGAAATCTCACAGTCTAAGAAGGCTAACCTGCCACTTTTCATATCCTCCCTGGTGAATTGTTCCTTCAGTGGGCTGGTTTCAGTCATTATGCAAATGTACTGTTTATAAGGTTTGGGGAAACCTGCAGTCAACTGAGACTGAAGAAGTCACTTGGATGAGTGACGAAACATTTCTCCCACAAAACGCTACGTCCAGATGAACAGAATCAACTTTTGGAGATTTACTTTCCTGGATGATTGAGAATGCATCAAGACAAGATAAGCAAATAGTTTTGACAGTATAGTTTTGTAAGCAATGATGAGCTTGAAGGAACTGAACAACTGACTAATTCAGTGTCTGACTAAATTTGAACTATGGTTACAGCCTACTTTTCCTGGTTGAAGATGGTGTTAGTGTTTATGCAGGACATGATCAATCAATCAATCAATCAATCTTTATTTATAAAGCACTTTTCATACAAAAAAAACTGTAGCACAAAGTGCTTTACATGGTTAAAAGCAGCCCACCCCACCCCACCCTCCCACTCATTCCCCACACTCTCATTAACAGAAAGGTCATGGATACTGTTAGGGTTCAAATGTTGAGAGAGGAATCCATAAATAAATCCAGATCCGGGCGTGTACAATTTAGACGGCATTTTAATGAACACATGTGTGAGTCCGAACGCTGTGCAGATTTCAGCGTCGAACTGAACTTACAATAATTAGACAAAGGTTTTATAGGGGTTGGGGGTGATACTGCTCCCCCCCCTCAGACACAATACAGCATACGTCAACTCAAAACCACAAATGTTCTGTCAACAACCTTTAACATAGTTTTAAAAAAACATTGTCTTCGGGTCGGTGCTTCCCCTCAGCTCGTCTTCGCTGTCGCTTCCCTCTGGGAGATCTGGTGCACTTCCTGGAACAGACTAACACGTACGCCTCGACTTTGCAGCCCTAAGCAAAACGTATTTCAACTCTTGCCTACTAAATGAGTCTATCTAATTTGTGTGTGCGTGCACGTGCGAGGGCGCGTGCATGCTGTGTACTGCGTACGTGTCGTGACCTCTCTTACTATATGTCTGTATGTGTGTTTATGGGTGTCTCGCCCTTAAATGCTCTCACATCTCACCCGTTGCACTTCTGACCTTTCACCAGAACAGAGGCTCATCCTTACATATAATAACCTAACTGGAACTATATATGTAATCTACTGAATAAATGTTTTAATCAAAAGCCTCTACTAAAAGTTTCATATCCTACTCACAGTACTTGCATTCAGAGTCTGCTTTCAGTTTCACTTCTGCAAAAGCATGCCCTGCAGACGTGTTTCCTGTCTCATTTTGGCACAGCGTGTATTTCCTGTCCCTGCAGTCTACACAGAAACATTTAAGATTATTATATAGGAGCATTGAAAAACATTTAAAATTATAGATTCAACTCCACAGTTTAAAGTGGTTATAACTGAACCTGTAATAAAGACTATAACCATATATTAGAACATCTGAATGCATCTAAATACAACATCACTATTAATAATGAAATGTTAATGATGATTATAAAAAATAGCAGCAAATAATAGCAGCAAAACATTCCTACTCCTCTCAATACACACATCCCCCCCCCCACACACACACTTAAAGAGTAAAATTGGGCTGGGTACGCATTAGCCAAGTGAGGAAACACTATCACAGGGAGCTGTCTGCACCAGGAGCCAGTCACAGACCGCAGCCTCCAGGCTGGGCACGCAGCAGGAGGGAGGCAAAGGAGCCCCCCAGCCAGGCTGAGAGGATCCACAGAGCCCCAGCAGCCACGGTCGATCACAGCCCCGGTGCAGAGAGCCCCCTCCGAGGAAACACTGGAGATATGACCTAATAAGAATATAAACAGGATAAAAACATAAAATAAATAAGAGTGGGATACAATATAAATATAAGTATAAACAGAGTAAGAAGACAAAAAATGAATAAGAATACAATCAATAAATATTAGGTAAAACTAAATTAATATAAATAGAATAACAGGATAGAATAAATAAGCATAAAATAAATAAACGTTAGTTAAAAGCTAAATTAAAAAGGTGGGTCTTGAGCCTGTTTTTAATGGTGATAATTGAGCTGGTTCTCACATAGCACTTTTTATAACAGTAGAGTCTCATACATAATTTTATCCTACTGAACATTCTCCCTTTTCCCCCATGAAAATCAGCAGAGAAAGTCTGTTTTTGCCAAAAATCGATTTTGTGGCGACGTGATCACTTTTTGGCACAACACCTGGAGCTAGGGGGCAAAACAATTGCTTGAGTGCTGCTGTTTGACTGAGGAAGAACAAAGGTAAGCCAATCACATGACCACTTCAAGATGAAGAAGCAACAAGGTGATATATACCAGTTTTTAAATTGTGTTGATACTCCACGTAAAACCAGAGTCATGATAAACAATATATACACGGTGTTTTTTCCTCAATACGTTTACTGTCTAAGGACAGCGCTAGCAAGCACTCTCTGCTTATGACCAAAAACAAAAACAAAAAACAAAAAACAGCCCTTTGGTGTTGGTGGAAAAATGCACCATGTCGACCAATCAAAAAATGATATGGCAACATGACATTCGGTTATTTAGGAAGAGGGGGGAGTTTTAGTAGTGACGGCAAGAGAGAGAAAGAGAAAGACAGTGAAAAAAGAGAGACAGAGATCAAGGTTTGAGAGCTGTTTTGTGACGTTTAAATGGTCAATGGCCTGTGTCAAGGGATTTCAGGATTTTGGGATTTTTATTATGTTATGCTTAAAAGTACATTTCATTATCTAGATGTGTTTGCTCTTTCAGTATTCAGCTTAAATGGGGAAGTTACGCTCTGCAGACTCAACAGGAAGCCTGCACGCAGCACAGTTCTATTTTATCTCTTCCTGTACGTGCTATGAATAAAGGCTTTTTTTATTGCAGGGTGCGAGTCTCCCTGAGTCTCACCCGTGTACACGTTAACCTGTCTGAGCGTCTTTATTCTGACCTGAGTTGCAATACAGGAAAACTCCTGACATTTCTTGGTCCTTCGAGCCGGATGGGATACAACACTTTTGTGTGACCCCACAGGAAAACCTCATCGAGTCCTGACGTCGTGAGAAGCACGCGCTGAAGTCTGTCGACAGCTCCTCTCTAGGTAGAGGATAAAAGTCCAGAGACGTGACATTCGGGTTCTGGCCAGCGTTTTTAAAAGTGGTCCACGGCGGTGGGGGTCGATGAGGCAGACCTGAGAGACCGGCAGTGAATCAGCAACCAGGTGAATATTAACACTCTGAGACACCTCGCGTAAAACGTTTAGGCTCGCCCAGAGGGGTTGGTAGCATTCCTAAAAGTAAAGGCTCGTCTGAAAAAGGGCTGGAAGCATTTTTAGATAAACCTCGTCCGTAAGACGTAGTACGCGTTGAAAAGGTATTGTTGTTGTTTAATTTTTGTTGGTGGAATAAGTTGATTTTACAACACAATAAGGAGGCTGAACTATTCCACTATTTTGTTTGCTGTTGGCCACCCAAGTACTGGTGAAAAGAGAGAAAAAGGTCGTGTTTCATCACGTAAAGCTGACACCGCTTTCAAGAATAGCTTGAAAGTAGAAGGCCGTGTCAACTACCCCTCTCGATTCTCGTGCCAGAGAAGGTGCCGCAGTTGTGTAGTTGCAAAGGATTAAAATGGGTAACGAAGCTTCAAAACTCACTGCTGACGAGCAGTGGTTAGAGAAAAAATGTCCAGGCGCCGGACAAATTAGTGCATGTAGATGGAGAAATCCTAAGAAAACAAAATGTCCCACATGGGAAGGAAAATGTAGCACATCAGCATTAACACAACTGAGGGAAGCTCTTTTGAAAGAAATAGCAGAAACAAAAAACCTTAAAAATAAAGGAAAACGTTCGCAAGAATTACAATATTTCAAGGCCTGGAAGGTAGAAGCAGCTAGGCGACAGGAAAACAAAAAGAAAAGACAAGAGAAAAAAGATAAAAAGTCAGAAAAACAGAACATAACCGCCAGTTTAGTAAAACCAGAAGCCGAAACAGCCTCTGATTTTCTGGACCGGCTACGCCCGGTTTTTAGACAGCATTCAGGCCTAGATTATGAAGAAGCCCCAGAGAGACCATACCAAC
This sequence comes from Oreochromis aureus, assembly GCF_013358895.1. Taxonomy (NCBI): domain Eukaryota; kingdom Metazoa; phylum Chordata; class Actinopteri; order Cichliformes; family Cichlidae; genus Oreochromis; species Oreochromis aureus. Next base: position 39,538,945 of record NC_052958.1, on the reverse strand, counting down.
AGCAACTAAAGAACGCATTCTTAAATGGTCTCCTTCCCCCAGTTAGAGCCCATGTTGAAAAACACTGGGTAACAATGAACACCGGTAACCTAGCAGACGCTCTGCAGTATGCAGAACATGCAACCCGAGTGGTAAAAAAGAAAGAGAAAGGAGGTGTTTTCACTGTGGATCTCGAAACAGGATTCATAGCATTTGCTGGTGGATACAGAGGACAGAGACAAGGACAGCAGAAAGGAAAGGGAAAGAAAAGTGGTGGTTATAAGGGAGACAGGGGACAAAGGGGTGTGAGAGACAATCACTGTTATAATTGCGGAAAAGAAGGACATTTTGCAAGGGACTGTAGGCACAAAATGGATGACTCAGGAGAGGGTCAGAGTAAGTGACTAGAACAGGAAACACAAGAAGAAACAGAAATTTTCAACATAGAACAGTTGCTCCTAGGTTCTGAACACAAACCCACTGTAACAATCCATGTGAATGGCCGACCCATGACCATGTTGTGTGACACCGGAGCATGTAAAACCGTGCTAAATCAAAAGCCCAAAAACCTAAAATACTCAAGTGACACCCTGATAGTTAAATCTGCGTCAGGCCACACCAGTGTTAAATCACTAACAGAAGAACTGTTGCTAGTACACAAAGAGAGCGGCAGAAGTTGTAAAAACCAATGTATATATGACCCATCCTGCCCTATCAACCTGTTAGGGAGAGATGCCTTAGAGAAACTAAAGATCGGTGTAGTGCCAGGGCTAGAAGGCATGTACGCTAAACTAATGTTACATGAAGAGCAAAGTCCTGAGGCCCGTCAGCTTAATGTGTGTAAGGGACAGGGAGAACCCCATTATTATTGGACACTAGACCTGCCTCCATTAGAACCCTTGCAGCGTATAGCAAATCGCTACTTGCCAACCCATTCAAGAAAGCTAGACTTTGCTGAGTACCACAACACCTTAAGGTTCAAACAAAGCCCAGGTCATGACCCCATATATGACCAACAAGTGCACAGACTGGGACCGCAGAAACTCACACTGCAACACCTCTATGTTACCCAAAGCGGTAACGCAGTGTGCTCTGTAATACAGCCAGGAAAGGTACAAGAGCTAAACAGGATGCCAAAACCACATGTGTCAGTAGCACGCAATGACAACACGGACTCGAAAGACTTAGGCCACATCCTCACTCAGGTGGAAAGGGACAGATATGAGAAAACTGAAGAAACACATGAAGGGTGGCTTCAGGGCCGTAGAACAGGATGTATGAGGTACACATTAGGGTGGGTACTCACAACACAGCCAGCAACCCACATGACTGACTGCGCAGATGCACACATGCATGAAGTTAGTGAGGGTTGATACACACTCTTTTCCTCTAGTTCTCATCCAGAACTAGAGGAACTACCTGCTAAGCTGTGGTCTACAGGACCAACAGACGTAGGACTAATTAAAGGAGCAGATCCTGTTGTAGTAAAAACCACCACAACTCACAGGCCAGTAAAGCCACAGTATCCCCTCACAACGGAAGCCAAAGCAGGAATAAAACCAGTAATTGCAGACATAGAAAAGGCAGGCATCTTGATAAAAACAACTGAAGTAACCTGTAACACGCCCATTTTCCCAGTGAAAAAAGCAAATACGGGAAAGTGCCGTCTAGTACATGACCTCAGGGCAATAAATGAAGTAACAGAACAAATCCCACCTGTGGTAGCAAATCCACATACAATTCTGAATCAAGTGACCCCCAAGGAACAGTGGTTTTCAGTTATAGATCTGTCTAATGCATTCTTTTCTGTACCACTACACCCTGACTCGCAGCATCTGTTCGGGTTCACTTTTGAGGGTCAAAAGTACACATATACGAGGTTACCTCAGGGCTTCCAGAACAGCCCCACTCTGTACGCAGAGGCTCTAAAGAGGTCCATGTCACTGTGCACACTCCCCGCCCCGGGACAGTTCCTCCTGTATGTAGATGATATACTCATCACAGGGAACACACTAGCAGACTGTAAAGCAAACACAATGACAGTGTTACACCATTTAGCTGAGCAGGGCCATAAAGTCTCACAGCACAAACTACAACTGTGGAGCCAAAAGGTCACATACCTCGGACACGCACTCACAGGGGAAGGGAAAACACTGTTAGACAGCAGAAAACTAGCAGTACAAAATGCTCCAAAACCACTCACGAAACAACAGATGATGAGCTTCTTAGGGGTCTGCAATTTCTGTAGAAGCTGGATACCTGAATATGGTTCATTAGCTCAGCCTTTGCAGAATCTAATTTATGGTAAAAACCTGACACTGAAAGATAAAATAGAATGGACACCAGAAGCAGAAGAAGCGTTCAGTAATCTAAAACTTGCACTCCAAACTCATACAGTCCTAGCATTGCCAGATTATGACAAACCTTTCTGTTTGCATGTAGACGGAGGTGCAGGCTACATGAAGGCTGTGTTGACGCAGGCCTTCGGGGAAAAGCAACATCCACTTGCGTTTTATTCATGCAAATTAGACTCAGTTGCATCAGGTTTGCCCACGTGCGTGCAGGCCTGTGCAGCTGCAGCAGAGGCAGTTAAGAAGTCTGCTGATATCATTCTCGGACACACATTAATTATCAAAGTCCCACATGCTGTAACCTCCATCTTGTTGCAAGCAAATTTGTCTTATCTCACACATGCCAGACAACTTTCTTATGTAGACATTCTGCTTTCACAGTCACACATCAGGATTGAGAAGTGTGGACAATTAAACCCCAGCACACTTCTCCCAACTTCGCAAGATGGTGACGCACACTGCTGTATAGAGACGCTAGATGAGGAAACAAAACCACGCGCTGACCTTTACAGCACCCCACAGGCTGGTTTCGTTAATATCTTTGTAGACAGTTCAGCGTCCAAAAATAGCCTTGGGCGGAACTGTGTAGGCTATGCGGTAACCACAGTAGACACAATTTTAGAAGCAAAAGCACTAACTTCCTCACACTCTGCACAGAACGCAGAACTCACGGCCATCATACGTGCCTGTCAACTGCATGAAGGACAAGACATAAACATATACACTGACAGCCAGTATGTCTTTGCAGTTGTGCATCATTTTGCAAAAATCTGGCAGAATAGAGGGATGATTACTTCTACTGGCAACCCAGTGCAACATGGAAATCTTTTAAAGGCACTGTTGGAAGTGATAATATTGCCAAAACAGTTAGCATTATGTAAATGTGCTGCACACCAGAAAGACAACTCAGAGGTCACTAGAGGCAATAACTTTGCAGATCAAGCAGCAAAAGCAGCAGCACAACAACCTATAGACACATTAATGTCTGGCTCCTCAATGCAAATACCACTTGATGTGCTTATAAACGAACAAAAAGCCGCACCAACTAGAGAACAAAAGAAATGGTTAAAATGTGGAGCATGGCTAGAAAATGATTTGATGACTTGTAATGGCAAACCAATACTACCAAAATCCTTACACAAAACAGCAGCATTAGTGACACACGGTTCTACTCATGTGTCGACAGGAGGAATGGTAGATATACTCTCTAAACATTTCTACACCCAAGATTTCGAAACTTCAGCAAAAGTATTTGTCAGAACATGCATGATTTGCCAAAAACATAATGCACAGGGAAACCTCAGACTGAGAAGAGGTAACTTTCCCACACCACCTCATCCTTTTCATACAATCCACATGGATTTTATTGAGCTAAATGAATGCCAAGGCTCAAAATACGCTCTAGTGATCATAGACGTATTCTCAAATGGTTAGAAATCTATCCAGTAAAAAAAGCAAACATGGCGTCTGCTTTTTTTACTGGATAGATAGTAGCTCAGTAGCAAAAAAATGTTTATGCAACCATTTCATTCCAACATATGGCATCCCCACTCTGATAAGATCAGACAATGGGACACATTTTGTTAATGAAGTAATCAGTAAGGTCTCTGAAGCACTAGGATTCAGCATCAAACACCACTGTGCTTACCACCCACGAAGTGCCGGACTAGTGGAAAGAACTAACGGCACAATAAAACAGAGACTGAGAAAATGCATGGAAGAAACAGGGAGACCATGGCCTGAGTGTGTAGGCCTAGTAAAAATGTGGATGAGACTGACACAAAGTTCTCAGAAACTCACACCTTTTGAAATCATTCACGGTAGACCATTTCCACTCCCAATTACAAGTGAGCCCATAGATAAGTCAATAAGAGAAACTACACTAGCCGAATGGATGACTAAATTACTTGAAAATAAAGAGATTGTTCTAAACAACCAACTGCCAAGTGACATCTCTCCAGTGTCTTGCAGGTTGAAACCAGGTGATTGGATCCTGATCAAAGTACTCCAAAGGAAAAATTGGAGTTCACCGAGGTGGGAAGGTCCTTATCAAGTGCTACTCACCACACCTACTGCCTGCAAAATAGCAGAAAGACCATCTTGGATCCATCAAAGCCACTGCAAAAAAGTGAGTGACAACCTAAACGTTTAGACGCCGACACCCCTAACTCCTGGTGATCTATTGGTGGAGGGAGGGCTGATTATTCTGACCTGAGTTGCAATACAGGAAAACTCCTGACAGCCTGTATCTGTATAGCGCTTTACTTAGTCACTATGGACCTCAAAGTGCTTTACACACTTTAGCATCTTTGGAGTGTGTAGTTAATATGTTGTCTTGTGTAGTTAGTAGTGTTGCGGAGTAACTGAATACATGTACTGCCGTTACATATTTAAAATACAAAATATGAGTAACTGTATTCTGTTACAGTTACCGTTTAAAAAGGTGGTATTCAGAATACAGTTACTTTGTTAAAATAAATGGATTACACGGCAGTCTTTTACTAGGCTATGTCCCCTCTAATTTTGGTAATTCCACGCCAGTGGAAACCCAAACAAAACATGCGTTAAGAGGCTCTGATACCTGGGACTCATTGGGCAGTGTTGACATTGCTGCAGGGAGAATGGACTGCCATACCTGCTATGTGTCTGTGAGCGCCAGGGAGGGAGAAAAAGGAGAGTTGAAAACTACGAGTTGTCAAAGCAGCCAAAAAGAGTGCCTGACGAGCCCAGTTGTAAGTAAGCTATTAAGACTCGACTGTACACTGTGTTCGTGTTTTCCTCTGAAACAATAATTTCCATTGGAGCAGCCTTTCAACACCTCTCTCTGTCTCTCGCTAGCAAAGTTGACCCAGACAACAAAGTAAAGCTAGTTTTCGGCTACGAGCCCGACACGAACCCGACGTATTAGGCAGAGGTCCCTTTACTACGGTTCGGAGCCGCGGACCTGTTTTATATACGAGCAGAATAGTTTTCTACAAGAGATTGCTGCAAAAAGTGCAGCCTGACCTAATGTCCACCTACTATTACTCATTTATATTAAGATTTAAACATCTAGTTGGTATTGGTATGGCGAGTATCCTTCAGTAATAGTAATAAATGACAATCTCAGGACAAAAAACAACCCCCCAGGCTGCAGGAGACTTGGGGTGGGTAAATGACCAAAATAAACCACCAAAAATGGTGGTTATTGGTGGTTCTTGTTGTCTGGGGATGGGTGTTCAGGTATGCACCGGCCCATTCCTGGTGGCTGCTTGTCGGGGCCTGGAGCCTGGAGCTCGCTCGGGCCCCTTCGGGGGTGGGGTGCCCTCGGCCTCTCGGTCTGGGGCTCGGTCACTCTGGCACAGCTGGCTGCTGGCGGAGCTCATGGGCACGTCACTGCAACCTCCCCTGGCTTCTGCTCCGCAACTGCTGAGTGACCCCTCATCTGGGACTCTCCTCAGCTCTTTCGGGGAGAGTGGCACAGTTGCCCCTCCATTGGTCTTCCTTGGTCTCTTGTGCTCTGAGGGCCTCTGGATGTCTGGAGCCTGGATCTCCTCCATACCTGCTTCATGCCCTGGAGGATGGGGCTATGGCTCCCCACACCCTCTAGGACAGGGGTCAGCAACCTTTAACACCCAAAGAGCCACTTGGACCCGGTTTCCACGGAAAGGAAAACACTGGGAGCCGCAAATACTTTTTGAAATCTAAAATGAAGATAACACTGTATATATTGTATTTTTTTACCTTTGTGCTTTGTGTGAACAACTAAAGTAAGTAAGTAAAGTTTATTTATTAAGCGCTTTTCACAGACAGGCAGTCACAAAGCGCTGTACACAAATATTAAAATAAGCAATACAATCAACAGACATTATACACAATGTAAAAGATCAAATGTAAATAATGTAAAGAATATAAAATACGTAGATCAACAAAAGGCTTGTTTGAACAGAAAGGTTTTTAACTGCTTTTTAAAAGAATCCACAGAGCAACTAAGGTGTGTTGCTTATGTAATCCATGAAGTGCTACAGAGAAAATTACATTTTATTTATGTAATCAACACATTTTGAACTCTTAAAGAAATATAACAAAAGGAAAGACACCCAGCTGAACTAAAATGATCCATGTAGCAAACAAAAACTGTTATGAGCCGCCACCCTTATATCGCCTTTGGGCTTTTGGAGCCTTGACCTGACTTTTAAAAAGTAATTGGAAAAAAGCTCTATGCTGCTGAAAAATGAAAAATAGATATTTGCAAAATTCTGCCTAAATATGTATTTTACCTGGTTAATGTGTGTGGCGGGGCGTGGTCTGCAGTGCCGCTGCAGGGGAGGCGGATGCACCTGAGCGGCACCCACAATCACGCCTCGCCGCCTTAAAGTCTGTGCTCTCTCTGCTGTTGTGTTGTTGGGCTGTGAGCTGAGACGCTACAGCCGGCTGTATGCGTACAGCAACCGTGTGTGAAAAGTGGTCAATAAAGAGATGCTGAAAAGCGTGTTCATGCAAACATCGTCGGGTCTTCCGTGATATGTTTACAATAAGATTTATGGTCCCGAACCTCGGCGCACAGCGTCTGCAAATCGGGGCTTTCATCTTTATGCAGGACTGTAAGCTGTCATCTGTGAGGCGTGAGCAGTGTTTGTTTTTAACATAGTTCACGGTGGAGAACAGCTGCTGACATAATGTGGATCCGAAGATCCATAATTGGCCTACCTGGGGTCGAAAGTCTCGATAAATGCATGGCGTTTCAGCGGGTATACCGGCTTCCGCGTGTGACGCTTATTTTGAGCGATGAAAAAATAATAAGATATAATTTTATTTTTATATTTCAAAATCACAATAATCTTCCAATTTAGAACTACAAGTTAAAACACAAATTAAAATACACTTCAGCTAAATACTTCTAATTTATTTTCCCAAACCACCCGGAGCCGCAAAATAAAGACTAAAGAGCCGCATGCGGCTCCGGAGCCGCGGGTTGCCGACCCCTGCTCTAGCAGATCATTACATGAAGGAACCTTTTAAATACAAGCACGCTCATGCTCACAGGTGTACACACAGGTGCTCACAGACACGAACTACACCCTTTTTGGCTCCTACCTCAAAGCACACTGTGCGCTGTCGATCCTACGTGCTGCACAATAATATTCAATATTTAGTATTTACTGTTATATTCACATAGATTATCGCGATGATGTTGTTTAATATATTGCTCTCTTTTTTTGCTTGTTTTCTCTTTTTCTTTCTGAACAGGTGATCCAGGTGATTGATATATGTATTTTTTGTCTGTTTTGTTGGTTTTTGTTTTTTGCCCCTTATCCCCGTTCCTCTTCCCCGCTGTTTTTCTTTCCCTACCTCTCTTTCTTTCTCCCTTTTCTTTCCCCCAGTCATGTCTGTCCTGTGTGTAGCAAGTGAAAATAAAATAAAATAAACAATAAAAGCAAAGGTGAATCAAATAGACCAATACGGCAGGGCTGGGATGGTCCATTTGGTAAAGTAAATCCGTTGGGCATCTTTCTTTGCCTTTAGACAATAATTCTGATGGCAAAAGAACCAAATGGGACAGGCGGAAAAAAAAAATGACCGAAATAAATTTTTTAATAGGTTTGATCAACCACCCACCCCTCCCCCCGCATCGTCCCCCTCCCCCCGCTGCAATCTCCCTCATCTTCAGGTCTTGTCTTTCATCTCAGGACTTCACACCTCTCAGCTCCCAGGCATCACACCCTCCCCCGGCTTCTGTGAACTCCAACATACACCCCCCTCCCCCGAAATCCCCTCTCTCCATCTCAGCACTTCAAGTGAGGAATGAGTTTCTCAAGATCAAGGTGCGGAAGGCTGCAGGTCCAGATGACATCAGCTCCAGGCTCCTGAGGTGCTGCACAGATGAACTGTGTGGCATCCTAGGATATCTGCTCAACCTGAGCCTGTCACTGGGGAAAGTTCCACAGCTTTGGAAGACCCTAACCCTAACCCCTGTGTGGTACCGGTACCAAAGACCTTCCATCCCAAGGACCTCAGCAGCTACAGGCTGGTAGCCCTGACATCACATCTGATGAAGACCCTCGAGAGGTTGGTTCTAAACCATCTGCGCCCCCTGGTGAGGTCTTCATTGAATCCGCTGAAGTTTGCTTACCAGCCTGACATCGGGGTGGAGGACGCCATCATCTACCTCCTGCACCGAGCTCTGACTCACCTGGAGAAGCCTGGAAGCCCACAGTATGTGAGGTCACAGGGCTGTGTCTCTGATACGCTGGTCTGCAGTACGGGGGCCCCACAGGGAACTGTGCTGGCACCGTTCCTCTTCACCCTCTACACTGCAGACTTCTCCATCAACTCCCCACGCTGCCACCTACAGAAGTTCTCTGACGACTCTGCCATAGTCGGCCTCGTCACAGGTAAGGACGACTCAGAGTACAGACAGCGGACTTTGTGGACTGGTGTCAGCAGAACCACCTGCTGATCAACGCCAGGAAAACCAAGGAGTTGGTGGTGGATTTCTGGAGACGCAGACCCACCACACTGACACCGGTGAACATCCAGGGAGTGGACATTGAGATAGTGGACTCTTATAGGTACCTGGGTGTTCACCTGAATAATAAACTAGACTGGAGCCACAACACTGATGCTCTTTACAGGAAGGGTCAGAGCAGACTCTACCTGCTGAGGCGGCTGAGGTCATTTGGAGTACAGGGAGCGCTTTTAAAGACCTTTTATGACTCTGTGGTGGCATCTGTCATTTTTTACAGTGTGGTATGTTGGAGCAGCAGTTTATCGGCAGCTGAGAGGAAGAGGTTGGATAAACTCATCAGGAAGGCCAGCTCTGTTCTGGGATGCACCCTGGACCCAGTGCAGGTGGTGGGAGACAGAAGGACTCTGGCCAAAATAACATCTCTGATGGACAGAGTCTCCCACCCCATGCATGGAAATGTTGCTGAACTGCAGAGCTCCTTCAGTGACAGACTGCTGCATCCTCGATGCATGAAGGAGCGTTTCCGCAGGTCCTTCCTCCCTGCAGCTGTCAGACTGTACAATCAAAACTGCTCCCAACAAACATAGAGGTTTACAGCGCTGTAACACTATTTTATCAACCGATTTTTTTTTCACACTACAACCTGGGTTTGCCTCTTATCTGTATTTATTTAATTTAATTTAATAATAGTACAGTAACCATTTTGGTAACCATTGTCCTTGATGTAAATATGTAAAAATTGTGTATGTTTCTGTTCTGTGTCTTGTGTACTGTTTGTTTGTATTATGTGTCTTTCTTGCTGCTATTACACCCAAATTTCAATATCAAAGCATGATAATATATTAAGTAATCCAAAGTATTCAGAATACGTTACTCTCATTGAGTAACATAAGGGAATACGTTACAAAATACATTTCGGGGCATGTATTCTCTAGTCTGTAGTGGAATACATTTTAAAAGTAACCTTCCCTGGAGACGCTAGGTTTTGGATTCTTACCAACCTTCTTCGGCCCATAGGACTTTGGAGCTGGGCAGGCAGCAACCGGTGGCTTGACATTACACTGTTGTGCTGTCAAAGCTGCAAGCTGCTGTTGTATAGCTGCCATCTGTTGTGAGAGCTGATTTTCCAACCTCAGTACTTATTGGTATGAATACACTTGAAATTCTTTATGAACAATTCTCTTCTAGTAACTGTTCATCATTCCAGCCTACCTCTTACGGGTACAGAGCAGTTCTGCAAACTCTCCAAGTGACTTACCAACAGAATTGTACTGATCATCTTGGTGTTGTGACCACCCTTAGTAACTCTCCTGTGCAAATTCCAGCTGGCTGCACAGTTGTGGTTGAGGGTTCTGCCAAGCTTCTCAGCCCAGCTAGTCAATGTGTTGTTATTCAGCACCCGGGTTCAGGCCTGCCGGGTGGTTTGTGTGTCAGTAATTTTCTAGTCGCTCTTAAAGCTGGTACACACACTCAGGTTCCAGTTGTTGTATCCAGCAGAACAGAGCAAGACATCTACATACCAGCTTTGAGTGTCATTGCAGAGCTGGGAGCCTATGACTGCATAGTCTCTGAGCGCAGTGTGACCAACCTCCCAGATCAGGAGATGCTGTCAACACCACTCACTTTCAATTTTGGTGAGTCACCAATACCAGCAGAATGGAAAGAACGGATCACAACAAAACTGAATGCCATGTCTGAAGTTTTTTCACATCATGACTTGGATTTTGGTTGAAGCATCACATCAAGCTCCATGACAATACCCCTTTTAAACACAAAGCAAGACCTATTCATCCCCAGGACATAGAAGCTGTTCGTAAACATCTTCGAGAGCTTCTAGATGCTGGTGTTATCAGGGAGTCAGAGTCATCATTTTCATCACCAATAGTGGTTGTCAAGAAGAAAAATGGAGACATTCGACTATGTATTGACTACCACAAACTCAACCTACAAACGATTAAGGATGCGTATGCATTGCCCAACTTGGAGGAATCGTTTACAGCACTCACTGGATCGAAATGGTTCTCTGTGCTTGATCTCAAATCTGGTTATTACCAGATAGAGATGGATGAAGCTGATAAAGCCAAAACCGCTTTTGTAACGCCAGTTGGGTTTTGGGAGTTCAACCGAATGCCTCAAGGAGTTACTAATGCACCTTCAACGTTCCAAAGACTCATGGAGAAATGCATGGGAAACTTGCATTTGAAAGAGGTCCTGGTGTTCTTGGATGATTTGATCATATTCTCCAACACCCTTGAGGAGCACGAAGACCGTTTGCTGAGAGTGTTGAAATTCTTGAAAGAATTTGGGTTAAAACTTTCTCCAGAAAGATGCAAATTCTTTCAGACATCCGTCCAATAGTTGGGGCACATTGTTTCAGAAAATGGTGTTGAGACAGACCCAGAAAAGGTTGCCACCTTGAAATCCTGGCCAATTCCAACGAACTTGAAGACCTTGAAATCTTTTCTGGGATTCGCTGGCTACTATAGGCGTTTTATTAAGGGATATGCCATGATCGCCAAGCTACTCACGTGGGTACCCATCCACACACAAAAGCTATAAAATTGAGACTTCTAAGAGCTCACAGTTTGATCCCAAGCAATCCTTTGGTTCCAGGTGGAGTCCTGAATGTCAGTTGGCTTTTGATACTCTCATTGACAAACTTACCACTGCACCAGTTCTAGGTTTTGCTGATCCAGCACTGCCTTACATCCTCCACACAGATGCCAGCACTACCGGATTGGGCGCCGCCCTTTACCAAGAGCAAGAGGGGAGACTTAGGGTGATAGCCTATGCTAGTAGGGGTTTGTCATCCAGTGAAAGTCGTTACCCAGCTCACAAGCTTGAATTCTTGGCACTGAAGTGGAGCGTGACAGAAAAATTTCATGATTACTTGTATGGAGCAAATTTTACAGTGGTCACGGATAACAACCCACTTACCTATATCTTGACATCAGCAAAGTTGGATGCTGCCAGCCATCGTTGGCTGGCTGCTCTTTCTACATTCTCGTTCAAGATACAGTATCGAGCTGGCAAGCAAAATCTGGATGCAGATGCACTTTCCCGTCGGCCCCATGATGGTACTTCCTCTAGTGAACCTGCTCAAAAAGATGAAGAGCTAATTAATCAGTTTACTCAACAACATCTGTCAAGCAGCAGTGACAGTGAAATATCAGCTGAAGTCGTCGATGCGATTTGCCAAAGCTGTCTTGTCAGGACCCAAGCTGAGAATAGTTTGGTCGAATCCCTTTCCATCAACACAGCAGTGCTTCCTGAGAATTACTCAGAAGAGTCCCATGGACTTCCTGTTATTGCCACCATATCCCATTCTGAGCTTTATGAAAAACAGAGAACTGAACCAACTCTCCGGGAGGTTATTCACCAGTTGGAGTCAGGAGAAAAAGTTCCTCTGACAGCCAGGAAAGAGCTTCCTGAAATTCCTCTTCTCCTTCAAGAACTCCTTCGACTGTTTGTCAACCTGGCTACAGTGCTGAAGAGTATTGTAGGTGCAAGATGGCGCCGGTGTGTGTGGCTTGCCGTCTGTCACTGCCAGTGTTATGTTTGTTTGTTTTGATTTTATTGACTATTGTAATAAATGCCAACTCTCTCTTGGTGTATGATCGCCTAAACCTATTGGATCTCCGACCTTCTGCCAAAGGCTGGGCAAAGTGGAACCAAGCTGGACATAAAACTTTGCCCCCGCTAATATCGGAGATCCCGGCTCACCTGTGCCGTGTTCCAGATCCACCACTCCGGCATAAGTGCCGTCGCCGGGGTCGCCGGGCTGGCTTCCTGGTGAAGCTGAAAGCTTCTTTAAAGTATTCTCTTAAGCCCTTATCCAGAAAACAAGGAGCGGTGCCAAACCTCCGTTTCTCTCGGCGATCGTTGGATCCTGTCTGTGCCTGGCTGGTACCTGTCCTCGGCCTGGATGGGATGTCCCAGTCCCGAAAACCCTGCTCTCCTCGTCCCCGCCGGCGTGGTGTGAATCTGCGGAACCTGCGGCCTCTGTGTTGGGCTTCTAGGACGGTTAGCGACGGGGATCCGCCGCTCACCGCCAGGATTGGCCTGGTAAATGCTAGGTCCCTAGCGAATAAAACATTTATTCTGAAGGATTTTTTCACATCCCGAGGACTGGATTTTCTCTGTGTGTGCGAGACGTGGCTGAGCGCCGGTGAGTGCAGCATCTTCTCAGATCTTCTACCTGACGATTGCTGCTATTTTAATTCCCCGCGTATGTTGGGCCGAGGAGGAGGAATAGCTACGATCTTTAAAAGTAATTTTAAATGTAAGCAGCTGTCAACCCCGTCGTTCACCAGCTTTGAACTGTCTGTGTTTTAGCCAGGCTGCTCTCACACAGTGTTGTGTGCGGTGGTTTATCGGCCTCCAAAATACAATAAGGACTTTGTGGGTGATTTTGCTGACTTCTTGGCTGAATTCATGCCAAAATATGATCGTGTTCTTATTGTTGGGGATTTTAATATTCACGTGTGTTGTCCTGATATGCCCATGGCGAAGGGCTTGTTATGATTTAATGTTGTCAGTGTTTTGTTTTATGTTATGTTTAAGGATTTGTTCTCGTTTCCTGTTTTATTGTGAAGGTCTGCGTCTCATGTGAGTGTGTTCAGTTTTACCTCTGTCTCGTCTTGTTGATTATTCCCAGCTGTGTTCCCCACCTGTGTGCAATCTCCCTGTGTTTCCCTGTGTGTATTTAAGTCGCGTCCTCTGTCTTTGTAGTTTGGCTGGTCCGTCTGTGTATCCACCATGTCTCATCCGTGTGTTTCCCTGCTGCCCAACCGTCATCTGTTTTCTGCTCACTGTTATTCGTGTTCAGGTTTGTGTTTCTGTTCAGGGTCAGTAGTTTAGTTTTTCCCAGTATAGTTTAGTTCTCCGTTCACCATTTTGTCCATCTTTTGTTGTGTTTGCCTTAGTGGCACCAGCCATTTTTTAGCCAACCTGGTTGTCCAGTTTAAGATAAAGCCTCTTCTCATCCCACAATCCGGTATCCATCTTCTTTTATGTTGCGGCTATGAGCCGGGTCGTAACAGAATTGGGGGCTCGTCCGGGATCCGTCTGTCTCCACTGGAGGGTCTGAGGGACCGCTTCAGCATTCCGTCTTCGCTGGAGGGTCCGAGGGACCGCTTCAGCATTCGTCTGTCTTCGCTGGAGGGTCCCGAGGGACCGCTTCAGCATTCCGTCTCCGCTGGAGGGTCCCGAGGGACCGCTTCAGCATTCCGTCTTCGCTGGAGGGTCCGAGGGGCCTGTCCAGCCTTCGTCCGTCTTCGCTGGAGGGTCCGAGGGGCCTGTCCAGCCAACATTCATCTTCGCTGGAGGGTCCGAGGGGCCTGTCCAGCCTTCGTCCGTCTCCGCCGGAGGGTCCGAGGGACCGCTTCAGCCTTCGTCCGTCTCCGCTGGAGGGTCCGAGGGGCCGCTTCAGCCATTCGTCTCCGCTGGAGGGGTCCAAGGGGCCTGTCCAGCCAACATTCGTCTTCGCTGGAGGGTCCGAGGGGCCTCTTCAGCATTCCGTCTTCGCTGGAGGGTCCGAGGGACCGCTTCAGCATTCCGTCTTCGCTGGAGGGTCCGAGGGACCGCTTCAGCCTTCCGTCTCCGCTGGAGGGTCCAAGGGGCCTGTCCAGCCATTGTTCGTCTTCGCTGGAGGGTCCGGGATACATTCGTCTCCGCTGGAGGGTCCGAGGGACCGCTTCAGCATTCCGTCGTCGCTGGAGGGTCCGAGGGACCGCTTCAGCATTCCGTCATCGCTGGAGGGTCCCGAGGGACCGCTTCAGCATTCGTCTGCCTTCGCTGGAGGGTCCCGAGGGACCGCTTCAGCATTAGTCTCCGCTGGAGGGTCCAAGGGGCCTGTCCAGCATTCATTCGTCTCCGCTGGAGGGGTCCAAGGGGCCTGTCCAGCCAACATTCGTCTTCGCTGGAGGGTCCGAGGGGCCTGTCCAGCCTTCGTCCGTCTTCGCTGGAGGGTCCGGGGGACCGCTTCAGCCTTCCGTTTCCGCTGGAGGGGTCCAAGGGGCCTGTCCAGCCAACATTCGTCTTCGCTGGAGGGTCCGAGGGGCCTGTCCAGCCTTCGTCTGTCTTCACTGTAGGGTCCGGAGAGACCGCTTCAGCCTTCCGTTTCCGCTGGAGGGGTCCAAGGGGCCTGTCCAGCCTTCGTCCGTCTTCGCTGGAGGGTCCGAGGGGCCTGTCCAGCCTTCGTCCGTCTCCGCTGGAGGGTCCGAGGGGCCTGTCCAGCCTTCGTCCGTCTTCGCTGGAGGGTCCGAGGGGCCTGTCCAGCCTTCGTCCGTCTTCGCTGGAGGGTCCGAGGGACCGCTTCAGCATTCCGTCTGCCTGCAGAATAGCGGCCAGTGCCTTGTGCGCTGGTCCTCCAGGACTACATCATTCATGGCTCTCTAGGTCATGAATCAAACATTTCATTTGGGGTTAAATGTTTGATTTTTGGGTGGGGGGAAATGTTATGATTTAATGTTGTCAGTGTTTTGTTTTATGTTATGTTTAAGGATTTGTTCTCGTTTCCTGTTTTATTGTGAAGGTCTGCGTCTCATGTGAGTGTGTTCAGTTTTACCTCTGTCTCGTCTTGTTGATTATTCCCAGCTGTGTTCCCCACCTGTGTGCAATCTCCCTGTGTTTCCCTGTGTGTATTTAAGTCGCGTCCTCTGTCTTTGTAGTTTGGCTGGTCCGTCTGTGTATCCACCATGTCTCATCCGTGTGTTTCCCTGCTGCCCAACCGTCATCTGTTTTCTGCTCACTGTTATTCGTGTTCAGGTTTGTGTTTCTGTTCAGGGTCAGTAGTTTAGTTTTTCCCAGTATAGTTTAGTTCTCCGTTCACCATTTTGTCCATCTTTTGTTGTGTTTGCCTTAGTGGCACCAGCCATTTTTTAGCCAACCTGGTTGTCCAGTTTAAGATAAAGCCTCTTCTCATCCCACAATCCGGTATCCATCTTCTTTTATGTTGCGGCTATGAGCCAGGTCGTAACAGGCTTTTTAAACCTTATTGATTCTTTTAATCTGGTGCAATGTGTGACAGGTCCCACACATGAACGTGGACACACACTTGATCTTGTTTTATCTCATGGCTTTTCTGTTTTTAACATAGAGATTTGTGATGCTGTGTTTTCTGACCACAGTCCTGTGATGTTTCAAGTTCCTCTTGCCTGTGCCTCAGTTAAACCTCGCGCTGCTGCTCAGTGCTGTCGTGTTTTTAACTCCTCCACTGCTGAACACTTTTCAACAGTCTTTGACCAGATCTGTCAGATCCCGGATTTTTTATGCAGCCAGACTGAGGAACTGAGCTCATGGTTTTATTCCACCTGATCTGACTGCTTTGGACACTGTGGCTCCATTAAAAACCAGGCTGCCTAAAACTAAATCTGAGCCCTGGCTGAACAACATGACCCGAGCTGTCAGACGCGAGTGCCGTCGAGCTGAGCGCAAGTGGAAAAAGGACAAACTACAAGTGTCATTCCAGATGCTGAAGGACTGTTGGCATCAATATCAAAGAACTGTAAAAGATGCCAAAAGAAAACACTTATCTGACATTATTTTGTCAAACTGCCACAACCCACGTGTTTTATTTAAAACTATTAATTCTGTTCTTAGTGCACCATATACTGACTGTATCGAGCCCTCATCAGAAGCCTGTGAAAATTTTTTACACTTTTTTATTGAGAAGGTCTCCTCCACAAGGGCTCAAATCTGTCCTTGTGCTCATGACCCCTCAGTCTCTGTTTCCTGCTCTGCTGTCTTTGACAGGTTTGAGCCTGTGACTCTGTCCTTTCTAAAGGAGACTGTTGGTCGTCTTAAGCCTGCAGGGTCTCCAAATGATGCTGTCCCTCCTCGACTTTTAAAAGAGGTGTTACCTACAGTTGGTCCTTTGGTTCTTGAGCTGGTAAGCCATAGTCTGATGTCAGGCGTTGTCCCTAAAGATTTTAAGCATGCAGTAGTCAAACCCCTGATTAAAAAACCTGCTCTTGATCCTACAGTTCTTGCAAATTACAGGCCTATCTCCAAACTACCTTTTCTTTCTAAAATTCTTGAAAAGGTAGTTTACAGCCAAATAATGGCCTTCCTGGAAAAGCAAAATGTGTTAGAGGTTTTCCAATCTGGTTTTAAACCCTTTCATAGCACTGAATCAGCCCTTTTAAAAGTTTTTAATGACATATTTTTAGCGACTGATGCTGGGGACTGTGTTGTTCTTGTGCTTTTAGATTTGACAGCTGCGTTTGATACTGTGGATCATGCCATTTTATTCTCTCGTTTGGAGCACTGGGTGGGCATTAGGGGCACAGCACTGGAGTGGTTTAGGTCCTACTTGGCGGGGCGAACTTTTTGTGTTAGTCTCGGTGACTATGTGTCGTCCTCCGCTCCCCTCTTGTGTGGTGTCCCACAGGGCTCAGTTCTAGGCCCCCTCCTCTTCTCTTTATATCTGCTTCCTCTTGGTTCTGTACTGAGAAAGCACGGCATTGCTTTCCACTTTTATGCTGATGACTGTCAGATCTATGTCCCTCTAAAGAAAAAAGGCAGATACCTTACACAGCCATTACTTCAGTGTCTCGATGACATTAAGGCTTGGATGTCTGTTAACTTTTTAAAATTCAATGATAAAAAGACAGAGGTAATGGTTTTTGGTAGCCCCACTGAGACCCCCAATTTGTATGTAGATTCCTTGGCCCAGTATGTTAAGCCAACTGTCACAAACCTGGGGGTCAAAGTGCACTGTGATCTGAAGTTTGAAAATCAGATTAAGGCAGTGGTAAAATCTAGCTTCTTTCACCTCAGGCAGCTGGCAAAAATAAAGCCAATTCTTTCACGGCAGCACTTTGAGACAGTGATCCACGCCTTTGTTAGCACTCGGCTGGATTACTGTAATGCACTTTATATTGGGGTCAGTGCATCATATATTAGTCATCTACAGAGGGTGCAAAATGCCGCAGCTCGTCTTTTAACTGGCACTCGAAAGTTTGAGCATATTTCCCCTGTTTTAGCTTCACTTCACTGGCTGCCTATTTCTTTTCGGATTCATTTTAAAATTCTTTTATTTGCTTTTAAAGCTCTCCACGGCCTCACCCCATGTTATCTCTTTGAGCTGCTACAGCCTTATACACCCACCCGCTCTCTCAGGTCAGCTGATCAGCTGATCCTGAATGTACCCAGGACTGGGCGTAAACTTAGAGGAGATCGTGCTTTTGCTGTAGCAGCTCCAAAACTGTGGAACGAGCTTCCTTTAGAGATTAGACGGGCCAGTTCTTTACCTGTTTTTAAGTCACTCTTGAAAACCCACCTCTTTACCCTGGCCTTTGACACCACGTGAGATGTTGGTTTTTATTTTTATTTTATTTTTATTTTTATTTCAGTTGTTTTTAGGTGATTCAATGCTGTTTTATCTTGTTTTTTATTTTAATATAGGGCTGTTTTAATTTTATTTATTATGTGTTTTATTTATTTATCTTTGCTGTTTTCTGTTATTCTATTGTTTTAATGTATTTTCTGTACAGCACTTTGTTCCTGTGCTGGGTATTTTAAAGTGCTTTATAAATAAAACTGGATTGGATTGGATTGGAACTGAATAAATTGGAGCTGATTGATGGTATTCTCTATAGGAAGAGATATGAAAATGAACAACCATCATACCAACTGGTCCTTCCGACAGAACTGCGGCAAACTGTTCTCCACAACCTCCACAATGATATGGGCCACCTGGGAGTGGAACGGACCCTTGACCTTGCCAGGACTCGGTTCTATTGGCCAAGAATGGCAGTGGATGTGGAAAATAAAATAAAAACCTGTGGCCAGTGCATTCGCCGGAAAAGCTTGCCAGAGAGAGCTGCTCCTCTTGTTAACATTCGGACATCACATCCACTTGAACTCATTTGTATGGATTTCCTCAGTCTTGAGCCCGATACCAGCAACACCAAAGACATCCTGGTACTGACAGATCATTTCACCAAATATGCCCCATGCCATTCTAACACCAAACCAAAAGGTAAAAACTGTGGCTAAATGTCTTTGGGAAAACTTCATTGTTTATTATGGAATTCCAGAAAGACTCCATACAGATCAAGGGCCAGACTTTGAGTTGAAATTGATAAAGGAGTTATGTGCCCTGTTGGGAGTCCAAAAGTGTCACACAACACCATACCATCCAAGAGGAAACCCAGTAGAGAGGTTTAATCGCACTCTACTGGCCATGTTGGGAACTCTTGAACCCAAACAGAAATCCCAATGGAAACAGCTTGTAAAACCACTCGTCCATGCATACAACTGTACCAAAAATGAAGTCACTGGCTACACCCCATACGAACTAATGTTTGGACGTTGTCCTCGTCTCCCTATTGACCTCGCTTTTAATCTTCCTGTACGTGAGAAAGAACATCAGCCACATTCACAGTATGTACAAGACTTAAAAGCTAGGTTGAAAGAAAGGTATCTGCTGTCTTCAAAGAATGCTGCAAAGAACGCTGAGAGGAACAAGACTCGATTTGACCAACGTATTATACCATCCAAGCTGGAAGTTGGAAGCAGAGTTTTGGTGCGGAACATGAGGCTGAGGGGTAAACATTAACTTGCTGACAAATGGGAGCCAGATGTCTTTGTAGTGCTGAAATGTGCCAAAGATCTCCCCGTCTACACAGTAAAACCAGAATGCAAAGACGGCCCAATTCGCACATTGCACAGAGATCTCCTTCTTCCGTGTGGGTTTCTTCCTGCAACAGAGTCAGGAACATCAGATGAGACTATTCCAATCACATCCTCTTTAACTCGTCAACAGACCAAGAAACAACAGGAATCTCCTGAGTACTTTGTTGAAGAGAATGAATTAGAACCGACCTTTGTCCATCTTGCCCCGCTCCCAATGGAGTTAAGGGTGGAGAAGTCTCTCGGCCCCCGACAGTCTTTTCCCAGTGGTGAGGAGGAAAAACTTCCTCCAACATCTACACCTGAAATGGAATCAGCTGGGGAAGCACTGTTAGGATCTCAGAGGGAAGAACCATTGGAGTTTGATGCTGATGAGACATCTGAGAAAGATTTGCTTAAAATCTTACCCGAACCCATTCTTGAAACCGTATCTACAGACTTGTCCGATCCTGAAGTCTCAGACGACTTAACGGCCGAGCCTAGTCCTGTGACATTACCAACTCTTAATAGCTCAGATTCGGTTATTGACCCCCCTCTGAGGCGGTCAACGCGTCACAGATCACCACCTAGGCGACTTCAGTATGCCCACTTAGGCAATCCATTGATATCAGTTGTTCAGTCTCTGTTACATAGTCTCTCAGATGCTTTAACCACCACAACCATCAATTCTAACTCTTCAGTCGTACATATTGTGTAGTGTTATCATGTGACGGGACATGTATGTATTCAAGGGGGGAGGGTGTAACCCAGAGTAAAATCTGTTTTACTAGATTTTAGTAATTTCCTGCACTTATTTCCTGCCAGAGCCAGAGCCAGAGCCATAGTGTTGTTGTGCACTGAACAGAACTGAATTGGTGAGTTTGAACTTTTAATTGACTGTTTGTATTGCTACCAGCTGACGCTACTTGGCTGCTGCTGGTCCAAACAATTTGATTCTGACTTTTGATGTGACCGATAGTTGTTGAATAACAAATGTTGTGAAGCTATGTAATATGTATATAGCAGTTGAAATGTTTTAGTTAAATCCTTATTGGTTACATATACTGTTTGTTTATTTATTTATAAATTGTGTACACAGGAACAAGAATAACTTAATGTAGCTTTAATTGGCTGACATTTTTGTATTATTCTTGTGATTTCTTATTGGCCTTGTTTATTTAATGCAGGCCAGGTGAACCTTTTTGGGTATGAAAAAGGATGGCGAGCCAATGAATGGCTAGGAGCAGGACTCATTCTGCATTGAAGCTTCCACTGGTTGGGTAGGAAGCTTTCAAAGACGACGCTCTGTCCCCATTTTCCAAATACACTGATTTCCACAATCATACACACCATTCCCCCCGTTTATGGACAACAGCGCTTGGACATCTCTCATGGACATTCAGATAAAACTCATGGACTTCAGTGTGGATCAGTGTTTTTGATGTTAACATGTGTTATTCATGGGGAACTGTTTTTTTGAGAATCTATATTGGTTGGTATAAGCCATAAGCCAGAAGAATTTGCTTAGCTGTCTTTGTGCACCCCCACTGGGTTTTTGATTAATTGAATAGCTGCAGCAGGAGTGATTATTTAAGTTTTCCTTTTCTTTCCTTGTTATTTTTCTTTGGGTTTTGGTTAAATACATGGTACCTGCAAAAGCATTTTGTGTTGTGTGTATTTATTAATTACTGCCCATCAGCTCCAGTAGCGTTCCTAAATCTTCTGATTAATAATAACCATAATATTTCACTCAATACCTAGCCTGTATTAATTCATTAGTGCTTCATCAGTGTTACACTGGTAATTAGTGTCACGGTCCTGGGTCATTTGACCCAGCGTTTTGTGTTTATTTTTATTATTATTATTCTGTTGTTGTCATTCTGATCCTTTGTTCTGGTTTATGCTGATTATGTGATTGGGGTTACACCCTTTTGTTCTCAGAGGTTCGGCTTTGCACTCCCTCTGTTTTGTGTCTGCCCATGTGAGTCCAGTCTGTGCATTTCCTGTTTTATTTTGAAGGTCTGTGTCTTTTGTCAGTGTTCTGTTGGGGCTCTCCCTGGCTGTGTCCCAATTCAGGGTCTGCACGCTTGAAGTACGCACACTACGCATACTACGGACGGTGCGTACTATAAGTATGGGAAGTACGGAAGTGAGAGGCTTGTGAAATGGGACGGTCTAGCCCTTGTGGGGCTGCCTAGCAACCATGATGCTAACTGTGAGAAACGTGTCATACAGCAGTGTGTGACAGAAATGAAGGAGAAAAAATGTTCTGTTGGTCCTTCATTTTTGTCATGACATCACTTTGATTAGTTGAGTATCTGAGGCTGAGACCACAGGACAGTAAAACATGATAGTTGGGCTTCATTTCTGTACTGAACAGTTATTTCAAGATTAGTTAGTAAATTACAATCAGCTAATGTTGTTCATGAGACTAAAGTCATCTCACTGTGGTAATGTTAATATAATATGGACAATATTATATGTATTGTCAGATTTATGGTATATATATAGATATTTTACAGGATATATTACAGCAGTGAGCTTGAACTCTGGGTCAAAGATTAAAGTTGCAGTTATTAATATTTCCTATCACCTTAAATCTTCACTCAAAGACAAGTATCTCTGACAGCGTATATATAGATGTATTATACATAAGAGACAAATATTGTTCGTTTAATATGTTGGCATTACTAAATTTGGCTCAATGCTTACATATATGTGTAAAAAGAAAATGTACGAGCTGTGATAACTGTTTCTGATAGAATGAAGATCAGACTGATATATGAAATATTCCTTTATTGGGTGAGAAAATCAGACCATGTCATAACTGCTTTAAGTCATACAGAACAGATATCAGAGCCTTAAACAGGCTGACTTCTGCTAAATGGGTCAAACTGGGCAGAAAGTATACAAACACATAACATCCTTATAGAATATGATGTAACACTATAGATCAACTTACCTCAGAATATATAAAGCATATAAACAATTACAGCAATATGATGCAACAAACACAGCAGTGCTACTAATCCAAAATACTCAAAGCTTCATAGAACTGAAACAAACATTTATTTTAGCTCCATTCTGCTGCTGATACATACTTTAGGTTTCTGAATATTAAACTTGTTGCTGCCTTTCATAGTGTGTAACTTGAAGGCCCTGAGTACTTTCTCCCACACTGAAAACACTGGGATGATAACATTATTTGAACATTACCTAATAAGACTGATTCAGGACAGACAATTAGTTATGTTAAACTTTCCTAGCAGTCCTTCACAAACAGGGAACAGTCTGTCTATTCTCTCCATCTGTCAGCTGCTGCTGGCTCTTCCTCCTCCTCTTCCTCACACACTGCTGAGTTTGTCCTGGTGGATCATCAGGGGTGCAAAGCCTCACAGATGATGTGCAGCAGTGGGTCCCTCAGTCTGTCCTCACTCTGGACACTTGCAGTTGTCACACATGGAAATCAAATGTGTGATAAGCTGCAGGATTCAAACACAAGTGTAACTTATAAATACATGTTCATACTTTTATTCCACAATCAGAGAGAAAGAAACAGAGAGAGAGTGCAGGACAGACAGACAGGTGACAGTCTCAGGTGTACACACTGCTACAAAACAGCACAAGAGAAGGAGGATTTAGTGTTTGTGTTATTACGAGTGCTAAACAAGAAGAGTTCCCAGATGGTCCAGTGGACACATGTGTGACTCCTGTGATTAAAGCATCTTTCTTTCAGCTTAACGAGTGAACCGTCAGCTCGTTCAAACACACGTTAAAGTCCGTTTGGCTCGACACCACCGAACAGAGGCAGCAATATAACATAGCTAACATTAACAGTGCAGTGAATCCTGCTTGTGCCGTCATATTCAGGACTGCAAACCGAGCAGCATCACTGACTTTCAGCTTGTTGTGTTTGTGGATATATCACTGACTTTAATTATCCATAAAATCATCACATTCTCTGTAAGATTAAGGTCGACTATATATATATTTAGAAGTAGAGGCTTTAAAACCAAGTTACCGCTGAAAGTACAAACATCACTAATGTCACATAACTTTGCCGACATGTGGCCAACAGTAATGTTTTAATGTTCTTAAACATTCGCACATAAATAAGTGACATCATATTCAGTACTTACTTTTGACAGTTCACTCTTGCCGCTCCCTTCTGCCGTATTTTTTGCGGCAAAATTATCCACACCCACCGCCGCTATGGATTGTGGGATATATGGGATAACGAAGCATGCACCGGACCACGCTTGATATTTGGGAAATCGACGGCGCATTTGGAGTATGCATTTGAAGTACACTTTGAATTGGGACAGCCGTCGTCGCGTGGCGGTGACATATTCGCACTTGAAATGCGTACTTCAAGCGTGCAGACCCTGAATTGGGACACAGCCCCTGTCTCATCAGTGTAATCAGCATCAACCGTGTTCCCAGCTGTTTCCTCTTAGTCTTGTTCACCTCTTGTATTTAGTGTCTGTGTCTTCCCCTGCTCGTTGTCGCATAGTACAATCAACCTTCACTGTGTGTTCCGTTAACCTGTTTGCCTGCCCGTTAGTTTGTTATCCCAGTATAGTGTCTTCTGTTTAATCTGGAACTGGCAATAAAGCTGTTTGTTTTGCTTTAAAATGTTTCTGTCAAAGCACCTCTGTGAAACACAGCAAAGGTCAGAAATCTGACCACACTCCAGTGGATTTCAAAGATTTCAAGAAATCTGTTTTTACTTTAGCCTTGTGAAAAGATACAGATGAGATTGATGTTTCCATTCTACCCAAAAAATAAAAATCCTGCCAAATAGCATCATTCATAGAGCCTAAACCTGATGTAGTTTTTGCCTTGTCTACATAAAAGAGCTATGATTGTGCATTTGAGTGGCATATTCCATCCATTATCAGGAAGGCTAATACATTCTTCTTAACGTGTCACTACATGCTCTGGCAGTCATAGAGCTCCTCTTTGGGGACTAAAGACACATTCTGACAGTTTCACAATTGGCCATGTCAATTTTTATGATTGAATATGTCATAAAATTGAAGGGCTGGTACATTTATGTGGTTCTAATAGTTTGTGGATGACAGTGGAGGTCCTTGGCACAGTGGAATAAAGTATAGCAGTGTTTCCCTTTGCAGGAAAATCATCTCATTTTTTTTTCCTTTTTTTGGTAAAGATGAAAAAGTATCAAGATTAAATAACACCAGTGTGGAGCGTTAGTGATGATGTGATTGGTGCAGACTTTAACTGAACGGGTGCAAAAAATGTATTATCTGTTCAGGAATTACAGTCAGTTGTTTGACATAGTCTTAATTTCAGATGCACTTTCATGGCCAGGTGAGGCCTGTTAGATTTGTATTGTTGATTGTCATTTATGCTTAGAAATATTTACTCATATATGCTTAGAAGTATATAATCATTTGTAGATTGAAAGAATGTCTCATCCTAGGAGGTCTGTAACAACTCTGTGTAGCATGAAGAGGGGAGTGCGTTCACTCCTCTTCAGAGTGTTCTGGCATAGATCACACACCTCCTAGGAGAGGTCGTATCTTCTCTTGCTGATATATGGTATAGCAAACACACGTATATCTGTTTGAGTCTAAGAGCCTTTTGTTTAGATGGACGGCTCTGGGGAGTCTTCCTGGGGTCACAGTTTGACCCCACACACACACATATACACACACATACAAGGTATTCTTTGTTCACATGTATACCTATGTAAAGAGGTCATATGTTAATGAACCTATGCATATTCATGTAACCACAATAAAAGAGCAGTGTTACGGGGGAGCGGACGAGAGCAACTGGGGTCAAGCGAAGGAACAGCGCCTGTCCAGTTCTCTCCTGTGCACGTGAAACATAAAGAATGTTGCCTACTCGTGTCTTACTTGCTGTGTGATTACATTGCCTTCAACGTTCCAGCGAATAGGTTTAAGCTACAAACCTATCATTAATTGGTCCTTTGACGCCGGATCCCTGGAGTCAGCATTCACCGAGGAGAGAACTCTGACGTCAGCGAAACGTGAGAATTTGTCATCGGGCCGGTGGATTAGCTGTCTGTTTTCTCTCTTCGATGAATGACGATCGGCGGGATCCGAGGCTGATATTACACGCTACGCAACACCGACTAAGTTGAAAGTCTTTGCCACTGTGTGCGGCAAAGCACGCATCCACTGTGTGCGGTTGCGTTGAAAGTTAAAGGAGTTTGCAAAGAAAAGTGTCTGGACTTCTTTAAGTTGCTTGAAGACGTTTCACCTCTCATCCGAGAAGCTTCTTCAGTTCTAAGGTCAAATGGCCGAGAGTCCCAGATTTAAACCCAGTGGGAGTATCCCCCCAAGGAGGGACAAAGGACCCCCTGGTGATCACATGCGCCCAGGTGTGAAAGCGTTGAAAGTCTTTGCCACTGTGTGCGGCAAAGCACGCATTCACTATGTGAGACTGAGTTGAAAGTCTTCATCACTGTGTGCGTTAAAGCGCGTGATCACTGTTATGTAAGTCTTTGCCACTGAGTGCGGCAAAGCGCGCAGCCACTGTGTGAGACTGCGTTGAGAAAATAGGCCTAATTTTTGTTGTTTGTGCGCGAGGATATTTGTTGTGTTTGTGTTAATGACTGCGGAGCAGGCGTGGTCTGGGACACGGTTGTTGTTGTTATCATGGGTTCCTAAGCAACCAAGAGTGCGTCTGAGCGTGACAGACGTTTATGCCGGACTTCACTCCTGGGAGCGCACAGTATTTAAAAAAAAGAGTGATGGCTCCTTAGCTGCGCGGGTTCACGCGAGCACGATCGCGCGGGTTTCACGCGGACCTGAGCCGTGCGGTTAATCGCATGCTTATAAATGGAAGAGAAGATACGACCTCTCCTAGGAGGTGTGTGATCTATGCCAGAACACTCTGAAGAGGAGTGAACGCACTCCCCTCTTCATGCTACACAGAGTTGTTACAGACCTCCTAGGATGAGACATTCTTTCAATCTACAAATGATTATATACTTCTAAGCATATATGAGTAAATATTTCTAAGCATAAATGACAATCAACAATACAAATCTAACAGGCCTGTTCCCTGATTGCGAATATCTCAGGTTGATTCCAATGGATGAACTCGCATATATGTTACCTGGACAGGTGAATCCTCGATATTTGATCCAAAGAGACACCAATGCAAGGACCCACCCCCCAAAAAAAGCAAAACCAAAAACTGAAGGCACAACTTACAAATGAGTGGCATCTAAATAAAGACCTGGCAGAGCGTCTCAGTGGAGGAATATATATGTAATGACATCCGTGGGTTCTAGAATTAAAAGGATTCAAAACAGTCCTTTCATTTAAAATTATGTCAGTTTGTCCATGTCCAGTTACTCTGAGCGTAGGAAAATGCAAAGATTATTGTAAAATTCTTTAAATTAAAATCTGTACTTTATTACATTGTGATTATTTGATTCAAAAACTAAAACTATAAAAAATGCAAAAATATGTAATTGTTCAGAACAAGTTGTATGATTTGGAAAAGAAATATGTGTGCCATTACCAACAACAGTTAAAACAACAACATATTCTGATGTCATAGGGTTGGGGTTTGTATGAACTATCAGACTCAGTACAAAGCTGGTATCTACACATGAGGATAATATGTCCTATCTAAAGGACACATGAGAGGAAAGTATCTTTGCAGACTTAAATTCTAAATGACCTTTGAGAAAATCAGAGAAGTGACTATGGCAGAATGATTCTGTTTGTGCATCCAGTCAATGAATCATGAATTATTCTGCGGTTATTAAATGTAAGTTTCAGGGACTTAATAAACAGATAGTAGGGAGCACCTACCCTGAGGAATGTCTGCACTAGAATTCAAAGAAAGCGAGTATACCGAGGTCAACATTAATTTCCATCAATATCAGATGTGTCAGAGTCAATTACTGATATGGTCCTAGAGGGAAAAACAGCCACCTACGGTCTGAGAACCAAATGAGCAATCCTTACAGGAAGAAACACTTGGAAACAAGGAGTCTGAATGCTTATCTCCCACTTTCTGTACCTTTGGCATTGGTGCTGTAAAAACAGCTCCGTCATCTGTTATGCAACTGCTTTGGTGCTTATGGGTCATATGCTGTCATGTTCATCACTTTGCAGATGCACCCGTGTAAGATGGCGCCGGTGTGCATTGCTCGCCGTCCACGGTTGTCGGATCCACTTTTGCTCTGCGTGTTTCTATTGTTTTTGTCACTTTTATTGAACAACGCTGACTCTCTATTGACCTACGATCGTGAAGCTCTGTTAAATATTCGACTTGCCACAGAGAATTTGGGAAGGACTAATGCTGATGGACAGGACTTTTTTCCACCTCCGCTACTATCTGGACTACCGCATCACCTGGATTACACCCCTACCACATCTCATAAGAGGAAGCGCTTTAAACGTCGGGGAAAAGGCAGCGGGCTACTCGTGAAACTGAAATCATATTTGGCTCTTTCATCTGGCAGTAACAGATTAGTTTCCGAATGCACTCTGACTGAATTCAGACCTTTGCACTGGCGTTTTGTCTCCTGTCGCTTCCTGGAACCTATTGGCTCCTGGCTGGTACCTGTTGTCGGCTTCGCTGAAGAGATCCAGCATCCCCGCCTTCTCTTACCTCATCTTCGCCGCGGTGGAGCGAATCCGCGGAATCTTCGGCAACTGAAACAGGTTCCCTGGATGGCTGTCACCGGTCTGACGGACCCTACCAGGTTTGCCCTTGTTAACGCTAGGTCGCTAGCAAATAAAACGTTCATATTGAAGGATTTCTTCACCTCTCATAATCTGGATTTCCTCTGTGTGACAGAAGCCTGGCTAAGTGACGGTGAGTTAAGCTCTTTCTCAGAACTATTACTGCCAAATTGTTCATATTTTAACTCACCAAGGACTACGGGCCGAGGTGGAGGAGTGGCCACAGTTTATAAATCTACTTTTCACTGTCGCCAGCTGTCACCTGTCACTTTCTCCAGTTTTGAACTGAATATGTTTGAGCTTGGTAGCAGTCATCCTGTTCTTTGTGCGGTGATCTACCGTCCACCAAAATATAATAGGAACTTTGTTAATGACTTCTCTGAGTTCTTGGCTGAAATAATGCCAAAGTATGACAAGGTCTTAATCCTGGGTGATATGAATATTCATGTGTGTTGTCCTACTAAACCATTGGCAAAGGACTTTTTAAACCTACTTGAAGCTTTTAATGTTTTGCAGTCTGTCACTGGTCCCACTCATAAATATGGACACACTCTGGATCTGGTTTTGTCTCATGGTTTACCTGCTTATAATCTTCAAATTTATGATGTCGTCTTTTCTGATCATATGCCTGTATTGTTTGAAACTTCTCTTCCCTGTAATATCACTACTTGTGGCCTTCCTGCTGCTTCTCGCATGTTTAAACCATCAAGTGCCGTCCAGTTTTCTACCGCCTTTAATAAGACCTTTAATGTTGACTCAGAGCTCTCAGTCTGTGCCGACACTGAGGTGCTGACTGCAAAATTCTTATCTACTTGTCAAATCATTCTGGATACTGTTGCTCCTCTGAAGGTCAAGCGGCCTAAATTGAAGTCTGAGCCATGGCTGAACGACATCACTCGGGCTGCTCGAAGAGAGTGCAGAAAAGCAGAACGCAAATGGGAAAAAGACAAGCTACACGTGTCTTATGATATCTTAAGAGATAGCTGGCATAAATATCAGAAAATTGTCAAGAACCAGAAATCCGCCTATTTTGCAGGTGTTATTAATGACAACTGCCATAAGCCCCGTGTTTTATTTAGTATTTTAAGCTCTGTTCTTAACCCTCCCCAATCCAACTGTACAGAAGCTTCTGCTGAAACTTGTGAAGCTTTTTAAATTTTTTGTGGAGAAGATTTTATCTATTAGAGCACATATTTTACCCCTTCTTATGACCCTTCTGTTATTTTTACGCCTTTAGCAATTTTTAGCCATTTTGAACCTGTGTCTCTATCTAAACTGGGTAAAATTGTCACCCAAATCAAGTCTGGCTCTTCCAGTGATGTTCTTCCCCCTCGCTTTTTTAAAGAAGTCTGGGGCACTATTGGACCTTATATTCAAAGGCTTATAAACAGCAGCCTGACTTTAGGCCATGTACCTGTAATTTTTAAACAGGCAGTGGTCCAGCCTCTGCTGAGACGCCCTGGCTTGGATGCCTCTTTGTTGAATAATTTCAGACCTATTTCAAAGCTTCCTTTTGTTTCTAAAATTTTAGAAAAAGAAGTGTGCTCACAGCTGCAGACTTTTTTAGAGAGTCAAAACATTTTTGAGGTATTTCAATCTGGTTTTAAAGCCCTTCACAGCACAGAGACTGCACTTTTGAGAGTTTTTAATGATATCTTACTAACTGCTGACTCTGGGAAGTCTGTCTTACTTGTGCTTTTGGATCTCACAGCAGCTTTTGATACAGTAGATCACAATATTTTGATTTATCGTCTAGAACATCATGTTGGAATTAGAGGCACTGCCTTGGAGTGGTTTAAGTCAGACCTCTCTGATAGAAGTTTTTCTGTCTCACTTGGTAAATTTCATTCATCTTCCGCCCCCCTCCCATGTGGTGTACCTCAAGGATCCATCCTTGGGCCCCTTCTTTTTAGTATTTATTTACTTCCCCTTGGCCATATTATTAAAAAACATAAAGTCTCATTTCATTTTTATGCAGATGATTGTCAAATTTATCTACCGCTGAAACACAATGACCTTAACCCCCTCAGGTCTATTTTAGAATGTCTTAAGGATATCAGAGCATGGCTGGCTCTGAATTTTTTAAACTTAATGAAAAGAAGACTGAAGTCATTATATTTGGGCCGAATGGACCTGGTGTCCCTCCATCTGACTTGGGTCCTCTTACATCGTGTGTCAAACCAATTGTCATCAACCTTGGAGTAAAATTTGACACAGCTCTTAAAATGGACAAACAAGTAAATACAGTGGTGAGGAAAAGCTTTTTTCAGTTGAGGCAGCTCTCTAAAGTAAAACCTTTCATTTCTTTTTGTGACTTGGAGAGAGTTTTGCACGCATTTGTGACCACTCGCCTTGATTATTGTAATGGACTTTATATTGGTATTGATCAGGCTTCACTATCACGCTTGCAAATGGTCCAGAATGCTGCTGCTCGCCTGTTGACAGGGACATAAACGTGAGCACATTACCCTGTTCTTGCCTCCTTACACTGGTTGCCTGTCCATTTTAGAATTCATTTTAAAATTTTATTGCTTGCTTTTAAAGTCTTAAATGGCCTGGCTCCTTCTTACCTGTCAGACCTTTTACACCAATACACTCCACAAAGGTCTCTCAGATCATCTGACCAGTCACTCCTTGCTGTCCCCATGTCGAGACTGAAACACCGAGGGGACCGAGCTTTCGCTGTTGTGGCCCCCAAACTATGGAACAAACTGCCCCTCCATATTAGGTCAGCCCCAACACTTGAAATGTTTAAATCACATTTAAAAAATACACTTTTTTTCAAAGGCTTTTTAGGAGTATTATCAGAGTCAGTTTGTAGTCAGTTTTTAGTCAGCTGTTGGTCATTCTTAATTGTCAGGAGTTTTCCTGTTATGCAACTCAGGTCAGAATAAAACGCTCAGACAGGTTTAACGTGTACACGGTCGAGGCTCAGGGAGACTCGCCTCTGCAGCAAAAAGAAGCAGTCTTTTATTAAAAGCACATACAGGAAGAGATACAGGAAGAGATAAAATAGCTGCTGCGTGCAGGCTTCCTGTGGAGTACAGAGTGTAACTTCCCCATTTAGGAGTCTGCACAAAGTGTGACTTACTGAAAGAGCAAACATAAACATAAAGAGCAACAGATAAAGTAATAAAATAAAATAATAATAAAAATCCCAAAATCCTGAAATCTTTTGACATTCCCACCTGTTGTTTGATCTTTCCTTCTATATATGTACATAGCAACCACTAACAGTGCATCAGTCTATGGCCACTTGTAGACATTTTTAGCCAAGACATCATAAAATAGTGGGTTTTGTGAGTATGTTATATCCAAGTGTCTGTCTCATTATCTTCTTCATCATTCTGTGATAGGGTGATGTAAGCATGAATTGAAGCAGTTACCATTTTTGATACCATGTTCTTCAAACAAGGTATGACACATGAAGTAAACAGACACAACAACAGCAGAAGAACACCAATAAAAACAAAGCCTTTAATCAGCAGGGACTTCCAAGAGCCGCTTAAAAGCCACGTAAGCCAGTCTCCTGTGTTTGTGGCATAGTCTCGTTGTTGTGCATCCCGGAGTTGTCTGAGTGTTTCCAGAGCATCAGTCATGTTCGGTGAGTGCACATTATCTGGAATGTATGTGCAACATGTGTTGTTAAAAAGGATACATAGTCCGCCTTTCTCGGCGAGAATCATGTCCAATGCTACCCTGTGTTGCATTACTGCAATGCGCAGGGCGTCAATTTCCTGATCCTGTTCCTCGTCGATTTTACATGAAGCATTCAGAAAAAGTCCAAAGCGGTAGTTCAGAGTCTCTATCCTTAAAGTGTGTTTTCCTACCCCCACCCATGGGAAGAGTGCGTGAGTAACTTTCTGTCTGTCAGTCCAAAGTTTGAATTCCTCTGGGACATCGGAACCCCACACAGAATCATGCTGCTTGAGGTTCGGGGTGCTTCGTCTTTTCCTTGTTGTTGATGTTGAAGTTGACGTGGCGTCCATGGTTATCTTGAAAGTGTGGTCAGATATGAAAATGGGAGCGCACTGACCTGTCCAATTCCCAGGAAGGATGAAATAGGCCTGTTGGCCACAGATCCAGGCCATCCCTTGCACCCAGAAGGTGCCATTTGAGATGTTGTTGCTTTTCACGGGCCCTCCAGGAGCGTGTGTCTGTACTGCTTTGCAGTTGGTGGTGTTTCCCATTGGTGTGGATCCGTTCTCTTGGCGGTAGCATAGGCTGTGGCTCAAATTCCCATTGTTTTCAAGAAAGACTGGGAATGATTTAGCCTTACTTCTGTGCTTCACTTTCAGGTCAACCCAGAACCATTCGTCACATGTGCCATTTCGCAGTCCTATCTGGAGAGGTTCCTCATGGTTGACCACGATTCCCTGGAATTGATACCCAAGGCTGGCGTAGCTTGCGGCACACTTTGCCTGAATTATGTCCATTCCCTTCGCATATAAGGTGGCGTATTGTGTCGTTGGGGGCATGTAGGAGCAAACATAGCAGTCTTTTCTGGGTGTGCTGTCATGTATATATCGATACCATGCGTTGTTCATCCATGGATGAATGTGGTCTTGTGTCATGTCACGGAGATGTGAGTTGTCATGTGTCCATCTTGTCTGCAGGTGGTGTTGTTCATCTTTTCTCTTTCGGGTGAGTGTTAATAAACTCACCAGGAGTGCAACAGTAGCCACTAGGAGGACAAGTGTCTTCATGATGACCAGACACACCTGTGACCTCTGATGAGTAGACTACTGGCAAGAAGAAGAAGGCGGGGTATACCCGATCAGCCCTCCCTCCACCAATAGATCACCAGGAGTTAGGGGTGTCGGCGTCTAAACATTTAGGTTGTCACTCACTTTTTTGCAGTGGCTTTGATGGATCCAAGATGGTCTTTCTGCTATTTTGCAGGCAGTAGGTGTGGTGAGTAGCACTTGATAAGGACCTTCCCACCTTGGTGAACTCCAATTTTTCCTTTGGAGTACTTTGATCAGGATCCAATCACCTGGTTTCAACCTGCAAGACACTGGAGAGATGTCACTTGGCAGTTGGTTGTTTAGAACAATCTCTTTATTTTCAAGTAATTTAGTCATCCATTCGGCTAGTGTAGTTTCTCTTATTGACTTATCTATAGGCTCACTTGTAATTGGGAGTGGAAATGGTCTTCAGTGAATGATTTCAAAAGGTGTGAGTTTCTGAGAACCTTGTGTCAGTCTCATCCACATTTTTACTAGGCCTACACACTCAGGCCATGGTCTCCCTGTTTCTTCCATGCATTTTCTCAGTCTCTGTTTTATTGTGCCGTTAGTTCTTTCCACTAGTCCGGCACTTTGAGGGTGGTAAGCACAGTGGTGTTTGATGCTGAATCCTAGTGCTTCAGAGACCTTACTGATTACTTCATTAACAAAATGTGTCCCATTGTCTGATCTTATCAGAGTGGGGATGCCATATGTTGGAATGAAATGGTTGCATAAACATTTTGCTACTGAGCTACTATCTATCCAGTAAAAAAAAGCAGACGCCATGTCTGCTTTTTTTACTGGATAGATTTCTGGCCATTTTGAGAATACGTCTATGATCACTAGAGCGTATTTTGAGCCTTGGCATTCATTTAGCTCAATAAAATCCATGTGGATTGTATGAAAAGGATGAGGTGGTGTGGGAAAATTACCTCTTCTCGGCCTGAGGTTTCCCTGTGCATTATGTTTTTGGCAAATCATGCATGTTCTGACAAATACTTTTGCTGAGGTTTCGAAATCTTGGGTGTAGAAATGTTTAGAGAGTATATCTACCATTCCTCCCGTCGACACGTGAGTAGACCCGTGTGTCACTAATGCTGCTGTTTTGTGTAAGGATTTTGGTAGTACTGGTTTGCCATTACAAGTCATCAAATCATTCTCCAGGCGAGCTCCACATTTTAACCACCTCTTTTGTTCTCTAGTTGGTGCAGTTTTCTGTTCGTTTATAAGCACATCAAGTGGTATTTGCATTGAGGAGCCAGACATTAATGTGTCTATAGGTTGTTGTGCTGCTGCTTTTGCTGCTTGATCTGCAAAGTTATTGCCTCTAGTGACCTCTGAGTTGTCTTTCTGGTGTGCAGCACATTTACATAATGCTAACTGTTTCGGCAATATTATCACTTCCAACAGTGCCTTTAAAAGATTTCCATGTTGCACTGGGTTGCCAGTAGAGGTAACCATCCCCCTATTCTGCCAGATTTTTGCAAAATGATGCACAGCAGCAAAGACATACTGGCTGTCAGTGTATATATTTATGTCTCTGTCTTCATGCAGTTGACAGGCACGTATGACGGCCGTGAGTTCTGCACTCTGTGCAGAGTGTGAGGAAGTTAGTGCTTTCGCTTCTAAAACTGCGTCTACTGTGATTACCGCATAACCCACGCACTTCCGCCCAAGGCTATTTTTGGACGCTGAACCGTCTACAAAGATATTAATGAAACCAGCCTGTGGGGTGCTGTGAAGGTCAGCGCGTGGTTTTGTTTCCTCATTTAGCGTCTCTATACAGCAGTGTGCGTCACCATCTTGCGAAGTTGGGAGAAGTGTGCTGGGGTTTAATCGTCCACACTTCTCAATCCTGATGTGTGACTGTGAAAGCAGAATGCCTACATAAGAGAGTTGTCTGGCATGTGTGAGGTAAGACAAGTTTGCTTGCAACAAGATGGAGGTCACAGCGTGCGGGACTTTGATAATTAATGTGTGTCCAAGAATGATATCAGCAGACTTCTTAACTGCCTCTGCTGCAGCTGCACAGGCCTGCACGCACGTGGGCAAACCTGATGCAACTGAGTCTAATTTGCATGAATAAAACGCAAGTGGACGTTGCTTTTCCCCGAAGGCCTGCGTCAACACAGCCTTCATGTAGCCTGCACCTCCGTCTACATGCAAACAGAAAGGTTTGTCATAATCTGGCAATGCTAAGACTGTATGAGTTTGGAGTGCAAGTTTTAGATTACTGAACGCTTCTTCTGCTTCTGGTGTCCATTCTATTTTATCTTTCAGTGCCAGATTTTTACCATAAATCAGGTTCTGCAAAGGCTGAGCTAACAAAGCATAGTCAGGTATCCAGCTTCTACAATAATTGCAGACCCCTAAGAAGCTCATCATCTGTTGTTTCGTGAGTGGTTTTGGAGCGTTTTGTACTGCTAGTTTTCTGCTGTCTAACAGTGTTTTCCCTTCCCCTGTGAGTGCGTGTCCGAGGTATGTGACCTTTTGGCTCCACAGTTGTAGTTTGTGCTGTGAGACTTTATGGCCCTGCTCAGCTAAATGGTGTAACACTGTCATTGTGTTTGCTTTACAGTCCGCTAGTGTGTTCCCTGTGATGAGTATATCATCTACATACAGGAGGAACTGTCCCGGGGCGGGGAGTGTGCACAGTGACATGGACCTCTTTAGAGCCTCTGCGTACAGAGTGGGGCTGTTCTGGAAGCCCTGAGGTAACCTCGTATATGTGTACTTTTGACCCTCAAAAGTGAACCCGAACAGATGCTGCGAGTCAGGGTGTAGTGGTACAGAAAAGAATGCATTAGACAGATCTATAACTGAAAACCACTGTTCCTTGGGGGTCACTTGATTCAGAATTGTATGTGGATTTGCTACCACAGGTGGGATTTGTGCTGTTACTTCATTTATTGCCCTGAGGTCATGTACCAGACGGTACTTTCCCGTATTTGCTTTTTTCACTGGGAAAATGGGCGTGTTACAGGTTACTTCAGTTGTTTTTCTCAAAATGCCTGCCCTTTCCATATCTGCAATTACTGGTTTTATTCCTGCTTTGGCTTCTGTTGTGAGGGGATACTGTGGCTTTACTGGCCTGTGAGTTGTGGTGGTTTTTACTACGACAGGATCTGCTCCTTTAATTAGTCCTACGTCTGTTGGTCCTGTAGACCACAGCTTAGCAGGTAGTTCCTCTAGTTCTGGATGAGAACTAGAGGAAAAGAGTGTGTATCAACCCTCACTAACTTCATGCATGTGTGCATCTGCGCAGTCAGTCATGTGGGTTGCTGGCTGTGTCGTGCGTACCCACCCTAATGTGTACCTCATACATCCTGTTCTACGGCCCTGAAGCCACCCTTCATGTGTTTCTTCAGTTTTCTCATATCTGTCCCTTTCCACCTGAGTGAGGATGTGGCCTAAGTCTTTCCAGTCCGTGTCGTCATTGCGTACTACTGACACATGTGGTTTTGGCATCCTGTTTAGCTCTTGTACCTTTCCTGGCTGTATTACAGAGCACACTGCGTTACTGCTTCGGGTAACATAGAGGTGTTGAAGTGTGAGTTTCTGTGGTCCTAGTTTGTGCACTTGTTGGTCATATATGGGGTCATGACCTGGGCTTTGTTTGAACCTGTCAAGAGGAGAAATGTTTTACTGCTATTATTTGCTGCTATTTTTATAATCATCATTACCATTTCATGTTAATAGTGATGTTGCATTTAGATGCATTCAGATGTTCAAATATATCGGTATCATATTAGTCTTTATTACAGGTCCAAGAAGAACCACTTTAAATGGTTGAGTTGAATCTATAATTTTAAAGGCTTTGGAATGTTTTTATATTCTTACACATAGTCTTCAGTGGGTGAGAGACGGAGTTGCAGGCTGACAGGAAACACGTCTGCAAGGCATGCTCTTGCAGAAGTGAAACTGAAAGCAGACTCTGAATGCAAGTACTGTGAGTAGGATATGAAACTGTATTAAGCTTTTAGTAGAGGCTTTTGATTAAAACATTTATTCAGTAGATTACATATATAGTTCTAGTTAGGTTATTATATGTAAGGATGAGCCTCTGTTCTGGTGAAAGGTCAGAAGTGAGACACACATACAGACACATACAGACACATATAGTGAGAGAGGTCACGACACGTACGCAGTACACAGCAAGCACGCGCCCCCGCACGTGCACACACACACAGACTCATT
Organism: Oreochromis aureus; assembly: GCF_013358895.1. Lineage (NCBI taxonomy): Eukaryota > Metazoa > Chordata > Actinopteri > Cichliformes > Cichlidae > Oreochromis > Oreochromis aureus. The sequence goes on along the minus strand of NC_052958.1, from coordinate 39,501,924 downwards.
TAGTAGGTAAGAGTTTATGACTGCAAAGTTTGGGTGCGTACGTGGTAGTCTGTTCCAGGAAGTACACCAGATGTCCCAGAAGATAAGCGACAGCGAAGGCGGGCTGAGAGGAAGCACCTGGCTTCGACCCGAAGAAGATGTTCTGTTTTAAACTATGTTAAAAGTCATTGTGGTTTTGGAGTGACGTATGCTTTGTTTAAGTCTGCCTGGTAACAGGAAGACTGCCAACCCTATAAAACCTTTGTCTAATTATTGTAAGTTCAGTTCGACACTGAAATCTGCACAGCGTTCGGACTCACACATGTGTTCATTAAAATGCCCTCTAATTTGAACCCGGCTGGATCTGTGGTTATTTTTGGAGTCCCCCTCAAAATTTAAACCTTAACAAACCTTAGGGTGTTGTGGTACTCAGCAAAGTCTAGCTTTCTTGAATGGGTTGGCAAGTAGCGATTTGCTATACGCTGCAAGGGTTCTAATGGAGGCAGGTCTAGTGTCCAATAATAGTAGGGTTCTCCCTGTCCCTTACACACATTGAGCTGACGGGCCTCAGGACTTTGCTCTTCATGTAACATTAGTTTAGCGTACATGCCTTCTAGCCCTGGCACTACACCGATCTTTAGTTTCTCTAAAGCATCTCTCCCCAGAAGGTTGACTGGGCAGGATGGGTCATATATACATTGATTTTTACAACTTCTGCCGCTTTCATTGTGTACTAGTAACAGTTCTTCTGTTAGTGATTTAACACTGGTGTGGCCTGATGCAGATTTAACTATCAGGGTGTCACTTGAGTATTTTAGGTTTTTGGGCTTTTGATTTAGCACGGTTTTACATGCTCCGGTGTCACACAACATGGTCATGAGTTGGCCATTCACATGGATTGTTACAGTGGGTTTGTGTTCAGAACCTAGGAGCAACTGTTCTATATTGAAAATTTCTGTTTCTTCTTTTATTTCCTGTTCTAGTCACTTACTCTGACCCTCTCCTGAGTCATCCTCCCTTTTGTACCTACAGTCCCTTGCAAAATGACCTTCTTTTCCGCAAATATAACAGCAATTGTCCCTCTCACCCCTTCGTCCCTTGTCTCCCTTATAACCTTTATAACTTTTCTTTCCCTTTCCCCTCTGCTGTCCTTGTCTCTGTCCTCTGTATCCACCAGCAAATGCTATGAATCCTGTCTCGGGATCCACAGTGAAAACACCTCCTTTCTCTTTCTTTTTTACCACTCGGGTTGCATGTTCTGCATACTGCAGAGCGTCTGCTAGGTTACCAGTGTTCATTGTTACCCAGTGTTTTTCAACGTGGGCTCTAACTGGGGGAAGGAGACCGTTTAAGAATGCATTCTTTAGTTGCTGTTGGTATGGTCTCTCTGGGGCTTCTTCATAATCTAGGCCTGAATGCTGTCTAAAAACCGGGCGTAGCCGGTCCAGAAAATCAGAAGCTGTTTCGGCTTCTTTTTGCTTGACCTCCCCTATTTTTCCATAGTCAGCCCTCGGGGCCAACCGTACTCTAATTCTCTCATATAAATTTGTTAGGTCATTGATTAGGTCGGTGCTTCCTGGTGCATGTGCTACACCCCCGGCGTTTGAGCCGGTATAATCACCTCTAACTGTTCCCATCCTTAAACCTAATAAATCTTGCATTACTTGAAGCATTTCATGACCGTTTAAATACCATTGCCTCCTGATCAGTTCTACAGCATCCCTCCATGGTGTAAAACCTTCATTCAGTGGAGGAACGTCTTTCAGGACATTTTGTCTGTCCGTCTGTGACCACGGACGAAAAACATGTATGTGTGGGCGGTCATCTTGCTCTTCCTGTCCTTCTGGCCCTATTATTAGGCCAAATCTAGGGTTAGCCACTGCTACCAATGGGTAGATACCAGTGGCTGGTGGATCGACTGTGTCTCCTATTTCTTCTTGTGGGCTATCTTTGAGTGAAAGTTTGTTTAGCATTGTCTGTGCTTTCACATAAGGATGTTGTGTATGTGACCTAGTTCTTCCTGATATGGGTGAGTGTTTAATGGGTGGTGCTGCAGCTGTGGCCACAGATGTGGGAGATGCTGCGGCTGTAGCTGCAGATGTGGGAGGTGGCGGCGCATATGGTGGTGGATTAATACACATATTGCGAGCACCGCACGGTGTCTCGTCTTCTGGTTTTACTAAACTGGCGGTTAAGTTCTGTTTTTCTGACTTTTTATCTTTCTTCTCTTGTCTTTTCTTTTGGTTTCCTCTCGCCTAGCTGCTTCTACCTTCCAGGCCTTGAAATATTGCAATTCGTGCGAACGTTTCCCTTTCTTTTTTAGGTTTTTTGTTTCTGCTATTTCTTTCAAAAGAGCTTCCCTCAGTTGTGTTAATGCTGATGGGCTACATTTACCTTCCCAAGTGGGACATTTTGTTTTCTTAGGATTTCTCCATCTACATGCACTAATTTGTCCGGCGCCTGGACATTTTTTCTCTAACCACTGCTCGTCAACAGTGAGTTTTGAAGCTTCATTACCCATTTTAATCCTTTTAATTTTAATACTTTACAACTACACAACTGCGGCACCTTCTCTGGCACGAGAATCGAGAGAGGTAGTTGACACGGCCTTCTACTTTCAAGCTATTCTTGAAAGCGGTGTCATCTTTACGTGATGAAACACGACCTGTTTCTCTCTTTTCACCAGTACTTGGGTGGCCAACAGCAAACAAAACAGTGGAATAGTTCAGCCTCCTTATTGTGCTGTAAAATCAACTTATTCCACCAACAAAAATGAAACAACAACAATACCTTTTCAACGCGCACTACGTCTTACGGACCAGGTTTATCTAAAATAGCTTCCAGCCCCTTTTTCAGGCGAGCCTTTACTTTTAGGAATGCTACCAACCCCTCTGGGCGAGCCTAGACGTTTTACGCGAGGTGTCTCAGAGTGTTAATATTCACCTGGTTGCTGCCGGTCTCTCAGGTCTGCCTCATCGACCCCCACCGCCGTGGACCACTTATAAGAACGCCGGCCAGAACCCGAACGTTACGTCTCTGGACTTTATATCCTCTACCTAGAGAGGAGCTGTCGACAGACTTCAGCGCGGGCTTCTCACGACGTCAGGACTCGATGAGGTTTTCCTGTGGGGTCACACAAAAATGCTGCGTCCCATCCGGCTCGAAGGACCAAGAAATGTCAGGAGTTTTCCTGTTATGCAACTCAGGTCAGAATAAAACGCTCAGACAGGTTTAACGTGTACACGGTCGAGACTCAGGGAGACTCGCCTCTGCAGCAAAAAGAAGCAGTCTTTTATTAAAAGCACATACAGGAAGAGATACAGGAAGAGATAAAATAGCTGCTGCGTGCGGGCTTCCCGTGGCGTACAGAGTGTAACTTCCCCATTTAGGAGTCTGCACAAAGTGTGACTTACTGAAAGAGCAAACATAAACATAAAGAGCAAAAGATAAAGTAATAAAATAAAATAATAATAAAAATCCCAAAATCCTGAAATCTTTTGACATTAATCTTTTTACTTTGTTAATCTTATTCATTGTATATCTTATTGTTTATTCTACTCATGTTTTGATATTTAATATATACACTGATTTATTTTTATCTTCTTTTTCAATTATATATTTATTTTGTTTATTGATTTCATTGTATGCTTAATGTATGGTTTTTAACTGCTATCTCTGTTTTATTATTGGAAAGCACTTTGGTCAACTTTGTTGTTTTTAAAAGTGCTATATAAATAAAGTTGGATTGGATTGGATATGAGGAAATCATGTCTAGTGTTGGGGAATCTGTCAGATGGCCACGGCTTTCTAACTAAGAGGAAGTCCCTCATGAATTCTCTTCATTGTCACTACATAAACAACCCCCTTCAGTGTAATCTGAATTGACTGTTAAACAAAGCTTCTCTTAGTTCTGTTTTCCATATGACCTTTGTCTGAACATATGGTCTTACCTGAACGGTTGCGTTCTAGTACCCTGCTCCCTTTGACGTGGCACAGGTCACCTTGAGTACTGTTGCAGGTGGTGTTGAGATCAGCTTTGCAGTAGGTGGGGGACCCTCCCTGCACTGCTTGAGGGATATGTTTCTTCCTCTTTTTGGGTAACTTCTGCTTGGCCATAGCCAGAGAATAGTACATCCCAAAGTTATTGACGATAACGGGCACAGGCATGGCTATCGACACCAAAATCATTCAATAAATGTTCTCATGAGAAAGGGACAAACTACAACAGGTTTATTACATTTCCATCATTTCGAAGGGACTAAAGAGAGGAGACTTGATGTGAGAATGCAGATCCAGTCTAGTAAAGCAAGAAAGGCCCAGTAGACTTCAACCCCAGTGGAGAAAGGTGTCGAGGAAGGGGAATCTCTTCTTTTGGGTTTGCATATTGAGTTACACATCTCCTCTCAAAAACATACTTCATTCTGACCTCATAGTATAGCTGCTGTTACTATATTAGTCTAGCTCAGGGGTCGGCAACCCGCGGCTCCGGAGCCGCATGCGGCTCTTTAGTCTTTATTTTGCGGCTCTGGGTGGTTTGGGAAAATAAATTAGAAGTGTTTAGTTCTTTTTTTTTTAACTTGTAGTTCTAAATTGGAAGATTATTGTGATATTGAAATATAAAAATAAAATTATATCTTATTATTTTTTTCATCGCTCAAAATAAGCGTCACACGTGGAAGCCGGTATACCCGCTGAAACGCCGTGCATTTATCGAGACTTTCGACCCCAGGTAGGCCAATTATGGATCTTCGGATCCACATTATGTCAGCAGCTGTTCTCCACCGTGAACTATGTTAAAAACAAACACCGCTCACGCCTCACAGATGACAGCTTACAGTCCTGCATAAAGATGAAAGCCCCGATTTGCAGACACTGTGCGCAGAGGTTTGGGACCAGAAGTCTCATTGTAAACATATCACGGCAGACCCGACGATGTTTGCATGAACACGCTTTTCAGCATCTCTTTATTGACCACTTTTCACACACGGTTGCTGTACGCATACAGCCGGCTGTAGCTTTGCAGCTCACAGCCCAACAACACAACAGCAGAGAGAGCACAGGGTTTAAGGCAACGAGGCGTGATTGCGGGTGCCGCTCAGGTGCGTCCGCCTCCCCTGCAGCGGCACTGCAGACCACGCCCCGCCACACACATTAACCAGGTAAAATACATATTTAGGCAGAATTTTGCAAATATCTATTTTTCATTTTTCAGCAGCATAAAGCTTTTTTTCCAATTACTTTTTAAAAGTCAGGTCAAGGCTCCAAAAGCCCAAAGGCGATATAAGGGTGGCGGCTCATAACAGTTTTTGTTTGCTACATGGATCATTTTAGTTCAGCTGGGTTTCTTTCCTTTTGTTATATTTCTTTAAGAGTTCAAAATGTGTTGATTACATAAATAAAATGTAATTTTCTCTGTAGCACTTCATGGATTTTATAAGCAACACACCTTAGTTTCTCTGTGGATTCTTTTAAAAAGCAGTTAAAAACTTTTCTGTTCAAACAAGCCTTTTGTTGATCTACGTATTTTATATTCTTTACATTATTTACATTTGATCTTTTACATTGTGTATAATGTCTACTGATTGTATTGTTTATTTTAATATTTGTGTACAGCGCTTTGTGACTGCCTGTCTGTGAAAAGCGCTTAATAAATAAACTTTACTTACTTACTTACTTACTTATTTCTGTAATATACTTACACATCTATATTATTGCTAATTTATATTGTAATATATCTATATCACGGCTAAAGCACTTTCTGGATGGATGCAAACTGCATTTCGTTGCCCTGTACCTGTGCATGTGCAATGACAATAAAGTTGAATTCTATTCTATTTAGTTGTTCACGCAAAGCACAAAGATAAAAAACAATATATACAGTGTTATCTTCATTTTAGATTTCAAAAAGTATTTGCGGCTCCCAGTGTTTTCTTTTCCGTGGAAACCGGGTGAATCAAACTGTTGACACATGACCTATCACAGGTCAATGGAACAAAACTAGATTTCTCATACCGGACTAAACCTCATCCCACCTCTTTTTTGGAACCTAATAAGCTGTTTTGTATTGTCAACATTATTTTTGTTTGTGATATATATGCATATATTTTTTCTTTTTTTGTATATCTGTCTATATATTTATCATAACATACACAATATATATATTTTTGAGCTCTATTTTTGTTTCCTGTATTTTATTCACACACTCAGGCTCCATAGTCAAAACTACTTCTGGTTGCTCATTATCTATGAAGCTGCAGTCAGGGGCCCTGGTCCTTTACTGCGTTACAGTGAGATCACAGTGAAGTCAACCTTTGAGCACCAAAGATTCAGTCAGTTTATCCTTCCTCTGTCCTAAAGTAGCCCAGGTTAACATAGAAGCTTTCATTGCCAACACATTTTTGTTTTCTGATCTTTACACAGTGTAGGAACAGAGTAGACTCCACTGGAGCAAACATGCGTTTACTTGATTAAATTGAATTATACAGTTTCTTATGAGGAACTAAAATTACCAGCCTACTACATGTGGCACACGTGTAAAAACAAGCAAACATACAGTTTCAAATAGGTTAAAAGTTTCCTTTATCTGGAAAAACTTCCTCTTGAAAGGCTTGTTATCCAGTTTTTAATCTTATAATATTATTTCCCCTTAAAAGTTAACCTTGTCTATGTACCCTCATCACATACTGCATATCTACTAAGTTTGAGTTGTTTCACCAGAAAGTGACTTTTCAGTTCTGTAAGGTCAAACTGACTTTTTTATGCTTAATACTTTTGACAAAATGTCTTTTTGGCTCTAATTTCCACATTCAAAATTAAGAGCCTAAAGCTTTTCTATACACTACAAAAATATCAGACACTTAAAAGCTTCAGAGTGTCCTCGTGTACTCTGGCTGCTTAACTGTGACAACAGGAGAAAAGCTCGGCAACCACTGTGAGATCAAAAATCCACCATGCTAAATTTAACTGGCTGATATGATTGCCCCTCGCAATGCCTGATGCAACGGTTTGCATCGGCTTACCTTACTTCAACTGGCTCATTAACATGCTGCTGGGCACATGCTGCCTATGAGCTCTCTTTGTGTTATAACACAGAGGCAGCTGAGCTGGATAAAGGCTGGGCTGATCAGTGGGCATGTCTGACGTAAAATATTTAAAACACCAACCCTCACCCACCACTCTGCTTATCGTCAGGATATTATGGCTCAGCTTGTCTGGTGCTTCACTTCGACAGTACATCAAATAATTCTGGGAACCTGAAGATACTCGAAATTGCATAGCTATTTGACTCAGTGTGTTGTAAATCTTCATCATTTGTTCAGTCGGTGATCTCATTTGCCTTCAGTACAGGCTTTTAGATGTAATTTTGGCAGCAATACTGTAGGCACTGAAAAAGGTTTATATTTCCATTAAGTACTCATCAAACAGCTGAGACACTCATTTTTACTTAAAAGACATTCGCCTCATCTTAATGGTCTTATTCTGCCTCTGCATATTTGTGTCTCATCTGTGGTTATATTCAATCCGGATTGCTCTTGGCTGACTCTGCCAGTGTGACTGTAGCAAAAAGTGTTCTCATGCCACAGTGACACAATGGAAAACAACGGTCACTGATTTTGAAATGGTTGCTAAAAAGCGGGAGAAGACGTCTGTGACCATTAGGTTGCTGCAATTTTCAAAGTCACTTCGAGTCAAGGCAGCAAATGTGACAACAAAATGATTAGTCTGCCACCAGCCTGCTGTCAGTTTGTGACTGAATGCTTTCAAGCTGGCAAATACCAGTTTGTTTGTTTTTTTATAATCAGATGTTGATTAACTGTGACAAATCAGCAAAAATAGCTCTGTGGCAAATTAGGCATTCGCATAAAACGTTGAATGTCCAGCCACAATGTCATAGAAACTCAGGAAAAGAAATTCTGAAATTCCTCCATAAATAGTGAACTAGTTGCTGCAGGATGATGATTTAACTGCAAAATGACATGGCTTGGCAACCATGCTTTTATAGAAAGTAGGAATATAACCATATTACAACCAGTTGGTAAGCAGCTGAGTTGAGTCATATATTGCAAAGAAACTCTGATGGACCGCAACCAATGTGTCTGAGAAAGATTGCAGTTAGCCTAATGCAGGACTCTGATTTTCTGCCACCAGGTGACCTACACTATCGCCTCGCAGAGTGGTTGCGACAGCTAATGTCAATACTAACGTTTCTGAGACAGCTTTTCTAGTGTCCCTGACCCATGACACAGAAAAACCACACACTACATTGTCTTTAAAGGCTGTAACTTTTAAAAATCTGCATTTCTATTTACACTAATAAGTATTTCAATTTAATTCAATTCAATTTTATTTATAAAGCTCCAAATCACAACAACAGTCGCCTCAAGGCGCTTTATATTATGTATGTATAGTATTTAAAAAAACACATCAAAGTAAGGCAGCCTCAACAATGTAGAGCTTGAGAGGAATATTTTAAAAGCTTTGAAAAGTGAGAGAACCAAACAACAGCTTATTTCACAAAGTCAAACCCTTTGTTTTTCTTCCATCAGACAGTATGGTCAGCTCTGGTCAGCTCTGGTCAGCTTAAGCCTCAGGGCCCACACTTAGTGCAGCTGTTTCTTTTGAGGGGATAGTTCATCTTAGAAGTGGTATGCTGAGACAGTGGCTCTCATTCAGTTCCCGTAAGTGTTGATGACAATGTTAATGGGAACAGAACGGAAGAATCGGAATGACAGTTGTTTCACAGTGTGCAGTTCCTGTTAGAATGTCCTGTGTTTTGAACACCTGTTTCACATTCAAACATTGATTTCCTCTAGATGTTCCCATTGTATTGAGACACAGACACGAGAGAAGTTACTGTGAAGCTCGACACTATTTATTAATAAAGAAGCAGAATCAATAATGGCATTAACGTCAACGTAAATCCATTCAGTATCCATCGCTCTCTGTGGATCATTTACCTGCCACAAGCCACAGGGTGACCTCTGACCTCTCTGTGGAAAGAGAGACAATTTTACGTTGGAAATTAATAAAATTAATAACAGCAAAACAACCACAACAATGATGAATATAATGATAATAATAATGATAATAACGATGATGCTTCTTCTGCTGCTTCTTCTTCTTCTGCCTTGAAGTGATGACAAATACTTTCTATTTATCTACATCAATCTCCTGGCGTGGTCAGGGATCATTAAAGTCCTGCAAACCTTCGCAAAGCACTACATAAACAAATATTATGAAACTGATTTAATCTAGCTGAAGAGAACATTTGCACTGCCATGACTCCCTCTTCCTGCAGCTAAATAAAGGATGAAAACTCTAAACTATGGAGGAGTACACATTGGTATCCCACATACTTACAGTCGTGAAGTGTTGCGCAGGATCGCTCAAGGGCCGCTTCCCTGCGAAGCTGATGTGTGGACTCATTTCCTGCTGCAGCTGGAGTGTCTTTGCAGTTTGCAGTTCCTCTCATTTCTGCTATGTATTTCTTTCTATCTTAATTGTTAACTTTTCTAACCATCTCCCAAAACTGATGCTGGTATTTAGAGCCCTAGTAGGTCCTACCACTTAGCGCATGCCACTAAATGCTGCCCTTCTGGTTTTCAGTAAGGGTCTCCATGTCAGTGTGTGAGTAATTTAGAGTGTTCCTGTGGCTTTTTGAGTATTCACCTATAACAAAGCCTGTAAACAGAGCCCCTACTCTACTGCCTGACTCACTCTGCCCTCGACAGCTACGCCAGTCTCATTACATGGTACTTATCAGGATTTAAATGCCACACTGCAGTTGTGTAGTAGCTCCAGGACCTAGCATCTTGCTTGCATTTCAGCAGTGTGTATGAATATACAAAGGGTCATCATTACAAAAGTCATTGTCAGGTACCTTTTATCATGACACTTACCAGCGAAATCCTTTCTTAGAAATTAACCTGTACAACTCATCCACTTAACACACTGTTTACTGCAACAGCTACACCCTTTTTGCACGTTCTTCCTTTTTCAGCTATTTATTAATAAGTGACTTTATGTATATATATGTATGTATATATTGTGCTATTCTTACTATTGTGCTATTCTTACTTAATGTATTATCTGTCTTTGTTACTGTTTGTGGAGCACTGTAACCAAAAATAATTTCCCCTAGGGATCAATAAAGTATTCTGATTCTGATTATTTATTTATTGTCAGTTTATTTTAATGCAACCTCTGCAGTTCTTTGCATTTAGTCGTCCAACATTAAGTTTGTTAAGAAAAAAGAGGAATTCAAATAAGGACATAAAGCTGATTGGTTATTATGTGATATTTTCTGTTGATTTTAATTACACTTGGTGGGTGAACTTGAACTGTTCTAGTTCCATTCCTCATCATGTAAAGTATACCATGTTAGGTCTATAAGAAGAGATGTAGATTTGAAGGGTGGCATATAGCATAGAGGGTCCACATCAGGGGTTAAAGTCAGTCAGAATGCCAGTGATCCGGCACCTTAGGAGGCAGATGGCCTGCCAGGCTGTGGCTTGGCAAGTCACCAGCCCCACCCTAGGAATCGGTGTGGGTGCCAGAACCTGCTGGATGCCAGCCACCCTCACCTGGGGAACTGGTATGGTTGCAGTGAAAGGCAGGGTCCTGGCTGCCCTGTGAACAGGCTAAGAGACAGGTTCTAGCATGATCACAGGAGGAGAGAAATGGTCAGATTCAAAAACATAATAGTCCTGGGAGATAGTCTCAGAGGCTGGAACAGTTCTTATGGAAGTAGGCTGATAATGAACAGTCATTGGCTTTTTAGCAGAGCAAAGAGGAGTGGCTTTTGTTGAGCAGGAGGAAAAAAGTCTGACCCACTCTCCCTGGGGAACAACTCTGCATGAGAAGAGCGGCGACAGCGGGCGCTTCAACCTCCAATAAGCCAAGATGGGAGATGGAGCTGGTTAGCCATATCGAGGCAGAAGAGCTAATGGGTAAGGAGGAAGGTGGATGAGCAAGGAGTAGAGAGGGAGTGAGCAGCCAAAGATCAATGGGTGGCACCCATTCCCCACCATGGAAGCTTGTGTGCAGGCTTAGCAGCAAGTGGAGGAGCGTGGCACCTTCGAGGACCTCTCAGAGTCAGAAAAATCCTGTTGAAAACTTTCTCATATTCAGGTATGAGCCATGGTTTCCACCTCACCTTCTCCTCCAGAAGGGAAAGCGCTACTTCAGAGTCCATTCCTTGTTTTCACGGCAAGGGTCTTGTCAATCTGTCACAGTCAGGTGTGTGGGAATGGAAAGAAGACCCAAATGCAGGACTCACGGATTTATTATAATGGCTGGATGAAGTAAACATGAAAGACTTCACCGAGTGACTGAATTGAACTGGGAACACACTTGAGGAGCCTAGAACGAGACGAGAAACTGAGGGCTTAAATAGACTCCACGATGAAGATTGGAAACAGGTGAGAACACGGCTGAAATAACTCTCACTAATGACACTGAGGAAATAGGACTAAACAGAATGCACATGGACAGAAGACTAACATAATAAACATAATAAAACAGGAAACAGGAAATGAAACAGGAAACATGCATGTAAAACTAAACAGTGACAAAAGTCCAAGCTGACAACACTGGGTCAGCAAAACCAGGTATCCTGACAAATCATTGATGTGCTGCAGCCTGTTGGAGATATTTGGTCAACAAGTTACAAATTAATGTCATCCTATGGTCCTATTACAATCTGATGTCTTTCATGTGTTCATGGTGGAGTGGAGATGTCAATAAAGTTGTTGTCGCTGACACAGTCAGCACATAGCCATCCAAGCTAGTGCTGCAAAATGGAAGAAAGCCCCAAAACAAAATCTGTTCAGAGTGGCAGATAATTTCAATGCAGTGCTTCAAAAAATGTTTCGAGGTCAGCTGGCCACAGCTGGTACACAAAGAAAAATGTACTGGAACTCACAATGCAAATTATTTCTAAGGGACTCTTTTCCTCATGTTGCGTTGCTTTCTTGTTGTTGTGCAACTTACATTTTCCACTTGAACTCCCTGACCTCCAGCCACCATCTACCCAAACTAAAATATGAAATAAGAAGAGGACTACTTTGAATGAATGGGTATTTGTAGTAAACAAATACTACATGCACCAGTGTTGTGAATCACTTTACTGACTCATGAATCATGATTCACAAGCCCAACTGACTCACTGACTCGTCCCTGTTGCTGTTAGCAGCAACATATCTAGCTTATAATTAAAATTGGAGAGAAAAACACAACATCCAGTATCTTAACAAAAACATTTCTGCTCTGAACTGGAAGAAAAAACCCTGAGTAGAAGCTCACATCAAGACAATAGCTCCTCGGTTCACAGTAGCATCGCTCTGCTAACATGCTAACAGCACATTTGAGCTACTCACCCCCTCCTTTCCTGTGCTGAATCGTAGGGTAAGCAAATCACTCAGGACTCGCTCACCCCTCCCTCCTGTGCTGAATCATAGAGCTAAGAATCACTCAGGACTCACTCACCCCCTCCCTCCTGGCTCACAGCTTCTTCTTCTTCTTGGTTGGCAACCAATGTTAAGGCACATTACCGCCCCCTGGCTCACAGCTCAGTGGACATTTAGATGAGAAAATATACGTATATTTGAAACATTTAAGGAAAATACTAATAAATAAAAATAAACAAAATAAATTTTCCCTTTAGAAATTTTTTTTGCTCTTTTTTGCTATATAAAATAGTTGTTTTCTTTAAGAATCACTCATCTTAGCAGTAAGATTTACATGAAAAGAGAAAAGAAATTAAGTTTGAGTGAAAATGTACATTTTTTGCACTCTCTGGTCAACTGACTCAGTGAATCAAATGACTCAAAAAACCCGATACACTTTGGTGAGTGACTCATTAAAACTCGATTCAGTAAAAAGAATCAAATTTACCATCACTAGTTGATAATGAGGTCAGGTACAAGTGTCTGTAGACTATAATGTTTGCAAAAGACAATGCGATCTGTAAGGAGATTCAGGAGCAGGTGGAAGAGAGGCTGGAGAGGAGGAGGTATGTACTGACAGAGGAATGAAAGCCAGCTGAAGCCTTCTTCTCATTCCCACATGTGTGACTGAGAAAGGTATAATAGTGAAGATGTAAAGAGCAGAGGTAATGAAAGTGGATGGATTTCAGTGCCTTCAGTCAAACATTCAAAGCAACATAACAGTTTTATTATAAGTTTATCTGTTTTTCTTTGCATCAATAAGGACATCTTCACTTATCATTTTGAAAGAGTAGAATTGGTGCATGCCGATAAATTTATAAATTCATGAGAAAGAACTGAAACTGTTAGAGAGCAAAGCAGTCACATTTTATGCTAGTGACAGTAATCTCCAGCAACCACTCACCAACTGGTTGTGGAAAACACTATTCTCTAGCAACTGTTGGTTGCCACGGGGTCACTGACTGGTCTCCTGCATGATCTGCATGAATAGGCCATTAGGAATTGATTTCCCAGCCACTGCCAACATCCACCTGTGTTGGGTTCATTTTTTATGAGAGAAGATGAACAAACTCAAAGTCTAAGTTTTCAAAATTTGTTATTAAAAGGTTGGAATTTTAATTTAATAGCAGCACCATGTCTGTTATTTTGCTCAGGAAACTGAACAAAGAGCATCACACCCAGGCAGAAAACACTTTTATTATTAGACTTAAAACAGACTCTTAATGTGATTGGTCAAAATAGTTGTGGGGTGGCCATGGTTTAGACTTCATCCTCCTTACTTGTCATGGGTCTATCCCTTGGGTCACCCTGCATGGATATCTCCCTGTGTAATGAGAAGAGCAGAAAAGGAAACCCCCCACTCTCTACACACAGAACCTATTCCTTGTGATATTTTTCCACTAGCCTGGTATTGGATAAGATAAGATAAGATAAGATAACCTTTATTAGTCCCACACGTGGGAAATTTGTTTTGTCACAGCAGGAAGTGGACAGTGCAAAAGTTATGAAGCAAAAATTAGAATAAAATAAAATAAGAATAAATACAGTACACAACTGTACAGAATAGAATAAAATAAAATACTATATACAGTAGAATAAAATAGAATAAAATATACAATGAGATAAAAATAGAGTACAAATGCTATATACAACTAAGTAAAAATACAACGATGCCAGAAAAGATTATTGCACATTAGTGTTATTGCACATTTGTGGATGTGTGTGTTTGATCAGTTAAAGTCTATATTGTGGAGTCTGACAGCAGTGGGGAGGAAAGACCTGCGAAGTCTCTCCGTCCCACACCGTGGGTGCCGCAGTCTCCCACTGAAGGAGCTGCTCAGTGCTGTCACAGTCTCATGCATGGGGTGGGAGATGTTGTCCATCAGGGATGACAGCTTAGCCACCATTCTCCTGTCACTCACCACCTCCACTGGGTCCAGAAGGCATCCTAGAACAGAGCTGGCCCTGCGGATCAGCCTGTTCAGTCTCTTCCTGTCCCCGGCAGAGATGTTGCCGCCCCAGCAGACCACACCATAGAAGATGGCTGAGGCCACCACAGAGTCATAGAAGGTCTTCAGGAGTGGGCCCTCCACTCCAAACGACCTGAGTCTCCGCAGCAGGTACAGCCTGCTCTGCCCTTTCCTGTAGAGGGCGTCTGAGTTATGAGTCCAGTCCAGTTTGTTGTTCAGATGAACACCAAGGTACCTGTAGCTGTCCACAGCCTCGATGTCCATACCTTGGATGTTCAGTGGTTGCAGTGGAGGATGTTTGTGCCTGCGGAAGTCTACCACCAGCTCCTTGGTTTTACTGGTGTTGATCTGGAGGTAGTTCAGCTGTCACCAGTCCACAAAGTCTTGAGTCAGTCCTCTGTACTCCTTGTCGTCCCCATCAGTGATGAGGCCGACTATTGCAGAGTCATCAGAGAACTTCTGCAGGAAGCACTGGGTGGAGTTGTGGGAGAAGTCTGCAGTGTAGATGGTGAAGAGGAACGGAGCCAGAACCGTTCCCTGTGGGGCCCCCGTACTGCAGACGACCCTGTCCGACACACAGCCCTGAGTCCTCACATACTGTGGTCGGTCGGTGAGGTAGTCATGTGAGGACGGGTGAGGATGGGTGTGACATTATCTTTACAACACTCTATTCTACAATACCTATTTGTGTAATAAAAGATAAAATGTAAATGTATGATAAAAATTCTGAGGTAATTGTATAATATAAAATAATGAGGTACAGATGTATTAAGGATAAAAAATAAATTCTAGCACCAACTGCTCAACTGGTTTTGGATGACTAATATTTCCCTTGTAATGAGCTATTGCCAGATGGACACTGACATGATATAGCATGTTCTGACTGAGAGATTTCTGAAACATTCAAATGTACAGCTCTGCTATCACTTCCAACATAAATGAAGACAGAAAACTAAACAGCAGTGGCGCTTGTAGGGTTACTGAAGTTGGGCTAGCTGGTATATAATGATGTGCTACGTGATCGCTAGCTACACAGCTATGTTAGCATAGCATAAACACAGTGAAGCTGGAGGATGAACGCTAACTTTTTTCCACTCGATAAAAGTTAACGTGAGGGTTCCCGATGGTTAGAGACAAATGCAATCGCATGGCAGGATGCTGTAAACGGACCAAACTTCAGTCAGGAGAACAACTGAGATAATCCATCCACAATACCAGGTTAGTCATTAATATACTGCTGCATGGGCTGGGCTGTAGTTACATCGTAAGGGTTTAAACACTGAGCTTTAACAGAGAGAGGCCGACAGTGATCACTGACTGTTTTTAGGGGCTTGTTCAGATTAAATAGAACAAGATACAAAGCATTAAAACATGTTAAAAACACAACAGCCTTAATAAACTCAGAGTAGTTTGGACCCAGAAGCAGGGTTCATACGTCATCGCTTAAAGCCCGGATAGTTGGATACAGCGGTTGGGAAGGACACCTCCCTTCTGACTAATGGGATGCATGTAGTGTCAGATTAGCTACATTCGTAGTATACCAAAAGCACAGGAAGAAAAGTAGAATGAGCTCACGTGCTGTGGAGGGGTATGTAAATTTGTGCCTTCACTTTCAGACTCCAGATTTGAGGGATCACACATGTGTTATCCTTTGAAAAAGAGTCCCCTTCGCTAAAGACACAAACAGTATGAAGAAATGACATTAAGCCTCCTCTCTTGAAATGAAGATTCGGTAGCACTTTCATTTCATTATTGTTATTATAAATCCTTAGTTTTATTATTATTAAAACTTCCAATTTTCCAGTATGCAAGTGGGCAGCTTGGTGCTGCTTGCTGCAGGAGAGTCTGGATCTTTGGATGGTTAGGGGTCAATCAGTGATGAAGGCAGTGCAGGACGATGGTGTTGCTGCCCCCACAACCCTGAATTGGATATGTAGGAGAACATGGATGGCATCTCATTTTTGTGTACTTGAAATTTTAAAAATGTGCTCCACTTTCTTTCCGGCCTGAATTATACCTACCATATTATGTGTTGTCATCCATGTATAAACTATGCAGTGAGGGAGGGTCCTCTACACTCCTGTGTGAATCTAATGTATTCATATTAGTGCTGTCAATAGATTTTAAAAAAATGAACTAAATCCCATAATTTTCTGCAATTAATCGTGATTAATTGATTGATCAATAGCCTGGCTACAATTACATTTTTCAATTTTATATTTAAGCTTGTAACTGACATTTATGCAATATAATGTAGTAAATTCAGAATAAACACAAAGAATGTTAAATGCTTGAATTCAAAGAGAATTTGAACAGTTTTCTTCAGTCTTTGAACACAGGTTCTCTCCTGTGAAATACAACTTTTAAAAAAAACCTATATACTATTAGGGATGTATACACTAATATATAATATATATTAGTGCTGTCAAACCCCATACAGTAAAAAACTATATTTTAAAATATATTTTGAAATATATTTCAAAATATACAAAAAATGGCCAAAAAATATATGCGCTAAATTACATTTTAAAATATATTTATATATTTTGAATATTATATGAGAAAAGGCACCTGCTATCTTGATGATGGAGGCTTCATAGACCGGCCACCCGCCTTTTGGCTCCTTGTCGCCACTCCACCAAATAAAGGTCCGTTTCCTCCATGCCGGCTAATTATTCATCCTCATTAAAATATGTCCAGTTGGCAGAATTGAGAATTTTACATCTTCCAACCACTTAATTAACGCGAACATAATCGGCTTGTTTCTTCCCGTCTCCTGTATCCGGCCATTCCTCTCACTGTCGGAATTCGCGCCTCAGAGATGTCGGTTATTTTTCAAAAAAGAAAGAAAGAAAGAAAGAAACAGCAACAACAGCAACTAATAAATAGAATTTTTGCATGTTCATTGTACATTTGTGGGAATATTTAATTTTTACTTTTTATTAATTACTTTTCATTTTATCTTTATTTTTAAAATCACCATGGCAATGCGCATGCGCATACTCTCCTGCACGCAAAGGGCTTTGGAGTTGACGTAATGCTGCAATAGTGATGGTAAATTTGATTCTTTTTACTGAATCGAGTTTTAATGAGTCACTCACCAAAGTGAATCGGGTTTTTTGAGTCATTTGAGTCACTGAGTCAGTTGATCAGAGAGTGCAAAAAATGTACATTTTCACTCAAACTTAATTTCTTTTCTCTTTTAATGTAAATCCTACTGCTAAGATGAGTGATTCTAAAAGAAAACAACTATTTTATATAGCAAAAAAGAGCAAAAAAAATTCTAAAGGGAACATTTATTTTCTTTATTTTTATTTAATAGTATTTTCCTTAAATGTGTCAAATATATATTTTCTCATCTAAATGTCCACTGAGCCATGAGCCAGGGGGCGGTAATGTGCCTTAACATTGGTTGCCAACCGAGAAGAAGAAGAAACTGTGAGCCAGGAGGGAGGGGGTGAGCGAGTCCTGAGTGATTCGCTCGCTCTATGATTCAGCACAGGAGGGAGGGGGTGAGTGAGTGAGTGAGTGAGTGATTCGTTCGCTCTATGATTCAGCACAGGAGGGAGGGGGTGAGTGAGTGAGTGATTCGTTCGCTCTATGATTCAGCATAGGAGGGAAGGGGTGAGCGAGTCCTGAGTGATTTGCTTCCCCTACGATTCAGCACAGGAGGGAGGGGGTGAGCGAGTCCTGAGTGATTTGCTTCCGGTACGATTCAGGACAGGAGGGAGGGGGTGAGTAGCTCAAATGTGCTGTTAGCATGTTAGCAGAGCGATGCTACTGTGAACCGAGGAGCTATTGTCTTGATGTGAGCTTCTACTCAGGGTTTTTTCTTCCAGTTCAGAGCAGAAATGTTTTTTTTTAAGATACTGGATGTTGTGTTTTTCTCTCCAATTTTAATTATAAGCTAGATATATTGCTGCTAACAGCAACAGGAATGAGTCAGTGAGTCAGTTGGGCTTGTGAATCATGATTCATGAGTCAGTAAAGTGATTCTTGAGTATTGAACGATTCGTTCATGATTCGCGCATCACTACGCCGCAATGCATTATGGGAGCACACCACCATATTTGCAGGCCAATCAAAACAAACACACTGTGTTGGAAGGACGAGCCATTCTGAAAAGCAGCTCAAAAGAAAAGGACGGTGTAGAGACAGATTGTGTCCAGATGCAAAGAGACGGTACTTGCAAAAAAATAGCGTGCATTGGAAATGTGGACCCGTATGAAATACGGCCGTGGAGCAGAAACCCTGAAGACCAAACCGCTATTGACTTAGCATGATCTAGTCTCGTACCTTGTCTATGGAGTCAGCGCATACACGGCGAACCAATTTCGCAATTATAAATCTCTGGAGGCGCACATCCAATTCACCAAGGACTGGGTACAAGATTTGGCTATTTTTAAGTCTCCACGTTGTGAATACATCGTCATCCAAACAAAGGTAAGTCAGCTTGAGTACTGCGAGTAAAATGTGTTTGATTTCCCTCCGAACATTCAGATTAGTGCAGCATAAATTCATTCATGAGGGGGAAATTACAGTGAGAACATGTGGAGGCTGTTAGAGGGATAACATAGTGAGTTCAGTGCACTGATGTGACATTGTCCTGAAGTATTTAGTCATTCTCTATGGTTAAAGAAATTGCAATGATTAAATCATATTTATTATAAATAATCCTAATTACACATCTTGCTTCCTTGTTTGTGTCCTGTGTAACTAAAACTACATTCTATTTTAGTTTTATACATTGATCAATGACCTGCAGAATCTCCTTATCATATTAGGTGTCCATAATTGTCACTTAAAGTCGAAGTGATTACATCCTTGCATTACATACTTTAGGTTCATTTTTTTGCTGATAGGTTTCTAAAAAGAAACAGGCAGATTTAGAATATAACATGCAGCGTTCTATAGATGGATACATAAAAACACTTTATTTGTTACATTTATGATAAATGGATTTGAAAGTAGATTAAACACATCTGTGTTGGCCTTGGCTCATTAAAGTTCTTGTCTTTAAATGAACTTTGTCTTTGTGTGTTTCAGGTACTGAAATCTCATAGACTGAATGAACCAGCATTGCAGCCATGGGTCATTGTGAGCATCACAGGGAAGGTCGAAGCCGCCCACTGCACCTGTATGGCCGGAGTCACGGAGACCTGCAGCCATGTTGCTGCTCGTCTGTTTAAAGTAGAACCAACAGTGAAGATCTGTGACACAAGGACTGTTACAGATGAACCTGCATACTGGGTTTTGCTGGGTAATATGACCAAGATACAGTCAGTGGTTGGCCATAAGATAGACTTCTCCTCTTCAGCGGCCCAAAAATCAAATCAAATCTCTCAATCAAAACATAAATAGACCATGCGTAGTGACAGGTAAAAGAAGCCGTCCTCAAAAAAGAAAAATTACTACTACTATTACTACTGTGGAGGAGTTGTCTCAACTGATGGGAAAATATTTTTCCAAGCATAGTTCTGTTCCGAATAACCCATAATGTTGTATTTAGGGGGCCATGTAAATAATTTGCATTTACTGAATATGTACTTACTAAGTAACACTGTTCAAAAGTTGAATAAAGAAACAAACAAATGTTTGCCTTTTTTTAATTAAAACCACTTTGTAGAACATCACATCGGTTACAATGTAGAATCCATGTGGTTTATAGTTTACAAATGACAAAATGTTTACATAAAATCATGACAGCATTTAAATAATATCACCCACTACTAGCATTCTGTAATTTACTGTCTCTTTTGAAAACCTATCACTACATAAACAGCACAAGAATTAAGAGTATTTAACAAGAGCATTTTTCCCTGGTTTTACTACCACACTGGGGCACATGTTCACCAAAACGCAGCAAACCTTCACCATCTTATCCAGGAGGGTCACCTCTTCACCCTCACATGGAAGAAGTAATCTGATTGGCATGATGGTATGTAGCATGTAGTTTGAAGCAGGGATTTCGTAGAGCCCCATGTGTAGCGTTGGAACCCAGTCAGGATTTGTTTCATTCATTTCATAGACTGGTTTGCTGCAATAATGAAAAATAATTAGCAACTCTCTAAATAGAAGGTAGTTCTGCAAAATCACTCATTAGGATGTTTGTTCTAATTTGCTATGACCTCAGAGCGCATTGAAAATAAAACTAATAGGCTATAAAGAGTGATATGAACTTATTTAGAACTTACCAAAATGAAAATACTGGAGCACACCAACAGATATCTGGGGATGGTAGAGAACTGAATATCAGCTCGTCTCACAGCTGCTATCCAGGCTAGATGCCTTCTTTTGGTAACATCCAACACATAAGCTCCCTCATGATGCTTCCAGGTGAGGAAATAATGAAAAGAGAGCCCATTTTCAAGCTTATTCCCTTGCCGGTAGTGCAATCTAACATTACAACCGACCACACAGCAAGCATTTGTTTGGCCTGCTAATATGGCGGCTCGACCAAAAATCCTGGCTACACCCCATCCCATAAGATCACGCTCCAGAGCCCTGTTAACGTACGGATCTAGAAAGAAGACGCTGCACTTTTAACTCTGAGGGAGATGGAGAATGAGCCTAAATCCAAAAAAAGTTGAGTGTGTTCCTTTAAGTACTATATTGTATATATTGTCAAAAATTAAAGTGTACATAGCAGTTGTTGTATCTTGTTTACTGTATCACTGACAGATAATTTCAAAGTCAATGAACGCTACATTATAGTGAGATATTGTGTACTTTGAAATACTGTAAGCAAATGAATAAACATCCTCCATCCATCCATCCATCCATCCTCATCCGCTTTATCCGAAGTCGGGTCGCGGGGGCAGCAGCCTAAGCAGAGAAGCCCAGACCTCCCTCTCCCCAGCCACCTCCTCCAGCTCATCCGGGGAACACCAAAGGCGTTCCCAGGCCAGCCGAGAGATATAATCTCTCCAGCGCGTCCTGGGTCTGCCCTGGGCCTCCTCGGTGGGACATGCCCGAACACCTCACCCAGGAGGCGCCCAGGGGGCATCCTTGTCAGATGCCCGAACCACCTCAACTGGCTCCTTTCGATAAACATCCTAATTCTTGCTAAACCTTTGACTCTGTTTTGTTTGAATCCAACTGTTTTTTGCAGATGTGCATATAACGTGTGGTTACTTTTATTATTATTATTATCGTTGTTATCATTATTGCACTAAATACATTTTAAATGCGGCTCGGGCAGTGGCTGAAGCAAAAACTCGGGTGTGGGAGGAGTTCGGAGAAGCCATGGAAAAAGACTTTCGGACTGCCTCGAAGAGATTCTGGCAAACCATCAGGCATCTCAGGAGGGGAAAGCGGTGCTCTACCTGCACTGTGTATAGTGCTGGAGGAGCGCTGCTGACGTCGACTGAGAAAATTGTCAGGTGGTGGAAGGAATACTTCGAGGACCTCCTTAATCCCACTGACACGTCTTCCGAGGAGGAAGCAGAGTCTGGGGATGAGGGGAATGACCCGCCAATTTCCGGGGGCGAGGTCACTGAGGCAGTTAAACAACTGTTTGGTGGCAGAGCCCCTGGTGTTGATGAGGTCCGCCCCGAGTTCCTGAAGGCTCTGGACGTTGTAGGGCTGTCTTGGTTGACACGCCTCTGCAATGTTGCGTGGAGATCAGGGGCAGTACCCCTGGACTGGCAGACCGGGGTGGTGGTCCCCATCTTTAAGAAGGGAGACTGGAGGTGTGTTCCAACTACAGGGGATCACACTCCTCAGCCTCCTGGGAAAGTCTATGCCAGGGTGCTGGAAAGGAGAGTTCGTCCGCTAGTCGAACCTCGGATACAGGAGGAACAATGCGGTTTTCGTCCTGGTCGCGGAACACTGGACCAGCTCTTTATCCTCTCAAGGATACTTGAGGGTGCATGGGAGTTTGCCCAACCAGTCTACATGTGTTTTGTGGACTTGGAGAAGGCATTCGACCATGTCCCTCGGGGTGTCCTGTGGGAGGTGTTGCTGGAGTATGGGGTGTCTGACCCATTGCTACGGGCCATTCAATCCCTATACAACCGTTGCAAGAGCTTGGTTCGCATTGCCGGCAATAAGTCGGACTCGTTTCTGGTGGGTGATGGGCTCCGCCAGGGCTGCCCTTTGTCACCGGTTCTGTTCATAATTTTTATGGACAGGATTTCTAGGCGCAGCCAAGTGGCAGAGGGCTTTCACTTCGGTGGCCTCAGAATCTCATCTCTGCTTTTTGTGGATGATATGGTTCTGTTGGCTTCATCGGGTGAAGGCCTCCAGCTCGCACTGGAACGGTTCGCAGCCAAGTGTGAAGCAGCGGGAATGAGGATCAGCACCTCCAAATCTGAGGCCATGGTTCTCAGCCGGAAAAGGGTGGAGTGCCCACTCCGGTCGGGATGAGTTCCTGCCCCAAGTGGAGGAGTTCAAGTATCTCGGGGTCTTGTTCGCGAGTGATGGGAGAAGGGAGCCGGAGATCGACAGACGGATTGGTGCTGCGGCTGCAGTGATGCGGACGCTGCACCGGTCCGTCGTGGTGAAGAGGGAGCGAAGTTCTCAATTTAACGGTCGATCTACGTCCCTACCCTCACCTATGGCCACGAGCTGTGGGTAGTGACCGAAAGAACGAGATCGCGGATACAAGCGGCAGAAATGAGCTTCCTCCGAAGGGTGGCTGGCCTCTCCCTTAGAGCTAGGGTGAGAAGTTCAGCCATCCGGGAGGGGCTCAGAGTAGAGCCGCTGCTCCTCCACATCGAAAGGAGCCAGTTGAGGTGGTTCGGGCATCTGACAAGGATGCCTCCTGGGCGCCTCCTGGGTGAGGTGTTCCGGGCATGTCCCACCGGGAGGAGGCCCCGGGGCAGACCCAGGACACGCTGAAGAGATTATATCTCTCGGCTGGCCTGGGAACGTCTTGGTGTTCCCCCGGATAAGCTGGAGGAGGTGGCTGGGGAGAGGGAGGTCTGGGCTTCTCTGCTTAGGCTACTGCCCCCGCGACCCGGCCTCAGATAAAGCGGATGAAGATGGATGGATGGATGGATGGATGGATGGACATTTTAAATAAAGGATACTTTGATATATTCTACTGCAAGGTTGGAAATGTATTTTCTTCACCCTAAAATATCTTTTGAAATGTATTTTGGTTTGAAAAACATATATTTTCAATTTTAAAAATATATTTTTTTGAGCATCACAAATACAACATATATTTACCATATATTTGAAATATATTTTGGCCAGGAAAAATGTATTTTTTTACCGTATGGGACAATTAAATGTTTAATCAGATTCATCACAGGGTTACTGTGGATTCATTTTGATTAATCACGATTAAACACCATTCATTTTTATTCTATATTAATCGCATTTCATTTAGCATGAGCAAACAGACTCGAGGAAAAAGGGGAAATATACGCACTTGTGTTTATTGAACATCTTGAACATTCATGTTAACAAAAACTCTGTAAACATGTATCCTCTCTGTCTCTGTCTCTCTTGGGGAGGCTTCAAGTCCTTGAAACGAGGAACCAAAGCTGTGTACAGCGCCTGTTCTCAACAATATTAACAGGTCTGCAGTTTGATGCAGTCCACTTGGTGTCAGTCAATATGTCCGAAGTCGACTTGAGTGGTTTGTCCAAGCTGGGTGTCGCGTTAGCCAAAGTGCTAGCAGCATCCCCGGCTAACGTTTGCTTGGCGTCAGTGTGATATTTTAAGCTGGAAGTGCTTCGGTGAAAAGAAAACTCCTTCTTGCACAATGTGCATAATACTTTCTGTCGGTCGACTGTTCCAGCTTGTTATTTTTTTAATGCTCAAATTTCCCATCGAGAGGGCCAATGTGCGTTTATCATCTTCCATATTGAGTTGATTGGTTCAGCTGCCCGTCACCAGATCTACTGCTCAGTTGCGCATGTGCAAAGGTAACTCTACTTGGACAAACTGCCCAAAATGCATTGATAGAAACATTTCAGGGATTTTGAGTCATTCTGCACTCTAGATACGTTAATTGCATTAAAAATTCTAATTTTAACCGTGATGGCGGATTAATTTGTGTTAATGTGTTAATTTTGGAAGCACTAATTCATATGTGTTATTCTTTAAGACTTAACTATTAACATTTTGCACAAGTGTTTCCAGTTCATTACAGACTTGCTGGTTCTTTTATTAATCAGCTATCATGACCATGGTAATAAATTACTGCTTATTACCACATTATTACTTTCTGTAACTAACATACAAAAATGCACATAAACATGCTTACTTATTCCCAATATTGTCGCAGTTACCTGCGTGCAGTCTCTCGTCTCTGGACAGCTGACAAGAGCTGGCTAAACAACAACAGCTGGTTTATGACGTAACCTTGTGCCAGTGTAGCAGATTTCAAATGGAATACTGCGTTGTGACGACAGACACAGACTGGTCTGTTGGAAACTGGATTTATTTTCTAAAAGACAGTTCAGCAGCAAAATCAGTGTCACACAGCAACAGCAGGCCTCTCCTTATCCCTGTTTAGCACAAGGAACACATAAACGGATGGTGTAACAGATAAAAGGCAGTTCCAATTACTATTTTCCTCATTCAAAGTAATCAAAAACACTTTGGAGCCCTTTAGCCATAAAAACTAATACTTAGTAAAGAAAAATACACCAAATTTAAACATATAATAGTACAGGGAGAGGAGCTACAGTCATGCAATTCAATTTAATTCAATTCATTTTTATTTATATAGCGCCAAATCACAACAAAAGTCGCCTCAAGGCGCTTTATATGGTACAGTATACTATTATATTGTACTACTATACTATAATAATTGTCGCGCTGACCTAGTAGGTGTGGCTGTTACTCTTCTCTTCCTCCTCCTGCACTACCTGCTCTGCGCTGCTGCTGATTAGACCTGGTGCGCGCTGCTCCGCCAGGTGAGCTGAATTAGAGCAATCAAGGGCTGGCATGCCTAGTAGACCTTAAAATGCATGTAGCAGTCATTTGACCTGAGTGCGAGATACTGAGAGGACAGCAAACAAAGCAATCCACTTTCCACTGTGAGGAAGACTTTGAGCTAGACGGGCTAATCGGTAAGCTCTTGGACTCATATTTGCTGCTTATATGTTTGGGAACTATGGAAGCTCAATTGTGGAAATGTATTTATGCTTTGGGAAATAGTTACTGCATTTAAGTTTAAAAAATTATATTGATTAAAAGGAATGTTTAAGTTTGAATAAATTGTTTATGTAGATAGTGTTTCCCACATATTTATGTTAATTAATACTAAAAATAGCTATCCCAAATCCTTGGTTAAATCTTAGAACTAGTGTAAATGTGTTTGGTTTAATTTAAGGAAAATAATTCTTTGTAAAAGAGAATCCTTGGTTAAAGTCTCTATTAAAATACTTGCAAACTCTAAAATGTATGCTTTAAAAAAGTATAGAATGCAAGGTAGACACGGTTTGTGTATTTAAAAACCACAGTTTATTTCATCTTCGTTGTTTGAAACTACTTGGGTCTGTGATTAAAAACCAATGAATGTAAAACTAACTTAAACTGGGTTAAATGATAGTTTAGCTAAATATTTTTGTCTATGTTAAATGGCTTTACTGAAGTGTATATATTTTTGTTATGTATTCTATATAATGCATTTAATTTATTTGAATGATTAATGAAATGTTCGTTATTTTTTGTGTGTTTAAAGGTTTTTCACCTATCTATCTAGCAAAACAGCTACCTACCTGAATGAACTTGAAACTGGTCAAAAATAAATGGAGTGAAATTCAAAGTCTGGTCTTTTTCAAGTGTAGGCTCCTCACAGACAGAGAACACTTGACAGTGAAAAACTGGCCTGGCCAGTAAAGAAACCGGCCTTGACCAGTGAAGACTCCACAAAAGGTCGCCACAAAGACGGAGAAGACTCCACCTGGGGGCCTGGAGGAAATCGCAACTTGCCGTTTGCCTGTCCAACCAATAACCAAGAAAGCAGCATGGCTGAGTCCAAGTCACTCGAAGAGCTGAAAATAGAGCGAACCACTGCAAAAAGACTGTTTTCCAGGCTCACCAACCATATAATAAGGACCCACATGGATATGTCTGTAGAGGAGTGTTAAGGGTTCAGAATTGAGGGGAGATACAAAACCAGAACAGTCCAGAAGGGTTGGGTCAGAACAATGATTTTATTTAAGCACACGCGCGGGAAGATAGTTACTGCACACATCAGCAAGGATCTTCACCAAAAATACATTTCAATTTGCTTTTATAATGTCAGGGTATTATGACGCCCCCTCATGCATTTACAAGCACATAATTTGCATCTTAAGAACATTGATCAATTTTTAGAAATAATGCAGAAACCAAAGTTCCTCTTTCTGGTATCTTCTTCCAAATAAGGCGATGGTCTCAGGCCTCTGGGTCCCCATGGGCTGGTTCTCTCCTTCTCGTCATCTGTTACTAGGCAGACTCAAATGGAACATGTTTGCTGAATACATTCAGGCCTCTATTCAGGTCTGTTTCTAGGTTATGTGATATATATGTGTTTTGTAAGCCTGTGTGCGATCTTTCTTAAGCTCCCGGCATCTCCTCCAATGGATCGTCCAGACCTATCGCCGAACGAAGCTCGTGACCTTTAATTATCTGGGGGAGCTTCAGCTCTTTATAAGCACAAAACTGCAATATGTGTATAAGGATATAACAATATAAAAATGGTTATCACTGCACCTGTGCTAAAGGTTAATATGGTGTCAGTGTGTTAAATGTCTCCCTGCCGTCTTAAAGCTATATGTGATACTCTTAATGCGATGCTAATGCTATGAGATATATTGTAGCAGTAAAACAATTTCTTTAATTCCACAGGAGCTGCAGGATTCCTTCAAGAGACTCACAGCAGAGGGCTCCAAAGTGATTGACGTGAATGAGGAGCTTGAGGCCGCCTACATCACACAGTGTGAAGCAGAGGGCACACCGGAGCTGATGGGCCAACAGAGAGCAGACGTCGAGAAAACGGAGAAAGAATGTGAGCAGAAGTTGAAGGAGGTGAAGCACCTGATCAGAGAGACCCTGTGGACATCATATGGTGAAAGAGAACTGACCCTTGCTCTAAAATCAGCAGAAATGGAGTGTGAGAACGTCTCATCCACTCAGCCTGATACACCCCTGGAGGCATATGATTTTATGCTCCACCATCTAGAAGAACTGGTGAAGAAAGCTAAGCAGGCACACCAGACATGGAACCGCTGGGCTCCACCTGCTGAGAGGCGAGATTGTGATCGTCGACTAATGGAGCTCGAAACCTGCCTTCCAAAGCTTGTGTCAGGGAAAGCAGCCCTGATCAAAGCAGAGAGAATTAAAAGAGATGCCGACCAAGCAGTTGTCACAGTCCGCAACGCAGCCCCGGTCGCAGCCATAAAACTGAAAGCCACAGCTTTACCAAAGTTCACCGGCAGCCAGCGTGAGTTCTACAGATGGCGGAAGGAATGGGAGGCTCTGCAAAAGCAAGGTGAACCAACCGGGTCCATGGAAGTAAAGAAATTCCAACTTCTCGATAGCCTCGATGATAAAGTGGCCAAAGATCTGCGCCTGTCCACATACACCTCGGCAGATG
Organism: Oreochromis aureus; assembly: GCF_013358895.1. Lineage (NCBI taxonomy): Eukaryota > Metazoa > Chordata > Actinopteri > Cichliformes > Cichlidae > Oreochromis > Oreochromis aureus. The sequence continues at coordinate 39,473,986 of NC_052958.1, read as the reverse complement.
AGATCTTCAGAGTCCTTGAGAACCGCTATGGAAATCAAGCCACCATCGCCATTGAAGTCATTGAGGAGCTTCAAGCTATCCCTCCTGTCCGTAGCAACCAGCCTAGAAGAATAATAGAGCTTATCCACGCAGTTGAAAAGGCCCTCTATGATTTAAATGACCTGGATAAAGCAAATGCCATGAAGAACCTATTAGTAATAAAGTCTATTGAAAGCAAGCTGCCTGAGTCCCTAAAGAAAGACTGGCTTACCCACGCTGCTGATCCAAAGAATGCTGTGACTCATCAGAATCGGTTTGACAAGCTGCTCGCCTACCTCCAATCTCAAGAGTCCATCTACGAGCAGTTAGACCAGCTGAGAGACATCGACCCTGCCAAGGAGAGAACAAAGTTCCCAATAAAGTACGCCCGTACCAAGTCAGTTAAATCCAGTACTGATCCAGCAGGCTGCATCATCTGTGGGGACCCGAAACACAAGAGAAAGCTCTACATCTGCAGACAGTTTAGAACCAACACAAAGTTACAGGAGAAAAAAGATGCAGTGCAGCAACTTGGAGCCTGCAAGAGGTGCCTCGAGATCCATGACGAACCCTGCAGAAAGACGACTTACCTGTGTGGAAATCCAGAGTGCAAAGACCAGCATCATTACCTTCTTTGTCCCTTGCACGACCCTTATCACAAAGGTCCAAGTCTGGTCCGGTGAGAGCTGAGAGGAGGAGGTACACAGAGGTTCAAGAAGAGTTCATCTCTAAACTATCGCCAGAGCTAGCACAGCAGTGTTGGGAAGCTTTCTGCAACATCTCATCACGAGCCTTCAACTCCATGGCAGCAGAGAGAGGTCTACTGGAGGAGACTGGTCTAAAAGAGTACCCTGTGATTCTGATGCTCCTTGACGTCATTGCCAATGATGGGCAGAGAATTGGGACACTAATTGATCTAGCATCTGACACAAACTACATAACCCACAAAGCTGCAAGTAAGCTCAACCTTCGCAGTGAAGATGTCATGCTTGTCATCCACGGTGTCGGAGGTATGAAGGTGTCTGTGGCAACCAAGCGCTACCTTCTCAAGATCCGTGTCAACACCTCGAGAGGAACTTTAAAGCCTCACCAGTTAGTCTGCTATGGTCTTGACAAGATTGCTGAAGTGAAAAGACACATTCCACCTCAGAAGCTACAGAAGATCTTCCCGGACGTCCCGCTCCGAGACCTCGTCAGACCCAGGGAGATCCAGCTTCTAATCAGCCATAAAGAAGGCCAGCTGGTGCCCCAAAAGATCCGCTCCATCGGTGACCTGGTGCTCTGGGACGGTCCACTTGGCAAGACAATCGGGGGCACGCATCCAGACCTCTTTGAGGAAGTATCCTTGATGGCCCACACCTCCAAGACTCACTTTGCAAGATCAATGAGAGCTGCTGCATTCAAGTACCAAGAGTTCACTAAAGACCTGGCTTCCTGTCAGCATCCTGGTCACCCTGAGACTCTATCCACCACAGCTACCAGCAGCAGAGACTTTCTGAAGTGGTGGAGGTGGGAAAGCATCGGAGCCGCTTGCCAGCCGAGATGTGGAGGGTGTCGTTGTGGGAACTGCCAGCCAGGGGGTAAAGAAATGACGCTCGCTGAAGAGAGGGAGATGGAGATCGTGAGAAATGGCCTGACTTATTCAACTGGAGATGACCACAGCAGTGAACCGCATTGGCATGCCAAGTACCCATGGGTAGAAGATCCAGCAACCTTCCCAAATAACAGGAAAGCAGTAGAAGCAACATTCATCAGAACCGAGATGAAGCTATCTAAAGAACCTGAGTGGAAGACGGCCTATGCTGCACAAGTTCATGAAATGGTAAACCGCAGCGCTGCAGTGAAGCTGTCCAAAGAAGTCCTGCAGAGTTGGACTGGGCCAGTATGGTATATAAGCCACCTCATCGTGCCGAATCCACACTCGGTCTCTACCCCAGTGAGGTTGGTGTGGAACAGCAGCCAGAAGTACAGAGGCCTCAGCCTGAATGACATCCTCATCAAAGGTCCTGATGTCCTGAACCCGATAAGAGCTGTCCTGCTGAGGTTCCGAGCTGGTGTCTACGTCGCCCTTGGTGACATCCGCAAGATGTACAACTCCGTCTGGCTGGAAGATCGAGAGGTCCACTTGCACAGATTCTTGTGGCGTGACACAGAAGATGCAGGCATAGAAGACTATGCCACAACAAGAGTCAACATTGGAGACAAACCTGCTGGTTGCATAGCCCAAGTCGCCATGAGAGAAACTGCAAACCTACCTTCATTCAGTCACTTCAAAGAAGAGAAACGTGTGCTGGAAGAAGATGCTTATGTCGATGACATCCTGACATCACACAATGACCTCGACCATCTGAGACGCCTAACAGCCAACATCGAGCACACCCTGAGAGCTGGAGGATTCTACATGAAGCCTTGGGTCTACTCCAGTCAAAGTGGGAGGGAGGAGGCAAAGAAAGAGTTGCCTCAATCAGACCCAAAGACTATGATCCTGCCAAACCAGCTGATGGAAGATGACAACAAAGCCCTTGGCCTTGGCTACACCATCAATGATGACAAGCTTCATATCATGGTTGCAGTGAACTTTTCAAAGAAAAGGAGGAAAATGCACCTTGGTCAAGACCTGCTCAGAGAAGAAGTCGGAGAGCAAACACCTGATCCACTAACCAGGCGAGAACTGCTAAGCCAAGTCTCCGGCCTATATATATGACCCACTCGGTCTTGTGACTCCTGTCAAACAGAAGGGTGCCATCCTGGTAAGGAGAGCTTTCCAAGAAGCAAAAGTAAAGTACCGCCTCTAAGACACATGGGACGCAGCCTTGTCTGAAGGTCTCCGAGAAGACGCCATAAAACTTCTGGAAGAATATGCTGACCTGAAGAAACTGCATTTCACTAGAGCCCTGACTCCACCAGATCCCTGTGCAGAGCCCAGTGCCATCACGTTCTCTGATGGCAGTGAACACGCATATGGCGCAGTGATGTACCTTCGCTGGAGTTGCAGCAATAGTGTCATCGTGAGACTAGTAGAGTAATAGTGTGCCTTACCAGTGTGGAGTCCACACAGCTCTGGCTGGGAACCCCCACACATGGGCTGTGTCCCAATTCAGGGTCTGCACGCTTGAAGTACGCACACTACGCGTACTACGTACGGTGCGTACTACAAGTACGGGAAGTGCGGAAGTGAGAGGCTTGTGAAATGGGATGGTCTAGCCTTCGTCGTGCTGTTCAGGTTGCCTAGCAACCATGATACTAACCGCGAGAAATGTTTCATACAGCTTTGTGTGACAGAAATGAAGGAGAAAAAATGTTTTGTTGGTCATTCATTTTTGTCATGACATCACTTTGATTAGTTGAGACCATAGGACTGTAAAACATGATAGTTGGGCTTCATTTCTGTACTGAACAGTCATTTCAAGATTAGTTAGTAAATAATAATTAGCTAATGTTATTCATGAGACTAAAGTCATCTCACTGTGGTAATGTTAATATAATATGGCCAATATTATATGTATTGTCAGAATATATATATATGCAAGTAGCAGTTAGTTATTTATATCTCCTATCACCTTAAATCTTCAGTAAAAGACAAGTATCTCTGACAGTGTATATACAGATGTATTATATATATAAGAGACAAATATTGTTCTTTCAATATGTTGGCATTACTAAATTTGGCTCAATGCTTACATATATGTGTAAAAAGCAAATGTACGAGCTGTGAAAACTGTTTCTGATAGAATGAAGATCAGACTGATATATGAAATATTCCTTTATTGGGTGAGAAAATCAGACCATGTCATAACTGCTTTAAGTCATACAGAATAGATATCAGAGCCTTAAACAGGCTGACTTCTGCTAAATGGGTCAAACTGGGCAGAAAGTCTACAAACACATAACATCCTTATAGAATATGATGTAACACTATAGATCAACTTACCTCAGAATATATAAAGCATATAAACAATTACAGCAATATGATGCAACAAACACAGCAGTGCTACTAATCCAAAATACTCAAAGCTTCATAGAACTGAAACAAACATTTATTTTTAGCTCCATTCTGCTGCTGATACATACTTTAGGTTTCTGAATATTAAACTTGTTGCTGCCTTTCATAGTGTGTAACTTGAAGGCCCTGAGTACTTTCTCCCACACTGAAAACACTGGGATGATAACATTATTTGAACATTACCTAATAAGACTGATTCAGGACAGACAATTAGTTATGTTAAACTTTCCTAGCAGTCCTTCACAGACAGGGAACAGTCTGTCTATTCTCTCCATCTGTCAGCTGCTGCTGGCTCTTCCTCCTCCTCTTCCTCACACACTGCTGAGTTTGTCCTGGTGGATCATCAGGGTGCAAAGCCTCACAGATGATGTGCAGCAATGGGTCCCTCAGTCTGTCCTCACTCTGGACACTTGCAGTTGTCACACATGGAAATCAAATGTGTGATAAGCTGCAGGATTCAAACACAAGTGTAACTTATAAATACATGTTCATACTTTTATTCCACAATCAGAGAGAAAGAAACAGAGAGAGAGTGCAGGACAGACAGACAGGTGACAGTCTCAGGTGTACACACTGCTACAAAACAGCACAAGAGAAGGAGGATTTAGTGTTTGTGTTATTACGAAGTGCTAAACAAGAAGAGTTCCAGATGGTCCAGTGGACACATGTGTGACTCCTGTGATTAAAGCATCTTTCTTTCAGCTTAATGAGTGAACCGTCAGCTCGTTCAAACACACGTTAAAGTCCGTTTGGCTCGACACCACCGAACAGAGGCAGCAATATAACATAGCTAACATTAACAGTGCAGTGAATCCTGCTTGTGCCGTCATATTCAGGACTGCAAACCGAGCAGCATCACTGACTTTCAGCTTGTTGTGTTTGTGGATATATCACTGACTTTAATTATCCATAAAATCATCACATTCTCTGTAAGATTAAGGTCGACTATATATGTATTTAGAAGTAGAGGCTTTAAAACCAAGTTACCGCTGAAAGTACAAACATCACTAATGTCACATAACTTTGCCGCCATGTGGCCAACAGTAATGTTTTAATGTTCTTAAACATTCGCACATAAATAAGTGACATCATATTCAGTACTTACTTTTGACAGTTCACTCTTGCCGCTCCCTTCTGCCGTATTTTTATGGTAAAATTATCCACACCCACCGCCGCTATGGATTGTGGGATATATATAATACTGAAGCGTGCACCGGACCACGCTTGATATTTGGGGAAATCGACGGCGCATTTGGAGTATGCATTTGAAGTACACTTTGAATTGGGACAGCCGTAGTCGCGTGGTGGTGACGTAATCGCACTTGAAGTGCATACTGTCACTACCCGATCCGTACCGGAAACCCGATCGGTACCCCACATGCGTGAAAGGTGTCTACTTCCGGTCAAAGCGTTTTACAATAGTTACGGGTCAGAGTATCTGTTAAGATGTTAAGAAAAATAAGTATCTCTTAAAATGTTTCCGATAATGAAACATTTAATATAATGTAGACAAAAACAAAAAAAATAAAAAGATAGGGACGGATCAGGACTCCCCGATCCTTACTGGGCATGTGCAAAGTCGGACCGTACAAATCGGGTCTACCCGATCCGTACCGTGCATGTGCAGGGGTTTTCTTCTTCGTCTGTTCGTTTAATGGCAGTTTACTCCCCAGTGTAAGAGGATACTGCCACCTGCTGACCGAGCGAATGAACCCAATTATAAACGGAATTAGCATCATTACAAACGTGTGTTAATTTTGATTTAATGATAGTCGAGTGTGTTTATGCTAGTCTGTGTGGAGAGGATTGATTGGAATAGTGATGATGATGTCCGCTATCACTGTCAATTGTCAGTAAACACTTCATTTGGCTGCTGAATCTTCACGTGACATATTACAAAGTCTGTATTACTAACTCTGTAATTAGGCGCCATTCTTCTTATTTTACGGCGCTGTTGTTCAATCAGGGAACGCTCTGTGTTGAGGAGAAAAGCGTGAATTTGTTTGTATACGGATTATCCATTGTTTAAATGTCCCGGTAGTCAAAAAGGAGGCAGAGCTGTTGAGAAATGCTAGGAGCTAACTGGGCGCTAACCGTATCATTCAAATATATTGAATGTCGCAATGTTGGCAAAGAGAGGAAGTGACACAAGATTTGCGCATGCGGGGTACCGATCGGGTTTCCGGTACGGATAGGGTAGCGACACATACTTCAAGCGTGCATACCCTGAATTGGGACACAGTCATGCTGCATGTTTACAAGTGGTGTCACACTGATTAATGCCCCACTTCAACAGTGACATGTGGAACCTTAGTTTTACAAACATTAAATTTACACAATAAAAAATAAACTATCTACAATACAGTTATGAGAATGTTCACAGTGACTCACTCAGTATATTATATCTCAGCTACACCAGCTAATGTTAGGCTTGAGTGTCCTAAAAAATTACACTTTCACTCTGATAAACAGTTTGATTACTTTCTCATATCATATGAGTTTATTCACTAAGACTCCAGCAATGTTACATTCACTTCAAAGAAAGTTTCACTTCTGGCAAAAGATGCTAACAGTAGCTAACAGTGCCAGAAATGCTTAACGACAGTTGAGGATATCCTCAACAACTCACAGTTTTATGGCTGTTATAGATATCGGTCTATAACTCTGACTCATAGACCGATCTTGTACCCCTTCATAGCTGAGGTGACTATGAAGAGGTGAAAAAGTTCCACAGATGGGGAAAAACTCTGGAGTGAATTGAGATCCAGTCCGAACTGTAGTAGAAACAGGCGAGACATTTCATTTTAATGTCATCTTGTTTTAAGGCAGGAAATACAAAAGGGATCAGCGGTTCAAGTGGCCCATGGAAAGGCAGTAGCAGTCATCATTACAATAATGGCCTCTTTAAAGCATATCATACAATTAAAATTAAAATTGTAGAATGCAATGATAGTAGACCATTAAAAATGTAGAGGTTACTTTGGTAAACTAAGAATTTTCAGGGTGCCGGTTTAGCTCAGAGCGCGATGAGCGGGCGCCCACATGCCTTATGGTCTCCCACCTTCTCTCTCTGCTTTCCTGTCCTTTCTTCACTGATCTATCTAATAATGCTGAAAAAGCTTTATTAGTTTACTTACTTTAGTAAGTAAACGATCCCATTTACAAATGTAATCACAATAAACATCTTCCTGTCCGTATCTGGGGGGAATAGCATCGACAAAGAGGTTTAAAACAGCCCATGATGCAATATTCCTGTCAAGAATTTGGTATTTTGGATTTCAGCACCGTCCCCCACCCCCACCGTGCCAAGGTTGTGGCAGGGTTGGTGGGTGGAGGAGAAGAAGGGAAAGGCAGAGTTCCTGTCCTGAAAAACACACTCCCAGCTTTGGGTGTTTACATCTCCTTGGCATGTCTGTGGCTGTTTCCATAGCGACTGGAGTAAAGGAAGTTGGGATGTCTCTGAGATATGGTGTGCTGAGTGCTGTTGATTGTTGAACCCGAGGTGGAAAATGAGCAGGGAAAACAGGAAGTGGGAGAGGAAGGTGCCGACTCACTATTATCTCAGCCTGAACCTGTGGGAGAAATCAGCGCTGGTCTCCATACAAAGACCAGCTGCTTTGTTTGTCTTTTACTCTCATTTGGAGATGACATTCACAGCTACAGCTGGCTTGGCTTTAAACACTCCTGTGTTATAAGAGTAAATGGGAAAGTGCAGCTACAACAATCAACTTCCCATCAAACTGGAGTACTGCACATTTTACTGAATGACAGTTTGACCTGAGGCAATACATTAGACATATTTCGCTTGAACCACATCAGAGAAATATAATCACACACATAACTTTTTTAAAGATATGAGTAAATTTCTCCCAGTTTTATCCCAATAAACTTTTACATTTTTGGGGATCTAGTTTCCATTCTTTATGCAGTATATCCTTGTTATATAATAAGACTACTTCTTTTTTTTTTTTTTCTTACAGAAAAATTGACAGCTGGATAAAGACCCCTCTGCTGAGATTTATTTGAGCAGGAGAGATTCATTTTGGAGGAACGTCTTCAGGTGAAGCTGCAAGTGTCAAATGGCCCTTACACCCCCACCATCGCTGAAATGTCCTCATAAGGAATGTCACACTAAGGAAAACAGCGGTCAGAGACCACGACACAACCGAAATTACGTCAGCTGTTTGCAGCGAACACGTTGCCTTTGAAATGGTTGCTTCAAAGACGGGGACCAACTACTCACAGCCAGCTGCCATCTTCACTCCCACTTTGTGTCGAGATGAGCAATGGATCAGTCTGGTTTCAGTAGTTAACTGAATAGGAGCAAGTTGGCAATTAAGTGTAATAAACTGGCAGAAATATGAAATCTATAAATGATGAAAATCATACATCATGGCAAAAAAAAATGTATCTGTTTGAGATTCACTGCAGTCAGTTTAAGTCGGGCAGGTTGGCTCCCATTGGACGGCTGGTTCAATGTTGAGGGTGTTTCACATGTAACCACTTGGTTGTTACAACTATTTACAATCACTAACCAAGAGCAAAGATTAAATAAAAATCAATGAAGTCAGCAGGAAAACACAGATTGTTCTTATTCACACGGAGGAATCCACTGCAGGGTGACTAAGTCACTAAGATAAAGGGAAAAATTTGAAGGTGGTTTCATAGGTAATGTTAAGCATTATCAAAGAAATAAGTGGATTTTCTATTTACAAAAGTGGAGACAATTGATTCCAATATGAAAAGTGAGGGTTTGTTTGGTGTGAAAACAGGTGAAATAAAGCAAAGACAGAGACCATTAGTTAAAAGATAAATAGTTTATGTGAGTCTCTCACATAGCATTTACCTTTACTCTATACACATTGTTTTGAACGTGATATACAATATGTCATCTTTATTTTATTTATTTTTTTTACAATTTGACATAATGATTTTTCTTTTCAGCATGCACTTGCCAACAAAAGGCTCCACAAATACAGACTTCAAACTAGAATTATGCTCACAGTAAAACACACGAAACATGAACTCGGATCAAAAGCCTGACAATTTGAGGACACGATGTAGAAGCACAGCATCAGACTACCAGGACTTTACAGGAAAGAGCAAAGTACTCAACAGTAAGACACAAAAATACATGTTCTGGTTTCAAAAAAATAAACACCTTTTTTTTCAAGTTATAACATCATCCTAGAAATACACGGAGAACGGTACCCCTTTGTCAATTCAAAGAGTGAAGCAGCGTGTGTACTACATGAGGAGGATGGTGGGTTCAGGGCGCCTACAACTGTGCCGGTTGTGCCACTTTCAGGTCTGGCCTGGCAGCTTCTACAGCTGCTGTTTCACTCGTTTTCCTTCACCTTCCTGTTTTAACAGGCTCCTGAAATCACAGTGTGGATCGGTGCTTTTGTTTTTCGGGTGCTTATTGCGAATCCAATCTGATTGTGTGGGTATGTGGGATTGCTACTGTGCAGATGTAGCCATTCTAGAAGTCCCGCTGTATAACTTGGTAAACTTCTGCTACACGTTTGCTTCACCCCCACAAGGGGAAAGATCTGGAAGAATCAAGTTATTTTTGTTAGCCACCAGGAGTCATGAGGAATAGTCTGGTAAGAATAATTTGGTTTGTATAGAGATGAACGTCTGCAGCACTAACGCAGGGTAGAGAGGGGACTTCTACAACGGCACTGCATCACAGGGGAGCTCTGTCTCATTTGTGTTTGTGCTAAATGTACAAGAGTGACAGCATCAAGTCCACTCGCTGGTCTTCTCTGACCGGGCCTTTCAGGCTATAGACCTTACCCTGGATTTTTAGGACACGCACATACACACACACGCACACACAGACACACACACACACACACACACACACACACACACACACACACACACACACAGTTACACACAGCTACACACAGCAGAGCAATTAACCTACTGAAATTACTGAAAGGAACAAAAGCAGAGATGATCGTAATGTCACATTTATTCAACGTTGCCTCTCTACACTGTATATACTCTATGTAGAATTTCATATATGAACACACTCCTTGTTTTGAACACAAAGTGCCTCGACTGATGCGTCTCAATACACTTATTGCGAGGAGGGATACCACAGCAAGAAATATGATCGACTCGGAGTGTCGACGTAGCAGCCAGCCGACTCGTACCTGACTCGCTATATCAAAAGACAGATGTGTGGACAGAGCCACATGGCCCAGATGTGCTGTGTTGTTTTGTATTTACAGGAGCAGAATCTACGCACTAGATAGTCTCTTTAAGGACAAGCCCAGTTTGCTTTCCTTTTCAAAATAAGAATTTTTTGTGAGTCGTCCAGTCTGCTCACCGACTGGCTGTCGGTCAGTGGCTCTCAGGTGCATCCGCGTCCTTATTGTCCAGTAGACGTGGCCTTATGGCTCCAAATGAGGTCTTCCCACTGCAATAGGTCCTCATACTGATGACATTTTATCCCGCTGTTATTCAAATAGGAAATGAATTGTCTAAATAAAATACGAACACATGTCTGGATGAAAGAAATGCATCAGACCTCACCATGCACACGCTGTGTGTTTAAAAATATATGCACAAAATTCAAAACAGTACAAAACTCATTTCTAAAGGCTCGTCTGTGTGCTGGGGTCGTTCATGTAAGGGGTGAGTCAATAACTTGGTGCAAAGGCAAAGAGAAGCTCCTCTTTCTGATAGTTTGACTTTTTGCCGAGCTACGTGGAAGATGCATCTAGCTGTGAGCCAGTTGCTTAGCAACCTCCTGCTACTTCTATAGACATACTGTAGTGATGGGCGAGGCACACTGCTGCATGGTTACGTCTGCCCAGACCTGTTGGTACGCAGACAAAGTTTATGCCTGTCATTGTCAAAAAGAGTGATTAGCTTTACTCTAGTCTGGGGACGTGTATCTATTTCTTTTTTGTGGACATTATCTCATGAATAAAATGCTACAAGTCTATGCTTATGCTTGTCACCTCACGGATTATTGCCCCCCCCATACACACACACACACACACACACACACACACATACTGGAATATAACCAAGAAAAGGGTGAGATGGCACGGCACCCTCATTCCTTTACCTTTCCACTATGGCGGTGCCTTTCTTCAAGCCATTAAGATAGAACGCTGCTCTCTGCTTGTGTAAAACCAGTAAAGACAACCTCTTTGCAGTTATCTGTGAGTAACAACCAGAAACACAACAGATTTGGTGGCACTATGTCAGAGGAAAGAAGAAAATTAGACACAGAGGAGGAGGGAGAGGGGGAGAAAGTTATTCAGAAATAGCAGCAAATGAGCAGAAAGCAACGCCCAGCTGGGCTTCTGTGTTTTTAGACTCCTCAGTGGATTGTTGCTGAAGCCAATGGCAAAATGAGACATGGTACGAGTCGGGTACGCCCTCCCTCGCCTAAATCCCAACGTTACAACATTTTATAGAAACAACTCCAAGTCTGTTCTATAGATCCTCGAGCTCTCCTCCCCTCCTCTGTGCACGCTGCTCGAAGACGATGGTTACAGGATGATCCATGCAAAAACACGAGCAGGCCCAACAGTGGGTGAAAAGCAACTTGTCCCTCCTCTCCATCTCCAACCCAAATATAACACAGTTTACCACCAACAAAGTCACAGTTTATGTGAGGTTAAAACAAAGTGACATCTCTCTTTCTTTTTCTGGAAGCACATCTATTTCAAGGTATCTAAATATAACAACATCTAATATCCCTGATTATTAAATGTCCTTTATTACACGTTATGGCTGCTACTTCTGAAGCCACCAGTAATAGTTTTTTTATTGCAAGACTCAAATTATGATAATATCAAGCTGAAAGGTACATCAGGAGATGAATGTGAGCTAAGCAGATGTACCTTGAAGGAAAAGCGCAGAACTTGCTCAGGTTACTCGAGATATTTACACGATTCTTGGCTACGATGGTGGAGTACTTATCCACTAGTCACAAGATCTAAAACAGAGTTCAGATTTGATGCCAGAGGGATGTGGTTTGTTAGTGGAACGGATGTGGGTTGGTTTGGGTCAAAGCGCTCCAGAGCTGGACATCTCACAGGATGGAAGGGATAGGGGAGCGAGAGCGGCGTAGCGGGCAGGGCGATCCGTAGGGCGAGGTCACAGGAGACAACCTCAGAGTGTTACCAGCCATGCCAGTCATGCCTGCTATGTTGTTTAAGCTCCGGGATTTCTCATAGCCTTCAGATGAGGGGGGGCGACAAAGGTGGTGGTGGTGGTGGAGGTGGTTGTGCAGGAACAGTACATGAACACACACAGGCAGGCAGGCAGGCAGGCAGGCAACGATCCAAATCCGAGCCAGCCGAGTAAACCGAGACAAGACAGGAGACAGGAGTGAGACATAGCAACAGTAACATACTGTATGGTGAGTGCATGTGCAGCACATTTCATGACAGTGGCCATAAGGCATATCAAAATTCTTAGGCCTGGAGCTGCTTGAGAGGAAGAAACAACCTCACTGGCTCAAAAGTGCTTCTTTAACTATATATTTAACTTTAACTATATATATTGTTGCTGAAATAACTGAAATATAAAATCCTTTACAACTACAACAAATACAAACAAATTTGGATATATTGATATCTGTTCACATCTGTAGTTCCTGCAGTAAATCGCTACATGATTAGATTAAATTCTCTTTATTTAAATCTTTGCCTACTCTGAGACAAAATAAGTGTAGAAAGCTGCCGTTTGTGTGGCGACATTTTAAACCCGAGCTTTTCTTTATGCTGCATTCATGCTATGCTAGCAGGGAGCTACTGGTAGCCTTGTCGTCACACCAGATGTTGAAAAAAAGGCTACTTTTATTGTTGAACAATGCACTAATATATAAATATATTGCTCAATAATATTATATTTTCAGATGGCAAGAAGTTCTCTGTTGTGTCACATCAAATTGACTAAATGTTTTAAAATTGAGTGATGAAGAAGTGGAAGACTTTAAAACCCCACCATGCGCAGTTTTCACGTTTTCCTCTTTAAGGTCCAAAAATGTAACAATGCCAACAGTTGAGCATGTCAGAGCTGAATCTCACTTCTGTTTGCTATTTGGCCAGCTGTGCCATTCATTTTAAACTTTTAAGATGAAATATCGAAATTCAATAGTACGAAATGCTGTCATTTAAAAATAATCAATATTCCTTTTAGTAGATTCCTAAGAAAACATTCTGCTTTAATGAACTTTTTCCTGCTTTGACCCACATCTACGGATCTCGATACAGCGAAGACAGCTTTGTGACGTGTTCTGCAACATCTTGGACCACAGGTTTGCTTACTCGTTAATGGTCAGTGAACTAGTGAATTAGTCATGGTAAAGGTTATCTGTTTCTACTGGAGTGCGGCTGCTCCTCTCTATCAGCGGCAGCTGCATACGCGTAATTTCATCACAGATGCCCCACATAACTGCATGACATCACAGATGGCAGCTTTGGTAAAATTAAGTTGAAAAAGTAAGCTGCACAGCTATCTTTGGTTAGGAACTCTGACGTCAGTGACCAGGCCAGTGTTTGACACACAACAGGAACATTCGTGGGATTTGTAGTCAGTCCTCTGATGCTGGGAATCTACTTCATTTCTCTTTTACTTTGCTGACGTTCATTTTTCCTCTGAAAAAGTGGTGCTTAGTCACTTAATGAAAAGTGGATATGAAACGGAAGAGAAAAGGTCAGTTTTTTATTTTATTGTTTATATCGTAGACAGTGTTTCTGTTTCTTGGTGCTTGTAATGAAAACTTAAACTAATAATGGAGCAGTCGTGCTACTCTGTAGTTAGCTAGGTAATTAGTTAGTAACATATGGCTATTTTGGAAATTTTATGTGTTGCCATTTGAAGCTGTATGTATCTTGAAAGTTCTTTGACCTTTGCAAGCCAGCGAAGCTCCTCTGTAATTGTATTTCTGTAACTTCCACAGCAAGCTCCACCTCTAAGAAATGCCTCTGTGAATTCTGTCAGAGTCTTTTTAGCTAAATGAGAGATATTATAATTCTTTAACTTTAGGGCTGAAAAATAAAACATAAGCAGTCGTTCATGTTATGGCACCGGTGACATCATCATTAGTATTTTCTCCCATTAGAAATGGATAAAATGTCCAAGGAACGGTTAAACGGTTTACAAGTGCACATATAAACCTCCAATTCATATATTGAGACACAATATGGAGGTTAAAATGAACAACATGTACGTGTCCTAGATTATGTATCAAATATTACTGTATTTGTGTGTATGAATCCAGACACATACTGATGATGATGATAATCGACACACCTTAATTCAATCATCTTAACAGCAACAGCTCAAACTTCTGCATGTGATGCACATCAGTAAATCTGCATTGGGTTCAAAATAAACAAGCAAGCCACAGCAGCCAGCACATTAATGGAGCATGCCAATCGGCTGATTAGGAACAGCAAATGGAAATGTTGCCTCATTACCGCCCTGCATACACCACCATTTGATTCACTGAGAGGATGGGTGCAAATTAAACTGGGGCTCTTTCAGAACGAGCCAAGCGAGCAGAACAAAAGAGAGCCTGGGTCTGAGCCAACAGGTAGTGGGAACAAGAAAGGAACCCATGTTTTATGCATTACCGTCAGTGTGGTGGCAACTGCAACCATGATGGATAAAAGGGACAGCTGCTCACCTGACTTCACTGAAAATCATGATGCGCTGTTGCTGAAGATGTGGACAGGTTAACCTGCTACATTACCCCAGTGTCTTCATAAGATTGACTCAGTATATCATGCCTCTCTATGGTTTATTACAAACTGTAGGGCTTTGACCCATTGTTGTGATCTCTACGCTCGAGTGGGATGGCCTTCGTTGTCCTCCAGGAGGTTTGCTCACTGGTGCATCTTTATTTATAAGGCCCTACTTGGACAAATGCCCACCTATATTTGCGATCTGCTCACACGGAAAAGTACTGTTTCTTACAGCCTGCGTTCAAGCGATCTTTTGTTGCTCAATGTTCCATTTGCCAGAACTGAACTGGGAAAGAGGGCTTTTACTTATGCTGCCCCTTTCACATGGAACATGCTGCAAAAAGATTGGAAGATAGCAGATCTTATTTCATTAAATGCTTTTAAGTCTAGATTGAGAGAGCCAGAGAAAATCGTTTTTTAAAATGTAATTGTTATTTTAAAATATGTATGTAACTTTGTAATTTCAAAGTGTTGTTGCCTCTTGGCCAGGACTCCCTTGAAAAAGAGGTTCTTAATCTCAATGGGACTTTTCCTGGTTAAATAAAGGTATAATAAAAAAAAAAAAACGCCTTAAAGCCATCAGCAGTTGTTGGTTTTTTTTGGGGGGGGGGGGTTTGTTGCTTAATGCATTTGGAAAAATAAGGCTCCATTAGCAAGCCTAAATAATGATGTGCATTCATTAGAATTCGTGTATAATGGGTGCTTTAACAAAATAATCAGTGGAACAGAAGCGCTGATTTGCCTGCCATCCAATGAGTACTCTGTGGCTTTACAGCAATAACATTGTGAGCCGGATATTCTGCAAGGCTCCTGGAGACGCAGTTACCTTCTCATAAAACGCAGTTAGCCAAAGCTTAACGTTTCCACTTTACTTTGCAGATTAACACAAGATTCATGTCTCTGCAGGTAAATAGAAGAAACAACCTGAATGACATGTTTTATGTTTCACATGGCATCCAAATGACATTTTAGTATGTTCTCTATTTAGCAGAGATAATCTGCATCTATCAAAAAAGCTGCAGTCTGAACTAATCTCTGCTCTGTGAGCTGCTTGATTCATGCACTTTGTTTCCTGACCTTTTCTGCCTTTGATATCACACAGAACAGCAACAACGCTTTCAGGAAATTCAGCAGGTGCAAACTTAACAATAACCTTTAGGTTGGGTCAAAGTGTTAGCAAGCCCTTTCTGAGTCTGACCTTTTCACAATGTACTAGCACAAGGTGACGTGTGCTATGCAATTCAGGAGGGCAAGTCTGACAGCAAATAATGATTAATTTTATTCCTGTAATTTTATGAAAAACATTATTTCAGTCATGCAATCAGAGCTATTTCCAACTCATAATATTTGGGAAAGTGACTTCTTCATTATTCTGTAAACTCAAATTCAAAGAACTGCTTTATCGGAACTGATGGTTTGCTAAATAATGTAAAAACCAAAGGTACAAGAGAAAAAGTTTAAGAAGCTGATATAATAGTGTATTTATCAATTCTAACAGGAGCTGATAATGTAAGCTTCCCTACCTAGCTAGCTTCAGTCTTTAGAAATAAATGTTACCTTCATGGCCAAGAGTTACAAACAGAAACTAAAACCTCGTCTATTTCCTGCATATCCTCTGATGATGATGTTTGGTAGGGCTCAGCCAATACAGGATTTTTAAGAATGGTACCCAGAGCTATAAGACTGATATCCACTGGTGATTTATAGCCTACTGCTTGGATAAGCTTGTTGTTGTATCCCAAACACATGTGTTGCCCACAGGGAAGTTGCCGAGTGTCGTTGGATGGACAAACTACGCAGTATCAACATCTCTTTTGCTGATTTTCATTTATTGGCCATGTCAAATAGAGCAGCAAATAACTAATATCAGCTCATAATATCGGTCTGCTGATAAATCGCTCATGGCCTAATGCTTGACTCTACCACTCTTTGCCTTGGACATTAGCCAATAACACAAATGAAGAAGTTAAATATGTTTATGAGTTGACTAAAATCTGGTTCCTTAACCTTTTATCCCCTCTGACAGTGAAAAACTATCTGCTGGTGTATCATCACCTTACAGGAAGATGATGTACTTGGCAATTATTTTGCATGCTGTAGACGGACAGTGGACCAGGCCACAGCCAAAAAAGTAAGACACTGGGTCAGAAATTTATTCAACTGTTTCCAGGCAACCAGAAAACAGGAATAAATTGTGAAGAAAGCAACAGTTCTGAGTCAGCTGCCAGGATGTGTTTGCCCCTCAGAAATGCCAAAAATGTTATGCAGTGTGTCCCTGCGGGGAGTCGCGGCAGCACATTAACTGGTTACGTTACCTGAGCTGACTAGGGCTGAACATAAAGCCTCCCCCCTTCCTGGGATGTTGGTGTGCCACTCACTAAGGACATGGATCAGCTGATGAGCATTTGGACAAGTATCTGTCATTTTATTCGGTTTATTCAGACCAGTGGTTCCAGGAAACTGAACTTTACTAATGATGACCGATGAATCAAACAACCAATCAGTAGCAGTGCACAACAGCAAGCGTGGATTTGACAATGATTTCCCAACAAACAACAGATCCGCATGCTTTTTAGAATACTTTTATAAAATGACATCACAATATTCTAATTCTATGATGAATTAAATGACATTAAAAAAGGTGAAATTTTCCATATCAATTAAACTACCTGTCTTTCGTATCCCTCCGTCTGCAGGGCAGGTGTAGTCACTGGCAGCAAGCAGGAAACAGGTCCCCCCACTCCGGCGGTCCTGTTCTCGGGTGCTTGACCTACGCATGGGAACCCTCTCCTCAGGAGACATGGTGAGGTCACTGCAGTCTGCAGACAGAACTGAGAGAAAAATCCATTTGCACATCCATATTCGCTTTTGTTCATTCATGGAATTTACACCAAACTGATGATTTTGTGGTGCTTTTCCCTTATAAACATGACAACAGAACAAGTTACCAAGCAATGAAACTACAATCCTCACGTCTGCCTTTAAGAGAAAGAAACTACAATCTGAATCCATAGAACGAAAGCTGAATGTAGAAATAAAGTATCGATTGACTTCAGTGTTATATCAGCAAATATCTAAGAGACTCATAATTTGAGGAGTTATGCAACGTGTCTTTTCAGCGAGGTTTGGGTCATATATGTTTTCTAAAAGTCACTAAGAATATTCTATATTGAACATAAAGGTGATGTGAGCAAACTCATTTTAATATTGGACAAAAATAACTCAGATAACTTAAGAAAATAATGCTTTTGTTATTTGCTCCGTTGTGAATAAAACATGTGTTTGTGTGATATAAAAAAGCCTTCTTTTATTTACTCAGTTTCCCAACTTTTTTGTAACTGGGCTTGTATATTCAAATATATTACAGTCAGTACAGTACAAAAAAGAAGGAATGTTAAACTTGTGTACACATGGGACACTGACCATCTCAGTCATCTCATCTCAATTTATAGGGATGTATGAGCTTAGAATAGGGGATTGGGAGGGAGTAGAAGAGCTTTGGTTGTAACAAAAACAAAACTGCCTCCTGCTTTAAAATGTTTCTGTCAAAGCACCTCTGTGAAACACAGCAAAGGTCAGAAATCTGACCACACTCCAGTGGATTTCAAAGATTTCAAGAAATCTGTTTTTACTTTAGCCTTGTGAAAAGATACAGATGAGATTGATGTTTCCATTCTACCCAAAAAATAAAAATCCTGCCAAATAGCATCATTCATAGAGCCTAAACCTGATGTAGTTTTTGCCTTGTCTACATAAAAGAGCTATGATTGTGCATTTGAGTGGCATATTCCATCCATTATCAGGAAGGCTAATACATTCTTCTTAACGTGTCACTACATGCTCTGGCAGTCATAGAGCTCCTCTTTGGGGACTAAAGACACATTCTGACAGTTTCACAATTGGCCATGTCAATTTTTATGATTGAATATGTCATAAAATTGAAGGGCTGGTACATTTATGTGGTTCTAATAGTTTGTGGATGACAGTGGAGGTCCTTGGCACAGTGGAATAAAGTATAGCAGTGTTTCCCTTTGCAGGAAAATCATCTCATTTTTTTTTTTTTTTTTTGGTAAAGATGAAAAAGTATCAAGATTAAATAACACCAGTGTGGAGCGTTAGTGATTGCCTTAGCTACACATATTTAAACATCTGTGCCCGCAAACGATTTTAAATCAAACAGTAATGATGTGATTGGTGCAGACTTTAACTGAACGGGTGCAAAAAATGTATTATCTGTTCAGGAATTACAGTCAGTTGTTTGACATAGTCTTAATTTCAGATGCACTTTCATGGCCAGGTGAGGCCTGTTCCCTGATTGCGAATATCTCAGGTTGATTCCAATGGATGAACTCGCATATATGTTACCTGGACAGGTGAATCCTCGATATTTGATCCAAAGAGACACCAATGCAAGGACCCACCCCCCAAAAAAAGCAAAACCAAAAACTGAAGGCACAACTTACAAATGAGTGGCATCTAAATAAAGACCTGGCAGAGCGTCTCAGTGGAGGAATATATATGTAATGACATCCGTGGGTTCTAGAATTAAAAGGATTCAAAACAGTCCTTTCATTTAAAATTATGTCAGTTTGTCCATGTCCAGTTACTCTGAGCGTAGGAAAATGCAAAGATTATTGTAAAATTCTTTAAATTAAAATCTGTACTTTATTACATTGTGATTATTTGATTCAAAAACTAAAACTATAAAAAATGCAAAAATATGTAATTGTTCAGAACAAGTTGTATGATTTGGAAAAGAAATATGTGTGCCATTACCAACAACAGTTAAAACAACAACATATTCTGATGTCATAGGGTTGGGGTTTGTATGAACTATCAGACTCAGTACAAAGCTGGTATCTACACATGAGGATAATATGTCCTATCTAAAGGACACATGAGAGGAAAGTATCTTTGCAGACTTAAATTCTAAATGACCTTTGAGAAAATCAGAGAAGTGACTATGGCAGAATGATTCTGTTTGTGCATCCAGTCAATGAATCATGAATTATTCTGCGGTTATTAAATGTAAGTTTCAGGGACTTAATAAACAGATAGTAGGGAGCACCTACCCTGAGGAATGTCTGCACTAGAATTCAAAGAAAGCGAGTATACCGAGGTCAACATTAATTTCCATCAATATCAGATGTGTCAGAGTCAATTACTGATATGGTCCTAGAGGGAAAAACAGCCACCTACGGTCTGAGAACCAAATGAGCAATCCTTACAGGAAGAAACACTTGGAAACAAGGAGTCTGAATGCTTATCTCCCACTTTCTGTACCTTTGGCATTGGTGCTGTAAAAACAGCTCCGTCATCTGTTGGGCAACTGCTTTGGTGCTTATGGGTCATATGAGGAAATCATGTCTAGTGTTGGGGAATCTGTCAGATGGCCACGGCTTTCTAACTAAGAGGAAGTCCCTCATGAATTCTCTTCATTGTCACTACATAAACAACCCCCTTCAGTGTAATCTGAATTGACTGTTAAACAAAGCTTCTCTTAGTTCTGTTTTCCATATGACCTTTGTCTGAACATATGGTCTTACCTGAACGGTTGCGTTCTAGTACCCTGCTCCCTTTGACGTGGCACAGGTCACCTTGAGTACTGTTGCAGGTGGTGTTGAGATCAGCTTTGCAGTAGGTGGGGGACCCTCCCTGCACTGCTTGAGGGATATGTTTCTTCCTCTTTTTGGGTAACTTCTGCTTGGCCATAGCCAGAGAATAGTACATCCCAAAGTTATTGACGATAACGGGCACAGGCATGGCTATCGTCAGCACACCAGCTAAAGCACACAATGCGCCCACGACCATACCTGACCAGGTCTCTGGATACATATCACCATATCCCAGTGTTGTCATGGTTACCACGGCCCACCAGAAGCCGATGGGGATGTTCTTGAACTTAGTGTGGAGGGTAGCCGTGGGATCATTGGGCTTGGCGCCGATTCGTTCAGCATAGTATATCATTGTGGCAAAAATTAACACTCCCAATGCCAGGAAGATGATGAGCAGCAGGAATTCATTGGTGCTAGCCCGTAATGTGTGGCCCAGTACTCTAAGTCCCACAAAGTGTCGAGTTAACTTGAAGATACGCAGAATACGAACAAAACGAACCACCCTGAGGAAACCCAACACATCCTTGGCAGCCTTTGAAGAAAGGCCGCTCAGCCCAACCTCCAAGTAGAAAGGCAAGATAGCCACGAAGTCGATGATGTTGAGAACGCTCTTAAAAAACTCCAACTTGACTGGGCAGAAGGTCACACGCACCAGGAACTCAATGGTGAACCAGAAGACACAAACACCCTCCACATATGTAAGAGCAGGATCAGTTTCGATCTCATACTGTGGACCTGAGTCGGTCACGTTGCTGTCCCGTGCCACATCAGTCTTGTTGATGATTTTGTTGAAAGCCTCATGAGTCTCCAAACAGAAGGTGGTAATGGAAACCAGGATGAAGAACAAAGACACAAAGGCAATAAACTAAGAGAAAAAGGACAAAAAAGAGAAAAACACATTATGGCCATTACATTTCATTTCAACCATGACATCCTACACTATTTAGGATAGATTTGACACCAAAATCATTCAATAAATGTTCTCATGAGAAAGGGACAAACTACAACAGGTTTATTACATTTCCATCATTTCGAAGGGACTAAAGAGAGGAGACTTGATGTGAGAATGCAGATCCAGTCTAGTAAAGCAAGAAAGGCCCAGTAGACTTCAACCCCAGTGGAGAAAGGTGTCGAGGAAGGGGAATCTCTTCTTTTGGGTTTGCATATTGAGTTACACATCTCCTCTCAAAAACATACTTCATTCTGACCTCATAGTATAGCTGCTGTTACTATATTAGTCTAGCTCAGGGGTCGCAACCAGCGGCTCCGGAGCCGCATGCGCTCTTTAGTCTTTATTTTTTATGCGGCTCTGGGTGGTTTGGGAAAATAAATTAGAAGTGTTTAGTTCTTTTTTTTTTAACTTGTAGTTCTAAATTGGAAGATTATTGTGATATTGAAATATAAAAATAAAATTATATCTTATTATTTTTTTCATCGCTCAAAATAAGCGTCACACTCGCGGAAGCTGGTGTACCCGCCAAAACGCCATGCATTTATCGAGACTTTCAACCCCAGGTAGGCCAATTATGGATCTTCGGATCCACATTATGTCAGCAGCTGTTCTCCACCGTGAACTATGTTAAAAACAAACACGCTCCCGCCTCACAGATGACAGCTTACAGTCCTGCATAAAGATGAAAGCCCCGATTTGCAGACGCTGTGCGCAGAGGTTTGGGAGCAGAAGTCCCATTGTAAACATATCACGGCAGACCCGACGATGTTTCCATGAGCATGCTTTTTGAGCATCTCTTTATTGAGCACTTTTTCACACACGGTTGCTGTACGCATACAGCCGGCTGTAGCTTTGCAGCTCACAGCCCAACAACACAACAGCAGAGAGAGCACAGACTTTAAGGCGGCGAGGCATGATTGCGGGTGTCGCTCAGCTGCATCGGCCTCGCATGCAGCGGCACTGCAGACCTCACCCCGCCACACACATTAACCAGGTAAAATACATATTTAGGCAGAATTTTGCAAATATCTATTTTTTTTAGCAGCATAGTGCTTTTTTTCCAATTACTTTTTAAAAGTCAGGTCAAGGCTCCAACAGCCCAAAGGAGATATAAGGGTGGCGGCTCATAACAGTTTTTGTTTGCTACATGGATCATTTTAGTTCAGCTGGGTGTCTTTCCTTTTGTTATATTTCTTTAAGAGTTCAAAATGTGTTAATTACATAAATAAAATGTAATTTTCTCTGTAACACTTCATGGATTACATAAGCAACACACTTTAGTTTCTCTGTGGATTCTTTTAAAAAGCAGTTAAAAACTTTTCTGTTCAAACAAGCCTTTTGTTGATCTACGTATTTTATATTCTTTACATTATTTACATTTGATCTTTCACATTGTGTATAATGTCTATTGATTGTATTGTTTATTTTAATATTTGTGTACAGCGCTTTGTGACTGCCTGTCTGTGAAAAGCGCTTAATAAATAAACTTTACTTACTTACTTTAGATGTTTGCACAAAGCACAAAGGTAAAAAACAATATGTTATCTTCATTTTAGATTTCAAAAAGTATTTGCAGCTCCCAGTGTTTTCTTTTGCGTGGAAACCGGGTCCAAGTGACTCTTTGGGTGTTAAAGGTTGCTGACCCCTGCTCTAGAGCCAATAGTTCGAAGCTTAAAGGGCAAATTAAAAAGGAAAATCTGGTGTAGGACATTCAAACCCTGATCTCTAACACATCAGGACATGTAGTCTGTTAGCAACACATTATAAAAAATGATTACCCTAATTAAAGATCGACTGACTTTGGCCTTACTTTTGTCACTTATGTTAGTGCTAAGCAATAGGTTAACTGGCACCCAGTTGCAGACTTGTTCTTAACTCATTCACTGGTAGTGTACCTTACTGGAGAATCCTTGTGCAGATGGAAATTTGTTGCACAGTGGTAAAGTCTAAATCTATAGATCTAAGATAAATATATCATTGACATCACTTTGAGTTTAGCAATCTATTCATTCTCCCAGACGTACTCTGCATTATTAAAGTAACATAGAGAATTTCTTAAGCTATTTTACTTCATGTTTTTGACGTCTTTTGCAAAGCCTTAATGGAAACAGCTTCCTGATGCGGAGCTCAAATCCAGGCATTCAGCCGCTGTGGAAGAAGACATGCTGGACTTTCTCTAAGAGCTAGATGGAGCAGATTTCCAGCCTGGTATGCTGCTTCTCCACCATCCTCCCACAGTCCACTGGTGCGCTCTACCTACTGTGCTCTAAAGAAGTCGTTTCACACTCTGTCTTGTTTTGGATTGCATGACTCACACGCTCTCAAAATATCATTGCCACTATTTGGGTTACTGTGATCCTGAACTGAGTGTGTACATTCACTCAAGCGCCTCTCTTTATGTATCTTCATTACCCTATAAGTGTTTTTGTTCATACACTTTCAATGGCACAAATGTATGCAGAAGATGTTGTAAAAAGTTTGAAAGCAGCAATATAACAAGGCTGTTCTGTTCCCACCTCTGACACTGGTCTATGAGTTTATTTTTCCTCTACTATAGACTGATCCAAGCTGTAGGCGGAGGTAAACAAGACGCCATTACTGAGTGGGATGTCACTTCTGAACTAACACAGTACAGTGTACTGCATGTGAAGGATTTTACATTTTCTCTGATTTTGCTAAGAAATTCAGCAAATCATCGGACTCACTCTGGATGCAATCAAATTCTGTAACCTGCTGCAAAATTAAACAACATTCAGAAGAATAATGCTCCCTGTAGAGGGCCGTGGGTGAGACTGTCCTGCACTGTTTGAATACAGAATATGAGCCTAGCTTTTGAGAGCTGAATGAGTAAAAGGTTTGTGTTTGTGGTTTGGAGGGTTTACAAGTGTGTGTATCAGCCACAACCACAACAGGCAAAGTGAAAAACACTGATCACGTTATTAAAGTAAGTAAACTAAGTAAATATTATTTTTACATTTAACCCTACCAAAGACAGACACCAAGCACACTCCCCCATGGTACCAGCCTGTGCCTGCAAAACACTTCACCCTGCCAAGGTGTTGACCCTGCTTTGAAACTGCAGATTTGAATCTGACGGAGCATGTGTGGCATGCACTGTAACAAACTAACCAGCAGGACCCAAACAATCCTTTGCCAACACCACAGGATGCCACCATAGCTCCAGTTTGCATACCCCGATAGGTCAGAGCTCCTGTGGCAGCTCTTTTAAATTTTCCACAGCATTTTTTGTTTGTTGTGTTGTTGCTTTTTTGTGTACATTAAACAGAAAAATAGAAAAATCTACTAATTTAAAATTCATTCTTTTTTCCTGTGCTTCTTTTTATGATGTCTTTATTTCACCTTCCCTGCTGTCTCCATCTCTGTCCTCTTATCATGACATTGCCTGAAACGAGAAGCAGGACTGCCTGAGCTGTTTCCTGTAGCTGTGTGGATGCTGTGCAAACTAATGACTAGTTCTGTCTCATGCTGGGATGTAATTCTGATGTGTTCACGTCTGTACAGAAAGGATGTAGCGTACAGCAGCCTTTAAAAGCTGCATCGTGTCACAGAACAGCAGCTGGACATGAACCCACACTCACATGCTGGTGTACGCACTGATGCCCATGTTTACACACACAGCCTCCCAAGGTTATTTATGGTAGGTGTTAAAAATGCAAATGTGCTAACTTACCATGTGATTGCAGCACACGCACTCTGCATGATGAAGAAGTCCCGTGCTGCTATAAGTCACTGTTTAAAGCCAGCACAGGGCGCACAACACACACACACACACACACACACACTGTTCAGTCGATTTCTGAACAATGCAGATCTAATTTAGCAGAAGCCATTTGTCTGGCATGCTTCTTCAGAGAGTTTGTCAGTGATAACGGCTCAGAAGGCTGCTGAGGAGCTCCAACCTGTGACCTTCATGTCACGTGCACATGGGGGTAGAGACTGTAGATTTGACAGTAGAAGAAGTATGTCCACCTACACTCCTGGCAAAAACTATTTGCTTATTTGTCACACTTTGATGTTTCAGTTCATTAAACACATTTTAAAATTAGACAAAGTAAAAAAAAGAACCCAAGTAAATACAAAATGCAGTTTTTCGAAGCTGTTCACTTAATAAAGCAGTTTGGATAACTTTTCACTTCTTAAGCTGGATTTTGATTTTCTCAGGTTATCTTTGTCTAAAAATAAATTTTGTCTAATTGTTGTGCTGATCAATTTAAAAAAAAACTAAGAAGTGTGAAACATTCGACATTAGGTGTGAAGAGAGAACAGGGGGAAAATGGCTCCTTTTCTGCCATCATGTTGGACAAGTGTGAGAAAATGGATCGATGGATGTTCATTCATTTTTTTTTTTTACCAGTTTACCAGTCCAGTTAAATAGGACTGCTCTACTACAGAACACTGTATGAAAAAAGAAATCAGAAATATGGCCTTTTTAAAATCTCCTGCATTGAAAAATTCTTCTCAAAAATGAAACATTGCATCAGTTCAACTCAAGGACTAGAACTGTTATATATAGAACTCTAACATGGTCTCTATGACTGAATGCACTCTTGGTTTAAACACGATGAATCTCAAGTTTCCTCTGAAGCTGATTTGGTGTTTTTAACACACTACCAATAAAATAAAAAATCATCAATGTGTTGTTTGTTCTGTTTGTCCAGTGGATTTATTCTACACACTGAATTGAGCATTTCGGTCTCCAAGGGCAACTAGCACAGCAATAACCTTTAGTATTGCTTTAAGCGTGACTGAAATCTCAAGCATGTCTTTCTCTCCCCTTACAGCAAACTATATGCAGCTGTTCCTTCTTACTGACTATCAACAAGTGGAAAAAGATGAGACCTTCATGTTGCTCAGGCGCTGATTTTGTGTTATTTTATTGTGTCTGAGCTGAATGTTTTCATATCACTGCTGCATCACGTCAGGCTTGGTTCCCTATCAGTCACTCAGACGAAGAACTGGGCGTCTCATTCAGGAAAGACTTTATTGTGTGAATGCCGTGAGGCTCATATCTTTTGGTGCTCATAAGTTTTATACTTCTTCAGAGATTAAGCTTTTTATGCCATTTTACGGCCCATTTTGCTGAATGGGACCACATTATGAGTGTGATCACCAGTTTTGCTTGCTGGGCTGAGCCATGT
Source organism: Oreochromis aureus (assembly GCF_013358895.1). Lineage (NCBI taxonomy): Eukaryota > Metazoa > Chordata > Actinopteri > Cichliformes > Cichlidae > Oreochromis > Oreochromis aureus. Next base: position 39,447,515 of record NC_052958.1, on the reverse strand, counting down.
TTTAGCTCAGTGAGATGAGCAGCCATTCTCAGAGCAGGCGGTCCGGGTTCGAATCCCACTTATGGCAACATTTTCTTCAGTTAACAGTTCAACTGTTTTAACTCTTTTCAGCACAATTTAGTTTCTTCTGCACCGTGCACATTTTTTCTCTCATCATATCTTTGTTTGAGAGCAGAACTGGTTTGGCTCGGTGAGATGAACAGCTTCCGTGAGATCCGGTGGTGAAGGTTCAAATCCTACATGTGACATTTGCTGCACATCTTCCCTGCTTGTATGTACTGCGCTTTCTTTACACTGCTTAGTGTACCCTTTCAAATACAACTGTTTTCAGCAAAGACTTCAGCTTCTACACAATGTTTTTAGCAGGTAGTTCTCCTTCTACTGCTGTTTTCAGATTCCACTACACGGCATTCACACTGCATTTTCACAGGAAATGCAACTTTTTCTAGTTTTATTAAATTATCTTATGATGTAGTGTTAGCTCTGGTTATTCAGAAAAAACATAAACAGCATCATAAAACCAGCATTGCATAATAGCTGAGAAATGAAAAGCAGGAGATGTCAAAGTCGTCCATGTATCTCTGTTAGATGCACTGTACAAACAGAGTGATTCATTAGGAGTTTCTGTCAGCCGCCCCATCACCTCCCCAAACCCTGATGGGGTCTGATAGCTGTCAGACTTGAACCATGGAAGCCATCCTCACAATTACATAATTTTTCACTAGACATTACTCCCACTCAGGGATTCTCCCTGTCCACAGCCAGGAGAAGAGACACGAGGAAAATGCCAGATCAAACTGCTGCAAACACACCAGCCTGCCTTTGGCCTGGTGCCACAATGGATGTCACATTCAACACCAATGGAAAGGAGAAAACTTGCAGTTTGTATGTTACAGGCCTGTCATTAATCAGTGATGAATCAAATTTGACTGATACATACAAAAACTGTTTGTGCGGTTTTCTTTAGAAGATAAATTCAGGCTTAGGAGGTAGACCAGGTCGTCTAAAGACTGGATGGTGCTGGTGGTTCCACCCCTGGCTGCTCCAGTCTCCATGGCCAAGTATCACTGGGAAGATACTGGACCTGTTTATCAGAGTGTGTGTGTTTGATGGATAGGTAGAATGTGTGTGTGTGAATGGGTAAATGTGCTTAAACAGAGTCGTGGGGGTCGTCCATTTACCAAACGCAAATCTCCAATGTGACCCATAAAATCTTAACAGTGGCTCCTACATCGTGATGTGCAATAATCTTGTGCACTTATATGGCACTTATTATTAATAAACAAATGGCAACACTAAAGTAACACTTGAAAAATATCAATAAATAAAAAGTCCCAACAACACAGTAACAACAGCTAGAGCGTGTGGTGCTAAGTCTACACACCTCTGGAGTGAGAGTCGCAAGTTCGATTCCCACCTGGTGTAATGTAAAAAAGGTGACATTAATGGTTTTGGATGGAGCATGTGCAGCTCCACAGCTGCAGGGTTAATACATGAAACCATGAAAGAAAGCCAAACCCTTTCTTCGTCCATGAAGTCTTGGCTGCTTCTAGTCTGCACATCACATCTGCTCTGTTCTCTTTTTGTCTCGTTCATGGACCCGAGTACATGGTTTTAAAAACAGAAACACTTTGGACTGTGTTTGATTCACCACCTCCATCTATGCATACGTTTGTAGGCATTTGCTCCACCTGGGTCAGGTGCTTCCATTTGTAATAGTGATCAGACAGCAGTTGGATTTCCTATAGTGGCTACACTTTTATGAAAAGCCAAAGAAGAACAGTACACAGGCCTGTAGAGCATTGGCAGGAAATGTAGTAAATACCATATAGAGACAAAACTACATCCTCTACAGTGCAAGAGCTTAACGTGTGTCAGAGGTTGTAGTACTGCTGAACTGTCATGGAGAGATCCATGATTATTAGCTGCCAAGTTGGAAAGGCATTTACAGTCCTGTTGTGACTAACAGCTGCCAGTCTTTAAACCCCAGGATTTGAGATATTCTCTGTAAATCCTGGTAGCTTTGGGTCTCAGTCAGAGCTAAAAACAAAACGACTCTAATGGACAATACATTTGTTTGTATACTGGCACAGCAACACATAGGATGGACAGATCTTGGCAGTCTCCCAGTGAAAAATCCCCCACATACACGTGCACAGACCCAAACAGTCCACCGTGCTGCTCAGGCTCTGTTTCAGAAACCGCCCTGCTGGCTTGGCCAATCACCACGCTTGCTGTCCTCACCTCCTTGGGAGTGCCACCATCTGTTTGACACTATGAGTGGAAGCTCTGTGTTCGGTTCCTGGACCTGAGACCACCTTCCACCACTGTGCTGGTGAAGCTCCCTGTTATGACATCATGAAGCTAAGGGGACCCTGGAGGTGCTAACACAGTCTGAGAGGAAGTCAGACACATGCACACACACATGCGTGTGCACACTGACATAATGAAACCTGTGGGGTTTGAGCCTGTGCTCTGCCTTGTGCTTCTCTTCTGATTGCCTGGTTATAATTTCAGTTTCAGGGCTTTTCCACGTCTCATGTACACACATGAAATCTGCAGGCAGCTTAAACTGTACGTAGTCGCAGCCCTAACTTCTCAGTATGCAAGGATAGCATGGATGTACTGCTGGGAGGGTGCATTCACCTCGAGACACCTCATCCCTCTGGCTCTGCTGCTACTCCACTAGCTTTTTAGTCCAATCCAACATTACATGATGTTTATGACATTTATAATAAAAGTTTTAAATTCATACTAATGAACATGGATTGACAAATGTTTGGAAATCAAATGTATTTGTTTATTGATTATGAGGTATTGTTTTCTTTTGGTTTACAGTAAAATGCTTTATTTGCTATTTATTTACTGCAAACTTATGGGAGCATATATGCAGGAGGACAGCAGCAAAATGGCTATTTGATTTCAGTCATGTGCTGTGTCAGTGACATGCTTGTAGCGATGACTGTGATAAAAACCTACTGGTAGCACAAAATGGGCAGTTACCAAAGCAACTGTATCCCAGTAGTGAACAGCTACCACTGGGAGTGAAGCGTCCTGCTGAACCAGAGCCTCTAAGTCCTCTGGTGACCAACTGTGATGAAGAAAAATGAATAAATGTGCAGTTCCTCTAATGGCCACTTGGCTTCAGGTGAGTCGCCTGCTGCATAAATGATTTCAGCCTTCAGACCAACTGTAGGGTTGGTCTTTTTTAAAATTCATAATTCATCCATTTGGATGCTGGATAGGTTTTGACGAGCTTTGACACCGGTAGCTGTAACGAATAGATGTCTGCCAGGCTCCGCCCCCACCAACTGGAGTAACTGAACTGGACGTATCAGCACTCGGAGAACGTTTGAATGAATGCTATGACTATAATATGGCTGTCTGTGTGATGCAGGCTGTGTAAGAAGTCTGTTCTTCAGTCTGGCTAAAATTCACACAGAAACACGGATCTCTGTTCTGCACCTGCTTGCTAGCTTGTGTTGACCTACTGCAGTCATTAGATTCACTTAGAGTCAGATTTCAAAAGCTCTCATTAACTCAATTTATACTTCATTTATAATACTCATAACAAAACAGCATCCAGAAGCAGCAACAAGATGGTGAGCACACAGAAGCTTTCACAGCTGAAAGAGCCAGACATTTGTTTTTAGGGCTCAAAGAGAGCAAACTGCCAAAAACACGACTCCAAAATAAATACTACAACTGCTCCGTGTGTTCGAGCTGGTGAGCTGGTGATGGTTAAAAATTTTGCTATTTCTGAAGTGGGCAAAACAACAACAACAACAACAACAAGACCGATACTGACTCTGTCTCGTTTCAGTGTTCATATTGTTAAAAAATGTAAAAATAATAAAAGCATTGATTAATCAAATTTGTGTTTAATGCAATAAAGTTCAAACAAATCCTCTGAGTATAAATATGTTGCTACCTTGTAGGTATGAGAGTGCATTACTCCAGCTGGATGTACAGGCAGACATCAGCGTGCAGACATCCAAAGCTTTCTGCTCCTTCACACACTGAGCTTAGCTCCAGCTGAAGCAGAGACCCCCGGGCAGAGACATCCCTCTGTCTGTCACTCAGTAGTGTTGTGTCTCTTCAAAGCAACTCCCCCTCCTTGCTTTCACATCACTACAACCCACTCTTCTGACAACACACCAGGGAGCGACACTGATCACCTACATAATGACGGGAGCGTCTCGCTCTGTGTATCTAGCCCTGTCTCCTTCCTCTCTTTGTGTTGCCTAGTAACCAGTGAGGCTCGTAAACAGGACTCAAACCGATTCCACAGCTGATTGTTTTCTGACTTTTGGAAGTCTGTGACCCGACCAGATTTGGGATTTTTGCAGCTACAGAGAGAGAGACAGGGAAAACAGATTCCAAATGATATTCTGAAAATGGACCATATATTCCAAATGAACCGTTAGCTGTCTCCATATCTAAAAAACCTCCATGTACCTATATGAGTGAAATTATAAAGAGTTGTTCACATTTGACATTTTCACTGTCATTGTTTTTATTTATTTATTCATTTGTTTATTTAACAAAAACCATATTTGGATAAAAGCTTGATTAGCTTGATCAGCGAGACACATTGATACTCTGTATGTGTGGACAGGCCTACATTGATGCCTGCAAAGAGGTGCAAACAAGTGAACAATTAACACTGGGATTTTAATTCATAGGACTATTATTTATTTCACCACAGAGAGCTTCATTAGCAGATAGCTAATACTAACAGACGGCAGCAGCTGTAGTCAGTCTTGTAAAAGCTTGTAAACGTGTTTGCAATGAGGGTTAATGGTTTTTATTGATATTACTCAGCCTCAAATCACCATGTGTGCTTCTTCAAGTAAATCAGACATAAAACAAATATGATCGGAATAAATACAGAAAATATTAATTTACAATAATTGTGTATAATGAAGAAAAACAAAACCATTTTATCCAGAACCTAAATCTTTTACATGATCACATCCTAAAAGACCAGCATTTGTTACTTTGTTGCTGAAAACATTCCAGCTTCCAGTTACATGATCCCATTTGATTCAGATTTGCATCGCTTCTTGTGTCCACACACATTTTTTTGCTTTGAAAAAACAGAAATTCAGTTTCATTCCAAATTTGGGTCAAATCTTGATAATGAACTTAAACATGCTTAGCATTGATTGTATTGTTCCAGTCCTCACTTTGTAATAATATACACAACACATATGCAGGTAACTAATGTTTTAGTGTTGACAGCAGGCAATCAGACGAGGAAAAAAAAAATCAGCTTTTTCTCCTTTCATGTGAAAATTGATTTGAATTGAAACATCAAGTTTGACTGCAGCTTTCTTTAAGGACAGGTTCAGTCTAGATGAAGATATTATTCACTTGTTTGACCTTTGAAGTGTCAATAAGAGGCCAAGTGACTGACACAGTCCTCCATTGATGCTGTTTTCAAACGCTGCACATGCTGCTGTCCACTCTGTGTAGTCAGTCTGCTGAATACTAACACTGAAAGCTAAGTGAACTGAGTGGACAGGGAAAGAGTATAGAAAACTGGCATTGTTATGGACAACAAGCATAGAGGACACTGATGTAGAAGATTTTGAAATCTTGAAGCTGTTTAAAGCTAAAGTCCTGTAAAGCTCACTCGCCCTGTGGGGATCGAGAACCTTTGGATGACTGCCTCCTTAGAGTCCAGCCCATTAGCTGTATACACAGTTAGTGTATGTTCTTAGATTTGCCGTTTGATAGCCGGGCCACCCTGTAGGTCACTGTGCATGCTGTCACATTCAGCTCCCAATCTAAGATCAAACAGCAGCTAAATCAACTTTAATCGGTGTAGTTAACTGAATGGACCATTTAAAGATCATCGTACCACATACATAATTAAACCGCCAAGTAACTGATTTCCATCTCAGCCTTTATTTAATAAAAGAAAGCTTGTGTCTATAAAATAAGCAGGGAGAAAAATAAAGCAAGGGGCTGCGAGGACAGTGATGAGTCCTGGGGAATATCAGAGATGGCAAAAATAGGAGTCTATTAATCTTACGTTACAGTAAAGTCCTCCCCAAACACATGTTTTTGTCAGACAGGCCTGCACTTTTTTTCATCCTCATCAGCTGCCACCATGGTAACAGTACCGTTCCTTTTTCTTTATCGCTCACGATGGTGAATCGCAAATGAGGAGAGAGAAAGGGAAGAAGAATGGGAGGCGGGGGAGGCAGCAGAGGGGTAAATGAATGCTCGTGTTCTTTAGCAGGGGGAGGGTTTTCCCCTCTCACTGTCACTTCCTGCCTTGGTTTCCCTGAACTAAAAACATGTTTTTGTTGTTGTTAGCACGGACAAATTTCAGTTTCAGCGCTAACTGAGAACCAACAGATGATGCAGGACAGATGTTAGCAAACAACATCCGACCCCACACTGCAAACCGAAAACCACAGAATGTTGTGCTGTTCCCCTCATTCTCTCTGCCATTAGCTCCCTCATTATACGGCTCACTGTGACAGCCAGCTCACGGGGGGAACCCTTCTACATCCACAGCTTTTGGCAACCAGCCACTTGTTGGGGATAAAAATAGCCCATCAAAAATTTCTCAAGGCATGCTCATTTGAATAATTCATTGTCACTTTAAGTGGATGAAGTCAGCGTTGGAGGAAAGGTTGGGGAGTTGAGGCAGAGACAAATGAATCCTTGCCAGCCTCTGCTATTGACTCAAAGGGTCAAGACAAATGTAAAGAGATTAAGTTCAGCTTTAATGAGCACAAGGACTAATTTATGCTCACATGATTTCTTTGGTATTGTGCAATACAATTAACCATTAATTTCATGTTTTAGTCTGTTTTGCTGCGAGATTCTTCAAAGTACGATGTGACAAAGCTGGTTCATGGAACACTTGAGATAGATTCTCTTGATAGGATTCAGCCTGTGTTTGCCATAAAACCACATTTAGTTCAAACCAGTCAGCATCTCGTGAGAACTGCTGATCAACAGGGTCACAACAGTGGTTGTATTTTTGGAAAATGGCAGCCTGTTAGAGCCTTTACATGGACATTTTTATTTTAATACAGACAGAATAGCTTGCTACTTCCAGTCCCCTGCCTGCTATTTTGTAAGGCCTGCCCTGTTTTCAAGCATTTTCATTGCACTATGTGACAAACCATCTGATGTGAAAAGCTAAAATAACATAAGCTGAAGTAACAGTTCCATTTAAGACCAAAGAAACTGACTGGTGTTACATACAGAAAGGCTTTTATTGCATATTTTTGTATACATACATCACCACAGTGGATTGAAAATAATCAAGATATAACTGAAGTGCAGACTTAATTCAAGTTATTGAGCATAACACTATATTAATCTGTTTATTTAGATACAAAGTATTTATATAAGTAACTGGAAAAACAAATATAATTTTACATATAAGGACTGTTTGAAGTTTTGGATCCTTCACAGTCAAAATCAATGCCTGAAGTCTAGAACCAACAGAAATCACCAAATACTGTGTATCTTAGTTGTTGCAGTAAATGAAGATACACAGTATTTGGTGATTTCTGTTTGTGAGTCTGTGCCTTCAGTTTGAATTATTCTCATCTGGATTTCTGTTCATAACATCTTAGAAGTGGACTCGATCAAAAAGGGGTTCCTTGATTGTAGACTTTGACAGTGATACACAAACCTAATCTAGAGTGTTCTGAGTTAATTCTCAAAACGATAAGAAATCATCTCACGTCATCTGTCACCTGTGGTTATCCAGGTATCTTGGTGTTGTTCAGCTGGCTGGAGCACTCTTTTTTTTTTCTTTAGCAGAGCTCCAACAGCTGTATCAGTGTTTTTCAGCCAAACATCTCTTTGGAGATCATGTTCAGGGTTCTCGTGAACATCTGCCAAATGCAGGTTTACTTGAATCTAATCCAGATTTTATTTATCTGCCTAACTTGTCTTAGAAAAACAAGAGAACCTCCCTCTCCATACAAATGTTTATTTGATTACTGAATAAGGGCGACTGTATAAAATGCCTAAAGTCACATATTTTACATATATTACTCACATAGTGTATTTTCATATTAAGAATGAAGCACTGGTGCTGAAATGCCTGTATACATCCCTTATATGAACAATGAACAAACCAGCTGACTATAATAAAACTGTGTGTCACCACAATGTTCCTTGTTTCTTAAATTAAGCACATTTCTCAGCTGTTTCCTGTCAAAGCTGGCCCAAATAATGCCTGGTAAAAAAAAAAGAAAAACAAAGAATTGAAGACAAAGATTAAAGTGAACAGCAGGCAGACAGCATGTCAACGCTTATCGTAACATCACTTAAAAACCCACAACAAAAGCTGTATTCAGCCTCTCCAGTCAGACAAAAATACTCCTGCTTGAAGATCCCAGAGAGACTGTGGTGCTAAATATAACCAACATGCCTCTCTCTCTCTGCTTTGCTCTTTCATCTGTTCATCTAACCATCAATATTTCAGCTCTTTGCCTATGGCTCAGACAAACCACTGACTCATGAAAGTTGATGTTTATTTGAGCACGTTTACAGTACAGTGGCATGAATAGTAGACATAATGGTGCTGCTGTTATAAGAACCCGTATGTCAAAAAAAACCAAAAAACGTTCAGTTGGGGAAAACACAATTTGAATCCCTGCTGATTTTATAAGTTTGCTCGCTAACAAAGAAATGATCATGTCCATAATTTCAGTGGTAGATGTATTTGAACAGTGAGAGGCAGAACAATCACCAATAATGCATTTCAATAAAGTTATAAATGAATTCACATTTTCATGAAAGAAATAAGTATTTGATCGCTTTGCAAACTGTGCTTTAGTACTAGGTGGCAAAACCTTTGTTGGCAATCACAGAGGCCTGGCGTGGATCGTAGTCGGCTAGAAATTTTGCACACACCTCAGGGGGATGTTGTCCCACTCCTCTTTGCAGAGGATCTCATTAATGTTTCGTGGCTGATGTTTGGCAGCTCGAACCTTCAGCTCCCTCCACAGATTTTCTTTGGGATTAAGGAGACTGACTCGGCTGCTCCAAGACCTTAGTATGCTTGTTTTGAGCCAATCCTTTGTTGCATTGGCTGTGTGTTTTGGATCATTGTCATGCTGGAAAACCCACCCACGACTCATTTTCAATGCCCTGGCCGAGGGAAGGAGGCTCTCACCCAAGATTTGATGGTACATAACCCAATCCATCCTCCTTTGATGCAATGCAGTTGTCCCGTCCCCTTGGCAGAAAAACTACCCCAAAGCTTAATGTTTCCACCTCTGTGTCTGACGGTGGGGGCGGTTTTCTTGGAGTCATAGGCAGCATTCTTAGGCAGGTCTTATCTGACCACAACACTTTCACCCAGTCCTCCTCTGAATCGCTGAGATGTTCAGGGGCAAACTTGTGCTTTCTTCAGCAGGGGGACCTTGAGGGCACTGCAGGGTTTCAGTCCTTCACGGCGTGGTGTGTTACTAATGGTTTTATGGTGACTATGGCCCCAGCTGCCTTGACATCATTGACAAGTTCTTCCCCAGTAGTTCTGGGCTGGTTCCACAGCGTTCTCATTTTCAATGAAACTCCACGAGGTGAAATCTTGCGTGGAGTTCCAGACTGAGGGGGATATTTTATGGTTCCTCCATTTGCAAATCACACCAGCTGTTGACACCATGCCGCTGCTTGACGATGGTCTTGTAGCCTTGTGGTCTTGACCATGGTGAAGAGTTCTGGATAGACTGATCGCTTCTATGGAGCTCTGCCTTTTATAAAGGTTGGGAAGACTCCCAGTGTCAGCTTATTACCGTATAAAACACACCTGGGAGGCAGAAATCTTGCTGATGGATCAAATACTTATTCCCTTCATGAAAATGTGAATTCATTTATAACCTTTCTGAAGTACATTTTTCTGGATTTATTGGTGGTTGTTCTGCCTCTCACTGTTCAAATACACCTACCACTGAAATTATAGACTGATCATTTCTTTGTTAGTGGCAAACTTACAAAATCAGCAGGGATTCAAATGATTTTTTCTGCACTGTATTTTGTTTGGAATCTTGAAATTGACAAAAATAAATAACTGTTAAAAAAATAGAAACTGACAAAAAGTAAAAAAGTATATATATATATATATATATATTTTTTTTTTTTTTTTTTAACCCAGCACGCCCCTACGGGCGGTTTATCCTTCAAGCTCGGGTCCTCTACCAGAGGCCTGGGAGCTTGAGGGTCCTGCGCAGTATCTTAGCTGTTCCCAGGACTGCGCTCTTCTGGACAGAGATCTCCGATGTTGTTCCCGGGATCTGCTGGAGCCACTCGCCTAGCTTGGGAGTCACCGCACCTAGTGCTCCGATTACCACGGGGACCACCGTTACCTTCACCCTCCACATCCTCTCGAGCTCTTCTCTGAGCCCTTGGTATTTCTCCAGCTTCTCGTGTTCCTTCTTCCTGATATTGCTGTCATTCGGAACCGCTACATCGATCACTACGGCCGTCTTCTCCTGTTTGTCTACCACTATGTCCGGTTGGTTAGCCACCACCATTTTGTCCGTCTGTATCTGGAAGTCCCACAGGATCTTAGCTCGGTCATTCTCCACCACCCTTGGGGCATCTCCCATTTTGACCTCGGGACTTCCAGGTTATACTCGGCACAGATGTTCCTGTACACTATGCCGGCCACTTGGTTATGGCGTTCCATGTATGCCTTGCCTGCTAGCATCTTGCACCCTGCTGTTATGTGCTGGATTGTCTCTGGGGCATCTTTACACAGCCTGCACCTGGGGTCTTGCCTGGTGTGATAGACCCCAGCCTCTATGGATCTTGTACTCAGAGCTTGTTCTTGTGCTGCCATGATTAGTGCCTCTGTGCTGTCTTTCAGTCCAGCTTTGTCCAGCCACTGGTAGGATTTCTGGATATCAGCCACCTCCTCTATCTGCCGGTGGTACATACCGTGCAGGGGCCTGTCCTTCCATGATGGTTCCTTGTGTCTCCTCCTCTTTCTTGGGTTTCTGCTGCCTGAGGTATTCACTGAGCACTCGGTCAGTTGGGGCCATCTTCCCAATGTATTCTTGGATGTTCGTTGTCTCATCCTGGACTGTGGTGCTGACACTCACCAGTCCTCGGCCCCCTTCCTTCCGCTTAGCGTACAGCCTCAGGGTGCTGGACTTGGGGTGAAACCCTCCATGCATGGTCAGGAGCTTTCTTGTCTTTATGTCAGTGGCTTCTATCTCCTCCTTTGGCCAGCCTATTACCCCAGCAGGGTACCTGATCACGGGCAGGGCGAGGTGTTGATAGCCCGGATCTTGTTCTTACCGTTCAGCTGACTCCTCAGGACTTGCCTGACCCTCTGCAGGTACTTGGTGGTTGCAGCTTTTCTAGCGGCCTCTTCATGGTTCCCATTCGCCTGCGGGATCCCCAGGTACTTATAACTGTCCTCTATGTCTGCAATGTTGCCTTCTGGTAGTTCGATCCCCTCAGTTCTGACTACCTTTCCTCTCTTTGTTACCATCCGACTACACTTCTCCAGCCCGAATGACATCCCGATGTCATTGCTGTATAGCCTGGTAGTGTGGATCAGTGAATCGATGTCTCGTTCACTCTTGGCATACAGCTTGATGTCATCCATGTACAGGAGGTGGCTGACAACCGCTCCGTTTTGTAGTCGGTATCCGTAGCCAGTCTTGTTAATGATCTCACTGAGGGGTTCAGGCCTATGCAGAACAGCAGTGGGGACAGAGCATCTCCTTGGTAGATCCCGCACTTGATGGTGACTTGTGCTATGGGCTTGGAGTTGGCCTCTAGTGTTGTACGCCACATCCCCACTGAGTTCCTGATGAAGGCTCTTAGGGTCCTGTTGATCTTGTACAATTCTAGGCATTCCAGTATCCAGCTGTGGGGCATTGAGTCATAGGCCTTCTTGTAATCAATCCAGGCTGTGCACAGGTTGGTCAGTCTGGTCTTGCAGTCTCGGCTGACTGTTCTGTCTACCAGTAGCTGGTGTTTTGCGCCTCTGGTATTCTTGCCAATCCCTTTCTGTGCCCCGCTCATGTATTGACCCATGTGCCCGTTCATTTTAGCCGATATGATGCCTGACAGGAGCTTCCATGTAGTACTGAGGCAGGTTATTGGTCGGTAGTTGGATGGGACCGGTCCCTTCTTGGGGTCTTTGGGGATCAGGACCGTCCGACCTTCAGTTAGCCATTCCGGGTGTCTCTCGTTAACTAGCAGCTGGTTCATTTGTGCTGCCAGACACTCGTGGAGTGCAGTCAGCTTCTTCAGCCAGTAGGCGTGAACCATGTCGGGCCCTGGTGCTGTCCAACTCTTCATACTGGAGACCCTTTCTTGGATATCTGCCACTGTGATGGTTACTGGACCCTGTTCAGGGAGGTTGCTGTGGTCTGCCCTCAGATCCACTAGCCACTGAGCATTGCCGTCTCCAGCCTTGGTGGTGCTGTTCTGTTATTGTTCCCTTGCCACTGAGAGTACACCTTTGCTGGTTCTGTGGAGAACAGCTGGTTTATTCTCCTGCCTTCTATCTCTCTGGTGTACCTCCTCAAGCGGCTGGCCAAGGTGAGTCTTTGCTTGGCAGTTTCCAAGGCCTCAGGTATGGACAGCTTGCTGTATTTCTTATGCACCTTCTTTGTCACGCCTTTCTGCAACTCCGTTAGTTGGCTAACCTCCCTCCGTGCTACTTTGATCTTGCCCTCTAGCCTCCTTCTCCATGGAGGGTACTGCCCCTTGTGGCTGTTCAACATCTCACTGATCACTGCTGCCGTAGTGTAGATCAGCTTGTTAGTGTCGGTAATCGTGGTTGTAGGTATCATCCGTAGTGCTGCATTAACATCATCTAGCAGACCTTCTGAGGGTACTTCACGTAATCTTGGTAACCGGCTACTGGGGATCCAGGTTTCAAGCTTGGCCATGATCCTATCTTTCAGGTCAGTTCCTCTATACTTGGGGCTATGTACCCAATCTCGGGTGGGGGTGATGATATCTCCCCCCTGACCTGGCGTCCTGACTCCTCCTTGCCGTAGCATTTATGTTGTACCTCGTCAATCTCTAGCTGTGAGAGCAGTCCCTTCTTTCGAATGTTGGAACACTGAGCTACTAGTTGTTTCGCCGTCATTGTGGATGTTGGGTATCGAAGAATCCATAGGCCCCTCATCCTATTCATGTAACCCCTTCCGCCAGGGTTACTTGCGTAGTAGCATTCCAACAACGCCCTGTTTTCATCTCTTGCCCACCGATGCCTTCTTGTTCCAGTAGCCCACTTGTCGTCAGGGTGCCCTGGTTCCTCAACACCTGACGCGGACCTTGTTGATCCGGGCGACGTCCGAGCCATATATATATATATATATATATATATATATATATATATATATATATATATATATATATATATATATATATATATATATATATATATATACCTATATATACTTTTCCTTTAACCTAAAAGCAGCAGTTTGACAAATACTGGAAAAAAAAAAAACACATTATATTTCAAGACCAAAAGCAGAAAAGTGAAATAGATTTAAGAAGATCAAAGACAAACAGAAGCATAAAATATTTTTAATATAATTCATCAGTTGATTGGTGCATTTTAAAAAAGGGAAAAAAAAAACACATGAAATTCTCTGTATTTAGTTTTCAGCCTTTAATCTTTAATTTGCTACATTTATGTTGATTATTGTCTAATTATTTCAGGACATTTCCACAGTATTTGAAAACTAAGTTTGACTCGAAGCATCGTGCTTAAAGATATAAAATTGTTGTACATATAAGACATTTTTGTTTAGAATATTACCAAGATTAGACACTCTGGTATAAACAGGAAAGTGTCCACCTAGTTTCCATCCATTCCTCCATGCCCCAAGAAAATGCCACTATGCAAATCAACAGTAATATTAAAAGCCCTAAGAAAGGGCAGTAAATGTATTTCTCAATAGGAACAATGATTGCCCATATTCTAAATAAAAGACACAGTCCGTTGATTCTAAAATCCAAATCATGCTTAGCCTAAATGTGAAATTAATAACATTTCATCGCTTGGACAAGTCCTACATGATCATCTGAAACAGAACAGGATCAGAGAGATAAGGCTCCAATGGAAGACGAATAGCCTCATTCGACTTGACCTCCTTGATATTTCGTGGTCCACAACACATCTGATTCAGGATGGCACAGAGCGCTCTGGGCCTGGCTGTCTGTTAAGCTGAGGAGCCTCAATTTGACAACAGGATTGTCGTGTGAGCCATGGTGGAAAAAGGCAGACATACAAGCCAGTTTTTGCTGAAAAGGTGTGAAGCAGATCTTTTTGATGTGTATTATTCCAGGTTTATTCAACACTATCTGCTTCTGTCAGGAGAAATACTGACAAGTTGACTATCCAGGTGGCTCCGACATACGCTGGCAAAGTCAGACGGATCGTTTTTGGCATAAAAACTGATTTACACTCCTTTGACTACCTTAGAACAGCAAGACAAATAAAAATACCACCGACAGACCTTAAGAAATGTTTCCAAAATTATAGGAAACAAGAAATAGGTCAGACAGCAAAAATAGCGTCTGTCTATCCTGGATATTCTAATGGGGCTTTTATAAAGTAACTAATGGAGCTGTTATTCACACAACGTGTTAATCTAAAGTCTAGAGGGGCCGTTGCAGTACTCATTATTTAAATGTGTTCTGATTCCCTTAAGATTTGACCCGACTGTAGAGATGTCCAGCAACAACAAATGTGATTCTTAAGTGAAAACTTGTCTTCACTGATTTGAGACTATATTTCTTGGACTTACCAAACCTGAAAATTAACTTGGAGTCTGCTCACCAGACATGAGACCATCTTCCTGATAAATATTTTACTTGACTTTAACTGGAGAAAAAACCCCAGCAAACAGTGAAGGACGTTTCCTTAGACACCACTGTAAGAATTCACGGTATTCATTCAATAAGCAGCGCTGGAAGTGGACTGCATTTAAACTTGACTGAATCTTCATATTTTGGGACTAATTTGCTTGCATTGATTGAGGACTTAAACTTGCAATCACCGAGGTTAGACTTTGTTTCCTTCACACTGTGAGACTGTGTTGGTCACACAGGGTTTTCGAACACATTGAATAGTAATGTCATAAATATGGATTAGAATGTGCCTTTTTCCTGTTGTGCGTTGATAGATGAGTGATAAGGAACATTGTGTGTTTGTCTTTGTGCTAGAGTGTTAAAATTCATGTCAGTATCCGGCCTCTTTTCTGTTGTGATTAAAAGCCTAGCTGGCGTTTACTCATCCCTCCCAAGATTTCATGAATACATTATTGTAATTTAAAAGAAACAAACATGCAATTATATGGAGGGTAAGAATAAAGAAGAGAAACAGGCTGACTGAACACACACACACACACACAGACACGGGGACACACACACACACACACACACACACACACACACACACACACACACACACACACACACACACACACACACACACACACACACACACACACACACACAGACAGTACCCACTGCTGACTTCTGCACCACTTCCTGTCAATTTCCATTTGCTAAAAACACCCTTTACGTCACATACATACTTTTATCTGTCACTTTGCTATTATTTATGCTGTGACAAGTTTCCTGCTCCAGATTTCATCAGCTTAATTTAGACAAAAGCTACACTGAAGTGGGTCACAAACACACAAATAGCCCAGCTGGCAGTGTCCAAAACAGAGCAGCACAAGTACAGATTTCTCTCACTCCATCATGGAACAGCTAATACCACACTATGGAAAATTCATAACCCCAAGCATCCTAACTGTGGCCTCCCAAAACCAGGACATTCTTCATTTTCAGGCTTTGATAAATAAACCATGTAGTGAGAGGTCTTGTACAATGGCTCAAGTTCAATGCTGATGGCTTAGCAATGAGCATGAAGTTCTAGACAATTTTCAGTGTGCACTCATGAACTTTAGGGAAATAAAACACAGTGTTAAACGGCTTCTGTGTGGAGGAAAAGTGAGACAACTGCAACCTGAAATTATGATATACTGCACACACAGGGGACCATGAAGGACAAGGAGGAAGACTGGGAGGGGGCTTATGAGCTAAGATAGTTGTCACAGACTCTGATGACCTCAATTCGCTCGATGATTCATCCAGTGAATACCAGCACTGCAGGTTAGTTATGACTTTAGAGGTCCACTGACAGAAAAACTGCAGAAAGAGGTGCTGTTTGTCACTCATCATATTTTGTTCCCTTCTGTATTCACTCTGACATCATGGATTCTGGTGATCATTTATTCACTAACAAGTGAACGCTGCGGCAAACTAGTTCACAACTCAAAATTTTATCAGGAGTTTCTATAGCACACATTCACATACTTGTATACATGCAAAGGACACCAGTGTTGTGAGGCGTGCTCCTAATGAGACGATGAATGGTGTCCTGGAGGATCTCCTCCCAGACCTGAACCAGGGCACGTTTCAGTTCCTGGACAGTCTGAGGTCCAAGATGGAATGACCATCTTTGAACAGAGGGCAGGGCTTACGGCACCAACTGTCTGCCATCTATAATCCAGTGTTGAGATCCCTTCCCAGACGCCTTAACGCCCATTCACATCCTGGGCCATCTGACCTCAGGAAATCACATGATAGGGTGGGGCCAGGTTTCACAATGAGCTCACCCAAAACCCTGGCTGATTGTGACCTACACCCATTTTCACACCTTGGCTTGTGTGATTAGGTAGAGGATCAACAGGGGGTCCATGACTCTCCTGGCGGGGATACTCCCACAGGGCTTAAATCTGGGACTCTCCACCATTTGACCCTAGAACTGAAGAAGCTTCTCGGATGAGAGGTGAAACGTCTTCAAGCAACTTCAATGACCTGGATGACTGAGAACCTTCACACACATTGAGGGTCAACCTGTCTGTGTCAGATTGATTTCAGTTGGGAGGAGTGTGGGGTCAGTCAACCGTATCGATTCCTTCATCCTCCAGGAACTGCCTGCATACTTGTGTCACATGAAGTCAGGCATCGTTTTGCACCAGAAGGAATCCAGGATCCACATGGATCCAGGCAATGGATCCAAGGAATGCACACTTAGGATGTCGCTAATTAACTTTTACCAATATGTAAATTGTCCCACAAGGAATATCAAAAGTCTTATATATATGAAAGTTCAGATAAAATAAACGGACAACTCCTTAAAAACGGTGTTGAGCAGTTGGCTGGGATTTTTTCTCGTCTTTTCTCAAAGTCTCTTGAGTTTCGTAGTCCCTTCAACCTGGAAGGGCTCCATTATTCTACCAGCACCTAAAGTTCGAGCACCTAAACCTTTAAATGATTTTCGGCCTGTTGCTTTGACTTTCCTTGTGTTGAAAACTTTTGAGAAACTTGTAAAAACTGAATGTTTGCATGTCACTCAAGAAAACCTGGACAACCTGCACCTTGCTCCACGTGGTTCTGAAGCACCTGGATGGTATACAAACTTTTCCTAATCCTTTTTGTGGATTTTTCATGTGCTTTTAACTGTGTTCAGCCCCATATTTTAGCAAGACATCTCACCAGTACATTTTATCTGTGCTTTGGTCTGGTCTAAAGGGCAATGGTTATTGAGTTTCATAAAAATCAATAACCATGGTCAGGAAATTGAGGTGGCAGAGAAATATGAATATTTAGATGCTATACTTGATGTAAAGCTGAAATTTGATTTGAATACAGACGGCATATGTGTAAAGACTCATCAACTCGAAATTAAGGGGCTTTAATGTGGTATTACAGGTACTGCGCTGCAGTGGTTTGTATCATATCTATCTAATAGATTCCAATTTGCATGTAATGCATGTAAATGGAGAGTCCTCTTCACACACTAAGGTCAATTATGGAGTTCCTCAGGGTTCAGTGCTAGGACCAATTCTGTTTACATTATACATGCTTCCCTTAGGCAGCATCATTAGAAGACATAGTATACATTTTCACTGCTATGCAGATGACACGCAGCTCTATCTATCCATGAAGCCAGGTAACACACACCAATGAGTTAAACTGCAGGAATGTCTTAAAGACATAAAGACCTGGATGGCCGCTAACTTTCTGCTTCTTAATTCAGATCAAACTGAGGTTATTGTACTCGGCCCTGAAAATCTTAGAAATATGGTATCTAAGCAGATTCTTACTCTGGATGGCATTACCTTGGCCTCCAGTAACACTGTGAGGAACCTTGGAGTCATTTTTGACCAGGACATGTCCTTCAACGCACATATTAAACAAATATGTAAGACTGCTTTCTTCCATTTGTGCAACATCTCTAAAGTTAGAAATATCCTGTCTCAGAGTGATGCTGAAAAACTAGTTCATGCATTTATTACTTCCAGGCTGGACTACTGTAATTCATTATTATCAGGATGTCCTAAAACTCCCTGAAAAGCCTTCAGTTAATCCAAAATGCTGCAGCAAGAGTCCTGACAGGGACTAGAAAGAGAACAGATTTCTCCTGTTTTGGCTTCCTTCATTGGCTTCCTGTTAAATCCAGAATTCAAAATCCTGCTCCTCACATACAAGGTCTTAAATAATCAGGCCCCATCTTATCTTAATGACCTTGTAGTACCATATCACCCCATTAGAGCACTTCGCTCTCACACTGCAGGCCTACTTGTTGTTCCTAGAGTATTTAAAAGTAGAATGGGAGGCAGAGCCTTCAGTTTTCAGGCCCCTCTTCTGTGGAACCAGCTTCCAGTTTGGATTCAGGAGACAGACACTATCTCTACTTTCAAGATTAGGCTTCAAACTTTCCTTTTTGCTAAAGCATATAGTTAGGGCTGGACCAGGTGACCCTGAATCCTCCCTTAGTTATGCTGCAATAGATGTAGGCTGCCGGGGATTCCCATGATGCATTGGGTGTTTCTTCTTCACTCACTATGTGTTAACAGACCTCTCTGCACTGAATCATATCTGTTATTAATCTCTGTCTCTCTTCAACAGCATGTCTTTATCCTGTCTTCCTTCTCTCACTCCAACCGGTTGCAGCAGATGGCCCCGCCCCTCCCTGAGCCTGAATTGCATAAAGTATTTATGTTTTAACTTTTTCTTTAATCTGCTGGTTTGGGTTTCTTAGCTTGAGGAACAGAAAGACATTGGAGAATATTGTTAAATTGTGTTTTAAAGTGTGAGGCATACAGCTAAATGATCTTGCCTTCTGTAGGGAGGGCGACCCTGAAGGCAGAAAGGAGTTGGGGTGAGAGCACACATCCTCTGTGAGTATCAGCTGTTGCCTTCAGGGAGGAGTTATTCTTTGCCTCGTTGCAAAACAAATAGATTTAAATTCACATTTGTTCCTATCACTATTAATGTTTTAAATTCTATTATGTGATTTGTGGGTTTTGGGGTGTATGTGTTATGTGTGATATTTATGCTGCTGGCTACAAATCAGATTGCCTCTCGGGGAAAATAAAGTTTATCTTGATCTTGATCTTGCCTGTCTCCTGGAATTTCCTCCATACTCTTGAGACTGTGCTGGGAGACACAGCAAACATGCTGGCAATGGCATGTATTGATCTGGCATCCTGGAGGAGTTGCAGTGCCTGTGCAAACTCTTTAATATCCAGGTATTACAGTAGCAGTCAACGTGAAAAGTGCAAAACCAGTGAAAAAACAGATAAGAAGGGAAAAAAGTGTCCTCCACCCATAAAACCATTCTTGTTTTGGGGGAGCTGTCCCATTGTTGCCCCTCTAGTGTCCCTGTTGTTAATTTCATAAACACTGAAGCAGCTGAAACTGATTAACAACTGACCAGATCAACACTCCTGAAGTTCAAAAACCCCTTTTCCATTAGGACCTCGGCGGTTCATGGTTCACTATGGTTTTCAGGGTTTTCCATTGGTTAATAGTACCTGGTAGCAGGTACTAAAATAGTACCTGCTCAGCTGAGGTTCCCAGCGATATGAGCAGGTACTAAAATGTCACATTGTCAGACTGCATGTCACAGATCGGCTGGTCAGTAGTGTTACTCGATGAGAGCATCTCATTCATGGAAATAAAAACCCAACAACGAGGGAAATAGCTACAAAAACCAACGCCGTGGTCCCCGAGTCTGACGAAAAGGCACAAACCAAGCAGCAGGTATTTTCTTGCCTCGATGTCCACCTTTGTTGTAGTGTTCATGTTACATATTACGGTTGGACACGTTTCTAAGACAGCGACCACACACACTGTAATGGGAAACCAGCCCATCCAAGTCGAGTCTTGGCGAACAGTGGCAAGATGATCCGAGCAGTACAAATGGAAACGGAAACTGACTTGATGCTACATCTGATTAAAAAGTGTTCCTTTAATTTTTTTTCACCAGAGTATAAAACCTTAAAATTGAAAGAGGGTGTGCACACAGCTAATGGAAGGAATGTTTAAACCACGTTTTGTGCAGTTCTATCATACCTTTGAAGCTTTGCTCATCTGATTTAATTTGTTCTGATTCCATACATGCAGAACGACTTTATTCAAACTTGGTACTGACTTGTTCATTTGTTTTGGTGTTTGCCAGTGACACAGAAAGGTAATGTGCAATTCTGAATACCAGAAGTGATGATGACTTCATGACTTCATCATCTGAGTCACATCCTACCAGTCATGAAGGAAGTCTGAATTGTTGGATATGTAAGACAAAGTCATCACACTCTGTCTGCCCCATTCACCGATTCCCACAGCAGATCAGCAACATTCAACATCTTTAGGGTCATGGCTCTAACTGAGAGATGAGGTAGGGAAAGGCAGTGTTGCTATGGCGATGAGGAATGTGAACACAGTGGCTCAGGAGCACTCTGACAAAAGATGAGGTGAAATCCAACAACGACTGCACTGAATGCTAATGTGTTTTTACATGTCACCGTGTTGAACTAACATCCAACTGGAGTGGCATACCTGAGGTTCTTTCCTCTCATGGCATATGCTCTAAATCAGCAAATATTTAGACATTTACACAGTGAATGCATGTCGTTATGTCAGACTGCAGTAAAATAATCTCAAAAAATACCTAAACCACAGTCTACACACACACTGACATCATTCTCTTGTATTGCGATAGCCCGTTTTGTTGTCAGGCTGCAGATGTTAATTCAATAATTCAATAATTAAGGATCAGTTGGCTGCGGTCGTGAGGTCTCAGAATCTGCTCTGTGAGCAAAAGAGTGACAAGATCACGGAATCGATGGCTAATAACATCATGGAGAAACTGGCAGCTATCCAACGGGAGATTGAGAGACCAGTGTCGGAGTGTTAAAAACAGCTTGAAATTCTCATGAGTTGTTTGCAAAAAGAAAAATCACCATCATAATGCGGCTACCCCTTCGGCGCCAGCTGTGGGCTCAAGGCTGGAGCTGAACAAAACTCCCTGATAACGACTGTGTTGAGTCTGTTCCTTCCCATTCCATGCAAGGCCACCTGGGTTGGCTGGAAGACTGTTTACTTAGCCTGGCAGGGCGAAGGACACTGTCTCAGCTGAACTATGGACACGCAGACACATACATATACTGATACTGATAAGCACTCACTGACGCATCACCCTCCCTACCCAACGCCACCTCCAACACTTACCTCCCCTCTGATGTGGACATCGGGTCAGTTGGAGGCGGAGTCGAAGATTGCAGCGGTCCCAGATCAGATGTACACACTGGAACTCTTTCCCATGTTGCTTGTCTGTGTTTATTGTGTTATGGTGTGTTGATATCTGTGCATTCCTGTATTATCCTTTTGTGTTACATATTTCGATGTTTTTTTCCTCGCTACCTAGCCTGACCTGTCTCCCCAATGTGATGTTTGTATTGTATGTACGGTCGGCAAGGTCTGTCATCTCGGTTGTGGGCAAAAGACTTGCAACTGACAAATAAAGGCTATCTCATCTCAATAGAGACTTATCACAAATACAATGAAGCTGACATTGCCTGATTTGTTATTTAAAAGAAAATACAACAAGAGTTTATTTTAATAAAAACATTTCAAATCACTCATCAGAAAAGCTGCACCAAGCAAATGTTGGCATTTTGCTTCTGAACAACAGACCAGACTTGTTTCCCTTGAAGGCCGGCTGTGTGATCTGATCTGTGCTGAGGTTTCTGCAAATACTTCAGAAATAACTATCAGCACAAATCTGTTGCTGAGCATCAGCAGCTTATTTCACATCAAAACCTACTTTGCTTGTTACCTGGGCCCTGTTTCAGAAAGCCGGTTTAGTGCAAACTCTGAGTAAGTATACCCTGAGTTAACGAAAACTCTGGGTTTTCGGTTTCACAAAGCGAGTTTAGATTAATTCTGGGTGAGTTACTATGACGACACACTCCGTGAAGCTAACCTGCCCCCTAGCAGGTTTACTTCAACTAACCCTGAACTTCTCCGCCTCTTTGTCGGAAACCTGACTGTAGGAAGTGTCAGACATGGCGTGCCCCTTCCTTGAAGAGCCAGTAGATGTTGAAGCCCAAATTCTCCGCAGAGCTCTCCGCCGGGAGAGAGTGATTAGAGCGCGTTTGGACATTTTATCATGTCCTGATGATTTTCTGTGTGAACGTTACCGTTTTCAGCACAATCGATAATTTATTTGAATAACATCCTCAGGCCTTATATTGCTCATGTGACACATCGCGGACATTCTCTCAGTTCTGTGCATATTATTTGTATTGCACTTCGTTTTTTTGCAAACGGGAGCTTTCTGTATAATATTGGTGACGCTGAGCACGTTTCCAAGGCTACCGTCTGTCGGGCAGTCAGGAATGTTACAGTTGCACTGAAACGTCTCCTGTACTCGTTTGTGGTGTTCCCCGGTCATAGACCCACAAGATTTATCAAAGAGGATTCCACAAAATTGCAGGTATCAGGATGAACAAAACTTAATTCATGATGTGGTGATACTTGAACTACTACTTAGATTTTACATTTATTTTCAGGGCTCCCAGGCGTGATTGGCTGTATAGATGGCACTCACATTCCATTCTGCTGCTTGAAGAGTTCCATTTCAAAAAGCATTTTTTATTTTCTTGATCAAACAGGTCTTGTACAGCTGCTTTACAGGGAGCTATTGAAACACAGAAAATAGCATTGACATTCATAGTACATGCCTACTTAGGTTGGTTGTAAATCAGTGCTGAACATCTTACTGAGGAAAGGTTTGTTGGAGAAGTGGCTGGACCCTCTTCCTCTACATTTTTATATTTCATTTTACTTGCTGCCAGGAACGTTTGGGGCCTGTTGGGTTGCACATGCGCTCACATCACATCACAAAATAAAATGTATAAAATAAAAATAAAATGAAATATAATAAAATAACGTGTTAAATGGGTGGAAATCCCTAGATCAATTTTTAAATTAACACTCACGCATTGACTCTGTCGGCTATGTATTGCCATGCATGCTCCCTTTCTTTTGCAGCTGAGGCTGTGTTACTTTTTTTCCATAAAATTTGCATGTTATCGGCATATGCTGCCATCAGAATTTCGGCCTCAAGCGCTGTAAAATACATTGGCCGCGCCTTCTTTCCCTCCGTCTCCATGGTGACTCGCTTAATCTGTGCTCCACTAATCAGGGCTTTATGCGCGTGCTTAACTTGGGGTTAAAGCAACTCCGCGTTGATTGAACTAATTGTTATCAGCCTTTCTGAAACCGAATATTCCGAGTTGGACAGTTCGGGGTTACTCAACCCTGAGTATCATTTTTAACTCTGAGTTTTCTAAACCGGCTTTCTGAAACAGGGCCCAGGACACAAACACACACACACACACACATTCACACAATTCAGAATCACACACTTTAACTCCACTAACCGCACGTCTTTGGGCTTTGGAGGAAGCCAGAATACAGAATACCAGTTCAGGACAGGAGTTCCAGTCAGACTGTACAGGTATAATTCTACCAATGGACAGAGGCATAATTAGAAAACACAATGGCCTGTATGAAACTCTCATTTGGATTTAATTACTCATTTGGCAGTGATGTCACAAATGTTTTGTCATAGGATGATTTATTATTGTCATTTCATGCAGCAATGACTGAAGTGTGTCTGCGTACTCTTAAAAATGATCCTTCAGCAGTCACACAGAGGAAACATCCTTGCAGCTTATCATTTCTTATCTGTCTCCAGCTGGAGAGCAGGGAGGCCCCTGATCGAGTCTGGTTGCTGCCTCATGTGTGACCCCTCTCCCCCACCCCAGGGAAGTTGGAATTGCAGGTCCCGCATTGCCATCATGCTGTGCAGGATGAATGCCCACAGGCTAACAGTGAGTGACTATAGCTACTTGCCATATAGAGTATCCAGCCAGTGATCCAGTCCCTTGTGGGACTGCTGAGGGTCACACAGAATGTAATACGGGCGAGGTACAGAGTTTCACTGCAGCCTCCAGTTTCAACATTTATTCCTGGATGACAAAAACAGTCTTAACAACTTCCAACATCCATCATTTGACAGTTCTTTGGCAGATCCATGCATAATAAACAGGATAAAATTAGAACAGTGTTTACTGAAAAAAATAGCTAATGTTCAAAAAGGAAAGTGCCTTGCATTCTGCTTGGATTTATCACAGGTGAGCAGCTGCTTTCATACAACTGGGAGTTAAATATCAGACATTTATTGAAGAACTAATCGGATAAGAACAGTTTCAGTTATTACTAACAGTATTTTTCCCCATAGGATTTATATTATGGTGACTATTCATAGTATCAGACACCTTTTGTATCATGGTATTAACACATTTACCTATTTATTTTGTTTGCAGGAGTATAAATTCTCTATATTTGTCAATTTGAATGTTTATGTTGAAGCTCATAGTCCAAACTTCCCCCATAGTTCAGTAAACTATACCAGAGAAAGAGCATCACCCTGGGACACATCACAGCTATTACCTGTTTTTGATGCCATACTCTCAGATCTCCTGTTACCTGTCATGTCTCCACTGTTAAACTGTCCTGCCAAAGAACCAGGACATACAAACACATTTATGTTCTGCAACTGAATACATTTACATTTATATGGTACCACAGATACAGTTGGTGTTTGTCTATGTTTGTCTCATAAACAAATTGGAAATCATTTGATGGTTTTCTTAAAGCCTGCTGGAGGGACTGGTTTTTGCCACTGATTTCTCCCTTATATGCACGAATGGTTCAAAGTGCTAAGTGGATAACAAACAAAGAAACAAAACAAAATTCCTCTGAAAATAGCCAATTACAAGGACTGGAGTGAAAATTCAGCTAATATCCAACAAAAAAGAATTTGAAAGGATTTGAAAGCCTGGGAGCTCCTGGCTCCTTGGGATAAAAATGCAGATAAATGAGCGCTGGCTCAAGACTATTGCACAGTACTGCCTGCACTCTACTTTGTTCTGTCAGTTGAAAATCTATATTGCTCTGTTAGAATAGTTTATTTTTATCATTTACTGTCCCACCTATTTTAATCTCGTCTTTTTTTCTTTTTTGGCTTTTGGACAAAATGACCAGACTTTCCTCTGGCGCTTCACACGTCACATCCTCCAACGCAACATTGCAAAAAAAACAACTACGACATGTATGTTGGTATTCAGTCATCTCACTTTACTGTAATTGCACATGACCACTTTGTCTCTGTCCTCTCTTTGTTTATGTACATAGATATAGTTACTAATAGCACATTTTTATCTCTTAATTTTCACCCAAATTTAGCAAGTTATTATTTATTTGTAATTCCTAGTTTTATATCTCTTGGAGAGATATCATTTATATTCTTATAAATGCACCACGGGGGGCTTGGGGTGAAACAACATTTCGGTATGCTGTATACTGTGTATATTGTTGTATTGACAACAAGACCTTGAAACTTGAATCTTGAATGTATGAGTAGCTAATATTAGCAAGTTAGCTAAGAAGAGACAACTTATAAATAAACAAGACAACTACAGAGGACAGCCTATGTGCTCCCTCTTCTAATCCACTGAACATATAATCCAAATATATAACACTAACATTAAGTTAGTTTTGAAAATAAAATTAAAACAGAAGGTCTTTTATCAGAGTTCCAAAGGGTCACATCTGCTTCGATTTAGGCACAGCATTTAATATGACTCAAATGTTGATTGTTAACAATCATTGTTCCCCAGAAGAGGAATTTGATGTCTCTGCCAAATGGAGTAGATCTGGGCTCATTCTGCAGGTCCCTCTGGGCTTGACAACCTCAGCAATGAATAAATTCATGTTTGATGTAGCTGCAGTCACATTCCCCTTTTACCTCTACACACACACACACACACACACACACACAAACCCTGAATGTTAATGCAGATGAAGGTCACAGCAGTGTTTTTTGCTCTGGGATCTAGCCCTTTTGACTGATGACTGTCCCCCGGCTGAATGTGAACACCTCCTTTTCAATCTGACATACTCCATTTGCCATGTCACGGGGAGATATAGCATTCAGTTTATTTCTACTCGTGGGAGCTACGTGCAGAATAATTGGAAAGGAGATCAATTATTTATCTGTTGTAATGTTTAAAGTCCTTGTGATGACAGGAAGCATCCTTGTTTTCCACCTTATGTCCATCTGCTTTTATGCCTCAGTGATAAACTATGAATGACACTCAGGGAGCAATAATTTAAATATATTCCTGTCATTTGTAACTAAATGTTGACAAACCCAAATCATGCTACTGTGCGCTAGTGTGACCTCCACTCACAGTGTGTCTAAACTGTAACACTGTTTTTGTTGCCAGTTAGTCTTAAATAAGTAACAAATTTGTAAATTTACCTGTAAACAAACAGAATTATTAATATCAGATGATATCTGATACATTTAAAAAGGGTCATGTTAAAACAGTTATGTATTACTAACACTTTATTTCATGAAGTCATTTTTAACAGTTTACTTTGTGTAGATTTTGCACTTTTTTAATAGTTCACTGTCTTCCATCCGTCACCTCTAACCAGTCACAGCAGATGGCCCCGCCCCTCCCTGAGCCTGGTTCTGCCGGAGGTTTCTTCCTGTTAAAAGGGAGTTTTTCCTTCCCACTGCTGCCAACTGTTTGCTTGTAGGGGGTTAGCTGATTGTTGCAGGACTGTGGGCCGGGTCCTCCGAAGGCTGAGAAGGCCGGAAGTGCGAGGCTGTGAAATGGGACGGTCTAGCCTTCAGATTTGCGTCACTGCTGTCTCGGTGGAGTTTAATGAACTTGGCCATCTGCTTCTTGCTATCTAAAGTATAACAGGACACTGGAGTAAACTCTTGACCATCTCACTCTCACACTTTACTCAAGAACAAATAAAACCCTGAAAAAAGCAAAACAATAACATTAAGTTATCTAAGTGACTTATATATCATGTTTAACCTGAGTAGCCAAAGACCGCGGGGGTCTGAAAATGATGTGCCGGAAGTTTGCCGTCCTCGCCGGCTCTAGTGAGCCTTGAACCCCGGTCAGCTATCGAGCTGGTGGGTAACAGACATCTCCGAAAACATCGGAGCAGTTTTACATATATGTGATGTCTTGATAAACCGAGCAGATATTTGAAGTTTACACAGCTACATTCTCACCTGAAAATAACTTAAAAGTTTATTTTGTGACCCAGAAAGAGTAATAAGAGTAATATTACAAGAGCACAAGTTGTCAAATGGAATGATTTGATTGGTCAGATATACAATATTGTTCATGTGCAGAAACATAATTCAATCTTCAGAACTGTTTTTTTTTCTTTTACTTTAAACGTCAATTAGTCTTGAACAATGGCCTCAAATTATTGCATTATGTATTGTTATGCTCCAAAGATAGCCACACTGCTTAAAAATGTTAAAAAAAAAAAGCTTTATAATTGTTTTAAAAAGATGTGAACATTTTCTACATTTAAATTACTACACCATGGTTACAACTTCTTCTTGCCTAGTTGTAATAGCAGTGTGCCAGAAAGCTCTCAGGGATAAAATTTACAGTTAATTCAATAATTACATTTCTGTCAGAAAGCTGATTAGATTAAAACCCTCAGAGAAAAAGACACAGATCGAGTCAGTGATAAAAAGGCAGCGAGTACAGGAAGTAACAGTGAATGATGCTAAAAGGAAGGTATGAAAATGGAAGAGTGAGGGAAAAATCAGATAACAGAAGTAACGAAAGAGGAAAGGAGGAAGACAAAGAAAGGCAGAGGGTGATGATAATAATGAATGTGGTTGCTCGCTGTGCTCACAATCCTGACCCTCCATTGCTCCATGTTAAATAATATAGCTTTGTCCTCATCAATTTAGCGAAATCGCCTTGTATTGCTGGGAAAAAAGTGCTTAATGATTCATGAGCTCCCATTACAATCACACCAACTTCCTAAGAAAGCATGAGTAAAGGACATGTGAGGAGCTGAACTATAGCAATATGAAGCTTGGCTTTCATTAACAGAAAGAACAGGGTTGGTGAGCAGGTGGAAAAACATACTCACATTATGTATGTGGCAAATGATGAATCTGAGTCGAACATTTGACCTTCAGTCCTCTTTTTCTTCTCGCTGCCTAGCAAAGCTAAAGCAATGACTGTTGGTGGTGTGTTTTGTAGGGTGGATGTTAGTACAACACCACTAATATAATAATATTTATATTTCTGTCCAGCAAGGCCGCAGCTTTTCAACCATTTTTGAGATGTGATTGGGGATTAAAAACCAGCATATTAACAATGTAAAAGTGACTAAATGATTTATAGATGGTACTACACACCAGAAGGTGTTGTGTAAGTCAGTGCTAAAAAATAAACCATGATGTTAATGTTTGAAATAAAGCAGTTTATCAGGGAAAGAGCACTAAATCACAGACAGTGTGTTGCACTTTTGGAGGAACATGATATTGAATATGGTGACATAGGCTACCACTCAGCTTTCAGTTAGCTCAGCACAGGCAATGGGACCTGAGAACAGAAATTAAAAGTTTGTGTGAGAAAAAACTGCGATAATGAATAAACTAAAGTGCAGTTGGTATTTACGTACAGAGCTCAGAAACAGCACTGCACAAGATCTGCTTTTAGACACATAACTGAACGATCAAATGACCGGTTTTTCCTCAAACCTTTCAATAAGAAGTCAGTTATTTTCAGCACTTGATAACAAATTAACAAAATAATCTTCTACAAGAGTCATAAAAGAAACAAAGAAAGACTTTGTTTCACACTTCAACTTATTTCTGTGACTTTAACTGACATCTGAGCTTATTTCAGTGCTTCATAAGCTACTGTCACTTGAAGTGCAGAAGCTTTCACTCCCATACTTTATTTAGCATGCAAAGAATAAATAAAGAATGCGACCCTTTCAAATCTAACACCCATGCCTCCTATTTTATAATCTTTAACAATTTCACATGTAGGTTTTTTATTTTTTCACAGACTCTCACAGCTCCCAGACTACAGCAATTACAGTAATGAGTTATTATTTCCAGTATTAGGCTTTCATAATGAGGTTTTCAATTATGATAATCTGGATAAAGAGTGAGTAAATACGCAGCAATTTCACTACAGTGTGGCTTCTCAAATTAGCGTGTGCAGTCAACCTGAACATTCTGCCAGGCAACATGCACAACGCAAACTGACATTTCAGAGCAGCCATTCGGTATGTTAGCGCTGTACCATGGAGATATCTGGCACACACTTGCAGACAGGCACACAATATTGCAACCACACACACAGTCTGGTGCACAAGCAGACACGCAACCCACCACCACCTCACTCACCCCCCTCTCCACTGTCTGTGTCTCACGCTGAGGCAGTGAGGTGCTTTTGCTGAAACAGAAAAGAGCAGCCTCCCTGCCCAACAGAAAGATCAACACAGGCATCATGGATGGACCTATCTGGTGTTTTAGATCAAGTTAATGCCACCTAGCCTGTAGGAAGGCAGAGGAGCCAGCACAGAAGACTTAAAAAGACTACAGCAGTGATTAATTACGTTGCAACAACAGCTTCAAAGAGTGGCCCAAAAACCAAAACCAAAAACATCTTTGGTGAGACCCAGTCAAAGTCTGCATGAGGAGCTCGGCCATTTGGGAAGAGTTGGGAGTAGAGCCCCTACTCCTCCTCATCAAAAGAAGCCAGCTGTGGTGGGGGATGAGGATGCCTCCTTAGACCACATAGTTGGGCGTCATATGTGGAAAATGCACTCAACATGTTAGGCTGAAAATTACGTGTTTTGTTCTTCATATATAAACGTATAGTTGACATATTAAAAAAAATGGTAAATTATCCACTCTGAGACAACAATAGTCCATATGTTGCCCATTAACTGAAGTTTGTTACACCTGTTATAAATATGCCCCTTTACATTAGTTCCCAGCATGTTTAAATGTGATCCTCCACAGGTATCCATAAGTCAGATCATGAGATTTTACTCTTTCCATAAACCTTTGTGTCACAGCACCAGCCCATGGACCACCTACGCCTGCTGCAGCCACTAACAGACAAATGCATTTATCACCCCAGGAGTGTGATTACGATACATTATGATAATAATAACAATAATCAATATTGAAGAAACAGGCCCCAGAACTAAAACTCTAGTAAATAACTGGGATACAGAAATATTATTGTCCTGTATGTTTACCATAAGTACAGTATGTCTGCTGTTCTAGTCCCATTTCCCCTTGCAGATTTCAAATGACACTTCACAGACAGAAAAACACAGCACCTGTCTGTAGCATGAGCTAACCAGCCTGCTTTCAGTGTGCAGGGATTTCACAAGCACTGCGAGGTGGAGGTGATCTAAGCGGTGAGGCAGAATGGATATAAACATCATTTGTTTTCCCTGAAGGTGACTGAGATAAGCAGCCCAGCGATGGATGTGTGGAGTGAGAGGGCAGCCCTGCAGATTGATGTTGTGTTAACATGAAATGAATTGCCAGAGGGAGGGAAGCTGTACAGTGTTTTAAGATATGATAAGAGATCAAGCAGAGATGGAGGTTGCGGGCATGTGCGTCACCGTGTGTGGGAACATGAATTGTTTGTGAATGAGCAGCTCTGAGAGCGAGCAGCAAGCCATCATGTGAGATACAACGGCAGTATCCAAATGCACCTCCGCTGCATTTATGGGAAAGTAGAGAGAGCAAAAAATAGTGAGAGAGAAAAGAAAGTTAAAGACAAGAAAATGTGAAAGACGGTCAGAAA
The DNA here is from genome assembly GCF_013358895.1 of Oreochromis aureus. Taxonomy (NCBI): domain Eukaryota; kingdom Metazoa; phylum Chordata; class Actinopteri; order Cichliformes; family Cichlidae; genus Oreochromis; species Oreochromis aureus. The sequence goes on along the minus strand of NC_052958.1, from coordinate 39,416,433 downwards.
GAGAACGCCAGAAATGGACACATATTCTCATCTGAGATCCTGTGCCCCCTTTTTCCTCCTTTGACTGTCTGTAGCTCCAGTCTGTCTCCCTCTCAGCAGTGGGTCAGAGTATCAGCTTCTCGTAATGAAAGCACACACTTCCCCTGCTTACACTACCCAGCTTCTAAATGAGGCCTGGGATCTGCCATCGACATCCATCCCTCCGTTGACTGTCTAACGGGTTTGTGATTTCCAGATTCTCCAATGTCTCAAGGTCGTTGCCATCCAGGAGGAGGGAAGAGGCTGTGACTGTGAGCTTTGTAAGCTCCTGCTTATTTATAGGAGCTTACAAAGAGCTGATTTATAGAGCTTAAAAATGCAGCTGCAAAACCTGCAGTTCCTCCAGATTGAAGCTGGTTCCAAAATGGACTCCATTCCCACAAAATCCCAAAATTAGAGCATTAAGAAGTATGTCTAGGGTCCAGTACAAAGAGCAGATTGACCCCGTTGATAGTTTCTGCCCATCTTTTTTCTTTGCAACAAACCAATCACAAGGAGGTTACTGGTGCAGTACCTCCCCCTTTTTGCACCTGAACATATGCGTGCCCGAGCCAGTTCATTCAGGTGAAAACATAAATATACATCTGAAGACTTTAGAAATCAAGCATTACTTTGCATTCTTAGGTTTACCCACTGATCTAACTGCCATAGTGTAGAAGCCTTAGATGTAGAGGCAGCAGATGTGCTGTCAGTGGGCTCTTTATTATAGAAAGTGATTTTGCCACCAACTCTATATCACTTCATAACAAGATAAATGGCTGGAGTAAATGGTGACCAATGAGGCTTTGTGCTGGAGGGCAGGTCATGCAACGATTCACTGCACATGGAGTTAAAAACACCTCACACACTGTCCTTATCATTCCTATCCCCACCCGCAAAACCAACCCCAGTAACAGCGAAGGTTTGCAGTGGCAGAGAGAGGCTTTTCAGCGTACACGGAGACACGTGCTGTTTTAAGCCAGTCACTTTACTGTGCTGACATTTAACCCACAGGAACACTGAATCTCCTGAGGCAGAAAATTGGTCTGTGACTATCCAGTTACTCATGGCAACCAGGAGCTATGTAAAGCAGCTAGCATGCCTCACAAACATTTTATTGCTAATTAATGAACACTCCAGTGTTAATGAGCAGAGCTGTATTTCACTCCGGTGAGAAGTGTTGCTGTATTTTTGTAACCACTGATGTCAGAACGATCTGCTGAGCTGCAGCTGCAAATGCACAAACTCTCCTCCACTTGCACATAAGACTGAAACTCACTTTGGCTGATAATCATCACAAATCCACATCATTTTAGGATAAACCACTGTCTGCCCTGAGCCACTGAAGTCAAAGAGCCGTCTTTAACACAGGTATGGAAGCATTAATAAAGAGTTGCACCTCTGCCTGCCTTCTCATATAACTTATAGAGAATTGTCTTTCTACACTGGGTGAAACTGCAATCAGTGTCCAAGTCAGCCTATTGGCAGCTACAAAATCAATAAAAAAGGCCTGACCGAGCGACAGGCACCAGGCCCCATGAGGTGTCACCATTACTTTCTCTCTTATACTGTTGTGTGAGTATGCCTGAGCCAGCTCATGGTGACAACCATGAACGAACCTTCTACTTTAGAAATAAGTGTTCCTGCCCAGCATTAGCCTCCAAGGACCTGCCGTCCACATATGTGGATGGGGCGATCGTGGCTCAACAGTTTGGAGTTCGCCTTGTAATCGGAAGGTTGCCGGTTCGAGCCCCGGCTCGGACAGTCTTGGTCGTTGTGTCCTTGGGCAAGACACTTCACCCGTTACCTACTGGTGGTGGTCAGAGGACCTGGTGGCGCCAGCGTCCGGCAGCCTCGCCTCTGTCAGTGCGCCCCAGGGTGGCTGTGGCTACAATGTAGCTTACCATCACCAGTGTGTAAATGGGTGGATGACTGGGTTTGTAAAGCGCTTTGGGGTCCTGCCCAAAAAAACTTGTATTAAGCAGCATTGGCATTAGCAGGTTAGTACTCTGAATTTAAGGACATGGCCTTTCAGCTCAGATTTTTGTTTCTATCTACTGATGAAGATGTCAGTGGTCTTTGACTCCCACACAGTGTGAGGAGCAAAACAGGGAAAAGAACCGGTTTTTTTTTGTTTTTGTTTTTTTTATTGAACTAGTTTTCAATAGTTATGAATACTAATATACACTCAACCTGGATTTTATTATTACTGATCTGGGTGAATCTGCCTTATAATGGAACCCAGTTTTTGGGAGATTGAAGTTCATGGTTAGAGCATGAAAAATAGAGAATACCTGCAAATTGTGGGACAAAAAGGAAAACATGTTTTGCCAGAGGCCTGTTTTACACCTCGTGGACTGGATTCAACTTACATCGAGAGCAGGGCGATATGACCAAAAATATTTATCACGACATACATTTAAAAATTTGCGATAAAGATATAACTGACGATATAATTGACACTAGACAAAATACTTTACAACTCCACAACTTTATTAGTGCAAAAAACCCCATCAATGTATTTTCACTTAAACAAGCAGCTGTTTTTTATGTGCATTAAAGTTATATAAAAATGTAACAGTGCAAATTCCTCACTGACAGTTTAACCAAAAGGCATTTCCAGTGGAAACTGGCCGACATATCCTCAGCATAACCATGTATAATATCCACAAAACTTACAAAGAGGTTAAACACACACAGTACGGTAATATTATGTTGAAGCACAGTACGTATCACTCTGCGAGGCTCCTGCCTACGATAGCCGTAATGCTCCGACAATCCATCAAGCGGTGCGGCTTCGTAGCTTAGCAAAGTCGTACTGAAACATTTGACAGATTTTCGAGCGCCGTGTACATAAAATCGTTTCGAGGTCAGTAAACACAACCAGAATTCATACATAAGGCACGCGGGATTATAAGGGGCACTGTCGATTTTCAGAAAAATCAAAGGATTGATTTTAAGTGTGCCGTATTTTCCAAACAACACGGTAATAACGACGGCCCGCTAGCATGCGCTACCAACAATAGTGCTTTGTTGTGTATTTGACGGACGAAAGCTAAACCAGTTCCACACCACTGAAGTTGCAGCATTTTTACAAACCAATTCTGGTTCATCTGTTTCATTCAACGATCCACTTTCGCTCTTCTCATTCTGCGTCACCACCATGTGCGTATGTAAACATAGGCACTGCTCATGCGCGTTTTACCCATATTCTATCGCGATATTTCATTTTCCTATCGTTGCCCAAAATTACACCGGTATTACCGTGATCGGTATGATATAGCCCAGCCCATCCACTTTTCTGCAGCATTCACAGGCACTATTACACAGTTGGGGAAGATATGCAATCATGGCGGAGATATTGATGTCTTTGCATTTGGCGGAAAATGCCTGAAGTGCCTGTGTGACAGGAAAGATGAAGGAGAGCCTCAAAGAACTGGCTCCCCAAACTGGCCTACAAAATTCTGGCCCTCTGGTTCCAGTAGTTTGGCTTGAGATGACTTGGCACTCCAAACAAAGCTATTTCTGTCTTTCAAACTTGCTTACTTCACTCTGATGACAAATGGCCAAAGTCTGACCTCCTGTAGAGGCCATTTTACACTTTAACTCAATTCAATTATGCTCTAAAAATACCAGCATATAAACAGCAGCACAGCTCCAGATGTTTAAAGGTTTGAAAACAAAGAAACCAAGTGAAACCGTGTTTTCCTGAACAACAAACACTTGAAAAAAAGGGGGATTAGTGGATATACATCCAGAACTTCGGCTGTGCGTAGCTGGAGAAAAAACTTTGGTGTTTCTACGATGTGTGTGCGTGGCCACGGAGGTAAGTAGAGACATGCTGTCTTCTTATGCAAAAACCTTTTCCTTCAAAATAAAACTGAAGATACAAAACAAGCACACATCAAGTTAGGGCTGGGGAATGACTCAAAGCTGACAGTCACCTCATCGTTCCCGTGTCAGTTATTTTGGGTCTTTGTTTTAAGGGCTGTTAATTCTTCTGCTGTTGCTACGTGACCCTGACCTGTCCAGAAACATTGTGGAGGAAAAGTCAAACGGTGGCTGACTGCAGGGCTGGAACCATTTCTACCAAATGACAACGCTGAGTCAGCTGTTTGTAAATAACAAAAGGTGAAATTAGAAAACTGTGTGAGGAATGGCTTTGACAGTAATACCATTAAAACCATAACTGAAAAAATATCAAATGAAATAATGACTGAGATCAAAATTGAGGTCACATCAGCCAACATCAGTCTCACCCTGCTGCGTGTCGTGGGGTGTATGGTGTGACAAAGTGCACATACACCTCCGCCAGGTGAACTGGAGTTTAGCAGGAGTTGAGCTGTGTTTAGATTGTGATGCTCTGCTCAGTGATAAGAGCGCACATTCAGACAGCGAAAAGGAATTCTCTGAAAAGTGCTGCTGCGCACAAAAGTAATCTAATGATACTGATTTATGATTTCATATATTCTGCCCGTGAGTGTAGTCAGGGATCGGAGGCTTTAGCAGGTCGTGTGGTCCTGTGGGCTTTGTGAGAACATGACCAGAGATCATGCAGCTGAGGCTGAACTAAACACTTCCAGGTCACAGGTCACCTTGGTTGGGGGAAAGCTGCTCTTTAAGCAAAGTGATATGAGGATGTTTTAGGATGTTTTCATGAATGTTGGGAAGGTGAAGGCTAAAGAACCTGACTTAAGCTAAGAAGAAAAAAATGTAATGGATTCTGTATAATGACGTGTCTGCATGAATGAATGACTGGCCTGGTCCAAGTAAACAAACTAATGAGATAAAAGGATTCATTTCATTTTACACCAAAATTAGCTCCTAAACATGGAAACTCTGGAGCACATCTAAGAATACTGTGAATGTGGGCCAAAGTCAGTGAGAGACAGAGCGTAAAGAGAACACCGGGAGATTCAAACTGGTCCCTGGTGTGTCTGTGTTCTTCCTGTTCCTGACTGATCACCCTGCTTCCTCTACAGGTGAGGCTTCCTGCTCCGCTGCTCGCTGCTACCTGAGCTGGGAATAGATGCTGCCTGGAGAGCCGAAGGAGTTCTGACAATCTGAACTCAAGAGGACATTTGGCAACAACTTGCTGTTAGAGAGCAATTCTGCACACAGTCAACAGAGATACTTGTCTTAAGAAACGGTCTTTCTACAGCCAATCACTGCGCGAACCTCCTGTATTGTTTATATAAATGAAAAAGGCCGACCGGAACTTTTAGCTTCACTGAAGTTTGGAAGATTATCTATATTCCCAACAGGCAGGCAACAGGAGGGGACGGTGGGAGATGTGATAACTGGAAACAGAATCAAAGACACAGGAAGTTACCACAATATTATGTCATGTGACTGGTTGGGTACATTCAGACTGAAGAGTCGACAGCTTGTAAAATCAGTTGGAGTTATATCATACTTTAGGGTAAGGTACTAGTGTCTTTGATACCTTCTGTTGTTTTTTTGTTCAAATTAAGTCTAATAAAAACTAAAAACTAAGAGCACCTGTGCAGCATCCTTAGCTATAACACACACATTTAGGTCAGTTAGGGCTGCACGAGGTGTTTCATGCCTGTCAATGCTGAGATTGTTGTGCATGGTGCTGTACAGCAAAGCCACTGTTGCTGCCAGTCGTGTACGTCTTACTGTGCTGCTTTGGTGACATCAGTAAAGAAGCGCAGACATTCACAGATTGAACAGAGCGAGATGTTGCAACAGTTTGAATTTCTTCTCCTCTGCTTCCTGTACTAACAAGGAGAGATGTACGAAAGGTGACACGTATCTTTCAGGAGAATACTGCAGTGGGTGCATGTGCCATAACGGCATGCATACAGGGAGTGCAGAATTATTAGGCAAGTTGTATTTTTGAGGAATAATTTTATTATTGAACAACAACCATGTTCTCAATGAACCCAAAAAATTCATTAATATCAAAGCTGAATGTTTTTGGAAGTAGTTTTTAGTTTCAGCTATTTTAGGGGGATATCTGTGTGTGCAGGTGACTATTACTGTGCATAATTATTAGGCAACTTAACAAAAAACAAATATATACCCATTTCAATAATTTATTTTTACCAGTGAAACCAATATAACATCTCCACATTCACAAATATACATTTCTGACATTCAAAAACCAAACAAAAACAAATCAGCGACCAATATAGCCACCTTTCTTTGCAAGGACACTCAAAAGCCTGCCATCCATGGATTCTGTCAGTGTTTTGATCTGTTCACCATCAACATTGCGTGCAGCAGCAACCACAGCCTCCCAGACACTGTTCAGAGAGGTGTACTGTTTTCCCTCCTTGTAAATCTCACATTTGATGATGGACCACAGGTTCTCAATGGGGTTCAGATCAGGTGAACAAGGAGGCCATGTCATTAGTTTTTCTTCTTTTATACCCTTTCTTGCCAGCCACGCTGTGGAGTACTTGGACGCGCGTGTGATGGAGCATTGTCCTGCATGAAAATCATGTTTTTCTTGAAGGATGCAGACTTCTTCCTGTACCACTGCTTGAAGAAGGTGTCTTCCAGAAACTGGCAGTAGGACTGGGAGTTGAGCTTGACTCCATCCTCAACCCGAAAAGGCCCCACAAGCTCATCTTTGATGATACCAGCCCAAACCAGTACTCCACCTCCACCTTGCTGGCGTCTGAGTGGGACTGGAGCTCTCTGCCCTTTACCAATCCAGCCACGGGCCCATCCATCTGGCCCATCAAGACTCACTCTCATTTCATCAGTCCATAAAACCTTAGAAAAATCAGTCTTGAGATATTTCTTGGCCCAGTCTTGACGTTTCAGCTTGTGTGTCTTGTTCAGTGGTGGTCGTCTTTCAGCCTTTCTTACTTTGGCCATGTCTCTGAGTATTGCACACCTTGTGCTTTTGGGCACTCCAGTGATGTTGCAGCTCTGAAATATGGCCAAACTGGTGGCAAGTGGCATCTTGGCAGCTGCACGCTTGACTTTTCTCAGTTCATGGGCAGTTATTTTGCGCCTTGGTTTTTCCACATGCTTCTTGCGACCCTGTTGACTATTTTGAATGAAACGCTTGATTGTTCGATGATCACGCTTCAGAAGCTTTGCAATTTTAAGACTGCTGCATCCCTCTGCAAGATATCTCACTATTTTTGACTTTTCTGAGCCTGTCAAGTCCTTCTTTTGACCCATTTTGCCAAAGGAAAGGAGGTTGCCTAATAATTATGCACACCTGATATAGGGTGTTGATGTCATTAGACCACACCCCTTCTCATTACAGAGATGCACATCACCTAATATGCTTAATTGGTAGTAGGCTTTCGAGCCTATACAGCTTGGAGTAAGACAACATGCATGAAGAGGATGATGTGGACAAAATACTCATTTGCCTAATAATTCTGCACTCCCTGTAATGCAGGTGGCAAAGCAAATATTGCAGCAGGTGCATGTGGCCCTATCTCTGTTTGTCTAAAGAGAGTCTTAAGTGTCTATTGTTTTGATGACTGTGTCACATAAAATAAATGGTTTGGCAAGGTTTTTCCGGCTGTCTGCACGTTGGGGCTAAACCTCCAGTCCGCAGGCTGCTGCTGCCTGATCTCAGCTACTGTCTGCACGTGCAAACAGAGCTAGCATTACTGAGTAATTCTGTTTTCTTTAACTTAATATGTACGTTTTCTTTCATTAACCACTCTGGCCAACATGTGTGATATATGAACCTTATCAGGTTTATGAAACTTTAGTTAACTCCTGTAGCACATGCAGCCTTGGAGATGGACGTCAGCTCCTGCCATGTTCAGCGTTACGAAACAGTCAGGTTACACAGGTGCAGGTGCTGTCAGCGTTTCAGAACTGAATGTTCCAAATATAACAAAATTCACCTTTTTTATGTTAATTTGAATTTCTCTGCACACATTGACATTTAATCATGTCACACCGTGACTTTAATTCAGTGCTTTTGGGCCTTAATATATTTCAATTTACTTTTTTAAGCCTCCTGTTATGTTGCAGGTCAAATTGACCTGAACTGAAATATAAGTCAGGTAAAACTGTCTGCACCAAGTCAACTAAGTCACTATCAGTGATCTGCTTACCAATGTAAGCAGTGAGCTGGTCATGTCCAACTCACTACAGAAAATCATTCTCCAAATGACCGCATGTTTTAGAGAAGAACTGGAGGAATGGACAGTCCCCTGACGGGGGAAGCCGGACAGCCCGCCTGTGGGATTCAGAGCCCTGTATTTTGTGCCACAATGTCTGTAAGGCTTCATATTTTCTGAAGAGTAATCCGATTTGATAATTGACAGACGAGCGGCGTCAAGCTTGTAGTTATGATTATTCCTTAAAAGAATTCAAATGGATTTTAAAAAATCAATGTCAAGAAAAATGACTTTTTTAAATTTAAATAAAAAAATGTTATACATTTTTTATGAAAAATGAGTGATACATCCTCATTGAACCGTGATGTGTGAGACATATAGAGCAGTATTCACTAAATATTGATTGACATGGTTGGTAATAATGAGATATAAACCCTTTGGACACGTTTGTGTACCTGCCCTGGGTCAGATTAACCCAAGAACATCACTGCTGTACCTGAGAAACAAATATGACAGAGGGCTTAAAAACTAAAATCATCTCCATGACAGACTTCATGCATGAAATCCTGCCAATAACATTCTGTTGTTATGAAGGTTTGGACTCGGGATGCTGTTGAGGGATGTTCTCGTGGCATTCCAACAAAGTGATTTATTCCACGGACAAATTCGAGGAGAGGCCACACCAAAAAGTGACTGGGAATGCATCCAGCCTTCTCAATCCAAGGAAAAGTCATCTTTCTTGTCACAGCAGTGTACATTGTTCTGTCATTATAGCTGCCTGTCCCATGGTGATCATCTTAGGCCTGTAGTTTTCTCTTTGTGACTATTAAACCTGTCAGCTGATTTACTGAGGCCAGCACTTCCCCCGAAACAGTTGAGCCGTAACGATAAACACCGTCTTCCTTTTGTTTCCCCCCAGCAGCTTAGACTGTGAGCTCTACTGCCATTTAAAGCACTTAAACATTAGACTTTCCTCTCTAACACGTATTGATTTAGACCACTTTCCACACAGCTTTGATCATCTATGAACTATGGCTGCATTTCCAAGTATCATAAAGGCTGTTCTGCTCTTAACATTCATTAGAAGTCACCTGTGTCTGACTCAACTGATGCTTTTGGCACTTCTTACAGGCCAGTAAATTACTCATTGATTACCTAACATCATTTTCACTGGGTTCCATCATTGTAGGAAAGAACTGTCTGTAGTCCAGCGTGGGATTAAACACAAAATGACCCTGAATTAAATGGAAAGGCCAGAGGGCAAGTTTAGAAGGTGTAGGCAGATGATGATTCCAGGAATAGGATTTAAGTGAGGAGAGACGTGTTATTCTGTGGCAGCACTTTGGCACAGGTACACCGTGGCTCAGACGTGGTTCACATCCAATCCCTGTGGCTATCTTTGTCTGTCCCAGCGACAGGAACTCTGCCTACCCTATTCTTTTTCAGGCTTAAATGCCAAACTGATCCTTTGTGCCCTTCTTGAAATAGAAAATCGAACTGAACTGACCTCTGAGATAAGTCTCAGTCTTAAGTTTCAAAGTGAAATTATCTGCTTCTTGAAAGAAATGATGCCACTGGACAGGAAACTCTATCCAAACAAAGTGGATACTGTTGGTATTCAAAGCAACGTAATTCTGTGTTTAAGAAGATGATTCAATTTTAGCTGATGAAAAAAGTCCAACATAAAAAGTTGAAGAAGTAACTGCAAAGCTGAACCAAAGAGTTACACAATTCTTTAAATAATCAGAAATCAGAAAGGAATCAAAAACTCAACCCAACAGCCAGAAATAAAAAACACTAAATCCTGTCTAAACACTACGACAGCGACAGTTAGTAATATAATCACAGATATCATAAAAGTTTGATTACAAATATTTATCAGTTTGTGTTCAAATTTCCTTTTAAGGAGCAGAATCTCTGCTCGCCATCTGAGGCCGAGGCGTCTGCGCAGTGGCACGCTGATATAATGGAAGCCTATCAGGTTACTGCATGCAGCAGGTTGGTCATCGAGTGTCATTCAAGACTCGGGGACATTATACTGTAGATTTTAGAGCCATGACTACTGAGGCATTAATAGGCCCCTGTGATTGTTGTTACGTGAGCATAAGCTTAGAGGGAACACATGACAGCAGGCCGCTGGCTACGTCCTCTCCTCCATAATCACCTCTATTTGGAGGGGTTAAAGGAAGGGCCATAAAACATGACCTTTTCAAAGGCTCTAATCTCTTTCCTTGGGGCCATTCCCAATGTGATGCTTTTACAAGTCCCTTCTGACACCATTGACTGTGTTCATGGACACTAAACATGGAGAACTACAGATTAACACAGTCAGAGATGAAAGGAGGGGAGGGGTGAAGGGCAATAGAAGGACTTCCTGACATATGGTCTAAGTCACTATGACAAACATCAAGAAGGGCAGAGAGAATACGATGCTGATTAGCAACAAGCATCTGGTTCAGTTTCCCTCCATTACATAAACAGTCATCTGTCACGTACACACTAAAGGAACAGCCTGTATGAACATAAAGGCCAGCATATGTACAGTGTATTTAAAAGCAGTCGTCATCTACAGAAAGCACACTTTTCAGTCTAAGGCAGTTTTTTGTTGTTTTGGCTCAGTGTTTGCTCCTTTTATTTACAGAATAAACGCAGTGTTAGTTCATGTCTTAAATATGGTGGCCAACTTAAGAAAACACCAGCTAATAGAAAATGCTGCAAAAATACATCACATATGATGATGCACTGAAACACTTCCTTTGTGTTTTATTCAGCATCTGCTGAGTTTTGGGAGTTTTTGTTTTTTTTCTGAAGTTGCAGTGCATTTGACCTCTCAGGGCCACCATACTTCAATCCTTTCAAAAACATTTGTGAAGGTACATGAAGTTATGACTATTTTTTGGTCAACTAATAACAAATTCTAATGTCTCTGCATATGCTGAGACATTTCTCACATTGAAAACAGATGTGTGACCACCAAACTGTAAGAGACGGTAAAAGGCCGAAAAAGTAAGAGCACTTCAGTGAACAAGAGAAAACGATGAAGCATGTTGCTCGAGTCCTCTCAGGCCTAACTGGGTCCTCTTTGCTTACATTAGAGAGATGTTCTGATTCATGCTTTCAACATTCTCACTGTCCTCTACTTTCCTCTAACCTTTTAGACCAACTCCTAGAATAGGTACTCTATAAATAGCCCCCTTAACACACACCTTAACACACACACACACACACACACACACACACACACACACACACACACACACACACACACACACACACACACACACACACACACACACACACACCGAACTCATATTAAAGGACATCTTACCCTCAGGAAAAAGAACTTCTGGACCAAGCTGCAACCATCAGTGCTGACAATAAATGGCCAAAACACTGCACTTCCTCTAACGGCCGCTTTACATTGCCTCCAAAGTGAGACAATTCCCACAAACTTCCATGTTTGCATCCAGGCTTTATGGATACTTCCCCCACTTGAAACTGTATGATGGATGGCACATCCTGTCCAAGACACTTGTACTGGGGTTTCAGGCAATAAAGTTCTAGTATGTTATTAGTAGCACTAATGTCTAATTAGTGCATTGCAGCTTTTTTATGGATGGATTAGGGCTGTAGCCTGTTTTGTGCTAGCATTACCTGAAAACTTCTCTGGCCTGCTATCCAAGTGAGGAAATGTTGGCTGCAAAAAAACACCCCAAAATGTTACCATTAAGGTTTCAAAATGCAAAATCCATAACCAATGGGTGAGTTATGGTCATCTGTTGTACAATCCGCATTCAAAACATACATAAACTGCTTCTTTGACCTCTTATATTCCATATTAACATGAATCCAGCGCGACTCATCGTGACTGACAGTTTCAACAGTGACAGGAGTGGCTCGCATTTCCTCTGGAGTGAACGGGTTAGGGTGCTAATTCAGGGGTACTTTGTAACAAATGGAGACCTCCTGAGATTGTAGCTCGGAGATGAGCCATGATAGGAAATCTGTTCTTTTTAGTTCAGGGAGCACAGTTGGAAACTGGTCAATGTCCAGAAGAAAGCAGAGTAACAAACTGCATTAAGTTAACACTACGCAGTACAGCATCAAGAGTCTCACCATAATGCAAAAAATGTTGAAGGGGGAAATCTTTTTTCAAAGACCCAAAAAACAAGGACTGACAAGGCACTGAATAACGGCACAAAGTACCTACGTTGTTTAGCAGGTTGGTTTCAGTTTGAGAGGATAACTGACACTGACTGCCACTGACAAGGAAAGTATGTAAATATTAATTAAGTGATCAGACATGAAATCTAAAGGAACTAAGCAGTTGTATAGATCGATAAAGGGCTATTTCTTTGGAGTGTAAGAATTGGAAAAACAAATTCTCACCTGTGTGCCTGTCATGGTCGTCATACCGTGACAGGCATGGCTTAGAGCTCTTTAAACACTTGTTGGGAAACCCATCAGCACTTTGTGGCCTTGGTCCTGAGGTTGCTGAGTGTGTGAGCGTTGGGGTGGCCAGAACACCCGTATGTGAGTGACTTTACATGTCAAAACCTATAAACCACACAATAACCAACAATTCTGAAAAAGCTTTGGACACTCTGACCTGAGGAAACCTTTGGGTGAAGTGGCTTACATAAGCACATGACCTGCTCGAGCACATAAGTATCATAAAAGGGACAATGTGGCAGCCAATCAAATATTTGACTTTCTATGTGTCTAAGCCAAAATTCTTAAAACAAAATAATCTATAAACTGCTAAGAGATGCTTGTAAAAGTGTCATTTGCCATCCAAATATTAATTCCCATTCATCAACAATGTCTACACACTATGAATAACTCTGGGGACACGTCCAAAATGCTTTATGGATTCAAGCAGAGCAGCGTTTACATGTGACAGCCTCAGACAGTTCAATGGACCGATGCACATACTCGGTCTGTATAAACAGACCAAAGTGGGTTAGAGCCTTGAAAGCAACACAGTTTCACACAGTAACTCTATAACCTGCACGCTACACGAGTTCTCCAATCTGTCTGATAGCTTTAGTCAACAGAAAGGACGGAAACCGGCGTGTATCATACCATAATTCAGCATGTGGTGGTTAATATTTTCTTTAATTTTCTTGATTGTCTATCAGAAATAGAACAACTTTGATGTGTTTGAGCAGAAAAAGCAGTGCAGATATTTTTAGATTAAAAGCATTTAAAATCATTTCTCTGCGGCCTGCTGGAGCGGGGGGGCTAGGAGGAGGAGTTGGCCGTCCGACTGGGGTCTGGAATGTGGGGCCTCCCTGCTGCTGCGGAGTCGGGGCGGTCTGCTTCTCCCCACCGCAGGGAAAAGGGTAACACCACCTGGGTCTGGGTGCAGTTTCCCCCTCCAGGGGCAAGGGTACCCAGACCCGGTTCTTAGAGTACGCTTGGGGAGTGTGATTGTGTGTACAGTGTCTCTCTGTCTGTCTCCACATTGGGTGAGTGTTGAGAGCATGAGGGTGGGAATAGATGTTTGTATCTGTGTGTGCCTGTTTGTCTGTGTCTATATGTCAGGTTGGGTATCAGACCCCACCTCTCTGGGGACATCTCAGGCCCTCCAAGGTTTGAGGCCCATCTCCCCACCACTTCCCTGCCGGTGGCAGACGCCCTCAGACATCGGTGCATTGGTGGTTCTTTGTGTCCGGGGTGGGCGCCCAGGTACCCACCGGCTCACTCCTTGGCGGCTGCTTATCGGGGCCTGGAGCCTGGGGCTCGCCGGGCCACTGGGATGGGGTGCCTCGCCCTCGCCCGGGGCTCGGTCACTCAGGCACAGCTGGCTGCCGGCGGAGCTCACGGGCACGTCACTGCAACCCCCTGGCTTCTGCTCCGCGGCTGCTGAGTGACCCCTCATCTGGGACTCTCCTCAGCTCTTTCTGGGATAGCATGCGGCTGCCCTCTGTTGGTCTTCCTTGGTCTCTTGTGTTCTGGGGGCCTCTGGATGTCTGGAGTCTTGATCTCCTCCATACCTGCTTCATGCCCTGGAGGACGGGGCCGTGGCCCCCACACCCTCTAGCAGATCATTACATGAAGGAACCTTTTTAAAACAAAGCGTTCATGCTCACAGGTGTACACACGGGTGCTCACACACACAAACTACACCCTTTTGGGCTCCTACCTCAAAGCACACTGTGCGCTGTCGATCTCACGTGCTGCACCATAATGTTTAATATTTAGTATTTACTGTCATATTCCCATATATCATTGTGATCTTGTTTATTACTCTTGTCTTCTTCTGCTTGCTTTCTTTTTTCTTTCTCAACAGGTGATCCAGGTGATCGATATGTATTTTTTTTTTTTGTCTGCTTATTCTGTTGGTTTTTGGTTTTTGCCCTTTTTCCCCGTCCCTCTTCTCAGGTTTTTTTTTCTTTTTTTTTTTCTTTCCCTCTTTCTTTCTCTCCTTTCTTTCCACCAGTCAAGTCTGTCCCGTATTCAGCAAGTGAAAATAAAATAAACAATAAAAGGTGAATCAGATGGACCATTACGGCAAGGCTGGGATGGTCCATTTGGTAAAGTAAATCCGTTGGGCATCTTTCTTCGCCTTTAGACAATAATTCTGATGGCAAAAGAGCCAAACGGGACAGGTTAAAAAAAAAAAAAGAAAAGAAAAAAGATTAAAAGCATTTAGTGATTTCTGCAGATTTGTACTCTTCTTAGTGTGGAAGCACCTCTGAGACAGCATTTTGACTGTAACAGGACGCTAAACCTGAGTCATATTTTAAGAGTTGGTAAGGCACAGAAGATGACTCACCCCATATACTCAGTGAGAGGAAAACACTGGGGTATATTTCACTTCAACAAAGAAATATCAGACGAACAACAACGTGACTCTGCTGCTTTGGCTTGTTCCTTCTAATCGGGGCTTAGAAACAGCTTTTTTCCAGCTGGTTTCATGCAAGCCAGGAAATGTAAGGCTTATGTATACATGGATTACGAAAACCAACCACCCAAGCCATTTTAAACTTTAATGCCATCTGAAAGTAGCACAGATATAGACCTCCACCTGTTTATATGTGAGCAGTAAAACTCGCCCCACACTCGATGCACACTTTGACTTCTTGCCATATCTCTGCCGAAGCAGAAAATTCCCCCACATGCATGATTCCTAGATATCCGTCTATATTCCTCCTTTGGATATAGACGGATATCTGAATCTGGATTTGTTTGGGATATTATGACTCAGTGTTTTCTTATTTCAATTCATATTTGTGTATTTGTGAGGTTATTGGGATACAGCTTGGAGGGACTGAACCAAGTTCTTACTGCAGTTAAATAAACAAAGCAGAATCTTGGGATTCAGATCAGGTATTTTAATAAAGCTTGGTCTGCACGAGGACAACGGTCACCAACAGTGGACAAAGAAACAGGACAGGTTCAGAGAGTTGTGCCAAAATTGCTGCATAATACACAGAGCAGCTGTATGCAGTCATGCAAAAACTACCCCCTTATTCTTTTCTATAAGTCTATAACCACTAAAGCTTTGCAGAAACTGGATCATGCAACAGGACCACAGGACAGTTCAAATACAGCAACAGAGTGGCCCAATCAAAGCCAAGAACCCAACTCGACTGAGAAGCTGTAATGGGAACTTAAGACAGCTGTGCATAAACAAATGTGAACTGAAGATGGTGTAAAGACGTGTTAGTCCTCCACAGCAAAGCAAGAGACTGATAAAGTCTGACGTCTCCTAAATGAGACAACTCCATGGACGTGGCGTGATGAAATGTCTTACCCATGACATTTAGAGAATATGCCTTTGAAACACGTACTCAGCTGGAACCAGTTAGATACAATATCACGCATGTTTCTGAATCACATAGCAGCATATGACAGCAAAGTAAAAATATACACTGAGAGTCCCGTGAGGGCAGATTTCATGTGAAGGACACAACAAGACAGGCAACATGTAGACAACCAGACTACACCCTGTCAGATATGAAGTTCTTCCACATCCAGCAGCCTTATACTTACATGCTGGGCATGAATTTCATTGCTGTGCTGGGAGCTGGTTAGTTCTAGAGCATGTATGCCGTTAATGTGTATGAATGCATGTGTGTGGCAGCAGGTGGTGCAGTGACGTTAGTGTCATCATGTGATGTTGAGCGTGGAGAGCCAGAGCTGCACAGATGGTGTCGAGGCAGGGCTCCTCCAGTGTCGTGGCCCCGCCGCCGTCTGTGCTCACAGACGGTGAGCAAGAGATCAAAAGGGATGGCAGAGACACACATGACAGAGACAACTGCAGAACATGTTCACATTCTCAGGTCTTTAAAACAAGGTAAGTGATGCCTTCACCATAAAGGCTCCATCAACTGATTTTCGACTCGTCTCCCCGGTGAAAAACGGAAAGCTAAGGCCAAGCGGTAATCAGGGTTTGGGAGAACCCTGGTTGGCAAATAAACATTAATAGAAGTAATTTCACTATTTGGTAGGACAGAGCATTCCCATTCCCATAACATGCCGACGATTCGTCCCGAGGCGTCTCATAGCAACGTGAAAGGTACCCTTCAGCGTCCTTATGATGCGCTCCAGACTCTCAATTGAATCCAATAGAATGCTGCTCGCAGTGGTAACACACGCCCCAGCCGTCTATTCCAGCCCTAACCATAACATAACCATCAGACAGAGTTTTCCAAAGCGATTCATGATCAGAGCGTAAAACACATTTACATGTATAGATTCACTCCAAACAGCTCTCATGCCTCTGAACGCGTAACATAGCGGCGATTTGTCACATAGCGTCGGTGTGTGACGAGCTGGCATGAGAACGTGTTGCCTTTTGTGATAACTTTCATCCTTTATGAGTGTGCAAAAGCTTGAGTAGTACAAAAAGCATAAAACTGTTAAACTTGACAAGAAGAAAGTTCATGTAGTGATGCTGGAACTCAAACCAGTTCAATCTTTCAGGATGTAAACATCCTTAACATCGCCTATTAGATCCTTTAATTTATTTTGCATGGCCTCTAATGATTTCTGTTATGATCATAATTTAATGATTGCTTGGTGATTCTGCTCAGCCTGCTTCACTCTGAGGGTGTCTGTACTCGAGCTAGACCAGTCTATCAAAAATCTACCCGTTGTTTCTGATCCAGTCCAGACAATTAGTGATTTTGGTCTTACATTTGTGAAGCTACCAGTGGCTGAATTTGAGAATATAATATTTAATATAACATAAGTCACATTTCATGATCTGTCATTGTGTTTCTTGCTAAATTCTCAAGAAGAAGGCTCAGCACAAATAATTACGGAAGCTGTAAAAGTAAAGGCTTAGACATTTAAAAGATGGTGAGGGGCCCAAAGTGGGTCAAGAAATATCCCCCACACGACTGCACCATCAGCAGCAGATTAAACTGGTGATACGAGGTAGGGTGCTTTGTGGCTGCCATCCAAATGTCGCTGCAAAAATCGAGACTCACCTGACCAGGAAACTCATTCCCAATCATCTGCTGTTCAATATTACTGATCCTGTGTGAATTATAGCTTCCTGATCTTAGCTCACAGCAGTGGCACACGGTGCAACTTTAAGCATGGCCCCAAACTAAATGACAACAAAGGAAATTCAAAGTTGGAGGTCTAAAACTTTCCTGAGTGCAATCTAACCAGGTGCTGAAAGCTGAAGTGGGCAGGTGATGAAGATGGAGCTTTATTGGCTGTCACCCTCATTAAGCTATCTTAGTGTTTGGAAAGCTACTTATACCCACACTCTAAGTGTAGGTCTAAGTGAAAATGAGACCCTCTCCACAAACGCACTAGCCTCCTTCAACATGCTGCTTAAGTGACTTCTAATGTGAAGAGAGTCATGGATGGAGGTGAGCTTGGCAGAGAATGAATACCATAATTGCCTGTGTCTGAGGAGGCTGAGAATATGAGGGTTCTACAGAGGAGAGGGTTATATTTACATGCTAGGTCGTGCGCAGACACACCATGGCATTTAAATCTGACACGTTACACAAACCTGTAGATCTCACACAGCGCCTCGTTGTTTTTAACTCCCGTGCCTGCTTGGTGCATAAATAGTGGGATGGCTATAGTGCAAACATGCTGCAGTAGAACAAGTGGGAACCTGCGCTGCTCATTGATGACATCACTGACTTCAGAAAATTATTAAGGGGATGAAGGTTTAGCTCCAGTTTGTGCTCCACAGCTTCCCAGTATATTGACTGGCTGTACATACACTCTGGTCAAAACAACTCAAAGAAACACTTGAGGAGCTCCTTAGATTGTTGTCACGTGGATGACTGAGAACATACACAGAAAGATTTTATTGTGCTTTTAAATCATGTAAGCTTGAGATGAACAAAATCTAGAAAGAGGTATTTATCAGAACTCTGGTGGGTAAATGAATAAACAAACCTTGGAGTAGTGAGGGGGTGGTACTATTCAAGGAAAGAACAATGCAATTCTTAACCTTTGAGATTAAAGAGATTAAATTTTATTTTATCCTGCTTATCCAACACTGGAAGTCCTGGACGGGTCGTCAGCCTATTGCAGGGCTAACATAGAAACATACAACCCGTTTGCATCCACAGTTTTCCCTACAGTGAACTTTGATTAACCACTGAAGCTAACATGTTTGCTTTGGATTGTGGGAGAGGAAAGCCACACGTGCACATGCAAACTCTACACAGAACGGCCCAGCTGGAGAGTCCAACCAAGAACCTTGCTGCTAACCGCTCACTGCTTATGTCTGATGAATTTGAAAGCATAATCCCAAATATTTACAGTCTTGGAGTTTTTTCTCTTTCTCAGTATTCTCCATGATATGCACTTGTAAAGCGTGGCTGCATATACCACTGGCCTTTTATTGACTTGAGTCAGCATTTTTATGAAGATCAGACCATTAAATGTGCAGTCGGACGAACTCAGCATGTTAACTGTTATTCTGAGCACCAGATTTCTCAATAGTCTGCTGTCCTTCAGTGACCCACACCTGAGTAAGGCTTATTCTAGCAAGGCTTCTGGCTTTCTGCTTCCTCAAGTTAAAAGTGCAATCCCGCCAAAGTCAAGCCGTTTACCTGAACAGCAGACCCATTTCAGCATCTGGGCAAATGTGATACCGGAGGTCATTTAAATAAAACTCCAGACACGCAGTGACTTAGCTCTTTCTCTTTTTTACAGCAACCATCCTGCCTGCTGTCCTCTCCTTCTCATCTAGTGCTCATAAAAGGCCAACAGGCTGCAGGTATTTTAGGTTGGTGCTTCAGTAAACTAACCCTTTTCTTTTCTTATTATATCTTCCAAATAAAGATGGTAGCTCTGGCTGATGGATCCACGTTTCTCTCTCATGTCTCTGACTGACCTGGGCTCTCACAAACGTGCTCATTTCATCTATTAATATTGTCAGTTGCACTAATAAAGTTCTTATCTTCTTGCTAAATGATAAAATAAGATTTTTAAGTAGTGTATGCTAATTCTTACTACAAGCTTACATAAATGCTTTCATTAAACCTGTGACTATGTGCGACATACAACCCTCACATCACTAAACAAACAGATACACGCGGTTCAGCCGGTCTAGTCTACACACAGACTTTTCTGCTTTCATTATTATGTTTAGTTGGACACATTTCATCACAGCTATATTCACAAGACTGTGTTGCTCTGCACATGATGCTCTTTATCCTGATAGAACTATGGAGTAGCTGTTGTAGTTGGCCAAGGGATTTTCAACGTAGTATTTCTAAACACACTAGTTTTCCTTAGGAAGCATCCATTATTTCTATTTGCACACAATAACAACATGATTTCAGAAACTTTTCCAGAGTTAAAATCAAAACCATTCACCTCCTGAAAAGCTGACTGTAGCACAAACCACTCCTGTGCTTGCTTTGCTTGTAATATTAAGTTCAAACTGAGAATCATCTTCCAATTTACACACACTATAAAAACTTCAGCAAATAATAAAGCTTGTTTGTTTGTTTGTTTGTTTAAGCTGTCATTTAAGTAAACAGAAAGACATCAGTTGAGAAAAACAAATGATTTATATTCACAAAGTAGGAAACACTTATATGAAGTTTTCATAGGTTTTCCAAGTGTCGAGAACTGGAGTGAGAAGAAAGAGAGCCACACAGCACAGGCGTGGTTTCAAAGACTCAGGAAGGAAAACTAATGAGAGATGTGTCCAAAGACACGAGTGAAGACACATTCAAGCCAGACTACAGTATGCTTGGGACCAGTGTTGGGACGGTAACTTTTAAAATGTATTCCACTACAGATTACAGAATACATGCCCCAAAATCTATTTTGTAACATATTCCGTTACGTTACTCAATGAGAGTATTCTGAATACTTTGGATTACTTAATATATTATCATGCTTTTTACAGCTACATGAATGTACCATTGCTGTGTGATTTATTACTATTACTGAAGGCTACTCTCCATACCAACACCAACTAGATGTTTAAATCTTAATATCAATGAGTAACAGTAGGTGGACATTAGGTAAGGCTGCACTTTTTGCAGCGATCTCATATAGAAAACTATTCCGCGCATATATAAAAACAGGTGCGTGGCTCCGATTCGTAGTAACAACAATAATAATAATAATAATAATAATAATAATAATAATAAACTTTATTTATAAAGCACACTTAAAAACCAAGGGTATGCCAAGGTGCTTAACAAGTAACATAGAGAATAGAAGGAAGATAATAGAAATAGGACCAAAGCAAGTACTAGGTATGCAAGCAGGTAGCTGTCACTGACACATAGGAAGGCAACAGGTACAGAGCAAACAAGAAATTAAATGAGCATAAAAGTGCATAATATAAAATCATGAAAGAAATATTAACTAGAGGGAAAGGCGAGATTGAATAAGTGGGTTTTTAGTCGTGATTTGAACAGTGCAGTGGAATCAGATGGGCGGAGGTCGAGAGGAAGGGTATTCCACAGTACCGGGGCAGCCAGAGCAAACGCACGGTCACCCCGGGACTTCAGCCGAGATCTGGGTTGGGTCAGAAGTAGTTGAGTGGCAGATCTAAGTGTTCTAGCAGGAGTATGTGGTTTGAGAAGTTCACTGAGATAACTTGGCGCTAATTTATTAATAGTTTTGAATGTGAGGAGTAATATTTTAAATTGAATACGGTACTTTATGGGCAGCCAATGCAAGCTAGCTAGAACAGTAGTAATAGGGCAAAATTTCCTGGTACCAGTCAAGAGGCGGGCTGCTGCATTTTGGACTGTTTGCAGTCTAAGAAGAAGAGAAAGGGGAAGACCGTAGTACAAGGAGTTACAATAATCCAGCCTGGAGGTCACAAAAGCATGAATAAGCTTCTCCAGGTCCTCATGTGGAACATAATGCCTAGCCTTAGAGATAAGGCGCAGTTGGTGGAAGCTAGAGCTCACTACAGCAGACACTTGCTTATCGAGATTGAGCGAGCTATCCGGCAGTACACCCAAGTTACTGACATAGTCACAGGAAGAGCTAGCAAAGGAACCCAGGGCAGCACCGAGTCGGGCACGAGGGATTTTACTGTTGAACACCACAATCTCAGTCTTCTTATCATTTAAAACAAGAGAATTACTCAGGAACCATTCTTTGACCTCCCGCATGCATTCTTGAAAGTAGTGTAGGGACACAGCAAGGTCGTCAGTAAGTTCAAAATAGATCTGTATGTCATCGGCGTAACAGTGGAAGGCGATATTGTATTTTTCAAAGATTGCGCCTAGGGGGAGCAAATACAATGAGAAGAGAATAGGGCCTAAAACTGGTCCTTGACGCACCCCACAACAGACCGGAGCGGAGGAAGAGGAGAAGGTGCCTAAGTTAACTGAAAAGGATCTATCAGCGAGATATGATTTAAACCAGTCGAGGGCAGTGCCTCTAATACCCACAGTGTGCTCAAGTCTTAGTAATAAGATGTTATGGTCCACCATATCAAAGGCCGAAGAGAGGTCCAGTAAAACTAGGACCATAGAGCGTCCAGTATCAGTGACTACAAGAATATCATTAAGAACCCTAACCAACGCTGTTTCAGTGCTATGCAATGGCTTAAAGGCAGATTGAAATTTCTCAGCAATATTGTTCGTGTCCAAGTACGCCTGGAGCTGGGAGAGAACTAGTCTCTCCAGGATCTTGGACAAGAACGAAAGCTTAGAGATCGGTCTGTAGTTTGAAAAAGGGACCTCTGGCTAATATGTCGGGTTCGTGTCGGGCTCGTAGCTGAAAACTAGCTTACTTTGTTGTCTGGGTCAACTTTGCTAGCGAGAGACAGAGAGAGGCGTTGAAAGGCTCCAACAGAACTTATTGTTTCGGAGGAAAACATGAACACAGTGTACAGTTGAGTCTTAATAGCTTACTTACAAATGGGCTCGTCAGGCACTCTTCTTGGCTGCAGTGGTTATTATTATATTTACATGCTTCCAGCTCCCGTTTCTGCTCGGTGACAGCTCGGACTTTTCCTTTCTCTCCCTCCCTCGCTCACAGACACATAACGAGTATGGCAGTCCATTCTTCCTGCAGCACGGACTACACTGCCCATGAGGCTACATTCTTTAGGGCCATGCCTGTAACACTCTGCCTATTGCCTTCATATTAAATCATTTTTGTGAATAATTTTTTAAAATATTTCTTCACGTCATTATGCGGGCCGCAAGTAGGTGACACGGGCCGCGAGATTGAGACACAGGCATTAGAGCCTCTTAATGCGTGTTTTGTTTGGGGCGTGGAAACTGAAAATAAAGAGGGCATAGCCGAACATATGAAACAGGAAAATACTGCCGTGTAATCCCTTTATTTCAACAAAGTAACTGTATTCTGAATACCACCTTTTTAAACGGTAACTGTAACAGAATACAGTTACTCATATTTTGTATTTTAAATACGTAACGGCGGTACATGTGTTCCGTTACACCCCAACACTGCTTGGGACAACCTGGACAGAGACGGTGCATCATTGAAACTAGAGCTGATTGGAGAAAGAAGGCAGAGGGAGTGAGTACAACGCTGTGGGGAAGATTCACTGCTTATTGTCAAGGTGGAAAGAATTATGAAGGATGTGCGAAGATTTTGAAAAAAAACCTCAAGTGGTCATCAGTGTGTGTACCAGCACAATGACAACATGCCTCGCTCCCGGTGAAGACCACAAGAAATGTTGCTGACTGGCCTTCACAAAGCTAACTTGTGACCAGTTCAGAGAACAGAATGGCCCATGGTCAGACTAAAACAAGCAGGTTTAGAAGAGTATTTTGTGGACAAATGAAACTTGGATCAAACTATGTCAAAATGATTTGATTTTCTCACATATGGAGAAGGCTAGTGTGGACATATTACACCTGTAAAACAAGCTGAAAGCAGTGTGATGGATGGTTTCTAATTTCCAATGTCACTTGTATTTACTGGTGACAAAAGACTAAAGCAGACACATAAAGACAGTCTGCTCATACTGAGCCACAGCAGTCGTGCTGACTGACACTCCTATTGTATTGGCATGCACACATAATACTGTCTGCATGCATTCTGTTGCTGCCTGAAACATTACAGCTCTTCTGGCAGCAAACAACAGTGGCAATTTAAGATATATGACACAGCAGGAGGCACTAGTGTCTGTGGAACAGTGTCATGCACCTGGTCAGGTGAGGATTGCCACACACTGGGAGCCTGGCACTGATGTAGTTGTCCTTGGATAACAGTAGGCATAATGCTGAGAGCTGCATTTGGTGCGCTTGAGCGGTTTTGAAGTCAAACTCTTATAATGGCTCCTCTGCCTGCAGGAACAGATGCCCGGTGACCCTCTACACCGACCCATATGTGGGAAAATAATCTGATCCCACAACATTCAGGTTAACTGTTCCAGAGGAGCATTCAAGGAACAGGTGGGAGCGCTCAGGCTGGAAGTGAGCTTCATCAAGACGTGCGCATCAAGCAATCAGCTGAAACTCTTATTTAGACTAACTCAAAAGTGAAAAGTGCCTCATCGTATTCAAACTCCAATACATACAGTGTGCAGCTCCAGAGTCACAGGAAACCTTCGAAATATACAGAATACCAGGAAGCATCCTTCACTCCCATTAGCACAGGGGTGGGCAACTCCAGGCCTCGAGAGTCCTGCAGGTTTTAGATCTCACCCTGGGTCAACACACCTGAATCACATGATTAGTTCATTCAAGGGCACATCTAAAACATGCAGGACACCAGCCCTCGAGGCCTGGAGTTGGACACCCCTGCATTAGCAGTTCTTTCACTCATTCACTACAAAGTCGAAGAAATGCTTAAACGCGTGATTCGCCCACTGCATCACCAATGGTTTCATCTGTTGTTTCTTCACAGTCTGTGTGAAGGCTTTCCATAAAACCAGAAAAATCAAAGCTCTGCTAACTGCAACCTTAATTATGCACCTTTTCCCTTTCACTTTTATTCATAGA
Organism: Oreochromis aureus; assembly: GCF_013358895.1. Classification (NCBI taxonomy): domain Eukaryota; kingdom Metazoa; phylum Chordata; class Actinopteri; order Cichliformes; family Cichlidae; genus Oreochromis; species Oreochromis aureus. The sequence goes on along the minus strand of NC_052958.1, from coordinate 39,391,955 downwards.
GATCTGATATTCTGGCAAAAACATCAAAGATGGAGAGTTAAAAATAGTTTTTCAACCGTTAACACAGCCATTAGAAGCTCTGAAGTACACTGCTGTCCAAAATGGACACGGCCACTATCATGCAACACAAAGTAAGACACAGCAGCAGTTAGGTCCTCTGCTTCATCCACCGTCAAACGTTTCCTCGGAGGACGGGCTGATAATGAAACTGTCTGCCAGGTGGAATCAGTGAGCTGACCTGCAGCAGCAGTGTGCTTCTCTCTGGTATTCACACGGTTACGCATCACTGACACAGGCATGACTTTCAGGCACGATCTGATATCGTCGTGTTGGTGTTGTTCCCAGATCATCATACTAAATGTTGTTCCAGGATCAACATTGCAAGTGACCAGTCAGAATGTTGTGACGTCATACTTTTGCGACTTCGGGAAAAACCGCCGTAAAACAAAAAACTGTACTTAAGCTGCGAGAAACCGCCTCTGTCCGCCGATCAACGGACCCTAACCCTGACCCTTTAATAAATGTTAGCAGAATTGATATTGTCCTTGCAACATTGGAATTTCATAAATGCACGAATGGCTTGGCGCGCAAAAGAATAACGTCACAACAATGTGATTGGTCACCTGCAATGTTGAACCTGGAACAACATTTTGATGATGATCTGGGAACAACACCAACACGACGATATCACATCATCCGACTTTCGGATGTTTTCATTAAACAGATGAATAATGGAGTCATTTATAGAAAGGGCCAGGGGCAGTGATGTCATGCCAGCCTCACACCTGCAACACTGACGTGTGAGTGGCTCAGCGTTGTCCTTTGAAAAAAAAAAGCTCCTCTTTTGAAACATTTACACAAAACTTATGCAGAATATTTTTTTCCCAAATGGATCGACTCCACCTCACTCACACTCAGAGGGGTTTTTCTCTAGCTGAGATAATATCAAGGCTCCCATCCATATCATCTCTGCATAAACAGGTACTGTTTGGACTGTATGTAAGAAGACAGCAAACATAGTGCTTTGGCCCCGTGTGCTTCCTGTCAGCACAATAACTTCATCTTTAACCAAACACCAAGATAACAGTCGGACAGTCGCACACTGGAGCATTATAACACTTGTATGAGAATGCTTATAAATTGCTGCTGAACCTTTAATTTAATACATTTTAATTCAAAATTTGACTATAACTAATGGGCCATAGTGTATTCAGAGCAAATGATTTTTTATCACGATACTGGAAACATACTGGGAACACACTCTCTATGGATAGTGACAAAACAACGACAGATGACCTGATCATCAATATTTCCAATCCTAAACAAAATAAGTTAAAGAACAGAAATATAAATAATGTCTTTGCTTATAAATCAAATCTCTGCTAATATAACTAATTAAGTTATATTATTAAGTTAATCAACCTCATTAATGTAACTTGATTTCAGTAAATGTTTTGAAAACACTGAGTTTCACATTGTTGACACGATGATGATGAAATAAATAACAGTGAGTCACTAACACTGTGTCTTTGGCCCATTTAGTCCCATATCAACCATTAATAAATCTTACTTGCCCTTCCTTCATATGTCATATTAACTATTTACCTGAATTTATAATAATAATGATACTTTCATACTAGTTTTTCTACTTGACGCTGTGTTGTGTTCAGGTTCATGTAGATGCTGGTTTGCAGTGTCAGGAACTTCACAACATGTTAATATTAGGAGCTCATCATCATGACAAATAATTAGAATTTACACACAGAGACAAATTGTTGACATGTTGCAGTCAGTTTGTATTAATGCATGCACATCTGCAGTGTGTGTGTGTGTGTGTGTGTGTGTGTGCAGCAGCTGGTTGAACTCTGTTTGTCATCCTGGATGTTTACAGGTCATTATTATTCTCAATGATCCTCCGAATGAACTATGACATTTATTTTTATTACATATTTCTATATATGCAGATTACCATGCTGATCAACATTATCACAAAAATACAAATCATTCCCATTATATTAGGGTGACCAACCGTCCTCTTTTCCCCGGACATGTCCACTTTTCACGTTGTGTCCGGGGCGTCCGAGGGGATTTTCGAGATTGATAAAAATGTCCGGGTTTTCCGACAGAGGACCCATGTGTGTGACGTCATCCCCGAACTGCTGCTTTGTGAGCGCTTGTTCTGCGCTCATAGACGGGACAGACAGCGTCATTATCATTATAATGATGTTTAAAAGACATGACATATTGTATTTCACAATTCATTAACCGCACAGAGAAGGCATCGTTTTAATATGTTAATTATGTTTCTTTCAGCAAGTTTTTCATGACTGAGCCAAGTGTCCTCTTTTTTGGAAATTGAAATATGGTCACCCGACATCATATGCATTTAGTTTATATCCATGAAGTCACAAACTGATGGGAAACTGAGTCCATCTATTTCATCTCGATGCACCAAAGTAGCTCTGACGAGGATCACAGACCTGCAAAGCAACCAGATCACCAACTCACTGCACACAGCTGCAGTCATTCTGTGTGGCTGTGCTTTTTATCAGGAGATGATTCCAGTCAGTGATTTCAAAAATTGAGAAAACCTAAAACTGAGATTCTGAAATTATTTAGACTAAAATGTGCTGAACTAAGGCTTTACACATTTAATGAACTTTAAATGATATAGATCAGGGGTGGGAACTCCAGGCCCTGAGAGCCGGTGTCCTGCAGGTTTTAGATCTCACCCTGGGTCTACACACCTGAATCACATGATTAGTTCATTACCAGGCCTCTGGAGAACTTTAAGACACACTGAGGAGGTCATTTAGCCTTTAAATCAGCTGTGTTGGATCGAGGACACGTCTAAAACCTGCAGGACACCAGTCCCCGAGGCCTGGAGTTGGACACCCTGATCTAGAGCTCTTTTACTTTGGTATTACATCATTCTGTCATTTGAGTTCTATGTTCTCAAAATACACAGAATAACTTTTAATTGAATCACATTTAGTAATCATTGTTATATTTATATGGCTTTTATAAATTGTACTTCAGGTTTTGGATCATATTTTTAAAAGTGTGACTTTGCTCCAGGACTCTTATGAAGACGTTCCTGTGTAAATGCTGCCTGTTATTGCTGTTACTTTGTATTCTTTGCCTCATGCAGACTTTCCCATTGGTTGGTCTTTATCTATAAATCTGTAGTTGGGCTGTTTCCCTCTTATTATGTGTTTATATGGGTAAAAACCACAACCAACAAAGCCTTTGTTCAAATGATTGTCCCAAAAATCAGAACAAAATTAGGAAAAAAGGCTTTTAAATACGCTGCCCCTGTTTCCTGGAATAATCCGCAGAGGGAATGAAATGATCAGATTTGGTTACCTTGGAAGAGTTTAAGTCCATCTGATCTATTATTGTATATTTTTCACATGTTTGTACAGGATATTGTATTTGTTGTATTTGTATTTGTAATGCTACTTATATGGTACATGTATTTTGACTTTTGTTGCCATGACGCCAGGTCTCTCTTGGAAATGAGTTTTTTAATCTCAGTGAGATTTTTACTTGGATAAATGACGGATGCTCGAGTTAGTCGGGAACCAACTGTTAGTGCTGAATTTCAGGCTTTATTGCTGATAACTGAGGAATAAGTGTGTCAGAGTGAGCAGTCTGAGAATGATCCAGCTAAAAGTCTGCTGTTATCATAACTCAAATTCAACATTGTTACAAAGTATTGAATTTTGGAGACACTTACATCCAACTGACAAGTAGTGAGCAGAGTCAGCTGAGAGGCCCCGGGGCCGCTGTCCAAAATGACCAAAGGTGTTAAATGAACTCTGAAAGGTAGAAACCTATAAATGCTGCCATGGTTGTTTTCTTTTTTAAAGCATGTAAGGATTTATTACAGCACTGGAGTCTGGGCTGATGCTGAAATCTAAATTTGATGACATACTGATCTACAGACATGTAACCTGTATGTCCACAGCTTCTGTCTTTGTTTGTAGGCTAATGTTAATCTCTCCTTCAGGAGCAGAATTCAAATAATATTTCTTTCTTCTTTTACATCTTTTACATGTTTACTGGTGCCAAATGATGATTAGTACTAAATGTCTCATTTGAAACTCACTGATTTGCATTAATTAGTATGAATTTCTGTAGCAGGCTGTGACACTGATCGCTGAGTCGAATTGGGAAAGTGAGGCTTGTGATTGAGGCTCAGATTTCATCAAAGGCGTCATAAAAATCATTAAATATTTACCATCCTGACATCCACCTGCCGGAAGCTGATCTTTCCATTTCACCCAAACACGTTTTTGGAAACGCACCATCAGTTCGAAACAAAGAAGACTGCTGCTGTACGTTTTGCTACCGAATCACAACTGTGTCAAGGAGATGTGTAGTGTAGTGTATATATTGACTAATAAGTGACAGTGGTTTGAGAGAGAAATCCCCGGGAGGCCGTCAGGTGGAAAAATCAGCCAAATCAAATCTGCGAGTCCATCTACTGTGGTGATCATGTCAAATGCAGCAAACATTCAATTAATCACCCGTATCATTTACAAAGGCATTGATACGCCTTTCAGCTATGATACCAATCTTTACAAACATGCAGAGGCTTCAAATAACCTGCAGACATCTGACATATTTAAATAGCATGAGGAAAATATATGTTCAACTCATCTTAGTCCTGTTTTATCTTGATTTTTTCCTTAATAAACGCAGTGAAGACGCATCTTCCAACAAAACTCTTATCAATGAGAGGATGCAGGAGGAATTCAGTTGGCCACCAGCTACCAGGAATAAGGATAAAAGGCAGATGTTACAAGCACAATGAGAGAACTAGAGCGACAAAACAGGACTCCAACTTTGTACTGGCAAAGCTTGTGTGGTTGTTACTGAAGAGCACTCAGGCATGATGCCTGTTGGAGAGAAGAGGATTGTGTGAGTGGAGGGCTCCTCTGAGACCACAGGAACCTGAATCCAGTAGAGATTTACTAATGGGAGGGATTGTGTCAGGTCTGTGCCAGTAAACCATAGAATACAAACTCAGAAGCTAGGGTCAACTCGCCTTCACTTCAGTCAGTCCACAAAGCTGATTCAACAAAAGCAATGTGCTTCTTTCTGTCACTGAAGCTTAAGTCATCATATTCCAACATCATTCAAGCATCACATGTGAGCTTTAACAATGAGGAATGTTTAAATTTACCTAAAAATATTCAAACATTTGGATGTCTGCTGCATAAATGCTTCTGCTCTCAGAGCTGCAGATCCACCCAACATCACTGCCAGGTTTGTTGGGTTAGGGTTGCATTAAAAATAAATCTGAGGCATATTGTTTATTTAATATGTTCAGCACACTTTGTCCTCAGACTGATCCCAACATGGACAGTTCAGTTTTTCTCTGGTAACCTTCAATGTCACCACTTTGTGTTTGTACATGTGGTGCATCCTGTTCTTTTATAATGCAGACATGATGCATCAAATATGTTCTTGGTTTAAGACATTGAAACCTGTTAACTTGTTATGATGAATAACTGACTAATCAAGCCGATCGGTGGATTCAAGCGTTTCGATCTAAATGTATACGTCTACTGTAAAAGGCTAAACTTTAAGCAGTATTGTTATTTCAGCTACAGGCTGGTCAGACATCCTATTCCAGTGTTAAATAGTGTTTGTTTGAGTGGGTGTGATTGAGGCCTGTTGTATAAAGTGCTCTGAGGAGCGTAGAAAAGCTCTAAGTCAGAATCAGTCCATTTACCTTTGATATCAATTGATCACCGTCGTGTGGAAAGAATGTGCGGCTTATTAGCTGCCGAGTGCTCAGAGATGTTCACGGTCCATCCGTTTGGTATAATGGAACTTATAATGACACCGGGTTAACCCTGTGCAGAAATAACTGTTCAGCAGAAACATAAATAGAATATAGAAATATTGACCATTAGTGAGCCCGCATAAAATAAATGGTTGATAATGTTGACAAAGCAAAGGGATTTGTAGATTTGAGTTTAACATCCATCCTTTTCCGGTCAGGTTTTTCCTAATTAGAGAAAATCTAAATGCAAAATTTAAAAAAAAAAAAAAAACCTTACAAAAACAAAAATAGTCTAGCATGTGCTCTTTATTCTAACCCAAGGAGGGCTGACCACTGAGCAGATCGAGTACCATAAAATTAAATTTTGCCTTTACCTTCCATAAAGCTTTTTCTGTATGGATACATATAGTAATTACACTCTCAGCAGGGTTTATACCACGAGAGACGTCCTATCACTGTGTGCAGTGAGTAAGAAGAGAGTGGATTGTTCAGCTGAGCGTAACGTCTACCCAACAACATTTTCCGCTTCAAATCAAACAAGCTGCAGATCCCAGGAGGAAAACTGCAAAGCAGACTTAAGTGGTAGAGGTCTGCAGTCTGATAAAGGTTCATCAGCAGAGGCAGAAGAGAACATCTTCACTCTGATTCATACAGCGATTTAAGCCTCAGCTATACATCTGAGTCATTATTTACATTATTGTGAAAATGTGTTTTTATCCAATTCCTTCTTACGTACTCGACAATATCCATTTCACATCTTATGCAGATTTCTTCCTGAAGGAAGCTATAAAATCAAAAACCTTTCTGCAGCTCCACCTCAGGCCTGACTGTGACCCTCTGGGAGGACTCTTTCACTGGCTGCAGTCACACCCTGTATTATTATTAACAGCCACAGACTCCTGACAATGATGACAGAAGTTTCATTAAAAGTATTTACAGTAACTGATTACAGTTCTCGAGTCTGCCCAAGAGAAAAGAAATGGAATAAATGGTAACAGGAAAACAGATCAAATGTAAACAGGGTCACGTTTCAATGACCCCTTTTACATTTTTACTTGTGCTTTTATGAAACAAACATGGCTGATGGAGTCGATGCAAAATTCTCAAAAGATTTTTTAATGTTGTTTCTCTCTGAGACCGACTCTTTGACTTTTGGCAGAAAGCACAATTCATGGAGAAAACACTTTGAGTGGACACAGAGCCGGCACACTAACGTTATAATTAATCCTAAAAGTTCAGCAGTTTAAGATAAAGATGTTTGATCCCTTTAACCCTAGAACACTATCGCTATAAATAGTAACACAATCACTAATGCCGGGTGATTTTTACCCGATATAATGTAACCAATAAAAAGTAATCAAATATATCAAAATATGACAACACATGACAAATTAGAGTGGTCTTCTTTTACTTTCAACTGTGCCATGTCTAACAAAATGAAAAAAAAAAACCTCCTAAAACAAAATAATGACTCTGGAAAGCTGGTCTTTGGTCCACCCATTCCTGGGACATTTGAGACTTCCCTGGTGAAGGCACAGGCTCCTCGACATGCAAACAGCTGCAGGAGAGAGAAATCATGTAAATGTATTTGCTCGGGTGTAAATCACCCAGCGATAGTGTTCTAGGGTTAATAAAATTGTTGCCAACTTACCAAAAAAAGATAAAAGGTGTTTGTGTCTGACTTTACTGTTGATATCTCACTGTTAACTCAGATGATCATCAGTGCTTAAGGGGATTTGGAGTTCCCATAAAAGGTGTGGACATGGTCTGTAACAATGCTTAGGTAGGTGCATGTGTCAAAGTAACTCCCAGGTGGATGCAGGACCCAAGGTTTCCCAGCAGCACGTTACCCAAAGCATTACACTGCCTCCGCCAGCTTGCCTTTATTCCGCTGTGTATCCTTGTGCCAGGTGTTCCCAAGGCTAAGCAGTGCACACACACCTGATCAGGCCATCTTCTTCCATTGCTCTGTGGTCCCAATGCCCATTGTTGGTGCATTGGGTGGTGCGTCGGGGTGGCTGTAGCTCAGGAGGTAGAGCAGGTCACCTACTGCTCGGAAGGTTGGTGGTTTGATCCCTGGCTCCTCCAGTCTGCATGTCAAGTATCCTTGGGCAAGATACTAACCCCAAGTTGCTCTCCGATGCATCCATCGCAGTACATACAGCGAAAGTGCTTGTGAGATTGGGTGAATATGGCATGTTGTATACAGCGCTTTGAGTACTCCGGGAGAGTAGAAAAGCACTGTACAAGAATCAGTCCATTTAGACAGGTGTCAGCATGGGCACCCATGTGGCTTTGCAGCTTCATAAGCCACAAACTGTGACGCACCGTCTTATCAGAACCAGCTTTAGATTTCTTGATAACTTGGACAAGGCTACAGTAGCTCGTCTGTTGGATTGGACCACGAGGGGGCAGCTTTTGCTCCCCATGTGCATCGATGAGTCTTGAGTTCACTTCACCTGTCAGTGGACTGAATCTTATGTCACATCAGTGGACCTTCTTATAGAAGGTTTGCGTTGTCCTTGTGTTATCTTCTGATGATTTCTTTGAGACTATTGGCTAGACAGTCCCAGCAATAGCTCAGTTTACATCTGGAGCATTTGGAGCATTAAGCTTGCTGCTGACCAAGTGAATTGTTGGTTTTGTCCAAAGACACAAAATGATGAAATGTTTTCTCTGCATTGTCTAAAACCACAGGCTTGTTATACACAGGCTGGTTTTACATGTTGTAAAACAAGCGAAAACCTTCAAATCAACACAAATGTTTCCCTTCACACTGAAGCTCCATGTGTGTGATTCACTGGATAAACGCCTTTCCAAACACTGTGGGACTCAGTATCAACTTATTACAGGTCTGTTTGGTGCCCTCAGTTGTCTGTCTGTCACTTTGTTCTTTTTGAGGTGTTGATTTGTCTCGCCATGTAACTGAACACCTGCTCGCTCACATGTGGCTGCATTTGACAGTGGACCCCCTCTGGTCTGGCTTTAAGCCAGCGTAGATAGACAGAGAGATCCAGGGGCTGATGCTGCCGAGTAACCAGGCACACAGTTCGCATCAGATAAAATGACCATGCAAACGTCACCATCAGTTCGTTACCGCGCTTCACTTTGTAGGGACAGAAATAAACAACAACAACACCTTCAGCTGTTACGGAGGGTCAGCTTGCTCCATTATTAGGAGATGGCAGCTCTTTTCGTGCACGTCTGTCTTTTCCTTGTTTGTATGACATTTTTTGCAGCCTGGCCCTTGTGTTTCTGACAGTGTGCAGTCTGTACACTGGATATTTGGCCTTTTTTCAAAGCTGTGAGGATAGCTGAGCAGTGTGCTGTCAGCCAAAAGCCTGTGTGCTATAACTGTGACTCTTGGCAGATAAGAAAGATGCCACTGAGCATAAACACGTCTTTCGAAATGCAGCCTGACCTTTGCCTAAAGTCAGAGGCTCGGATGGTGCATTCCTACAAGATGTGAGTTGATCTAAGCAGCAGGAAAGCATTTCTTCAACACTTACTTTGGCTTAAAGAAAAAAAAGGTCTGAGGGATGTGCAGCTTATTAGATTTCATCAGCCTTCAGTTGCTAAGTGACTGGATTTCAAACCCTGGGTAGGAGAAGCAGACAGACAGAAATATTCTTTTACGTGACTGAGAGCATTTCGCTATCGGGTCAAAACATTAGCTTCACCAGGATGTCCAGTTTTTTATTGAGCTACGTTTTATTTGATGATGTTTTAACTTGATGATAAAACATTGATGTATTATAATCCTTTTTAAAAAGGCCTCGTTGTTTCACACAGTTACACTTTAACCACAGATGACATGCTCACACAGAAGTCTGGGGTACCATCATCACAGCTTAATAGAGTAGACAGAACAGTTTTGCATATGTTACACCAGTCTGAATACTTTATCTGAGTACTGGAAATAAACAGCATCCATTTATCTGAAATACCTCACGTTATCATATCACCCCAATACTTCGCTCTCGGTCTGCAGGCTTACTTGTTGTTCCTAGAGTATTTAAAAGTAGAATGGGAGGCAGAGCCTTCAGTTTTCAGGCCCCTCTTCTGTGGAACCAGCTTCCAGTTTGGATTCAGGAGACAGACACTATCTCTACTTTCAAGATTAGGCTTAAAACTTTCCTTTTTGCTAAAGCATATAGTTAGGGCTGGACCAGGTGACCCTGAATCCTCCCTTAGTTATGCTGCAATAGGTGTAGGCTGCTGGGGGATTCCCATGATGCACTGGGTGTTTCTTCTTCACTCACTTACGCTGTGTTTATACACCACTCTGCATTTAAGCATTTGTTATTATTCATCTCTGGCTCTCTTTCACAGAATGGTCTTTGTCCTGTCTTCCTCCCCACACCCCTGGTTGTGGCAGATGGCCCCGCCCCTCCCTGAGTCTGGTCTGTCTGGAGGTGTCTTCCTGTTAAAAGGGAGTTTTTCCTTCCCACTGTCACCAAAATGCTCATAGGGGGTCGTCTGATTGCTGGGGTTTGACTGTCTTTACCTTACAGTATAAAGCACCTTGGGGTGATTGTTGTTGTGATATATATACAGGTGTTAGAATATCATCAAAAAGTTGATTTCACTAATTCCATTCAAAAAGTGAAACTTGTATAATGTATACATTCATTCCACACAGACTGATATATTTCAAGTACTTATTTCTTTTAATTTTGATGATTATAACTGACAACTAATGAAAACCCCAAATTCAGTATCTCAGAGAATTATTGTGAAAAGATTCAATATTGCTGCTGCTGAGCGGTCCAAAGTGATGTTCTCTGATGAAAGAAAATTCTGCATTCCTTTGGAAATCAGGGTCCCAGAGTGTGGAGGAAGAGAGGAGAGGCACAGAATCCAAGGTCAACACAGCCATATATCAGGAAGTTTTAGAGCAATTCATGCCTTCTGCTGCTGACCTACTTTATGGAGATGCAGATTTAATTTTCCAACAGGACTTGGCACCTGCACAAAGTGCCAAAGCTACCAGTACCTGGTTGAAGGATCATGGTATCCCTGTTCTTAATTGGCCAGCAAACCAGCCTGACCTTAAAACCATTGAAAATCTATGGGGTTTTGTGAAGAGGAAGATGCGATATGCCAAACCCAACAGCTGAAGACCACTATCAGAGCAACCTGGGCTCTCATAACACCTGAGCAGTGCCACAGACTGATCGGATCCATGCCACCCCGCATTGCTGCAGTAATTCAGGCAAAAGGAGCCCAACTAACTATTGAGTGCTGTACATGTTCATACTTTTCATGTTTATACTTTTCAGTTGGCCAAGATTTCTAAATATCGTTTCTTTGTATTGGTCTTAAATAATATTCTAATTCTCTGAGATACTGAATTTGGGGTTTTCATTAGTTGTCAGTTAAAATCATCAAAATTAAAAGAAATAAGTACTTGAAATATATCAGTCTGTGTGGAATGAATGTATACATTATACAAGTTTCACTTTTTGAATGGAATTAATGAAATCAACTTTTTGATGATATTCTAACACCTGTATATATATCACGATCACGTCTCTATAGGCAGTGTGGGATCTACATTGCTTTTCAATTCAATTCAATTCAATTTTGTTTATATAGCGCCAAATCACAACAACAGTCGCCTCAAGGTGCTTTATATTGTAAGGTCGACCCTACAATAATACATACAGAGAAAAACCCAACAATCATATGACCGCCTATGAACAAGCACTTTGGCGACAGTGGGAAGGAAAAACTCCCTTTTAACAGGAAGAAACCTCCGGCAGAACCAGGCTCAGGGAGGGGCGGGGCCATCTGCTGTGAGAGAAGGAAGACAGGATAAAGACATGCTGTGGAAGAGAGACAGAGATTGTGCTTTTCAGCACACTGTTCTGTTTACAACAACTTGTGATTGAGTCACTGCACTCTAGCTACCCAGCACCAAACAGAAGATGAAGATGGGGTTATATTTTCTCCTTGGTTTACACATCTTTATGTCTTATATATTGTGTTGAGTGTTGCAGAACTGTTGTATTGTAATACCACCATAATCATGGGCAGTGTCACATTGTTTTCACTCAGCTATCTCCACCCCTAATGAAGTTATTATTCATGATTGCAGATTAAATTGTGATCCGTAGTGAGAGCAGGTGGAAGAGAGCCTGGAGAGGTGGTGGTATGCTCTGGAGAGAAGAGGAATGGAAAGTCAGCAGAAGCAAGATAAAATACATGTTTGAGAGGGAGACTGGTGTATTGGTGAAGATACAAGGTGCAGAGGTAGTAAACGTGGATGGAGGGTGGACTGAGTAGAGATGAGTGCAAGCAATGATGCATGACAGAGGGATGGCAGCAAAAGTGAAAGGGAAGATTCATATAATGGTAGTGAGATGTACTACAAGGTCTTGTTTTGAGACAGGATTAGAGGTAGAGCTCAGGTGAAGCAGTTTGGACACAAAGAGCGGCGAGTCTGAAATGGTTTGGACATGTGCAAAGCAGGAACTGTGGATATACTGGACAAATCATGTAGAACAGAGGAAAAGAGGGACCACAGTGAAGATTCATGGATGTAGTGTAAGAGGACATGGAGAATGCTAGGAAGAGGTTATTCCCTTAAGAGTGCAGCTGAAGGAGGAAGAAGTAAAGGTATAATTTTTTGACCACTTTATGTCTCTCTTATAATAGAATTCCAATATTCAGTGTTGTGTCCTTTTGTACCTGGGATATCAGCTCCAGTACAAACGTTACACATTCCACTGTCGTTGCAACACTGCTACAAAATAATACTCATCTTTTCCTCTGTGTGCTGGATGTTTGCGTGGAGAGAATTTCTTGTTGTGACACCCCCACATGGTCAAAACAATGAATACCCCTGTTGTTACAGAAGCTCAAGTTCCCAGACACTATTTAGATTCATAAATGTTTAGTATCATCTGCATCAGCTGATGCATGACTCGATTTAGTAACAACAAATATGTGATGTGTTTGGCTAAATAATGAGTAAAGGGTTTATGACCCACAATTTACACACAAAATTAGTAACTGCTGAGATTTAAGGGACAAAACCGGATCATCAAACCAAGCTTAACCCTCTCGAGGCAGGCGTTGCCGATTTGCAAGAGTTAAAAACTAACAACCTGATTAGCCCACATACATATTTTATGAGTTTTTTTTACTCAGAAGTACCACTGCAGGACTTGGTTGTGCATTAGCAACAAAAACTTAATTTGAGCCTGAGAGGGTTAAGCTGGTCTCAGTGAACTCGTTCTATACTATGTAAGGTGCACCTGAGCCACAGTCAGCCAACTGGGGCAGAGACTTGAACACAAATCAGACTAAAAGCCTGATTTATTAATTACCTTTTAATGCATGAGCCTTGAGGTTGTGCAAATGGTGCCAGAGGAAAGAAGTTTCAGTAAATCCATTGTCCTTGGGAAGCGCTCAGTCTCTTAGAGTGAATGGATAAGCATTAATTATTCAGCAGTAAGCCCAAACAAATGGCACATCTAGTATCTTGGGGCCTGCGTCAGGGCCTCTCCTGGAAGTCGATGGGTAGAGCACACGCAGACAGGAGGAGCACACCTTTAGCATGCATCACATTACATTCATAAATGCATGATACATAGCTTGTATCTCACCCACTCCTAAGTGCACTTCTGAAGCATGTCTTTCTACTGTATGACTGAGTATCTTTCAAGGTGTCCTCCTGCTGATACAGACATCAAAGAACAAGACCTATCTCCTTCTGTTTGATCCGTTCCAGTTCCAGCAGCACTCCTCGCAGTCTCCACCCATGGTCGCATCATTTTCTGTTTGCAAATTGAACATTTTGAACATGTCAAGCTCTTCCAGTTTAGGTGACATTGAGCCAAACGCTTTCTGTGAAAACCACCCGACATTTTTGTGGTGACTGTCACACAAACTGACTGTGTGGAGCAACCCATCCCACCCACCTGAGGCGTGAGCCTAAATCCAAGTCTGGTTTTTAATGGAAGACACTAACTACCATCAGGACACAGAGGAGTGCTGCAATCATGGAAGTCAAACATGCATTAATTGTGTCATGCTGCAAAATGCTTCTACATTCACAATCAAATGCACATCATGCCGAATGAATTTCAGGAACCTTGTGGTCTTTTTTCCCAGCTATTCCATCAAGGACAAACACATCTCCACAGAAGTTATTACCCACAATCCACTACTTCTCTGTCATTCAAACTGCCGTTCCATCAACTGGGATTTTTTTTAAACAACTGACTGCAAAAGCATGAAGATTAAAGACAAATATGTCAGCGATAATAATTACTAAAAATAATTCCAAGCAAATGTGATAAAACATTCATGAAGAACGTTATTTTTAAAAGTGATTTCAAATCACCCCGTGAATATTCAACAGTTATTACAAAGAGAAAGAATGACAGAAACCCAAATTAGCGTCTTAGAGTAACAGTCATCATGTATGCCAAAGCTGGCACTTTCATCTGTGAGGTAATAATTCAAACGTCTCTGTGTTCTTCAGTGGAAAGCTTGTGACTGTGAATATGTGAAAAAGGGTGAGTCTGACAGAAAGACCGAGAGTGCAAGACCTGCATATAGCAAACAGCGAGACCTGTGAGGAAAGGGATCCAACCATGCATACTGAACACTCTCTGTCATAAACTATCCAACAGGCCTCTGTTTTACCTCTGCTTTTGTATGTGCACAAAGGCACAATCCTCCAATCATCTTTTTGGTGGTGGACGCTAACTGCATTATCATAAAGGATAAATATTTGCTTCGCTAATCTATTTGCTAATTCATAAAACACAAAAAGTGATAAAGCCACTTTAAGCGCAAAAAGGTGTTTATTTGTCAAATGCTTGATATTCTGATTGATCTGGTGGGTTTGGATACAAAAGAAATGTTCTGTTTGACTGTGATAAAGCAAACAATAGAACTGGGTCTTCAGCTCCTGGCAGTATCTCATGTGCTTATATACAGTTATGTGGCCTTTTATAATATAACATGTTAGAAGTGTTTTTAATTATAATCTTCAAAAAAAAATTAGTAAAAAAAAGCTTTAAAATGAATGGTAACAGAAGCAGCACATATGATAAGTAGAAATACTAGAATATAGTCAAACTGTATTTCAGTGAAGTACTTGAGTACTTTCTATCACCGATGCATCGTAAGATTAAACGACTCTAGCTCAAAGCCATTTGAGATGGGCTAGTGAGGGTCCGGTCATAGTTTGGAGGGCAGTACCATCACATGACCTCCCTGTGGACACGCCTTCATTGATCAGGACAGAAGCCAAAACTTTTCAGGGGTGACTGTGCATTTCCTTCTTTTTTCAAGTCTTTATCTGCCCTGTGAAAGTTACATTTACATTAACACCTGTGACCTATATGTTCAAAATAAAGACTTGATTGATTGATTGATTGATTGATTGATTGATTGATTGATTGATTGATTGATTGATTGATTGATTGATTGATTGATTGATTGAAAGCTTGCTCCTGGGATGAGGAGCGGGAGTTCAGTGGTGTTGACGCTGGGGTAATGCTGTACAACCCTCTATAGTTTAATAAGGGCACATATTTCGTTGCTTCTCTGTGGTATTTGTTCAGTGACCCACTCTGTTGATTCTGAGCGTGTTTTTCATTCTGGATCATATCGAGGTTTTGCATCGTTTCAAACATTTAAAAATGTTACATTTATATTTTCATTATCTTTTTACAGGTTTTTCTTTTTCATCATCTTCATCAGCCTCCTCCACCACTACCCTCCTCCTCATCTCCATCCTCTTCCCTCACACTTGAAGCTTCACTCCTGAACTGAAGTTAGGTTAAGTTAAGAGATCTTACAGGGATTCTTGTTTTTGTCACAATCAATTATCAGCAGATCAGATGTGCGACCCTATGACAAATTCCAGCTAAACAACAACATACAATATATGCTAATGTCATGCCATGACATCAACTTTCTAAAAAACTACGTTCCCTTTGATAAACAGTTTGATTACACATCATATGAGCCTTACTGCTCAGAAAATTAGGGATATCCTCACCTCAGGATAAGTGTCATTAAAAACAAATGAGCTACCTGGATTCTGTGGCAATGTAAGGGATGAGGGGTCAATTTCAAAATGTAAAAAAAGTCAGGTAAATACCTGAGCAGTGACCAGGGTCCAAAACATCAAGTACAATGTAGAAGATCTGAATGCCAGTGATTATGTTTATATCATAATTATGGGCTCAAATTGTGGTCATAAATATTTTGTACTTGTAAATCAGTTTTGTATGTGTAAAAAGAATTTGTGTGTGCGTAAAAAAGATTTGTGTGTGAAACTCTGCACTCAAGTTTCAAGTTACAAGTACGAATTTTGACCCTATTTTTTTTCCTTTCATCTGATTGGCCAGTGTCATGTCAATCACAAATTTAACAATCCAATCAGAGAACAGATGGGTTTGGCTGTCGGAGGGGTGCTTTTTTTTTAACTGCAGGTCCTTGAAGGGTAATACAGTTTGAAGCTGGAGGATCTTTATATAAATATCCGATAGAAGCTAGGTCCCCTAACCTTCAGTAGCTGTTGAAAGGATAAAGTTGTGGTATGTCAGTGGTTAGAAATACCATTATTACTTTAGGATTAGTTTAACACAAAGTCAGGGCTGACCCGGGACCATTGCTGTGAGTCACAGTGCGCAGCATAAAGGTCCTTTCACATCGGACGCAGGATGTGCTGCTAATGCTAACTGCTAACTAAAAGCAAAGGATCCAGAATTTGTTGCGCTGGCTGCTGAGCTCTGTGGGTTTTTGCAGCAGCTCTACCTGTACAGGGTGGGCCATTTATATGGATACACCGTAATAAAATGGGAATGGTTGGTGATATTAAAGTCCTGTTTGTGGCACATTAGTATATGTGAGGGGGCAAACTCCTCAAGATGGGTGGTGACCATGGTGGCCATTTAGAAGTTGGCCATCTTGGATACAACTTTTGTTTTTTCAATAGGAAGAGGGCCATGTGACACATCAAACATATTGGTAATGTCACAAGAAAAACAATGGTGTGCTTGGTTTCAATGTAACTTTATTCTTTCATGAGTTATTTACAAGTTTCTGACCACTTATAAAACGTGTTCAATGTGCTGCCCATTGTGTTGGATTGTCAATGCAACCCTCTTCTCCCACTCTTCACACACTGATAGCAACACCGCAGGAGAAATGCCAGCCCAGGCATCCAGTATCCGTAGTTTCAGGTGCTGCACATCTCGTATCTTCACACCATAGACAATTGCCTTCAGATGACCCCAAAGAGGGGGTCAGATCAGGAGACCTTGGGGGCCATTCAACTGGCCCACGACGACCAATCCACTTTCCAGGAAACTGTTCATCTAGGAATGCTCAGACCTGGAACCCATAATGTGGTGGTGCAACATCTTGCTGGAAAAACTCAGGGAACGTGCCAGCTTCAGTGCATAAAGAGGGAAACACATCATCATGTAGCAATTTCAAATATCCAGTGGCCTTGAGGTTTCCACTGATGAAGAATGGACCCACTATCGTTGTACCCAGGGCTCGGAAAATTTCAAAATCTCTGGTAGCCCTTCGGGCAGGCACTCTTCAGTTTTTGGTAGCCCAAAATAAATTTAAGTAGCCCGAATAAAAAAGAGAGCAATTTTTTAATGTTTTGTTTCCTTTACAATATTATACATTAAAGTATAATATTGCAACGGAAACAAAAATTTATCAGAAAATTGTTAAAATACAAATCACAACAACTGTATAAAAATCACAGTCATCAACTCAAATACTTGGTTCTAATTGAACAGAAATTTCTATGAACTTGTAAGAACTGTGTAGAACATGAATCAGTCTGTGTCAGATCCTGAATCTGAAATTTCCACTGAAGTCAAGGGTAAGAGGTAAGGGGAACCAAGATCGAGGCCATTTGCTTTTTGAAGTTTGCAAAAACTGCTAAATTTGGCCAATGGTGGTTCGCTCTTTGCAACATAGTACGCTTTTGAAAGATTTTTCAGGACTTCTTCTTGTGCTTGATTTATTTTTAGTATGTTTTTTGCAATTGCTGTTTGTTCTGGGAAAGATATTGCAGACTGGGCAATAATGCATTTCTTGCATTTCTCATGGGTTCTGATGGGGTCTTCCTTCAAATTACTGGTCCCAGTTACAAAGACGCTTGTCGACTCAAATGAAATGAAACTCACGACACACCCGGCAGAACATCATGTTATTTAGCTCGTCATATTCCAGCCACAGAAATTCTTTTGTCCATGAAACCAAAAAAGCTGAGCTTTCTTTTTGCCTCATAGTCTGATTTGTCATAACTTTTCCGTTTTGTGGCAGGCTTTTATGTGGCTGTGCCTTCTTCACCCTGACCTGTCTTATTTGGCTCAGCAGAATTAAAATTCCAGCATAAATCCTGCTGCTTTTACACACGTACTTACATAACGGTCAGCGATTCTCTGCGCAATCAACCGCTCATGTGTTTAAGCTTCCTGTGGGAGATTTCACTTGTCAGGTTTGAATAGTAAGCTAATGAGTGATAAGACGATGTCAGAGGAATTGGTGCGCAATTAATCGTCACTCACCAATCAGTGCTGCCGCTCTCTACACACAGTTCGCACGATCGCAAAGTGAAAGTGAAAGCAAAAAACAAGCGCAAATTCAAACGCGATTTCAATATGTCACATAATGACAGTGGCTCATCGATGCCAATAACATAATTACTCAGCTACATTTGCAAAAGAAAATGCAAAAGCATTGACACATATTTTTTCTTCCTATGATAGCCCGACGGGCAGGGCTGAGATGGATTTTGTTAGCCCGACTGGAAAAATCGCTAGCCCCGGGACGTCGGGCTAGCGATTTTGCGAGCCCTGGTTGTACCCCATATACCACACCAAACCATCACTTTTGTTGTTCCAACAGTCTTGGAGGGATCCATCCAATGTGGGTTAGTGTCAGACCAATAGCGGTGGTTTTGTTTGTTAACTTCACCATTCACATAAAAGTTTGCCTCATCACTGAACAAAATCTTCTGCGTGAACTGAGGGTCCTGTTCCAATTTTTGTTTTGCCCATTCTGCAAATTCTGTGCGCCGATCTGGGTCATCCTCGTTGAGATGCTGCAGTAGCTGGAGTTTGTAAGGGTGCCATTTGTGAGTAGCTAATATCCGCCGAAGGGATGTTCGACTAATGCCACTCTCCAGTGACATGTGCAAGTGCTACGCTGTGGGCTCTTGCTGAATGAAGCTAGGACAGCCACTGATGTTTCTTCATTAGTGACAGTTTTCTTGCGTCCACATTTTGGCAAACCCAACACTGAACCAGTTTCATGAAACTTAGCAAGCAGTTTGCTAACTGTAGCATGGGAGATGGGTGGTCTCGTAGGGTGTCTTGCATTGAAATCTGCTGCAATGACCCGGTTACTGCGTTCACTAGATATCTGCACGATTTCGATCCGCTCCTCACGTGTTAACCTCTTCGACATGTCAATGGCTGTGAACAAAGAGAAACTTGTAAATAACTCATGAAAGAATAAAGTTACGTTGAAACCAAGCACACCATTGTTTTTCTTGTGACATTACCAATAAGTTTGATGTGTCACATGGTCCTCTTCCCATTGAAAAAAATGTTCAATAAAAACATGTATGCTAATTCATAACGAAGAAAGCTTTGTAACTATCCCCACTAGTGAAGACTGTGTCATTTCCACAACACTGCCCCTGATTGGATAGTTAAATTTGTGATTGACATGACATGACAAAGTAAGAAAAATAGGGTCAAACTTCGTACTTGTAACTTGAAACTTGAGAGCAGAGTTTCACACACAAATCTTTTTTACACAGACACAAATTCTTTTTACACATACAAATCCTGATTTACAAGTAAAAAATATTTATGACCACAATTTGAGCCCATACATAATACAATGACATTAATCATGTGGCGTGGAGTCACGGACAGCGCCAGGGTTGTACTTCACAACATCAATCAGCCCATCCAAAATGGCCGAAGAGTTGATGGCAACCTTTGCTATGGGGTTGAAGTTGACCTTAAAGTTGGCCACATCCCCACTGAGTTCCTGATGAAGGCTCTTAGGGTCCTGCTGATCTTGTACAGATCTAGGCATTCCAGGATCCATGTGTGGGGCATTGAGTCATAGGCCTTGTAGTCCCACCAGGCAGTGCCCAGTGAGTCTTGCAGTCTCGGCCGACTGCTCGGTCTACCAGTAGCTGGTGTTTTGCGCCTCTGGTATTCTTCCCATCCCTTTCGGTACCTCATTCATGTATTGACCCATGTGCCTGTTCATCTTAGCTGCTATGATGCCTGACAGAAGCTTCCATGTGGTGCTGAGGCAGGTTATTGGTCGGTAGTCAAATGGAACTGGTATGGTACTTCTGGGGGTCCTTGAGGATCAGGACTGTCCAGCCTCCAGTTAGCCATTCTGGGTGTCTCTCATCAACTAGCAGCTGGTTCATTTGTGCTGCCAGACACTCGTGGAGTGCAGTCAGCTTCTTCAGCCAGTAGGCGTGAACTCTTCATACTGGAGACCCTTTCTTGGATGTCTGCCACTGTGATGGTTACTAGACCCTGTGCAGGGAGGTTGCTGTGGTCTGGTCTTAGATCCACTTGCCACTGAGCATTCACGTTTTAACTTGTAACCAAGCACTGATCCATGCGACCGTAGTGTAGATCAGCTGGTTAGTCTTGGTAATGGTTTGAGTGCTGGATTTACATCATTTAGTAGATCCTCAGAGGGGGATCTACTAAATGCTCTATGCACTTATAGAGCATTTTTGTCTGCCTGCATTGTGCATTGCTGAGTTATCTATAGAAGGTTTGGTGGTGCAGGTAATGGCCAGCCATGTGGATAGTATGTCCCATCCAGAGAATGTGTTCTTTGCTACTTCCACAGCTGATTCCATGTAGATAGATCTTAGAGAGGATCTCAGTATGTAGAAGATTTGATCTTCTAAAGACAGGCCAAGGGTCTTTGGCAGCACTGCATATAAGAGCTCGAGTTTATTTGTGATATGCTGTCTCTATGGGTTCCATTTTCCTTCTCTGTAGATTGAGATAGTGATACACACTGCAACTGCATTCTGCATACCTTTGTACTGATCTCCAGGTTTCTGTCTTCCAAAAAATATAGGCTATACAGCACATGAGGCCAAAGGCAAAGTGTTCTGTTGCCTACAAAAAAACTTTAACATTTTGAAAGGAACACAATTCCTTAGATGGGATCATGGGATACTGAATAAAAATGTGGAAAAATTTAATATTCCTCAATGATTTTAGAATAGTTTCCTTTATTTTTTACATGCCTAATGTGATCAACACTTGAGAATCAAGATGATCATTTTTTGCTGGTGCTTGTTCAGTTAGTAAGTGCTTGACTGGTTTCTTAGCCTGTCACTGTCAACCATAATGCTTCTTTTCCCACTACAATATTACAAGGCCACATATTCTCCATAGTATTATTTGTACTTTCTCCTAGAGCCATCATGGTATATAACCAAACTCCAGTACCAACAATAATACACTGCAGAGCTGGCAATTCAGAATAAAAAGCCAGAACGCCCCAGTTATGAACATTTATCAACGAATATGCGAATATGAATATGAAAGAAGCATACATATCACATTTCACCAGTAACATAAACCAAGGTGTAATTACAAAAACCTTACTCATACTAATCTAATTACCACAGCTTCAGCCCTCCACGCTCCCCCCATTACACAAGCTATTATAGTCCACCAAGGCAGCGCAGGATGATGATTGGTGGGGCAGATTAACGTGACTGGCAGCGGCTACAAACATGCCCAGCGGCATGCCGTCACCGCCCACGCTCGGGCAGCCATTCGCCCTGCTCTCCTACCCAGTGTCAGGTCTGCTGCTGTTTACACGTCAGACTCTATTTACTCAGCGTGGCCTTGCAGTCTGTTTGCAGTGGATCAGGAACATTTCCTGTCTTACAGCCTCAAACTCTGCATAACAGGATTCAACAAGGGTTTCTGATGAGGCACGAGGGCCTGTACACCTGTAGCTCAGACAGACAGTGACAAAAAGTTAAGAAGCTACATCACAATCAACATGTATCACCTCTCACAGTAATAAGAAAACAGTTAAAGAGACATGCAAATGCAGATCTGTTGTGCAAGTGACTCTCAAACACCCTTTTTTTTGCATCACAGAACTAACAAGCCAGCACGCAAGGGGTTACTGAACATTAAGGGTTCACGGTCGAGCAGGTTTCTGAAATCAATCAGTTTCACGGACCGGACGCATCTCAATGAAAACAGGCCGTGGTGATGAGCAATGATGTTGCCATGACAACAGGAAGGCTGAGCGTGCAGCCTGGCTTCGGTATCTTCAGGCGTGCGGCAGGCGGCACCCAGACGGTTTGGGTTTTTAACCTTTTAAGTGGCAGAAAGCAAGCTGCGGTTTCAGATGGGATCATGAAAAAATGGGGGCTGCGGGCGTGGGTGGATGGGTGAGGTGTTTGTGAAGAATTGGGGGTGTGGGGTGTGGGTGGGGGGCACAACAAAGTCAGGCATCATTTAAAACTGTGCCTCAAAGCATAGACAGAGGAAATGGAAAAGCTAGTGGGTGGGCTTTTTTGTTTTGTTTTGTTCTTTCTTTTGTTACCCTCCTAATCCAGCCATGGCCAACTACAGAGACATGAGAGGGACAAACAAACAGGTTAACACAAATACACACAGAGACACAACCAAAATACATTCACTTTTCCTTTTCAGAATCAAAATCAACCAATGTTCAGACTTCCTACTATTAGAGACACACACACACACACCAGTGGACATGCTGACAGTCGCTCTTGAAACACACTGGATGCAGATTAAAGAGGCAGCACTGAGAGTGAGAAGAGAACAGGATGGCTACAACAATAGAAACAGTGTGGGGAGCCCAGAGAAACACGCCTGCTACCGCTGACTGCTGGCACATGAACACTCGCATACGAGCTGGTTAAAGGAACAGCTCAGACTTTGGGGTTTGAGCTTACCTGCAGAGGCAAACATATGAAAGGCTTTCTGACAGCTGATCTGACACAGAGCCATGCCCTGGTGCCACTTATTCTGCTGTTAATGAAGCTGTCATGTGGAGAATTGTCACACTCATTGTGATATCATTATAAACAAATTATCTTGTGCAAGACAAAACTATAGAATCTGAAAACATTTACTACTGTAGGGTCTTTACCTTACAATATAAAACACCTTGAGGGAACTATTGTCGGGATTTGACGCTATATAAATAAATCTGAATGGAAGTGAATCTATCAGCTAAACATGTAGCAATTTACCCTTAAAACTGTAGCACTGTTTGCAAGGTGGATGTTTTTGCTCTGTTCATTTGTGAAATAGTACATTTATTGTGGGACATGCTTTTACAGCATTTGCCATCTTCGAGCATTAAAGGCTTTGAATGAATAAAGCGCCTTGAGGCGACTGTTGTTATGATTTGGCGCTATATAAATAACATTGAATTGAATTGAAGTGAATTGAATTGAATTGAATCGGAAAAAACTTTTGCTTGGTGAACAATCACACACTGTTTCCAAAATATCTCCCCAGTGGCTTATCCAGTCTTTAAG
Organism: Oreochromis aureus; assembly: GCF_013358895.1. Taxonomy (NCBI): domain Eukaryota; kingdom Metazoa; phylum Chordata; class Actinopteri; order Cichliformes; family Cichlidae; genus Oreochromis; species Oreochromis aureus. Next base: position 39,368,565 of record NC_052958.1, on the reverse strand, counting down.
TGTGACATCATTAGCCGTGTCTGGGCCCAAACTCCGCTGCAGGTCCCAAAGTCAAACGAACACTGCAGTATCACTTGGAGTTAAAAACTGTCGAAATTCCTTCATCTGTAATAAAATGATCAGTGTTGCTGCTTTACCAGGTGTAACAATTAAGTTTTACATCCAGGCATCCATGAAAACAGGATTTATTACATTTAACAGAGTTAGAAGTTAGCAGGAAGTTAGCTCGCTAGCTTCCACCTAAACATGATATAGCATGTTCTGACTGAGAGATTTCTGGAACATTCAAATGTACAGCTCTGCTATCACTTCCAACATAAATGAAGACAGAAAACTAAACAGCAGTGACGTTTGTAGGGTTACTGAAGTTGGGCTAGCTGCTATATAATGATGTGCTACGTGATCGCTAGCGACACAGCTATGGTAGCATAACAAACAGTGTAGCTGGAGGATGAACGCTAACTTTTTTCCACTCGATAAAAGTTAACGTGAGGGTTCCCGATGGTTAGGGACAAATGCAATTGCATGGCAGGATGCTGTAAACGGACCAAACTTCAGTCAGGAGAACAACTGAGATAATCCATCCACAATACCAGGTTAGTCATTAATATACTGCTGCATGGGCTGGGCTGTAGTTACATCGTAAGGGTTTAAAAACTGAGCTTTAACAGAGAGAGGCCGACAGTGATCACTGACTGTTTTTAGGGGCTTGTTCGGATTAAATAGAACAAGATACAAAGCATTAAAACATGTTAAAAACACAACAGCCTTAATAAACTCAGAGTAGTTTGGACCCAGAAGCAGGGTTCATACGTCATCGCTTAAAGCCCGGATAGTTCTTTTATCACTCTTCCACAGATCCAGTATTACCTTTAGTTACTTTCAGTACTGAATATAGCGGACTTGGGGTTTAGGGAACATCTCTAAGTTTGTGTCTGTAGAGAGACAATCACAAATTAAAACGCATTTGTTCACTAAACAATACAAGGACTGAGATTTTTTGAGATTATTAAGGAAAGCACAACAGTTTTGAAGGTCATATCATATGAACGCACAATTTAACATGAATATAATTTGCATTTTCTATCAGTTTTCCTGTTTTTGTCACAAGATTATGATAGTGCTGATACTGCACACTAGAGAGGTCAGTTACTTCCAAGAGGACAAATCTCAATAACATCTACAAACGTAAGGACATAAAATTAGGTAAAGCAGATATGCTCGAGTGACAGGGTTCACCTCTGTGGTTTCAGTGACTGTGACCAGAAACAATCCCAGTTCAGATCCAGCTGTTGCTTTGCTTGCTCATTGAAATGCAGTGTAGAGGTCTGAGGTCAGTGTGTGTGAGCTGGTCTGTCCTGTGAATTTTCTGGCATTCAGAAAGTAACTCACATTATTGACATGTTCCCTGGATATTAAGAAAGTGTTCCTGTTGTTGGCTATGCACTTCGTTTGGCCAAAGCTGCCCCCTGAAAATCCTTACAGCATCACGCCGTGCATGCCACCCAGCTAATCTGGTGAGATTTCAGTCTTCTGATGGATTTCAGGTTGTCTTTAATTTATGGGTCCCTGAACACAGTGAGTTAGAAAGAAAACTGGGACTGCAGCAGATCACAACCCTGAGAATTGTTACAACCTACTCAGCAGGGTGGCTGAGGGACACACAAACATGTGATCATGTTTAATAATCATGCTTTATATTGGACATGAAAAAGAGTTAGTGTATTTCGCCCGGTGGCGCCAGTGTTCGGCAATGTGTGTGTGAATGTGTGCGTGAATGGGTGGATGACTGAATGTAGTGTAAAGCGCTTTGGGGTCCTTAGGGACTAGTAAAGCGCTATACAAATACAGGCCATTTACCATTTACAAAAAGGGAAACAACTATTAGAGTAATGGGTCAGTGCAATATCAGGACAGTCAGGGCATGTGTAATACTGAGGTTTGTGCAATATAATTGATGTGTTTCCGTTATTGTTCTCTATATTGTCCTGTGTGTCCACTCTTCTTGTCATTGTTTGTTCTAGTATAATGTGATCACTGTTTTTGTCCTCGTCACATGATCTGTAAATAGTGTCTCTGTATGTTTTTACTAACGTGTGTTTAACACCAACCTGCCAGAGCGTCTGCAGATGGAAATTAGCCCAAGGCTATAATCTGGCATATTTACATTTGTTAAAATGTTCATTAATATTTATTGCCCCTCTTTCTAAATGAAATAAAATAAACAAAATAAATAAATAATATTAATCACATGGAGCTACAAAAGGAAAAATGTGTGGAAATCATCTTCTGCTGTATTTGCTTCCAGAGTCAGAACATTGGATCTTAAACCCTGTTCACTGCAGTGTAGTTGCATTAGAAGAGGATTGCTGATGACCTTTATGTCCAAAGGAACAAGTAAATGACTTTTAACTGTAGTTTTTTGGGAAATAACCACCTGCAGGTTAAAACAACTCGTTCCTCTGCTGTCTGAACTCGTTTTTGTGCAGCGCAGCCAAAATACTGGATGGCTGTTGAGTCAAATGCACTGATTCTTTCTGTGTTTACTCAGTTTGTAACAATTGCTAGCAAAGGGACTATAGTTCTTGTTAACCCTGCGATACAGATGCATTAGCCATATTATACGAACCCATCCTGTACAGCAGGTTCAGTTCTTAGTGGTGGATCACTGAAAATTACACTGGAAATGAGCTTTGATTAGATTTATGTCATAATAGATTGTGATTACCTGACCTGAATATTACGGTCCTCTTACACAGACTAATGCCCCACACTGCTGATTACAGTGAGCCTGAAGCTTAGGGCTGATGCTAGCTGGTTGTACCTGTCAACACTGCTTTGAAGATGGGGAGCACACAGTGTACAGTAATAGTAGTGTAACTTGAAGTTACGTTTTTGCCCACCAGGGTTTCGTAAATGAAAACCATGAATATGAAATTATACTGTTTCTTCATTAATACAGCTTTACGTCTCAGCTGTAACATAAATAATCTCCAAATGAATGTAAGAAGAACTGAAATTTTGCGATGAGCTCGTTAGGTTAATGCACACGTGTAATGTGACAATGAGTCTGACAGACACCACGAGGACTTTCAGTCCAATGACAGGAACTTCATCGTTCGCAGTAAATCTCACAAAATTATGGAAAAGTTGTTTTTCATATATATAATTAAATTCATCTTCTATTTTGATTGCATGTGAAGTGGTGGTCTGTGGTGGATTTTCATACACGAGGCTAACATCTGATGTTTTTCATGCGCTATGAGATAATCATCAAAATGAAAGCAGAACATATGAAAGTTTACTTCATTCTATTGAATGACATAAACCAAACTGACAGTGACGACAAACAGGACACAGTCACGTCTCATCTTTCTGCTGTTAAAGAGCACTTTACTGTTAACGCTGTCCCCGCTGTGGTGTTGTGAGGTGAACTCAAACCACACGCTTCCTTTCCTTGGAGAATAATTTCCCTTCCTTCTCTCCTTAACACCTTGTCAGGGAGTAGATTAATGCCCTGAGGGGGTTCTTTCAGGCACACGCCGAACACTTGTGTAAGAGTTGTATTATGAGGTTAACCAGACCCAGCTGGTCTTTAATGCTACAGGAGTGCTTTAAACAAGAAGAAGCTGCAATTATCACATCACAGTGAGGGAATGTGATTCTCATGGAGATAATAAAGGTTTGAAGGCGCTCGTAGAAGCAGATGCTTCTCTATTGTACTGGTGGCAGGAAAATACGGTTGGTTAGTGTTGGTACAGGAAGGCAGACGTATGCGTGTTGTAAACACGAGCATTCATCTCCATCAACTCCGTCCTAAAGCGGCGCGGAGACAAACTCAATATTTACCTCTGTTACACGTCTGCTCGTTCCTCTGTCAGCAGGGTAATCGCCAAGAAACACTTCCAAGAAATTAGCAGTCACGTCTGCGGGAGGAACAAAAGGCTGGAAAGACTGGATTTTGTCCCTGTCAGTTAGAGTTTCCATTTACAGACTAATGATGTGAAATAAATCCAAGCTCAAATTTGTTAGCGCGTATGGGAACATCAGCCTTTTCACACACAGGAAAAATTCCCTGCTGTCATCCTCGCTCAAAGTCTGTTGATGGACTGAAAGAGGAGGACAAGCGATCTGGGGCGAGGTCACCGCCAATACCACCTGCCCACCCACACACTCTCATCCTGCCCAACACCTCCTCTTTGGTAAAAATATAGAGTCAGACTCTGAAACGAGGAGAGAAAGGACATTTTCATTTCCTGCTGATCATTGAGGATTCCTCTGACCTGAGCAAATGGGCTCGAAACAATTCTATGAGTGAACAAATTTACACTGATATTCTGGCTTTTCTGCAATTTTTCACAGTTTTCACAACTGGAACAATTCTTATCTCACCACAGAATTATGATCGAATTACTGTATCATTACAAGATAATTAGAAATGTATGTTCATCTTATCGCCTGTTGTTATGGCAAACTTTGTCTGATGAGTTGTTGTGTGAGGCAACAACACTGCTTTCTTTATTCAAACATCAACCTCATGGTAGTCCTGCAGACACTGAAGAGGAGGAATGATATAATGGTGAAAACGGACTCTGCTGTTCTCTTTTTAGATGGACGAGCTGCTGTGTGAAGAAAGCAGAGCCTGCTTCAGCTTACTGACAAAAGGAAAAGCAAACGCTCAAACATACTGAGGGGAAATTTATCAATGAGCAGGATGTGTGGGGAATATATAACAGCAACAATTATTGTTGTGTACAGACGCGATACAATAAATGCACGAAGCACAGAAATCCACTTTGTGCTTACATGTTTTCACCAAATAAGATAAAAGCATATTTTCCCTCAGATGTAGCTTACATCTAGCCTAATATCAGCCTGTGGGCGGAGCATTTGTGCCTGACTTCCAGACGCCTTCAGAGCCTCGGAGGATTATGGGTTAAAAACCCGAAGGGCTGTACTGGCTGCAACAACGTGGTGGTGAGGATATTCAGTTTCCAAGTGGCACTGCAGGAGCCTTCACCACCTTTTTATTTGCCGAGGTCTTCTCTGAGATGATTTTGTCCCTGGGTTAAAGATCAGGGGTTGGTGAAATTTTGGATATTGTAAAATGCTGTAAAAACTTACAAATGTGGGGAAACTTCATAGAAATAAACACAATATCAGCAAACAGATATTCAAGTCTATCCATCCTCTTCTGCTTTTCAGGGTGGCGGAGCTGGAGCCTATCCCAGCTAGCACAGGGCGAGAGGCGAGCTCCACCCTGGACAGGTCGCCACCCTGTCACAGGGCTGACACACACAGCCACTCACACCTGTGGGGATTCAAACCCAGGACTTTCTTGTTGCTGTGCTAACCGTGCTGCCCGTATTTTTTTAAGGGTTGGTTTACAAAATGCATTTATTTTGTATAATTCTAAGAGAATTAGTAAATATTTCTCTTATACTAACATCAAGATCACAGTGTGCTAAAACAAAGAGTTTTATTAAAAACACTCAGATTGATGATCTAGTAGTGCCGTTCTGTCAGAGCCGCTGGTGTCGCAGAGAGAAACAAGCTGGCATCAGTGCTTTGACACAGCAGCTGCAGCAACAATGGACACCAAGACAAAATGCTCTTTTTGAAAGGCTGATGAAGGAGGTGTGAGGAGTGGCACTGGCATTGGAAAATATCACAATACTGTCAAGCAGAACTCTCATTCACATCCACAGTGGGAGCCTCGTTTTAGCACTGCGGTTTTTTGTTTATGTTTCTTTTTCATTCACTGTGGTTACAACAAACAGTTTCATTACAACAAAGTGGACATAATTTATCATCCCTCTTTATATCCATGTAATAGTAACAATATACTGATACTGTAAAAGCTTCATTTCAGACAGTTTTCTTCTCTATCTGTGGCTCTCTGAAGTCAAACCCATCAGATATGATTGATGCAGTCTTCTCAGACACACAGTTTTGGCTGTCAGCATGATAGTACCATCTACCTTACATTTATGAGACAGCGAATCAGAAGACAGTCAGCTAAAAATGTCAGACAGTGCATGAACGAGGGGCTGCACAGAGTCCCAGCACGAGACAAATAAGGTTTCATTTGAACTGTAAATTATGCCGGGTCACTCAGGTAAGCGTGGAGGAAGAATAACATGATACTGGAAACGAGCGTGGCACGTTCCTTTAACCACGCACAGTGAAAGATGATGCCGTTCATTTCTATGTGACAGATCTGAGCCCTGGTGTGTGTATATATATATACATATATCATACATGCGGTCTCACCTATGAGCACTTCAGGAGCTCCAAACTTCCAGCCACCCTGAACTCTAACCACATCCTGAACAGTGATGTCAGGTCAGATGTTTGTTGCCCTGATGCTTAGATCAAACCTCACCAAAGTGCTTTGTTCCTGCGTCGCTGTGTTTGTGTTTAATTACCCTTCAAATAGCCTACATCATTCAAACCTGCGCAGCAGCAGCATGCTGTCGGAGACATCCTGAAGGCTTTCCATTTACACAACATGACATCGCAACTTGCTCGTATTCCCTCTTACAGCACATCAATCAGCATATGAGGGAACAATTTGCTCCCAAATACCCAGAATACACCATAAGCCTGAGGAGAGCTTACCACAGCTCCTGCTCTGAAAGCAGACAGGCAGCTGTTCCAGATGTGGACTTCTGCAGAGAGACTGAATGAACTATTCCCAAACTTTTGCTGATTGACTCCTGAGGGCAGCGTGTGCTTGTCTGTGTTGGCTCTAACATCTTGGTGTTGCACTTTCAATAAACAACAAGCCTTGTGAGCCAGGTGGTTTAATCCTTTGATGGGAGGTTTCACATTGTGCTCGAGTCTAAATTAACTAAAAGATGAGCAGAAAGGAAAGATGAAGATGCCACGTGTGGCCTATAAGTTGACATCCCTATTATTCCCAGCACGAGGCACTGCTCTAATTTTAGAAAAGATGAAAGTCCCACACATTTCTTTGGAGCGGTGCTGAGATGCAGTTTATTAGAAAACGCTGGCTGTGATCTAAATAGTGAAGTAAGTCAGTGTCAGTGATGGAGTGATATTTCTCGAGCTGGGGCCAATAAACAGAAAGCACTGAGAGACACAGATACAGGATACAACACTGCTGCTATGAATATCCACCCTGACGGTGTTAGCACCTTGTTTGATCGTGACTGGAAAAATCTGCTTGTTTTTAAAGTGACATAATTAAACTTGGAATTCAGCAGGACTCACTATAAAGCAATGGATTCTTCCTACTCACGGTAAAGCTTTGGTTGCAAAGAAAACACTTCAGGAGCACAACGCTCACATTTTGGGGGGGTGGGCAAGTTTTAAGACAATTTGCTAACTTGTGAATTTGACTCATACTATGAAACTGTGGTCTAACAAGAGCTACCCTTCACAGCGTGAGCCGCTGTTTTTTCTCTGAATGAAAGGCAAAGAGTTAGCAGAGTGGAGCTCATTGTGTGTTTTGGAGAGCCTCAGACGCAGCGGTGCGCCCTTACCCTCGCTGCCCTGGATGAGTAGGGGTCCTCGAACAGATTCCAGATCACCGGCTGCCACTTCCTCCACAGGCTGACGTTCCCGTCGGCAGCCACGTCCTCGATGCCAAGCCTCTTCCCTATCTCGTCGTCCTCGTCTCCGTTGTCCACGTTGAGTTCGAACACGTCCAGAGCCTCCTCTGCGTCCCGGTGCTGTCGGTATGTCATCCAACAGCAGGGCTCCACGTCCGTCTCATCGATGCCCCAAAAGGAGAGCTCCTCCTCGAACAGCGGTCCGCACACATCCGCCGGGCAGTGAAGCTTGCCGGTGCGGTAGTAGTTAAGCACGTAGGCGAAGACGCCCGGGTGACGGTCGAAGAAGTACTCGTTGGTCCGCGCGTTGTACTCGATGAAGCCGGGGACTTGTTGCAGCTGATCCAGCACGGAGTCGATATCCGAATCGGAGGCGAGCAGGGCCAGTCGCGTCCCCGGCAGCGTCTTTAAGGTGGTTTTGTAGGTCTCGTGCCTCGTCCCCCCGACGTTGAGGATTATCCTCTCGTTGTCGTCAAACTTGCCCATCGCTCTGTATCAGACATGACTTGATGAAAGCGGGGGAAGTTGGCGAGTGCAGTCTGAAGGTTTAACGGCGAGCCTGACGCGCACACACCCACAGTCCTGTTAACAAAAGCTCCGGGATTTTGGCCGCCGTGCGCAGCATCTCCGATTTCACTCACCCGTCGCTGTCGTATCTTTTGAGGGGAGCGAGGAGGACGTCCATCTTTTGTTGACGGATATTTCACAGAGACATGAGGAGTCTGTTTGTATCCCGCTATCTGTTCAGGTCAGTCGGTCAGTGCTGGGAGTGATGAATGATCTCAGCCGGTGGCTCCAAACAGACTGAGCTCCTCATGCCGTTGCGCGTCTCCGGCGTCCAAGACGCACAGCCGCTCGTCATCGTCGGGCTCGTTACTTAAAAATGTGTAACGCAGCACCAAGAGTCCAAGAGTGATGTCGACACCTTGCACATTATCACATGATTAAAGTTACCCATTGTGGCACCGCCTCACTCTTTGCTTCGGAAAATCAGGATCTGCGCCCCACTTCCGTGCCGTCACGGTTTGGACTCAATCAAAGAATCTGAAGAGGAAATTTCCACCCAGGAAAGAAAATGAGCCTCCAGGAGGCTACAGTTTCAGCATAGATCACACAGCTCGCTTTGAGTGATGGTTTAAATACTCCCATCTACGAGGACTTCACATATGTGTGTTCACACAGAGGCAACAACACAGGGACACCTGTTGTAAAGCTTTGCCTATAAATGTGTGCAGATGAATGAAATACTGACCTTAAAGAAGACATCTGTCCTCCTGACAGCACATCACACGCACAGTAGCAAAAACACGTGACGTGTGTTTTAAACAATTAAATAAGTATTGGTTTAGTCATAACTCTCAACTAAACAGGAGAATAACAGGGACCGACACACAGACAGTAAGCATGTAACCAGGGCACCGATTAAAGCTTTAATGCGTAAAGGGCAGGCTGGGATAGGGGAGCTGATCTGTCCTCTGCCAAGTGAACCACAAAACCAAAACTGTGTTAACAGTGACAGAAGAAGCAACAACAACCGTCTCCGTGCATTGTACAGGTGTTTTCTTGACGCTGTGCATTACAAAATCGAGCTGGACAGAGACAATTATGGCTCAGATACTGAATAAAACCTGCGTAGAAATTGTTTGTTTACAGCGGCACTTGGTATGTTTGTGAATGAAAAGCCAAAGGAAGGACTTCACATTTATATCACACAAAGGAACATTTTTATGTTTACTTTACAAAGGACAAGACACTCTCTGCACAATCCCAACGAAGAAACAAAGTGACCAGCGAGAAAACTGAATGGAGTAACTTCCTTTCATAATCAGCTAAATAGGTGTCATAAAAATTGGGTTCTTGTTTTTTTTAATATACATTTTAAAGTGCAAATAATACTTGACAACGTTCAGTGACATACAGTTATAATATAACATTCATATTCTATAATCGTCTGGGATAATTGTGATTGCAAATGATCCAGTATCGTGCAACTCTCCATGTAGTTTTCTTTACTCTGATATAAAACTGTGTAGCATTTTTCCTTTACTACTTTTATGTTTTTGGTGTATTCTTTATTTATTGATGAAAAGCAAAAGAGGCCCACAGTAGTGTTAAGATATAGTAAACTGGTTAGAAGATAGAATTTGGTGGTTTTTTTCCTGGACAGCTGTCTCAGGCTCACCTGTCTGTGAGCATCCCTCTACATCAAAGCCAACACACAGGACTGGTTACCACTGCAGCTGTGTTAGTAACTGTGTAACCGATGTATCACTTCCCATCTTCAACCTTTTATAAAAGGACCCTCAAAGGCCTGAGACCTAATCACGACAGTCCACACTCAGGCTGCGATCGAGTCTTAGATGTGTGGAGTAGTAACATCGGTAGTACAACTTGTAACAAAAGTACTACCATAGTACTTCATGGTGTGAACAGAAGTGGTAGCAGCAGTTCAAATATACTGTCTAGTCTTCCAGTACACTGTTGCTTATTCATGAATTATTTGTGCTGTTTTTGCATCAGGTGGCAAACATCAGTGACAAAACCAAGAAGTTTCCTTTTCATCAGCGAAACTCATTTAACAGCATTTGTGTGGTTTTCAGCCAGGAGGTTTTACAGCTGAGACGCCGCCGTCAACCAGAAGGCCCGTCGTCGTCTCCCCAGAGTGCACGAGCAGGAAACAGTGACATCTTTCAGGAATCCAAGCACAGCTCAATCAACAAGTAGACACAGCAGGTGATTTGCCTGTAATTACATGCATCATTATTCCCTGATGTACGGCTGTTCAGTGAAACTCTGAGGAACCAAGTTACTCTCCGTCTTCATCACATCTATAAAATCTGGGATCAGAATGAAACACAGAGTATTTTCATGGGGCTCATGGTAGTCTCTCACTTGGTCTTGGTTTTAATTATTTTTGTAGCTGATCTAGAATCCTAACTGTAATTAAAAGCACTGCAGTTAATTTAGCTTCTAACTGCACTGGCAGATACAGGGGGAGGGGCTCCAAACAAGTGACTGTTGACCAGAAGTGGAGCGAATATTTCCAACAGAGCTCTTTATGAACCCCTGTGAATGATCATCACAGCAGGAAAACGTTCAGCACACTGTAGCACATCAGTCAGTAACAAACATGAGACACAAACACCAAAGGACAAAGACCTGTTTCACCCTTCATTTCTTTATATTGTGCTAGGAAAATGGGAAATAAGCCCCACTCGCCTTATAATTACTATACTACATAGTACAGGATATTCCATAGTATACTATAGAACATACTATCTATTATAAGAAACAATGGTTCCCGCCCCCAGTTTAAATCTCAGCTCATCTGTTCAAATCTGCATATTCACTGTGAACCCACTGTTTGTTTATTTTATGTTGTGCTTTTGTTTTATTGTTCTTCATTGTGTCGTTGTTCTGTTATGTGTGTTATCCCATGTACAGTGTCCTTGGGTGGTTTGAAAGGTGCTTTATAAACAAAATGTATTATTATTATTATCAAATGTAGTCAGCTCTTTTCAGATTTGCAAACCTCATTTCAGGATAATGTTACCTTCAAAATCAACTTAAATAGTTAGGTGACCTAAGAATAATGAATAATGACAGATTTTAATATAATGCACCAGTTTTAAGGTGGACTTGAGTTATCAATCCTCATCAAAGGGTCAATCATGTTGACCAGAAGTAGAGAACAACTTGTGAGGAGAGAGGAGAAAAATACACAGCATTTTTTTCAGTCTCTCAATCCTTTTGGAGGCAGTCGGCCAAATCATTAAGCACTTAAAGTGGCATTATTCCATAAGGAAAGTGAAAAATCGCACTGCTCCTCCAAACACCTTGACTAGAAGCAAACTGGTAACTGTGTTTACTTTAAAGTGTTTTAGTTCATGCAAACTCTCTCTTTATTGTGCATTTCTCAGGTCAAGGGGCTTTGCGCGATTTTATCCCGTTTGTAGGCCTGACACTTATTTTTGCCCTCTACATTCCTCAAATTTCTTTTGTTTGGGAATCACTTTGCTGGTTCTGTTTTATGCCTGTCAGATTGTGTAGTCTTTGATATTTTTCATAAATTAAAAAAAATGGAACAAATTATATTTTTGCAACAGGCTGCTAAAAACTAAGGTGCCCAATTCAAAACTGGTTCTTTTATGTTGTAAACACAATGCTGGTTCATCTCTTGAGTTAGGTGTGTTTTTATATTTCAGTTATTCGGAGGTCAGTTTTAAGTAGTTCAACAAACAAAAACCAAACAAAGAATAATCCTCTGAAATGTTCAGGCACAAGGAGTGGACTGAAAATGGGTGAAAAAGCAGCCAATGTCCAAAGGAAAACTTTGAAAGACTTGAAGAGAACTACGGCTCAAGAAGACTTAAAAAGTGACCGCAAGGTCTGGCAAACAAAAAGAAGTCCGGGGCACAGTACTGTACACCATATAGTAAATGGTAAATGGCCTGTATTTATATAGCGCTTTACTTAGTCCCTAAGGACCCCAAAGCGCTTTACACATCCAGTCATCCACCCATTCACACACACATTCACACACTGGTGATGGCAAGCTACATTGTAGCCACAGCCACCCTGGGGCGCACTGACAGTAGTTTTAGGACAGTGGGCGTCGGCTTTGCCTGGAATTCTTATTGATCACCACCAGAGGTCGGATCTGGTCATAAACTTTAAAAACTCTTTCTGTGATAACGTTTTTCATTTTCCACAATGTGCCTTATCCCATTTCAATGGAACACAGGCTACTGAGTTCTGAATGTGGGAAGTTTAGACCCTTTAATGTTTTGCTAATGAGGCCAATCATCATATAATTTGAAGCATCAGGCACAGCAGTGGGGTTCAGACGGTGCTTGCTGATAAACAGCCATCACTGATGATGCAGGAAGCAAGCAGCATACAAAGCTGGAGTCTCGATCCCCTCCTTGCCAGTAATATCTTTACTAAAAATAGAGCAGCCAGATTGCTGATCTTTATCAGGAACTGGAGAGTTTAAAAAACCAGGGTCTGCAGGAGAATCAGACCCGCTTGGGGCTCAGGGCTCGCCACCCAGCCTTGGGAGGTTACAGTTTCTGTTTTCTAGCAAAGAAAATTAAAGAATTTGTTTTAATGTCTCATTTTTTTACCTGCTTTGAAAATAATCCCAGAGAGACATTTTTAAGGCGACAGCAGCAGGAAGTCTCCTCACTGAAAACACAACACTAGAATACAAGAAGGACAGTAGTAACAGAAATGTAAAGCTGAACAGTTATAGAATACAAAATAGGAGACAACAAGTATCACAGGGTGAGTTTCAAAGAAACGACAAGGATCGCCGTGTCGTTGAACTGGCACCACAAAGGCAGTGGTCCAGTCAGACAGAGAGCTTTCTGCCCTTTCACTCTGAACTTTCGGTGCTGTTCTGTCTGCTGGGATCATATCTGATGAAGCGCAGCACCTCTGCCTCCATCCCAAAGCTCCGACAGCACGATCCTGCTGCCTTTGAAAGCATCCTGGGACCAAAAGAAACCATCTCTGTCTGAAGCCTAAAATAGATACACTGCCATTTCAAGTGGCCCTTCAAATAATGACAATAAATGAAGCTCGCAAGCTTGTCTTATTTCTGATGTGACACGGTGACCTGCAAAACTATCTCAGCCAAAACACCGCGTGCTGTTGTCATATATCTGCTTTAACTGGTACTCTTGTGTTTGAGCTTTTTTAAGGCTGAGAGACTCAGGAGAGACAGAAATGATGAAAAAGAAGTTGACAGTTAGTTTATAATATGAATACATTTCCTATAATCACCTTCAGTGGACTCTTGATGCAGATCCTCACAGCTTGCTGAACATCCGTATTGTGAGTCAGGCTCAGGTCTTGATGAAGTGTTTAAGTTTCTAATGTCATCTGTGACAAAAAGCAGAATGTCACATTGTTTTTCATTTGAGGTAACGTGTCTTGCAAACAAAATTATCTTTACCTTCAAAACAGCTTTTATCCTGGAGGCCAAAGAACAAATATGTAAATTCATTTTTCCATTTATATGTTTTAATTTATGGTAATGGTAGCCGGCTTACAATAAACAGCAGCTTGGGAGTCTGTGCGGGAAACAGTCAGAGCGCAGTCATGCTGGAGTATTTCCTCTGAATCTCTTGTGCGTTGTAGCAAATAGAAACATAACATCCTGATACTCTTTCTTTTGCTTTCTCTAGTCATTTGCATTTTCATAACCTGCTCACCCAAGAGGACTTAGTTTCCTATTATAACTCTAGTCTCAATAATATTCTAAACTCTGTTGCCCCACTCAAAACCGAATCTGTATCATTCTCTCAGTCAGCACCCTGGTTCACAGCTGAACTCAGGCTCCTGAAAGCAAAAGGACGACGACTTGAACGCCTTTATAAGAAAACTGGTCTGAATATCCACAAGGAAATGTTTAAAAATCATATTATGTATTATAAGGAGTGTATTAATCAAACAAAATCTGCTTACTACTCCACCATCATCTGTTCAAAAGATGACTCAACCAAGATACTGTTTACACTGTTCAACTCTTCTTTCAGGTCACCAGATTTTTTACCTGCTCACCTTTACTCGTCTTCCTTCTGTGATTCTTTAATGTTATTTTTCATCGAGAAAATTCACAAAATACACCAAGACCTGGTTTGACCTGGGCTGGGAAAATCATCAGAGACCCCAGTCACCCATCACATGGACTCTACAGGAGCCTCCGGACTAAGACCACCAGGTACCGGAACAGCTTCTTTCCCACAGCTGTCAGACTCCTGAACTCTGCCTCCTGACATCTGACCCACGTTAAACTCATGGACTGAACATACACACACCCACAACCACCTACACACACACACAATGGACAACTGTACCCTCATACACACAATAATAACATGGACTGAACCACCACTCACAACCACTAGCACTTTATATAGCCTCTGTAGAAATTATCCACATATCTCACTTATCTTAACTGCACTACTGTATAGTTCTGTGTAAATAATCATTCTGTACATACGATAATTTTTAATCCTACAACTGTTCATAACTTACATAGTTCACATTTCTGTATAACTGTATATCTCATATTTCTTTATAGTTTTTCATATTTATATCCTGTTCATATCCTGTACATACTTATAGTTATAGCATATTCATAACATACTTCATACTGTGTACATTATAACCAGTGTTGGGTAAGTTACTTTAAATTAGTAACTTAGTTACATTACTAGTTACTTCTCTAAAAAAGTAACTCAGTTACTTCAAGTTACTCGTTACTTTCAAAGTAACTAGTTACTAGGGAAAGTAACTTTGGTTTTACTCAGAATTCTCTTGTTAATGTGTTGCTTCCGTAACTGGATACCCAGCCAGACTGCCAGTCTTCTAGCTTGCTTACTTGCCACAAGTGCACTGTGCCACCTACCAATAGAAAGGAAAAAATAATGTGCACATTTCCACGAGAGAAATCCCACGCCTGGACCGTCGTTGACCGCCGCCATGATTCTAGCCTGCTTTTACATCCAACACAAAACTGCAGTCGTGGTGCTTTTGATTGTACTCAGAACTTGGAAATTCTGCCTTCTGAATAGGAAGATGTAGGTAACACCAGACTGCAGATGAGCTGCATACAGAGCTGGACTGGGACAAAAAAAATAGTCCCGGGCATTTTGACTAGAGACCGCCCACCATTATAGGAAAAATCATAAAGCCTTTGAATGAAAATAAACACTGTTGTGACAGTGATGTACACTGTTCTGATGGTATATATGTATCAATCTATCAATTGTTTGTTGTAAGACTCAGATAATTTTTTTTTTAAAGCGAGACATTTTAAATGAGAATAATAAAGAAAAGTATTTCTTTGTGCCCCCTTTCCCTGTTAATGCCCTACCTGGCCCCTGGCAACACTTTGCTAGATCCGCCCCTGCACAGTTACCAGCTGTCAGCTACGTAGAAAAGGATCCTGGTGTTATTTGTCTCTCAGAAACAGTTCATAACTTCCTTCAACTCATTCATGTCACCTAAAAGGTAAACCTGTTTCTCCATCACCTGTTCAGCTCTGATGATTCAGTAAGGACATCTCCTGGTTTCATCTGCATGTTTCCCTCTCACCAGATAACCAAACCGATATCATGACCAGCAGCTTTACAGCTGTGGCTCCAGCAAACATCAGCTGATACTAGCAATTAATATTAAATAAATTCTAACAACAGCTGATCAAGCTTAAACGTGCTGCTGTTGTTTAACATCCGCTGGTTTCCTCTTTCTGGCGCAAAGTGGGCGATAAATAAACAAGAGAGAAAAGCCGATCAGCTGATCATTGATCAGTTTCATGATTGAAGTAGAAACAGGAGAGGAGAGAATGAGAGAAGAAGAGGCAGCTGTGCAGCTTCAGCTTTGTGTCTTTTTCATTGTAGCTGAAGTCCGGGACAAACTGTGTTCCTTTTCACCTCAGTACGAAACGCGTAATATTTTCTCTGAATACGAGACGATTCTGTTTTTTACAGGACGGTTGGAAACTCTAATAACTAACCGTATGAACAAAATAAAGTTCAACATCAGTAACATAGCACCCACCCAGCTGTATAGAAACTCCGTCATGCTAGCTAGTACGCAGTACGAAAAAGTCATCATACCGAAAATAAATATCTGACCCAGATAGACTGCAGGTCATAACTTCTTACCTGAAGTTCAGTTCACCTGACACGCGGACCGGCGGCCGCTTCGGGTCTCTCCTCTTGCCTCCCTTTTCCTTCATCCACCTGCTGGCCTCCACCACTTGCTAATGTTATTGAATCTGTGGAAGCTCCGCGATATCCACCACACGAAGTAACGAGTAACGAGCCTATCTAAATCCCAGTAACGAGTAACGCGTTCCTGGTTTTGGCATAATAACTAGTTACCGTGCTCGTTACCACAATAATAACGTAGTTACTGTAACGCGTTACTTAATAACGCGTTAGTCCCAACACTGATTATAACATACCATAATAGACCCATTTCTGTAATATACTTACATAAGATGGCCTTTATTAGTCCCACAGGTGGGAAATTTGTTTTGTTACAGCAAAAGTGCAAAGTTATGTAGCAGAAATTAGAAAACACTGGAATGCAATAAAATAAAATAAAATAAAATAAAATAAAATAAAATAAAATAAAATAAAATACTATGTACAATAGAATAAAATAGAAATACAAATACTATATACAACTGAGTAGGAAAATACAAAAACACAACTTCGTCAGAAGAAGAATTGCACATATAGCAGTCTTATTGCACATGTGTGGGTTTGTGTGTTTGATCAGCTGCAAAAGTCTTTATTGTAGAGTCTGACAGCAGTGGGGAGGAAAGACCTCATGAAATCTCTCCGTCCCACACCGTGGTGCCGCAGATCTCCCACTGAAGGAGCTGCTCAGTGCCTTCACAGTCTCATGCATGGGGTGGGAGATGTTGTCCATCAGGGATGACAGCTTAGCCACCATTCTCCTGTCACTCACCACCTCCACTGGGTCCAGAGGGCATCCTAGAACAGACATCCCAGAACATATCTATATTATTGCTAATATGGTAAATGGTAAATGGACTGATTCTTATATAGCGCTTTTCTACTCTCACGGAGTACTCAAAGCGCTCTACACAACATGCCTCATTCACCCAATCACACCCATTCTCACAAGCACTTCATCTACACTTAGTGCTTTCTAACGACATTCATACACATTCATACTCCGATGGATGCATCGGAGAGCAAGTTGGGGTTAGTATCTTGCCCAAGGATACTTGACATGCAGACTGGAGAAGCCAGGGATCGAACCACCAACCTTCCGATCAGTAGGTGACCTGCTCTACCTCCTGAGCTACAGCCACCCCTAATATATATTGTAATATATCTATATCATGGCTAAAGCACTTTCTGGATGGATGCAAACTGCATTTCGTTGCCCTGTACCTGTGCATGTGCAATGACAATAAAGTTGAATTCTATTCTATTCTATTCTATTCTATTTCTGATGTTCCATTTAGCTCTTCCTGTGTAATTCCTCTCCCATCACACTATTTTTCTGCTTTCCAGCTCCCCTCGGTTACTGATATTTCAGATTTCATCTGTAAGTCAAAACCTCCTACTTGTCAGCTATTCCTACAGTTTTGGTTAAGGTATGTCTACCTTCTCTGCTTCCTCTCATATCTGTTATCATCTGCTCTTCACTTACCACTGGAACTGTTCCTGCTTCCCTCAAAATTGCTGCCATCACCCCAATATTGAAAAAAACTGGTCTAGATCCCAATAATTTTGAGAACTTTCGGCCTATTTCTACCATTCCTTTCAAAAATTCTTGAGAAAATAGTTGCCACACAGTCCTCTCACATTTAACTAATAATAATCTGTATGAACAGTTCCAGTCTGGTTTTCGCCCCTCCCATAGCACTGAAACAGCACTTATAAAAATAACCAATGATCTTCTTATGGCAGCTGACTCTGGTTTACTTTCCATTCTTATCCTCCTCGATCTGAGCGCTGCTTTCGACACTATTTCTCACTCTATACTTCTCAGTAGGCTAGCCTCCATCGGTCTCTCCCATACTCCACTAGCCTGGTTTAAATCATACCTGTCTGATCGCACTCAGTTCATTCAACTCAAATCCTTTACTTTTCAGCCCTTTCCTCTGACCACTGGCGTGCCCCAGGGATCTGTCCTGGGGCCCCTTCTTTTCATCATCTACCTTCTACCGCTTGGACACATTTTATATACTTTATATAAATACTTATTGTAATTCACTTCTTTTTGGTCTTACTCAAAAATCCATCCACAAGCTTCAACGCGTCCAGAACTCTGCTGCCCGTATCATCACCAGGACTCCTTCTATCCACCACATCACTCCTGTTCTGCAGCAGCTTCATTGGCTCCCGGTCAAATATTGTATCAATTTCAAAATACTCTTGTACACATTTAAAGCTATTCATCATCTCTCTGCTCCATATCTCTCTGATCTGGTTAACATCACCGCCCCATCTCGTTGTCTCAGATCTTCTTCTTCCCTTTCACTCTCCGTCCCCTCCCCCCGTCTTGTCACCATGGGGAGCAGGGCTTTCAGCTGCTCTGCTCCTCGACTCTGGAATTCCCTACCTCCTGATTTAAGAAATATCTCTTCCTTCTCTCTCTTTAAGTCCCAACTCAAAACCCACTTGTACAAAATAGCTTATCCCACATAACCTCCCCACTCTGCTATTTTAAATTTGTTTATGTCTTATGCTTTTATGATTGTGTAAACTGCTTGCTTTTATGTTGCTTTTTATTCTACTGTGTACAGCGACCTTGAGTGTTTTGAAAGGCGCTTTCAAATAAAATGTATCATCATTATTATTATTATTATTATTATTATCATTATTATTATTATTATTATTATTATTATAACGGCAAACCAACAAATAGAGATGTGATCACAGGATGTAAATGTGTTGGACCCCATTTTTACCCAGGAGTTATGTGCGGACACCTTGACTGCGAACCTTAATAATACACTTCTTGAGCTACTGGACTCTGTTCCTCCTCTAAAGAAGTTAAAATGTCAAAAAACCCTATGCCCTGGCTAAATGAGGAGCTCTCGAATTTGAGAAGAAATTGTAGAAAAGCAGAGCTTTGCTGGCGATCTTCCAGACTAGAAGTATTTCTCCAGGCTTGGAAAGACTCATTGTCCTCTCTTCAATCAGCAATGTCGGCACCGAAAGCAAATTATTTCTCAAATCTCATCATGAGTCATAAGCATAACTCAAAACTCTTATTCAACACAGTGTCGCAACTTACAGAGAGTAAATCAACTCTCTGCTGTTCTAATTTGACAGTTCATGACTTTCTTACGTTTTTCAGAGACAAGGCTGAAACACTTAGGAAGCAGATTACTCCCTCCTCAAGCTGTTCGTCAGACTACTCAGCTGCTTTGCCTGTTGGTGCTGAAAAACTGTTCTCTAACTTCAAGGTTATTTCTCTGTCTGGATTAACTAAGGTTGTAAAAGCAGCTCGATGTACAACCTGTTCTTTGGATCCTCTACCAGCCTGGGCTATAAAGCAGTTGTGGTCAGTATTAGGACCCTACATTCTGTTTCTTTAAATACTTCATTGACGACCGGAGTCTTCCCTGAATGTTTTAAATCAGCTGCAGTAGAGCCAATCTTGAAAAAGCCTGGACTGCACGTTGACATGGTTGCAAACTATAGACCCATCTCACATCTGTCTTTTTTGTCTAAGGTCTTTGAAAAAGTGGTTTTTAAGCAGCTCACAGAGCATTTGTCAGCAAACAATCTGTTTGAACCATTTCAGTCTGCTTTTAGACCAAATCACTCCACAGAAACAGCTTTAGTCAAAGTGGTAAATGATCTGCTGGTAAATGCAGACAATGATCGCACTTCCGTTTTATTACTGCTGGATTTAAGTGCTGTGTTTGACACTGTGGATCACTGTATTTTAATGGATAGGCTTGAACATTTTATTGGAGTTACAGGAAATGTTTTATCATGGCTGAGATCCTCCCTGTCTGGGAGGTCTCAGACTGTTAGTTTTAAAAATGATCTCTCCGAGACCTGTGCAGTGAGGTATGGGGTCCCTCAGGGCTCCGTACTTGGACCATTGCTGTTTTCTATGTACCTGCTGCCTCTTGGTGTTCTTTTATGTTCTTTTAATGTAACCTTTCATTGTTACGCTGATGACCTGCAGTTTTATGTTCCTCTAACCATTGGAAATTGTGCTGAAGTCTCTAAACTAGAATCTTGTGTATCTGCAATTAGGGGCTGGTTATCGGATAATTTCTTGCTCCTAAATACTGATAAGACAGAGTTGATGGTTTTTGGACCACAAAAATTTCAGTACTTGTCCCAAAATTTCATCTTGAGAATTGATGACAGTGTCATAAATTGCAGGGACAAGGTAAAAAACTTGTGCGTGTGGTTCGACATGGTGCTCTCCTTCGAGTCTCATGTAAAAGAGATAACAAAGACCGCTTTTTATCATTTGAGGAACATAGCCAGAATCAGACCAGATTTGTCAAGAGACATGGCAGAGGTTCTTATCCATGCATTTGTGTCTTCACATATTGATTATTGTAACCCTCTTCTTTCTGGGCTTCCAAAGAAAAGTTTCAGAGGTCTACAGATGGTGCAAAACGCAGCTGCTCGCATTTTAACAAGAACTGGGAAATTCGAGCACATTACCCCTGTACTGAGATCTCTTCACTGGCTACCTTGTCAGGTTCGAGCAGATTTCAAGGTCCTGCTGCTCACCTATAAGGCCTTAAATGGATTGGCACCTTCATACCTCTCCGACCTTTTACACCTTTATATTCCATGCCGTGCTCTACGATCTCAGGACTCTGGCCTTCTAAAAGTTCCTAGAGCCAGAAAAAAGACAGTTGGAGAACGTGCTTTTTCTTTTCGTGCCCCATTCTTCTGGAACAACCTCCCTCAAGATATTAGGCAGGCATGCTCTGTGGAGGTTTTTAAAGCTAAGTTGAAGACACATTTGTTCACCCTATCTTACATGTCTTAATTCTATGGCTTTTAGTTTTTAAATTCTTATAGTTTTTAACTTGTGTTTTTACTTGTACTGCTATTTATCGCTTTTATTTATTCACCTTTTTTGTTTCAAATAGCTGTACAGCACTTTATTTGAAAGCGCTTTATAAATAAAGTTATTATTATTATTATTATTATTATTATTATTATTATTATTAATAAATATGGTGAATCTAATGCTATCAGTAAGAGTGCTCGCTTCATGAAAACATAAACATCTGTCTTTACTACCAAACAGTCATACATTCAATTATTCCCAGGTGCATTTAACCAGCAGTTAAAGGAATAGCATTACATTATGTGGAAAATACGAGGATGGGAGAAAAAAGCCAGAGACACACAGCGGTCAGTTCAGGCGGTACAGAAGCACCAAAAGCGAACACAGCAAGAGCGACAAGGACCTAAAAACGTGAATGTTTTGGATGCTAAATGGTAAATTGATGATTCTTCTTTATATTTTCTAAACTCCCAAAGCACTCACAGTGCATTTTATGATGTTTTATGACAGCATGCTGACGTCAGCTTGTTATGGTGTAACAAGATGCCGTAAGACACCGTATTGAAAAGATAAAACGTGGTTGTTCAGCTCTCTCCGTGCCCTTTTATATCACATATTACTCAATATGGTTTCTTGAAAAGGTTTTTTTCAAGGTAAACTTTAACCTTGGGCACAAACAGTCAGTGTCAAGATGAAATGCTTAGCCAACCTAGTTACTCATGTACCCCAAGACCCAGAATATTGCTGTGATGTTTGAAGCTCATCCGTAAAAGATTGTGTGTACAAGGTCTTAAATAATCAGGCCCCATCTTATCTTAATGACCTTGTAGTACCATATCACCCTATTAGAGCACTTCGCTCTCACACTGCAGGCCTACTTGTTGTTCCTAGAGTATTTAAAACCCTAACAGGTCCCGGCAGATGGCCCCGCCTCTCCCTAAGCCTGGTTCTGCCGGAGGTTTCTTCCTGTTAAGAGGACGTCAAAGCTGAAATCGAGTGTTTTGAAATCTGTGGACACTAGACTGCTAACAAACAGATAAACCGACAACAAAAATGACTAAAAGCAGAACCAACAGCCTCTAGGACAGCTGGAATAATGGAACGCTGTAACATTATCGAAGGTGTAATTTGAAAAGTTGACTGTACGTGTCAACGACCTGGAACAAAGTTTGCAGTTTGGGTGCAGTGTTGGGAAATAATGAAGCAAGACTACATCCACATGTACACAGGTAGTTTTTATAACAGGTGATGATATGACTCTAATCGCTGGCCACTCAGAAGCCTCCGCACAATAACACAGTCTGATGTCAAAAAGGGGTAACAGACGCACGGCTGGTTCCTTTGTCGGCATGTAAATCTAGAAACAGAGTTTCTGAAAATCTTCAAAATCCTGTTTTCAGTGACCTAAAACACACTTAGTATGTGAACAAAAGGCTAGATAACAAAATCTGAATAACTTCGGTTACTTTGCTTTACATTTCATTATTCATTATGTAAAAGTAACAGGTTTTTAGTTATATGTGTTTGATGTGATAATGGAACAATCAGAATTCACGTGAAGCTGGAACATCGACTTGTCACTTCGCTAAATTTTAATGCATTGCATATTAACTCAGTATTTGTTTTCTCTCTTTCTTTCATGTTTTTGCTAACATGTAATATAAAAGCTTGCAGGGACCTAAACAGTCAGCTAAGCAATAATTGTTCATCACACTCCTTTCACATGGCACAAAAGCAAAAATCCACTGGGTTAAAACCACACTTAACAAAAGTTGAACAAATTATGTCGATTATATCTTCAAATGAAGATAAGAAAACCTGACTGAAACATTTCAGTTCCACATAAATGCTCTAACAGCCTTGAGAATGCTTTCAGTGTGATTAAAAGTGCAGCCCTGAAGGAAGCTGTGAGGGAATTAGTTCTCTGTACAGGTCATGCTGTACTTTTAGCTTCTGTCTCACAACTGTGGAATACAGTCATTACACACACACACACACACACACACACACACACACACACACACACACACACACACACACACACACACACACACTCTTGGATGGAATTAGGCAGAAATCCCAGTGGAAGAAAACTGAGCTGATTAAATGTTGCTTTCCTAATTGAGAGAGCCAGGCTAATTTGCAATGAATCCCAGATCTTCTTTCTGTGCTGCATGGGAGGAAGTTATTAATAAACTTTGTTATGTTTAATAATAAGTTTGATTAGAAGAGGAGGTTCATTTCACCATGATGCTCCTGAGAAGGGTCCTAAAGAAGTCTGTTGTACTGGAACATTCATTGTTCCCCATTTAATTGTTTTCTGTTTGACCATCCATAAATAAATCGATCTTTATTTTACTCCATTAAATAAAACTATGCACACCCAGTAAACAGTGCTGAGTCCTTTTGCCTTTGCTGTAACTATGTTCCTGTGGCGCCATCTGCAGGTAGTGCTTTGACATTTCGTGTGGAATGACCTCACTGATACATCAGAATCAGAATCAGAATCACAAAGGGTTTTATTGCCAAATGTTGAGCAGGTTTACAACATTAGGAAATTGCTACGGTACTTAGTGCAAACATACTGTCATATAATGCTTAAATAGACATAAAAATAAGAATTAAAGAATTAACAGTGCTAAGTACACTGAAAAAAAGGCCATGTTGGATTTACTTGATTCAATAGTGGACATTGGTTGCACACAAATGTTTTGCTTTGGCAGAAACTTAAACAATTGAGTTCAATCAACACAACTTTTTCATATTCAATAAACCTGTGCATTTTGTGTTCATAAAACGTGATTGAAACATGTTCAGATGAAGTAAGTTGAGCTCTTGGAATATTTTAATCCTTCACAATTTTGTCATTTTATTTCAACACTATTCAATAACTTTTACCCCAGTACTACTTGGTCACTTAAATACTACATGTTGTCTTCATATTACATAATGTTCAACAAAGTCTAGAGTCTGGTTAACATAAAAATTGAATGGATCTACAACAACTACCATCCTCCTATCTTTATCCTGGTTGTAGGGGGGCTGGGAAAAAACCCTGAAGTGATAGGTTATGAAACAGGGTACACCCTGGACAACTCACAAGTCTATCACAAACAACCATTTGCACTTACATTGACAGGTAACTTAGAATCACCAATTAACCTAACTCTAACAACTGCATGACTTTTAACTGTGGGAAGAAACCAGAATACCTCGTGCGATCTTGTGAATTTCATAAGATCAGCAACTAACCATTCTTACTAGATTGTATCATGTCATCTCAACAAGGACAAATTAAGTTGCTGAATTTGGTACAGATCCTTCATGATTTAATTACGTTCATAGAAACATGAAATTATTGTGTTTAAATTACAAGTTAGACTTTTTTTAATGTAACAACCACCCAATTTACTTTTTTCGGTATACCAAAAAAAGTAGAGGCGGCTGTTCGACTTGACTGAGATGGATGCCTTCCTGAAACCACGATCCGAAGCGTACGAGACTGAAAGTTATTAACTTACTTCACTCGAACATGATATGAACAATTTAATCTAGCATCTCTGCATATCATGTAGTTTCTACACTATATAGTTACACTTAACGTTAAAGCATGAGGCACTTATGTTAAATACACGCAAGATGCATACGTAAATCCAAGAGTTGGCCAATCCCTTTTTTTCAGTGTAGATAGATATATACATGGGTGCAGGTGATCATCAGGTCCAAACATGGAATGATGCAGTGAACACAGTGTAGGGTCATGTGTTAGTGGTGGGAACAGTCATGTGGTTATTGTTCATGAGTCCAACAGCAGAGGGGAAGAAACTGTTCTTATGGCGAGAGGTTCTGGTGCGAATGGACCGGAGCCTCCTGCCTGAGGGGAGCAGGTCAAACAGACTGTGTCCAGAGTGAGAAGGGTCAGCTGTGATCCGAGCTGCACGCCCCAGTGTCCTGGAGGTGTACAGGTCCTGCAGAGATGGGAGACCGCAGCCAATCACCTTCTCAGCAGAGCGCACAACACACTGCAGTCTCTGTTTGTCCCTGATGGTGGCTCCAGCGTACCACACGGTGATGGAGGAGGTGAGGATGGACTCGATGATTGCGGTGTAGAATTGCATCATCGTCCGTGTTGGCAGGTTGAATTTCTTCAGCTGCCTCAGGAAGTACATCCTCTGCTGGGCTTTCTTTATGACGGAGGTGATGGTGGGCTCCCACTTCAGGTCCTGGGTGATGGTGGTACCCAGGAAGCGGAATGAGTCCACAGAGGTGATGAGGGTGTCAGTCAGGATGATGGGGGGGAGTGGGGCTGTGTGCTTCCTGAAGTCCACAATAATCTCCACTGTCTTCTGGGCATTCAGCACCAGGTTGTTGTGGCTGCACCAGGACACCAGACGTTCACCCTCCTTCCTGTAGGCAGACTCATCCCCGTCCGAGATGAGTCCAATAACGGTGGTGTCATCTGCAAACTTGATTAGCTTGACAGACTGGTGGGTGGAGGTGCAGCAGTTGGTGTACAGGGAGAAGAGCAGAGGAGAAAGAACACAGCCCTGAGGGGAGCCGGACATCCCAGACTGCGCGCTCAAGCTGGAGGGTTTTCATCTGCTGCGCGCGGACCGGCAGGCCTCTCTCTCTGGTAAGACCACAGATGGAGGTGTCAGGTGGAGATGTGTATATATATATCTATATATATATATATCTATCTATATATATATATATATATACATACATATACATATATCTAAAAACAGTGGTCCCTCGCTATAACGCCTTTTCACCTTTCATGGGATTGCTGTTTGGCAGATTTTTTTTTTGCAATTTTACATGTTTTTTTTTTTTCTTACAGCGCAGTGTGTTCTGCGTCCTGATTTCAAGAAAGAGGAGGGAGACGAGGAACCATCATGGAAGGACAGGCCCCTGCACGGTATGTACCACCAGCAGATAGAGGAGGTGGCTGATATCCAGAAATCCTACCAGTGGCTGGACAAAGCTGGACTGAAAGACAGCACAGAGGCACTAATCATGGCAGCACAAGAACAAGCTCTGAGTACAAGATCCATAGAGGCTGGGGTCTATCACACCAGGCAAGACCCCAGGTGCAGGCTGTGTAAAGATGCCCCTGAGACAATCCAGCACATAGCTGCAGGGTGCAAGATGCTAGCAGGCAAGGCATACATGGAACGCCATAACCAAGTGGCCGGCATAGTGTACAGGAACATCTGTGCCGAGTATAACCTGGAAGTCCCGAGGTCAAAATGGGAGACGCCCTCAAGGGTGGTGGAGAATGACCGAGCTAAGATCCTGTGGGACTTCCAGATACAGACGGACAAAATGGTGGTGGCTAACCAACCGGACATAGAGGTGGTAGACAAACAGAAGAAGACGGCTGTAGTGATCGATGTAGCGGTTCCGAATGACAGCAATATCAGGAAGAAGGAACACGAGAAGCTGGAGAAATACCGAAGGTCTTTATGAGTGACATGAACATCAAATGATTCAGCATCATCATTTCATATTCATTGAAGCTCCAAAAACAAGCAGAACCAAAGAATGACTTTGAAATATTTTTATTTCACTCTAAGCTAAGTTTGACGACTCAGCAGAAACACAAAACACACAACCTTCAATACACAAATGTTAATATGCATAATAGGAACATAACAATATGAAACATGTAAGTAGGTTAAGGCAGACGTTAGTGCTTTCCAAAATGTGTTGGTGAGTAGTTGGTGTCAGAACTGTGATGTCTTGTTTCTTATTTCTTCACATGTAAGGCAAAGTCGTGCTTTGGTCTGACAACAGACACAGTACAGACCCTCACTCAGGGCAGCCTCTATTATTTTAAAGTCATCTTACTACATCAGCATTAGTCCCACATGTAGCAAATTTAGATGCAAACCACAGACACATGCTTAATATGACCATAACTTCATTTGTGGAAGTACTACTTACTATTAGCTCATGTCAGCAAAAAGGCAGAAGAGAAGCTGCCTACAAACTACTGAGAACCCAAAAACAGTCAGAGGTACACAGAAGCCTCGTCACAGTAAGCTCTGACTATTAAAATGTCATCGAATAAATATTTAAATAAATAACAGCAAGAAGAGGTAAAGTGATGACTCGCGCTGACAGAAATGAAAGTTCAAACATTTCTATCGTACCAGGTGATCGTCATTGTTCACAGACAGAAAAACAAGTGGCGTGCATTCACCACGTACACACAGGGAAGGAAAACATGCAATTATGTTTTCATGTATAAACAACTTTCCACACGTTGGACATATTTTTAGTTCCAAAAGGATCCAGCAGCAGCACTTGGTCATTTCCATTAGCACAGAAAGGATTTAGAATATAATCGACATTTTCTTTGTGGGGAAGAAATCCTGAAACTACCAGACTCTGCACGAGCGCAGTTGAAACCACCTGTCAAATCACAACTAGGTCGAAAGCAATCTGAGGGTGGCAGCACAGCCCTGCGCTGAAGTCCGGTCATCCTGGTTCATTTATCATGGTGAGAACAACGAGCTCACAAGCAGACATGCAGCTTCATCTCTGCAGGCTGAGCAAACAGCCGGCACAAGCTGCCCCACTGGTAGGTAAACACAACACAAGGTTGCATTTAAATATTCAAATAAGACCAAAATGAAAAGAATGTCAGGAACAGATCTGATCAGTGTATAAACACGACTGATGACAAAGCTTAAACAAACTGTTGTCTAATTTTGTCTACAGCACACAGAAGAGAAGCAGTGCTGAACCAAACCATCAACTTACAGACTGAATGTGCTGTGCCAGAGTTTCTACAGGCGACAGGACACAGACAACAGTTAGACAAAGCTGCGTGCCATCACTGACAGACTCTGTTAGGATGCAACAGGATGAATTTAAAAAACATTTTAGGAACATGGAAACTCTTTAATGGGAATCCTGCTCTACAGGTCTGCAGGTAGCTTTGAGCCTCGTTGAACCTTTTACCTTGTCTATATATCAAATGTTTACATTGCTGCAAACTGGCATCATTGACTTTATAAGCTGAACTGACTACAAGCTAAATCTTGTTGCGTTTTTAAATTCATGGTGGAGTCGAGGAGAAAAAAAAAGTGACCAAGATCAGACCAAAGTGCCATCTCCATCTTTGGGAACATGTAACCAGGCCTTCTTTTCCTACAGACTCTATCATACGTCCTGCATGAATATGCAGACAGGCTTTTGGGAAACATCTGAAGCATTTTTAAAGAATAAATATTTGTAATGTCACATTTCTACACAGTCCAGGTTCATTCAGGCCTGTTGCGTCGCCTGAGGCCGGACACGAGCTGCTCCGCTCCAATCTCCTCAGCGTTTGTCTCATGTGAGGCTTCTAAAGAGGGTATGAGCTCCGAGTGTTCCCACCCTCCTTCCTCCTCTTCTTCCTCTCTGTCACATTCTTCCACTGTTGCGTCTCCATCATATTCCTCTGCTCTCACTTCCTTCGTCTCTTCACCTTCTGCTTCATGTTTAATGTCTGAATGCTTTTCATAAACTCTTGCAGTAGGCTCTGCTTTCTCGCTGGACGGCTGCTTGTCTGAAGTATCACCTGCCCCAAGGGACTCAATCAGGTCGTCCAGATTACGCTCACCATCTGGAAAAAAAGAAGCTGATTAAAGAACAACATTTCTTCTTGTGCACGTACCGGAGTGCCAGCAATAGGCTTTGTGAGTCAGGACTACACATGACATTGTATGTTCCACTCAGACATTTTTGTGACCAGTTCAACACTTCGACTTACTCAAGTTTGCCAAAACTTTTCTCTTTTCTTTTCTGCAATTTGTAGCAAATTCACTGAACAGTATTTTTTATTTTGCACTGATGTGTGTGTGATAGGAGGTGCAGCACAGCTAGAGTTTCAAATCTCTGTCCTCTTTACTCTGCGTGTTTAGAGCCATGCCCCACATGTTTTCATTACTAACTTTATTGAAACACAGAGCTGAAGTGAACTTGATGACAGGAGGACCAGAATCCGCAGATATCTTTTTCCTCCTTTTACAGTGAGCAGTGGATTTCAGTGTTACATCTCTCCGTGCCTTTTCTCAGCAGTGTGCACACAGAGCAACGTCAAAATGCAACTATAGTATATTAGTGCATTTGATTATGTGTGTGGATGTTGGTTAAATTCATATGCACAACATTCCCAATCCAAGCTGTCCTCTTTGCATTTGACTGCAACAAGACAAAGACAAACTATTTTACAAGCCAGAAGTAAATTGAGTGCTGTCACTCAGTTTCACTATTTAATTTGCAATAATAACAATGTTACAGCACAGAATTCAGTTTCAGGCTAAGAAAGAAAACAAGATGAGGTTAGATTCCTAAGAAAAGTGTCTGCTTTGACAGCATTTTGTTGCTGCCTTGCAACAGTGCATCACATCTAAAAATGTCCACACTGCGATGATGCAGGGAATGACAGTCAGCTTAGTGTTGAGCTCCTTAGCGTGGCTGCTCCTCTCCATCAGCGCACACAGCACCATCAGCTCTGACGCCAACACTGAGCGTAGTATTTCTGCTTCGACACATCACACGTGTCAGCTGATTATCTGGAGAAATGGTTTTTAATAAACGAGCTCAGCCACAGGTTTTTAGTTGTTTTGTTTTAAAACAACTAAAAACATCTTTTTAAAATTGCATTTCGTTAACTTTTGTCTGTTTCTGTTTTATACTGTGTCACATCTGTGTGAAGCACTTTGTGATCTTTTATCTACACAATTGCTACATGAATAACATTGATTTTTTTATTCAGCCTCCATTCATTTATCTACACTTCTGTAAACACACTGATTTCAGAGTGAAACAAAAACCTGCGCTTGCGCCTGCCTAATTTGGTCCCCAGGTTGCACTGCTCGTGGCAGATTGCTGTTCATTAATGAAATAAACTAGTCGCATGTTTGTTTCTAAATGTGTGAATGAGAGACTGGCCCCACTCTGTAGCTGAGACACTCCTGTTGTGTTGAGTCCTCCTGCCTCTGGCACAGCTTAACTATTCATCGCTGTTAATTACATAACCAGGTCATTTGTAAGCGCTAACTTGATCCAGTTTGGTTGAAAGATGATCGCAGACTGACCCCATTTCATGTGTCTCGTACCAAAGTGGGTTTGAAGATGAAGATCACATGAACTCAGTTTTTATTCTGCGGAAGTAGAAACAATGGACAGGATCCAGAGGAACAAATGTCAATTAAAAAGGAAGAGTACGCTCCACCAACATGTGAGACTGTGGAGCCTTCAACTGGAAACTGCTTGGCTGAAATTGGAAACCCAGCTGCCATCCACAGAGATGATGCATGTAAAGTGTGAGGTTTGTGGTCAAACTGCAGAGTGCACACTATAAGGGTGTACAACTGGATCTCCGGGATGTGGCTCAAAATGCTTGATGGTGCAAGGAAAGGCACACAGGCCAAACTGAGTCAGACACTAAGCAACCCTGCAGCTCACTCTGCTGTCAGATGTGACTGTGGTTGTCAGCATCAACCGCCTGATTTTAAAACACAGCCCACAGTCTTCACGCCACACGCAGGATGGAAATCAAACAGTGCTGAATGCTGAGTTACTGCAAACCCAACGTTGACCATAAATGCAAAACAGAGAGAAACGTGTCAGCATCACAGTCCTAACCTGCCACGCTTCAGGCACACACATGCAGACACATCACTGTTCTAACACATGTACTTTCAAAGGAGACCTAGAATTAGACACCGTACATTACACTGACACACTACGGTGCACTGCATCAAGATTTACTCTCATGGACTGATCTGTGCAGGCGCTGCATGTAGAAACATTTCTTTAACCAATCAGTGATTTATTCAGACTTTTGCACCTGAATTTATTGAGTTTGTGAACAAACTTAGAAGTGTCTCTCACCATGCGTACGAACAAATGCGTACCATCACTACGATTAGTACCACTGTTGTATTATTATTACTTTAATATCAGCTTTGAGTGATCCTGTATTTCAGCCACAGCCTCTCTTTTAAAAAGATGTCGTCGCTCCAGTGTGGAGCCTTTTATAAAGCCTGCCGGTTTCTTCTTCCTCACTCACTTTTTCTCCTCCGGTGAGATATGTGGGCGTGTCACGTGCACACAATATGCAGATTCCACAGGCCAGTCTAATTCACTAACGTACACACGACAGTAAGAACAAAACAGGCTTTGTTATTGAGGACCATTGTTCTCAACAACCAAACATATCATGTGTAAATCAAACACTAACAGAGCGTTCTCCTCATTCATCAGTAAGAACCATAGAAACTGGATGTGTTTCTATTTTGCACACAATCTGTAAACAGCTACCACACAGCCTGGAGTCAGGCCTGCAACACCTGACAAATTCACTCTGATCACCACAAAGTGACTGAATTATGCTGCACAGTTAAAAGCAAACAACCCACTGGTGGCATGGAGGGGTGGACAGTCCATTCCTCTCTTCTTCATCAGGTACCGAATGGTCTGCAGCTGAGACATGATCTCATTCTTCTGTTCCTGGGCCACAGACTTCACGCTGGAGGAACAAAAGAGCCACGGTCAGAGAAAAACGAGACGATTCTCACACAGGGTCTGTGATTGTCATAACGGCTGTTTTATTACATGAAACTAAAGTCAGGTGATCAGCGTTTGTGGAAATGCCTTTCAGACACGGAAACTCTTAAATAGCACCGCTCAGTTTCTGATGCATGTGTGAAAAGGAGAAATCAGCACTCGACATGCACACAGGTGATCAGCTCCACGCCGTCCTGTAGACGGGTTAAAGAGTCATGTTTGAGAGCTTTGTGGGGAACACCTGGAGAAACCTCACTGGGAAGGTCACTCACCAGTTGGTCAGCGGGTCCAGCTGGGTGAGGATGGAATTGAGCATCCTCTCTGTCTGTGCAAGCCTTTGTTCCAGCTCGTTCAACTGGTTCTCTGCACGAAAGCAAACACACACACACACACACACACACACACACACACACTGGGGAAAACCATGTCTGAAACCAAACAAAACGTGCAA
This sequence comes from Oreochromis aureus, assembly GCF_013358895.1. Lineage (NCBI taxonomy): Eukaryota > Metazoa > Chordata > Actinopteri > Cichliformes > Cichlidae > Oreochromis > Oreochromis aureus. The sequence continues at coordinate 39,336,411 of NC_052958.1, read as the reverse complement.
ACACAAATCCTGTCACTCACCTGCCTCCATGGATTTTTTGGCCCCTTTGGCAAACTTGTCCTTTTGTGCCTTGTCGTCTGTAGACCTGATCTGGAACAAAAACAAACATGCGACGGCTCAAACTGTAGATGCTATCCGAGACCTGTGGTGCTGCAGGTATACGCAGTTACCTTCAAAAACTTGTATGCTGCAAACACTCCCACTCCAATGGCGTAGAGCGGCATCAGCGTGAACACATAGCCCTTATTGCTGCTCGATTTGTATTTGTCACTCTTCAGCTCTTGCTCCACCCGTTTCTTCATCTGCTGCAAGTTCTCCGGGGACTGACCAGCGCCGTTCATATTGATGGGCTGACCTCGCGCTGGGCCTGCTGACACAACATCGTGACGGACGTAAGAGACACGCTAAGAAACTGCATTCATGGCACATAAGCACCGTTCCAAATCATTTGTCTTAAAGCAGATAGTGAGGTGAGGGTCAGGGGTGTGTACCAACAAGCTACAGTGGGGGATTAAGTCATACGTTTAAGTAGTAGTATGTTTGTATGCCATGATGCCAGGTCTCTCTTGGAAATGAGATTTTAAATCTCAATGAGATTTTTACCTGAATAAATAAAGGACTAATAAAAAAAAAAAACAGTAAAAGGAGTTTTTATCATGAAATCATCTGCTGTTAAAGGCCTTTCATGCGCCACCCTGCTTTTACAGCCTTTTATAGCTTACTTAGTGTGATAGTTTATCTCTAAACAGCTACTTTAAGGCTGTTTCCTGACAGATGATAGTGACATACAAATGTCAGCATCACATTTTATGGACTGGCACTCATAATCACAAAGTGTGTGTGTGTGTGTGTGTGTGTGTGTGTGTGTGTGTGTGTGTGTGTGTGTGGAGGTAGGAGCAAGATTCAAGCTTCAATACTCATATTTCCCAAAGACCTCCTGCAAAAACAAAAGGTCTCCGAGTCATGATGACATGGTAAATAGTAAATGGCCTGTATTTGTATAGCGCTTTACTAGTCCCTATGGACCCCAAAGCGCTTTACACTACATTCAGTCATCCACCCAGTCACACACACATTCACACACTGGCAATGGCAAGCTACATTGTAGCCACAGCTGCCCTGGGGCGCACTGACAGAGACGGGGCTCTTCACCATCTGACCCCGTCACTGTCTTATTATCCTCACACACGTCGTGCAGCATCCTCACATACTGCTCTGCTTCCACAGGTCCTTCCTTGGCACTCTCCCATATGTTTTCTCTACACAGTAAACAACAAGTGTACAAATACACACATAAGGAACACGTGTAGACGATCAATGTCAAACACTATGTGCAGTAGTACTCTACAACTAGAGAACGGTGCTGGGAATCTTGATGCTCCACTTGGCCACAGATTTTAACTGACCTCAGTCCTAATGCCATTTAATGGGGGCAACACATGTAAGCCACATCTGATGTGCACTCATTCTTGCTGCTACACCACCACATCCGTCACCACCTCCTCTTCCATGTGGAAGGTTTTTCAGAGCAGGCTCCTCCATTTACACAAAGCTGTATGAACATAATCATAGTCACGTACACGTGAGCTCAGCAAACTGGAGTTTTCAAAATGAAATTAGGGCGGAGCCAGTTGTCATCCACATTAATGCTGGTATAAATTTGTTGTAACAGTGTCCCACGGGAGCGCGTACGCTCCGACTTCTGTACCTGTTTTTAAATCCCGGTAGGATTGCAACCAAATAAGGTAGCACAATCATTTTTTGCATAGGACACCAGAGGAGTTTAACGTGCGTCTTATGCATTCAGCATTCGCAGTTTCCTTCCACAAATGTCTTTGTAAAGGTCGCATAACACACGCTCCCAACAACAACATTATCATTCAGAAACAGCCTCTGCCGATCTGATCAGCTGTTAATGGCACTTCCTACGCTGGAATAAACGTCATCATATTGTCAGCATGAAAACTGGAAGGGACGTCATTTCACATGGGAAACGTAGTTTTTCCCTACAGGGCCTTTCAAAGGCTCACTGGTGTTTTTGACAGTTTTTGTATAGTTTCTGGGACGCTGAGAACTTACACTGCACTGCTGGAAACAGTTTGTTTTGATGCCATTTTGTTGCAAATTGTGCAAAATAATGTTTATTTTCATTTTTCCTGCAGTTTATCAAAGTTAGTGCATTTCAAAAATGAAACTATGAAGATGCTCAGAATAAATTTTCTGTGCTTTGAAACTATTTTATGCAGCTTTTTTGCATTTACAGTTCTGAGGGATCAAACTGTGAAACTTCTCTAACTAGAAATATGTGTAAACAAAAAAGAAACGATTTTGGAGTTTATTGCACTTTTTTGCAATTTGCTGTGGACTAAATGTGTACATATTATTACAATTTGGGATGTAACGCTTGTATTTTCGACCAAGATGGCGGCGCGTGAACAACGCGAGGCTCAGTGTCTCTCCAGAATCTGCTATTTAGCGGTTTTTTATCTACTTTTAACCGGATTATTCATCCAGAATTGCTGTGCGTTGCTGACCTACAGCAGACAAGAGATTCTGGACATCTGGACTCATAACTCCAACAGTTTTATCGCCGATCTCCGACTCATCCCAGAGATCTCCAGAACACCGGAGGCTGCCCACTCTCCCCGGCCGGGCGGAAGTGCACGCAGACGGCGCCGAGAACGTAAACAAAGGCGAGGTAGGCGCGGAGGGCTACGGGCTAAGCTAAAGCTAACACCACATCGGCTGCCTTTACCCAGTATTTTCCTCGCCAATGTCCGTTCTCTGGCAAACAAAATGGATGAGATACGGCTCTCCATCACTAACAACAGACGGATTATGGACTCAAATGTCATGTTTTTCACCGAAACATGGTTGAACAACAGCTGCCCGGACAATGCTATCGAGTTAGCAGGGCGCCACACACACCGAGCCGACAGGCTAGCAGATGACTCCGGCAAGACCAGAGGTGGAGGTTTGTGCATTTATATTAACAATGCTTGGTGCATGAACTCCCACTACTACTGAGAGTCACTGCTCACCTAATGCGGAGTTTTTAATGGTCAAATGCAGACCTTATTATCTCCCCAGAGAACTCACTTCGATCATACTCACTGCAGTATATATCCCCCGACGCTAATGCTAGGTTGGCCATGAAAGAACTTTCTGCAGCCATTAACAAACACCAGAATAAACACCCGAGGCTGCTTTTATTGTTGCTGGCGACTTCAACCACACCAACTTAAAGACAGTCCTCCCCAGATTCCACCAACATGTCTCCTGCCACACCAGAGGAGACAAGACTTTAGACCATGTTTATTCCAACCTGGCTGGAGCCTACAAAGCAACACCCCTCCCCACATTGGACAATCGGACCATCTCTCCCTGTTCCTCACACCTAGGTATTCACCACTCATCCAACGTGTGAAACCTGCTGTGAGGACAATTAAAAAAGTGTGGCCAGAGGGGACAGACGAGTGCTCCAGGACAGATTTAAAAACACAGACTGGAATATGTTCACCCACACAGACCTGGACCAGTACGCCTCATCTGTACTGGATTACATCTCGAAACCACAGACAGTGTCACCACCCAGAAACGGATCACCATGTACCCCAACCAGAAGCCTTGGATGAACCGGGATGTTCATCTCCTCCTGAAGGCCCGCAACACCGCCTTTAGGTCAGGAGATGCACACGCCTACAGTACAGCCAGGGCTAATCTAAAGAAGGGCATCAAAAAGCCAAACACCATTACAAAAAGAAGGTAGAAGAACACTTCTCCAACTCCAACCCCGACGCATGTGGCAAGGACTCCAGACCATTACAGACTACAGGACCACCAAACCCTCCCCACATCCTCTGATGCCTCCTTCCTCAACGAGCTCAACAACTTTTATGCTCGTTTTGAGCGAGGGAACCCCACAACCACAACCATAACAGACATGATGCCAGACCACCAACCTCTGACTCTCTCCCCACCGATGTAGGGAGCGGTGCTGAGCAGGATCAATGTCCACAAGGCTGCAGGTCCTGATGGTATCCCAGGCGTGTTCTCAGAGCGTGTTCTGGGAGCTTGCAGGAGTGCTCACAGACATATTCAACCTGTCCTTGGCCCACGCTGTGGTACCGGCCTGCTTCAAATCCACCTCCATCGTCCCGATACCCAAAAACTCCAACCCATCTAGCCTCAATGACTACCGCCCAGTAGCCCTCACCCCCATCATCACTAAGTGCTTAGAGCAGCTGGTCTTAGCACACTTCAAATCCTGTCTCCCCCACCCTGGACCCCCACCAATTTGCATACCGCCAGAACAGGAGCACAGAGGATGCAGTGTCCATCGCACTGCACTCTGTCCTCTCACACCTGGACAACAACAACACCTACGCCAGAATGCTGTTTATAGACTTCAGTTCAGCATTCAATACAATCCACCCCTCACAACTCATCAGGAAACTGACAGACCTGGGCATCAGTTCCCTCATCTGCAAATGGTTACTGGACTTCCTGACCAACCGCCCCCAACATGTCCGACTGGATAACCGCTGCTCATCAACAATCACAATGAACACCGTGTACCACAAGGCTGTGTGATGAGCCCTTTCCTCTTCTCCCTCTTCACCCACGACTGCAGACCTGCTGATGGTTCCAACACCATCATTAAGTTTGCAGATGACACCACGGTGATTGGCCTCATCAGTGACAACGACGAGGCCGCCTACAGGAGGAGGTGGATGCGTCTGGCTGAGTGGTGCGACACAAACAACCTGCTGCTTAACACCGAGAAGACTAAGGAGCTCATCGTGGACTACAGGAGGAATGTTGACCCACATCCACCCATCCACATTAAGGGGATGGCTGTGGAGCGTGTGAGCAGCTTCAAGTTCCTGGGAGTCCACATCTCCGAGGATCTCACCTGGACGACCAACTGCTCCAAGCTGGTCAAGAAGGCTCACCAGCGCCTCTTCTTCTTGAGGACTCTGAGGAAGAACCACCTGTCCTCAGACATCCTGGTGAACTTCTATCGCTGCACCATCGAGAGCATCCTGACCAACTGTATAACAGTCTGGTGCGGGAACTGCTCTGCCTCGGACCGGAAGGCGTTGCAGAGGGTCGTGAAAACTGCCCAGCGCATCGCCGGAGCACCACTTCCTGCCATAAAGGACATCTACAGGAAGCGGTGTCTGAAAAGGGCTGGGAAAATCATCAGAGACCCCAGTCACCCATCACATAGACTCTTCACCCTCCTGCCCTCTGGGAGGCGCTACAGGAGCCTCCGGACTAAGACCACCAGGTACCGGAACAGCTTCTTCCCCACAGCTGTCAGACTCCTGAACTCTGCCTCCTGACATCTGACCCACGTTAAACTCATGGACTGAACATACACACACCCACAACCACTAGCACTTTACCACTACTGTATAGTTCTGTGTAGATAATCATTCTGTACATACGATAATTTTTAATCCCACAACTGTTTATAACTTACATAGTTCACATTCTGTATAACTGTATATCTCAGATTTCTGTATAGTTTTTATTTCATATTTATATCCTGTTCATAGCCTGTACATAGCTTGTACTCACTACAGCCTGTACATACTTATAGTTATAGAATATTCATAACATACTTCACACTGTGTACATTATAACATACCATAATAGACCCATTTCTGTAATATACTTACACATCTCTATTATTGCTAATTTATATTGTAATATATCTATATCACGACTAAAGCACTTTCTGGATGGATGCAAACTGCATTTCGTTGCCCTGTACCTGTGACATGTGCAATGACAATAAAGTTGAATTCTATTCTATTCTATTCTATTGATGTATAGCAACTTGAAAAGTCCAAAAATGGCACTACAGCATGTAAAAATGTAAAAATGCAAAGCTCTGGCAGACTTGGTTCTATGGTGGGCTTTAAAGGGTTAACCAATGAACCCTACGACACCACACACACCCACTCCACACAGAAAGACCCCAGCCTGATGGTGGAGTTGAGTGGAGGGGCTGAGCACAGGATCCCGAGTGTGGAGAACTCATCCAGGCAAATAAAGAGTGGGCAGAGCAGCCAAACAGGTTTGAGGGCAGTGAGCAGGTGAAGCTGCAGACTGAGGCGGCGCGCTGGATGAGAGACTGCAGGTTCTGGGCAGACATGCCTGAGACAATGAACTTTTATAATCATTATTTCAAACGTGTCTCTTACATTTTTGTAGCTAGCTGTGAGGTCAGAATTAAAATGTATGCAGTCTGTTTCAGTGCTCTGGTTTTTATCTTTAATCCCACACACTATCCAAAATTTCTTTTAACTCTTCATCATGGTCATCTTCTTTAACCATGACATGTTTTACATCTGTTAGCTGTTGTGTTACTTGTTGTAGCCTTTGTTTATTAGGCTTCTGTCCTATTTCAACTTTAAGATCTGTAATGACAAATATTCAATGAAAATTAACAACTGAGCACGAAAAAGATGTATGTGCCATTACTGCTGTTATGGTAGTTCTAGTGTTAAACTAACGGCCATTTTCCTAAATTGCCATTGGAGGCTTTGACCTGCCAGGTTGTGTCTTGTTGTTCAGGCTATATTACCCTTAATTGGTAGTGGGTGAACTGGTAATTCTAAATGAATGTGAGTGGGAATGGTTGTCTGTGTCTGTGTGTTAGCCCTGCGACGGACTGGCGACCTGCCCAGGGCGTACCCTGCCTCTCGCCATGTGGTAGCTGGGAGTTGACACTTTATGTTACACGTTATCACTTGTATGCAAGCAAAAGTTATCAGTTGCGAAGGCAGCCCTGCATCAAAGACCATGCTTTAGTAGCTAGGAGACTGTTGCAGTCACCCACAGTTTACATGGAAGATGCCAGCTTGTCTGCAAACTCTTGCTAAGGACCAACAAGCAGATGTAAATTTAGAAAAAGAGCGACACAAACCAGAAATGGGGAACCTTTGATTTCATGGTAAAAGCTGAAGCCAACACATTTTAAACGGTGGAACTTTTACTCTGAAGGTAAATTGTCTCCACTTGTTGCACTTTTCACCACTGCTAGCCAACTTTGCAGTCGCCATGTTCCCCCTTCACCAACCTGCCAGCGATCAAAGCAATCCTACCTGGGTTTCTGAGACAGCTCCAAATGCTTCTTTGGAACCAATGTCACTTTCTCACTGCCACCAACCTCCACCAACCATTCACCAGCTGGTGGAGGAATGCATGTTTTTACCCACTGACTAGTGGGCTCTGGGTCTGGGTGACTGAGGCCTTCTTCACCTGACCCTCCAGCATGACACGTCCACACAGTGCACTGACATTATGTGGTTAGCGGTTACATGACTGCAAAACCTGTAACTCTTTTGTCCTCCTCCTACAAATTAGGGCTTTAGCCATTTTTCAGCATGATGTAGTTGGATTTCTCAGGACACACTTTTTGCTCCATTCTGATGTTTCAAGCGAGCATTAACTAAAGTTCTGCAGTATTGTAGAAACACATAAATGATGATGAATAACTGCATGAATACGCAGGTGTGCGGCTAATAAAAGGGCATGTGTACTTTGGGATGGAAGGACATAATTCATTAATAGCCTCCACACATGTGTGTACAGATCTCCACCAATCACACATCAGGTGCACCACTGTGAGTTCATTAGGAATAATGTGTGCACACTGAACAGACCGTGTCCTATTACGAGGCTGGATCTCATCACATGTAAAAATAAATAAATATATAAATAAGGTATAAACACACAGAGAATGTGTAATAACCGAGACATTTCTCCGTAACATTTAATACACTCGGTTTTGTTGTTTTTTTGTTTTCTCGCGATAACTAGTGCAAAGAGAACCTCAGAGTGCCCAAGAACCAGTTGTATATTCCCACCTTTTCTGCTGTAACGAGAGTCCAGTTTGGCGTCCTTCGCCGCGGTCCCGCTGCCAAAGCCGTACAACCGCGGCAGCACCACAAACATGAAGAGCACGCCCGTGAAAGCCAGAGCGACTTGTTGTGATGTTGACAAAACCATCTTCCCGTAAAGCCGGAAGGAAGGAGCAGTGTAGCAAGCAACTGACGCTGCTAAGTGCTAAGAGAGACGCGAAACAGTAACCTCACACAGTCAGGACAACGTGAAAACTCTCAGTAACGTGCATGAGTCCAAAACTCAGCCCGCTGCTCTCTGCAAAACAAGCCTCCCGGAAGGGGACGTTTTCTTCTTCTTTTTCCCGGTTTGGGTGGAGGCTGAAGAATGCCCCGTAGTGCGTTACTGCCCCCTACAGGAAGGCAGATGAGTAGCAAACGTGAACTCAGACATTAAATGAATTCAATTCAATTCAATTCAATTTTATTTATATAGCGCCAAATCACAACAAAAGTCGCCTCAAGGCGCTTTATATTGTACAGTAGATAGCACAATAATAAATACAGAGAAAAACCCAACAATCATATGACCCCCTATGAGCAAGCACTTTGGTGACAGTGGGAAGGAAAAACTCCCTTTTAACAGGAAGAAACCTCCGGCAGAACCAGGCTCAGGGAGGGGCGGGGCCATCTGCTGTGATTGGTTGGGGTGAGAGAAGGAAGACAGGATGAAAGACATGCTGTGGAAGAGAGACAGAGATTAATAACAGATATGATTCGATGCAGAGAGGTCTGTTAGCACATAGTGAGTGAGAAAGGTGACTGGAAGGGAAAAACTCAATGCATCATGGGAATCCCCGGCAGCCTACGTCTATTGCAGCATAACTAAGGGAGGATTCAGGGTCACCTGGTCCAGCCCTAACTATATGCTTTAGCAAAAAGGAAAGTTTTAAGCCTAATCTTGAAAGTAGAGATAGTGTCTGTCTCCCGAATCCAAACTGGAAGTTGGTTCCACAGAAGAGGGGCCTGAAAACTGAAGGCTCTGCCTCCCATTCTACTTTTAAATACTCTAGGAACAACAAGTAGGCCTGCAGTGCAAGAGCGAAGTGCTCTAATGGGGTGATATGGTACTACAAGGTCATTAAGATAAGATGGGGCCTGATTATTTAAGACCTTGTATGTGAGGAGCAGGATTTTGAATTCAATTCTGGATTTAACAGGAAGCCAATGAAGGGAAGCCAAAACAGGAGAAATATGCTCTCTCTTTCTAGTCCCTGTCAGGACTCTTGCTGCAGCATTTTGGATTAGCTGAAGGCTTTTCAGCGAGTTTTTAGGACATCCTGATAATAATGAATTACAGTAGTCCAGCCTGGAAGTAATAAATGCATGAACTAGTTTTTCAGCATCACTCTGAGACAGGATATTTCTAATTTTAGAGATGTTGCGCAAATGGAAGAAAGCAGTCTTACATATTTGTTTAATATGTGCGTTGAAGGACATGTCCTGGTCAAAAATGACTCCAAGGTTCCTCACATAAATGAAGCGATATTAAGAGCCATGATAGTGACACAGTAATTGCTGGGGTTGGTATTTTTCAGGGAAAATTTTTGCGAAGAACAAATTTTAAAGGTAACCGACTCACATCTCATTAAAGGTCAGTCTCATGTTTGAAGCTCAGGATCATCGGCCCTTCCTTTCAGTGTGAGCAAGTGATAGCAGGTACAGTGGTACCCTAACCGCAAAGTATCCTTTACATTTTATTAATAGGAATGAAGATACAATGAGGGCAGACTCCTTTGCTAAAAATTTGGAGATCAATTTGGTAAATGATCAAAAGAATGAAGTGTTCAGACATCTTTACCAGCTTATATTGATGGTGTTAGTGCCTCTGAGGAAACTACTGGAATGAGGCAGAAACATTACTGTGATCTATTTAACTGTGACGTTTTTGCACTGGATGAAATTGATAATAAGGAATAAGGTCTCCGACTACCTCACTGACAGACCACAGTACGTCAGACTGAAGGACATCATGTCTGACACTGTGGTCAGCAGCACAGGAGCACCACAGGGAACTGTGCTGTCCCCTCTGCTCTTCACCCTGTACACCTCTGACTTCTGCTACAACTCTGAATTATGCCACATTCAGAAGTTTGCAGATGACACAGCCATCATGGGGTGTATCTGGGATGATCAGGAAGAGGACTACAGAAGTCTGGTGAGGAACTTTGTCGCATGGAGTCACACAAACCACCTGCAACTCAACACCTCAAAGACCAAGGAACTGGTTGTGGACTTCGGGAGGTCCAGAGCAGGTCCACTGCCGGTTCAGATAGAGGGGGAGGAGGTGGAGGTGGTCAACAAGTACAAGTACCTCGGGCTGTGGGTGGACAACAAACTGGACTGGTCATGCAACACAGAGCACCTGTATAAAAAAGCCCAAAGCTGACTGTACTTCCTCAGGAGGCTGAGGTCTTTTAACATCTGCAGGAAGCTCCTGAGGATGTTTTACCAGTCAGTGGTTGCTGGAGTACTTTTCTATGCTGTGGTGTGCTGGGGGAGCAGCACAGCAAAGAAGGACTCATCCAGGCTGGAGAAACTGATCAGGAAGGCTGGCTCTGTGGTCGGCATGAAGTTGGACACTCTGGTGACAGTGGCAGAGAGAAGGACACTAAAAAACTGCTGGACATTATGGACAATGCTGGGCATCCTCTGCACACGGCCATAAACAACCAGAGGAGTCTGTTCAGTGACAGGTTGCTTCTCCCAAAGACAAGAACCAACAGACTTAAAAACTCCTTTGTCCCACACGCCATCAGACTGTTTAACTCCTCTCTGGAGGGGAGAGGGAGGGGAAACAGGGGGACAAAGGAGGGGGGAACAACTAAGCTGTAGTGCCTCTTCACTTCACTGTGCAATACGTTTGTTAATAGTCAACGGTGCAATAGACCTCAATACTTGAAATGTGCAATTCACTTGCATTTTTATTCCTATTTATTCTATTTATCCCCTTCGTATATTTTATTTATATATGTCTCTGTATTTATATATGTGTGTATATATAATATTCTGCTCACGCTCTGTAACTTCTGTCGGTGCTGTGCTTTTGGAAACCGAATTTCCCAGAGGAACCCACCCGAGGGATTAATAAAGTTTTATCTTATCTCTTATCTTATGTGGAAGTGTCATCAAGGGAAATCTATGATGCAATTAGAACATTAAAAGACAGTAAGGCATGCTGGATATGATATCTGCTGAACATTAAAGTTTGTTGGTAGGAAACTTTGTCCTCTGCTTGCTATTTGTTTCACAGGGTTCATAGTTCATGGTTAGTAACCATTATTAAAGACAAGGTGGGAAAAATAAACAGCAAGAATAATTATCGATCCATAGCCTCATCTAGCACGTTATCCAAGGTTCTAGGAAAGAATATTTTGAATAGAATTGAACTTTTTGTCATGACCTCTGATAAATCGAAACATGATACAGATATGTGTATTTTTGCCCTGAAGGAAATTCTGGATCTGTATAACAGGCACGGGTGTAATTCCATAATTTTTATTTTATTGATGCCTCCAAAGTTTTATGTTTAAATGGATGATTTGTCAAAGCTGTTAGATGACTAACATCTAACAACGGGTTGTGTAGTTGTTGATACTAGAGTTAACTATTTGATGTATGCAGGTGATTTAGTGATCCTATCCCCATGTAGTGCTGACCTTCAACAATTATTGAGGGCCTGCTCTCAATATGGTGTAGAGCTTGATATTCATTATAACGCTAAGAAGAGTAATAGTTTGACTGCCAGAAGTAAGGAGGACCAGAATTGAGTCATTCCCAAATTCTCTCTATCAGGCTCCATTCTTAAAGTTTGTACTGCAGTTACATATTTAGGGCACTACATATGTGATGATTTGTCTCATGATATGGACAAAGACAATGCTGGTTATTTTATGCACAAGCTAATATGTTGAGCTGTTAGCATGGTTGGTGTACTGTTCCAGTGAAGGTTGGACAAATCCTTCTGCACTCCAATGTACACTGCTCGTTTGTGGAGGAGCTACAGAGCTGCATCATGCTGTAACTCACTGTAACATATATGATGGAATGAGGCTGATGCTCAAGTGGCCAAGGTGGTGGAGCAGTGCAAGCCACATGTTTGTTAGTGTTGGAGTACCTGCCTGTCTGATGCACAGGTGTATGTGTGGACTAAAGAACTCCAGAACCAGTAAGTTATGGAAACACTGGTGTTCTAGACTCAGTGTAATTGTGTGACACTGTGGAATTTGTTTAAAATCTTTTGTGTGTGTATTTTGTATGTATTTATTTTATTTGCCATGGACCCATGTGTGTCTTTCAAAAACTGAAACAAAATGAAACTAAAATACTAAAGTAAAGTACAGATACCTGAAAACTGTAGTTAATTACAGTAATAAAGTACTTCCCGTCTCATGCACATATGGCGGAGTATACAGTTAGTAGTTTGTTTAATGGTCATACTACATAAAGGAGGTGGTGGTGCAGTTTTTTTTATTTTAAAGTTGCTAAATTCTGCTCCTCCAAACAAACTCAGTAGGACAGAAACATATACGCAGTTAATTCAGTCATGTTAGCTTACTCACCCATTGAGTTTCCACAGTCAAACCCAGTTCACATAACAGCCACCAGTGAACACCTCACAAATGATGACTCGGCTAAAAGCTTGACGAAAAAAAGATGCTTTTGAAAATACAAAGTATATGCTTAAATAACTCCTCCTTCGCCACTTGCTTGACTCACTTCTGCTAGTTTTTGTGTAAAATTAGAAAACCTTTTGACAAGACAGAAAACAGTTCAATATTAGCATCATGTAAGACTATAATGTAAGATGTAAGACATGTAAGACTCAAAAACAACACAAACTTCCACAAATCCACTACAAACTGGACCTGGGATCAATCTGCTTATTTGCACACTCAGTCACATAGTTACTGAACACATGTAAATTATATATGAAACTACATTTGCACATTTTGCATCTTGCACATGTCTTCGTCCGGTTTCGTCTACAATATCCTGACTCATAACTTGAACCTGGTATTCAGTACCTGCTGCACAATCCACGTCGTATTGTCTGTGTCCTGTCTTTGGTTATTGTACATAGATATAGACGAGCGCTCTTCCTGCCGCTCTGACCCCAGTCACTCTCAGTTAGCTCCCCCGTAGCTCTGCTCTTTATTGTGGTTACATGAATATGCATAGGTTCATTAATATATGACATCTTACACAGACATACATGTGAACAAAGAGTACCGTCTGTATGTACGTGTAGGTGCGTGTGTGTGTGTCAAGATGTGACCCTGTGAACGCCTCCCTAAAAAGCCGGTGCCAGGAGTCCAGCGGTCCACCGAAACAAAGGGCCCTTATACTTAAACAAACACAGAGTAGGTGTCCTCCTATAACATAAATCAAAAAGAGAAGGTACGACCTCTATCATGACCTTAGGATGTGTGTGCATGCCAGAACACTCTGATCCTTAGCAGTCTTTCCAGGGGTGATTTTAGCCCATTTTGCTTCAGCACCCCCAAAATGAATCAAAGCACCGCCAAAGATTTCTTACTTTTTTTTTTGACAATATTTGCTGTTTGTGTGACACACTACTTAAAAACATAAAAAGCATACAGTACTTGGTTGAGACGTAACCAGCTCTCCCCTACTCTGGCTCTAGCACCCTTGCTGCATTACACCAGGCAACCTGCAGTGTTGAAAACTTGTTTTCCGATGATGTTTGCTACCCTACAATCCGTCCTGCTCTGTAGTAAAATCAGCGACATTTGACCGTCCTGTTGCTCCCATTGAAATGTATACAGCCTATTTAAAATCTAAAACTTCAAATTGTCCATAGCTTCTGTTGTTACCACTGTCCTGTTTGAAATGGATACTAACTAGCTAACTGACTGTATGCCCATTAACCTTATAACTCTTGTTGTGTGTGTGTGTGTGTGTGTGTGTGTGTGTGTGTGTGTGTGTGTTTGTGTACAGAGAGACAGCCAGGTTCATAATGGATATGAGGAAGTTTTTTCAAAAAAAGGAGCCACATTCAGGTAAAAGTGTAAAATCAAATAATCCGTTAATCAAGAATAATGTTGGATCAGTGTTTCAATATTTATATCTTTTATTAGATGTTCTTGTGGTTTGGTTATTTGCCTTTTGGTTGAAAGTACACTGAGAGAGGACTTTTTCATTAGTGATCTTAATAGTATTTTTTCATATTAATGTAATTTTTTCATCTATTTGAATACAATCTATTTGTGTATGATTGTCAGTCCAAAGAAGGAGAGAGGAAAGAGGGGAACATGAGGAGAAAGTACAAGGTCAGGAAGAACCAGGTAAGAAAACAGACAGGGAACAGTGACAGGCAAAACAGAAAGTTAAACTGACAAAGAGAAAAAACCTGATTTTACTCACACAATCAGGAAGTTTTGTCCTCGCTATATTAAAGCTGCTATACAGAATCTGCAAAACAAACTGGGTTGAAACATTTTGACCCTCTTTAACAACATTCCAACATAACATTATCATTGATTGGGGAGATTAAAATTAATGATATATTTTTATGTGGTTCAGCCACAACTCTACTAAAACCTCAGCCAGTAATAGGTAGGCCAACTTTTGGACTGTCCAGTTGTCTGTATGACTGCCGCAGTACGTACATCACATTTGCCACATCAGAAAGTGCCAAACAGAGCCCTGGTGGAGTGAGGAGCTGTAACGAGAAGCAGATGCTCTGTTTATATTCTAAAAATGTTTTAAGCTTGTTTCAAAGATTCTGTACAGCAGCTTTAAATGTTTTCCAAAAGCACACATACACTTATCAGTGTTTCTCAAACTTTTTACAGTGTGTACCACCTGATAAAAATGTCAGGCTCTCCCAAGTACCACTATGAAAGCATGAAACTCATAAATCTCACAACACAAAATTAGTATTATTAAATTAGTTAAATTAGTATCTGCAGTAAAGATTTTTTCATACATTGTATACATTCTACCACAGGCAAAGTTGCCTCCATTTTTATAGTTTTTTTATTAATATTTTGTAATAATGTATTCTGTTTTGGGAGTGTTTTTTATGTATCTGTATTATACTGTTTACTTCTTACTCACTATGAGCATCATTCATTATTCTCCCCCAGGAATTAAGGTTAGGATATGTATTTTTTTTATTCCAATCCATTCTTCTTTTGCAGCATTTAAATAAACTTTATCAGATTTGATGGTTTTGTTACAGACTTTTCAAAAAAGTGTTTTGTTTTTCTTTCACGGATTAAATTGTGTTAAAATGTACAAAACAGTGATGTCACGTTTTGTGATGAGGACCCAGGCACAGAGAGACTTGATGAATTTAAGAATCTTATGATTTAATAAAGGAATTTGCAGACTTGCACAGAGATGGTAAAATTTGGATGAATGATAACAGAGACGAAGACAAGGACAGAGAGGAACAGGGGTTTTAAATGCACCAAGGAGACATTCAGAGGGAACTCAGGACAACTGGAGACATTTAAGGATGCAGGGACTCACAGAGACAGGGAAGAAGTCTCATCGTGACGTGTAAAGTTTATCTTGCCTGGCTGGGCAGCTCTCTGGGTGCTCAGCACCCCCAAAGCTCTAATCCTAGAATCGCCCCTGCCTCTATCATTATACAATTGATTATACACCTCTAAGCATATATGAGTATATGTTTCTAAGCATAAATGACAATCCAACAATATAAACCTAACAAACATAATAAGAACATGCTGACCTTCTGCTGAGGTCATGTTTTCGCCAGAAAAAAATATTTTCCCTTTTACGGCTAGTTCCACAAACAGTTGGAAAAAAGCAGTTTGAAAGAAGTTTCTGTTGCTATTGGTCAGTTTTTCCTGAGTCACATCACTACTGCAAAATTCTTTACAATAGAGACAAAAGAGACGATACATTTTCCCACAACCCTTTACTTTGTACAGTAAAATACTGTAAAAAAAATTTGACAGCATGTTATGATACAAATCCTCGTAAAGTACTGTTAAATTTACTAAAACTCTTTACACTGAAGGCTTTCCAGGGACTTTTTAGAACATCCTGATAATAAAGAATTACAGTAGTCCAGCCTGGAAGTAATAAATGCATGAACTAGTTTTTCACCATCACTCTGAGACAGGATATTTCTAATTTTAGAGATGTTGCACAAATCACAACTAAGCTGTTAAAACACTGAAAGTAGCCTCTCATAAAGCACACATCTCACATTCTTATGGTTTGTGAGCTGTAATAACAAAGGATCAGTCATTTCTACCTTATTTTGCTGTTGACATTTTTATGTTGTTTTCAACCAGTGAAACATATTTCAGCTACACTTGTGTCTTTGAACACACTCAACTTCAAAGCCAGTGTAAGAACAGAGAAATCCATCATGATATAATGCATTTTTTCTGTCATGATGTGTGAGGCAAATTTATGTTTATATATAAGATTATTTAAGACCACTCATTTGTTTGTTTGTTTGGCATGTCAGCAGCACTTTGTCTTGTAACCTGCTAATATTGCAGTAAAAGCAGGGTAATAAGATTGAAACAAGAAGGTAATAATATGAAAATAACCAAGTAATAACACAATATAAGCTCTGTAATAGTACAATGAAATGTATGTAACTGAGTAATAATTCCTAACAATATGATAAGCTGCTAATGTTAAAATAGTAACTAATAGTAACTCTGTGGGTTAGGATACACCATCATTTGTGCTGTGATAATCATTTATTGATTCTGTACGTGCATCAACCCTAACCCCATCCCTCTCATGGAAAGATGTGAGTGATTAAAGCAATAGAGCGATGATGCATTTTTTTAATGCATGGATAACCCGGAGCGTTATCCACCTGCCATGGTCACAGAACTGAAACAGAACGTTCTGTACACAGGTAACGTGTACTGTCAATGATATTTGTATTCACAGATTATACAGAGCCAAAACATGATGCTATGGATCCTTCCATTCAGACAGGACAACCTAACACAGAGAAGGCCAGAATCTTCCAATCACAGCATAAGCAGTGTGCGTTATTAGGACAAATGATGAAACAGAAATCAAATTCAAGTTTAAAGCATACAACAAATAAATAATCTCTGCAGTATTTTAATAAGCTATGTGAAAGAAAAAAAAATGCAAAGATTTTTAAAAAGTTTTTAATTATTTGCTTGTTTTCCAAAGTAAAACCACAGAGTGAAAGTATTTCACTACATGAAATCAAGTAAATTAACACACTGACAGTCTGAGAGCTTCAATGCAAGTGAACAAGGCCGCAGCCTGTTGGTGTTTCAATGAGTGTGTGGATGATTATAAAGGGCTTTGGGTCTATTAGGCCATTCACCTCTGAATACAATATAGTTTAAAAACCCTGCAACAGACAACATTTGTTTTAGTGCTTCAGCTACCTTCAGTGCTTACCTCGTATTTCTGTGGGGTATGTACAAGAAGCATTACCATTAATATTGCATCTTACTCAGTTAGGACTAAAAACTGATGAGTTGTATGATAATTGTAAAGACTGATGTATTTGTCTTCTCCACAGCAACAATCCACAGACAAAATACACAGTGTGAGAAAGTTTAGGGAACATAGCTTCCTCTGACTGGAGTTAATAATAATAATAATAACGATAATGTAATTTTGAAAAAATGAGCCGGACATCAAAGTTATTAGAGTAAAGAAATAAAAAAAAAACACGAACTACAGCTCAAAACAGTCTCCGACCTGGAGACGCATTCTTTTTCAGGAAAACTAAAGGGATGCAAACTGTGGCGGGAAACTGAAAAGCAGCGGTCTAACAGCTGAAACCGAGACCGGTACACATCCATTGTAAACCCCCCCCAACGGGAGGAACACAGGAGCGCCCCCCCCTCATCCTAACACAGCGCATTACTCACCTGTCTTATCTGCAGCACCAGTGTTGATTTGCTGTTTTATCTTTATTGGTCGCTACCACATGTTCCTCCAAAATGGTTCTAATACATAGACGGTGCACACGTGATCAATGTTGTGTGAACATTTTTGATCATATGTGTTAGGAGACCTGGTCGTCGACCCAAAGTTTTGAGTTTTCATTATTATTGTACTTTGATTTTGCCTTTATTTATCATTTCTAGTCTTTTGGTTTCTTTGTTAGAGTTCTGCCTTCTGGTTTCTGTTCTGTGTTCCATGGTTGCTCTGTCTCCCCGCTCTGCTGTATCCCCCTGTCAAGTCCACGTCTCTGTGTTACGTTTCCTGTTTTACTTTGAAAGACCTTGTTTCATGTCTGGTTATTCATGTTAATGTATCTGGTTTTGCTTCCCTTGTTGCCCTCCTGTTTCCCATTCCCTGATTGCTCCCTCTGTGTATTTTAGCCCTGTGTTTTCCTTTCTCTGTGTCGTGATCTCCATCATCCCATGCTGTGGGTTCGGTCCACCTGCCCGCCTGCCTAGTTTCTGTATTCCCAGTTTAGCCAGCTTTCTGTTTTTGTCATTTAGTAATAAATCTTTGTTTTAAGTCTGCACTATTGGGTCCATCATTCATCCTATCCTGCCTGCACACAGCCTACACGTGACAATATGAGCCTGAAGCAAACAGCCTTGGTAAACAAAGACAGTTCAAGGTGTACTCAATTATTATTATTATTACAAGGTGTGTGCACGCGCTTATCTTACTGGATGCGGAGGAGAGCCCCTCCCCCTCCGACAGGATTTAAAAAAATCAGACTTGACTGGTTTGACCTAAGTAACTTTGTACCAAGGTTCTTGAGAAGCATCTCTTTGAAAACTGCGTTTTTGAAGGTGAGTTGAATAGACTCTGACTTACTGTTAAAATGCTCTGAGATGGGATGCGCACTTTTCTGTTAACAAGCTGCAGCACCTGATGGCGCTGATGTGTTAATGTGCGGTCATACAGGTGAATGTATTGTGTTGTATGTACAGCATTTATCTCTAGTCTACCCCTTACTCTAAAATTAACTAAACGAATAAAACTCTGGTATTCAGTCTGCTGCTAGTGTTAACGTCTACACTCCACAAAGTGTTATTTGTACAGCTTAACAAATGTTTTGAAACATCATTAAGGTGTGAATAAACAGATTCATCAAAACATTTATTCATTAAGAGCCGAGAATACTCTCCTGCATTGGCAGCTTTAACAGTGTGGCTAAAGGCACGATGGCCTCTGGTTTTCAGCCTAGACTTTGTTGCATTAAGAGCATCTGGTTTGAAGATCTTAGTGGGGTTTTTTTTAGGATTATACAAATGGAGAAGTTCTGTTAAATAGCTAGGCGCGATATTGTTTAAGATTTTATAAGTGAGTAAAAGAATTTTAAAATCAATGCGAAATTTCACAGGAAGCCAGTGTAATTTAGCTAAAACCGGAGTAATACAATCATGCATTCTGGCACCTGATAAAAGGCATGCAGTAGCATTCTGTACTGATTGCAAACGGTAGAGAGGGGAGTGAGGGAGGCCAAAATAAAGGGAGTTACAATAGTCCAGTCCAGAGGTCATGAATGCATGAGTAAGCTTTTCAAGGTCCTTGGGGGAAAGAAAAGGCTTAGCTTTAGAAATTTGACGTAGCTGATAAAAACTGGATTTAACCACAGTAGATACTTGTTTCTCTAATTTGAAGGAGCTATCCAAGAGTGGATGATCTGATATCGTCGTGTTGGTGTTGTTCCCAGATCATCATGAAAATGTTGTTCTAGGTTCAACATTGCAAGTGACCAATCACATTGTTGTGACGTTATTCTTTGGCGCGCCAAGTCATTCGTGCATTTATGAAATTCCAATGTTGCAAGGACAATATCAGTTCTGCTTACCGTTTATTAAAGGGTCAGGGTCAGGGTCCGTTGATCGGCGGACAGAAGTTTCAGTTTCTCGCAGCTTAAGTACAGTTTTTTGTTTTACGGTGTGAGAGGAGTAGGAATATTTTACTGCTATTATTTGCTGCTATTAGTATAATCATCATTAATATTTCATGATTGAGAGTGATGTTGCATTCAGATGCATTCAGATGTTCAAATATATTGGTATTATATAAGTCTTTACTATAGGTCCAGTAAGAACCACTTTAAATTGTGGAGTTGAATCTATAGTTTAAAGGTTTTTGAATGTTTTGTATTCTTATACTGAAGTCTTCAGTGGGTGAGAAGCTGACTGCAGGCTGACAGGAAATGCGTCTGCAAGCCATGCTTTTGCAGAAGTGAAACTGTTCAGAGAGCAGATGCACACTCTGTGCACCCACAGACAGACGAGACATACACAGACTTAGTTAGAGGGATCACTGATAGGGGAAAGTTCAAATTGTTTTGCTTGGGGTTGCTGTTAGACTATATTAGGAGGAGCAAACATATTGGCAGATCTGAGAAGGAAAACCTGTGTTATGAAAATGATTTTAATCTTTTATACATGATTGCATTTGAGCTTATTAAAGAGCTGTGGCTCCTGGTCAAGTGAAGGTCAGAAACTCTTGGCGGGCGTGATGATCTGCCAATACACGGTGAGGAGGACAGGAGCTCTGAAAGGAATTGCAACACACCTGCTTACATGACATATGCCTGGAGTTATATCCTTATATCCTTATATTCTTTAGAGCTAAGAGTTAAGTTTGTATCATTTATCACTTATATCCTTTTGAGTAAGTCTTAAGTTTCATTTATGTTCAGTTTGAGTAAGTTTCCTTCAGGGTTTGAGTATCACCATTTGAGTGTGACATTTAGAAGTCACACATAGTTCAGCTGTGCACGAGCACAGGCCTTATGTCTGGCTAGGACGAGGGGTGTGAGGTGAGCCGGAGTGCAGGAGAGGTCATGACACATACATAGCATACACTGCAGACACACACACACATGCACACCATAATAGATCTATTTTGGTAGGGCAGAAGTGAAGATGTATTTTTGCTGCAAGTGCAGAATTGTGCCGACGTACTTAGAGGAAGTGCACCAGATCTCCCACAGGGAAGCGACAGCAAAGACGAGCTGAGGGGAAGCACCGACCCGAAGACAATGTTCTTTAAAACTATGTTAAAGGTTGTTGACAGAACATTTGTGGTTTTGGAGTGACGTATGCTTTGTTTAAATCTGCCTAGCAACAGAAAAGGGGGCTGTACTAGCTTAACCCTATAAAACCGTTGTTTGAATATGGTAAAGCAGTTCAATACTGATTGGGTTGTTGAACTCACACATGTGTTCATTAAAATGCCGTCTAAATTGCACACGCACACGGCATTTAAAGGTAAGACACTGCCTGTTGAAATATATTTCCAAAAGGTGTCACATTGGGCATGTCAAATTAAAAGTCTACTCACTGTAATTACTGATGAATGTCTGTTTTTTAATTTTGGTGAAGTTTTCATGAAGT
Source organism: Oreochromis aureus (assembly GCF_013358895.1). NCBI lineage: Eukaryota > Metazoa > Chordata > Actinopteri > Cichliformes > Cichlidae > Oreochromis > Oreochromis aureus. Next base: position 39,315,161 of record NC_052958.1, on the reverse strand, counting down.
TTACCGGTTGAAGTAATGATAATGAAGTATAAGTGACAGTACTGAGTAATGAGAATAAAGGAATGAAGAGAGTTAAGGCAGTTGGACTGCTAAGCAGTTGGACTGCTAAGTGAACTTAGAATGATAGGGAATTTGGTCATTGTGTGGGTTAAAGTCCCGTTGGTCATCTGGTCTACGTGTGATGGTCATTTTTGTGGGTTAGAGTCCCCTATGTCCACAACGGGAGATCTGCCTCAATCTTAATCCTGTTTTGGGTGTAGATTGTTGTTTCAAATTACTCTAAATTACTTTAGGACGAGGAGTCTGGGACCCTTAAGAAGCGCATTTTCTCGGAGGTAACGCTCCCTCCTGGATAAAGACGTTTATCCTTGACCTAGCGGCGACTAAATGGGATAGTGTAGTGCACGACAAACCGGGAGAACTGGGGAACCTCCAAAATTGCTAGGAGTTAGAGTCTCCCTATTTTTGCGCTTATTGGGCATGCTGGCAAATTAAGTTAGGTTTAGAAATCTGGACAGGATAGTCTGGGACTGCCCTGGTGAATTGAGCACAAAAAGTCTGGGACTGATCGGTTGGACCGTTATGTTATATTTATCGAAATTGGTAGGAGCTAAGAGGCCTAAAAAATCTGCGCAGTTGTAATTAAAGACGTCTGTAATATAAAATATGAGATCTATGAGTAAGATCAGTCTCTGTGTCACCAATGCACAGCCGGATGTGCACTGATGGTGTGTGTAAATGCAAATGAGGAGCGGTGACAGAGAGAGGGTGGTTTCAGTTTCGAGAGTATTGAGTTTTATAACTATTGTTTGAAAATATTGCTAAATGCCTGTAAGTAAGATGCTGGTTTTGCTCATTAGAATTGTATAAATACAGTTTGAATATATTAGTGTGTATGTATAGTTTTTCCCGAAGTCGCAAAAGTATGCCGTCACAACATTCTGATTGGTCACTTGCAATGTTGATCCTGGAACAACATTTAGTATGATGATCTGGGAACAACACCAACACGACGATATCAGATCGTGCATCCAAGAGTACCCCAAGGTCTTTTACAATGTGGGAGAGGTAGCTAGCAGGGGGGCCAAGGGTATCGGTTAGTTGGTTCAGAGGGTTATGGCTGTCAAAGACAATAACTTCAGTTTTACTCTCATTCAAAGTAAGAGAGTTTTGAGACAATTAAAAACCCTTAACAAAGCTGTCTCAGTACTATGTCAAGGCTTAAAGCCAGACTGGAACTTTTTAGTAATACCATTGGTATCTAAGAAGGTCTGAAGTTGTTTACAGACCATGTTTTCCAGGATCTTTGACATAAACAGAAGTTTCGAAATCAGCCTTTAATTTGAAAGAACACTGGAGTCAAGATTAGTCTTCTTAATAATGGGTTGAACAACACCATGCTTGAAGGGAGACGGTACACAGCCTGAGGACAGTGATGCATTCAATATAAATAAAATACAGAGCCCAATAGTATTCAGGGCTTCCTTGAAAATATGGGCAGGGAGAATATCATGTGAGGAATTGGAGATTGTTAATGCTGGGCTTACACTGTGCGATGTTTGGCCCATTTTGAGCCGATTTTTCAGTCGTGCGACCGTTTTGGTGATCGGCCCGAGTTTGGCCTTCATCGTGTGTCGTACATCGTGTAGTATACATGGGGTAACGAGAAGCGATTAACACTTCACGACCAGCTCCCAATCATCATTCGCTTGGTCGAGAGGACCGTCATGAGGGTGTCACCTCAGCCGCTCACATTGAGCATGTGCAAACACATAAATGTCGGTGAAAAAGACGGAGTAGCACAGCAGTGCAGCGTGTGATCTGGACACAAGCGATGGAGGCACTTGTAGAACTTTGGAAAGCTCATCCGAGCCTTTCCGATGTGGCATCACAAAATTATCACGACCACAACAACCATGAAAATAGTTGGATCTACACTGCTGCTCAATCACAGCTGCCTGATCAATGTTTTTCATTAGCAATTTAGCAAAGTTGATTGTGGTGGTGTGCGTGTCTGTGTGAGTGAGAGACAGAGAGGGAGAGCGAGCAACAGAATTTCCGTTATAACCTTCATTTTATGGACGCACAGTGTGAGCACTCAGGTCGCATCAGAGCATCGGGTCGTATAGTGTGAGACCCTGCATCGTGACCTATGAACTTCTAACCCCTGCGAGTCAATCGTGCAGTTTGAGCTGAAGCTGAATAACGCGACTGAAAAAATCGCACAGTGTATGCCCAGCTTAAGTGATCAATTATTTCCTTTACATCCGAAAGAGAGACAGCCTCAAACTGCTGAAAGACAGCAGAGCATCTAGAAACTGGCACTTGATGTGAGACTACCGATTAAAAACGGGGCCCTTAAAGTTGTAATTTTATCAATAAAATACCTTAAAAACTTTCACAAAGGGCCGGAGAAGCCTCCTTATATGCGATGGCACAAGAATTAATCAGAGTTAAAAATGTTAAAAAGGGCACGAGGCTTGTGGAAATTGGTCCAAATAAGACCTGATAGGAAGGCAGATTTAGCAGTTTTCACAGTCTTCCGATATTTCGACAAACAATTATAGAGGATTTCCACTGACACTTCAAGTTTGTCCTTTTTCCACTTCCTCTCAGCATGACTGCATTTGCGCCTGAGAGCACAGGTAGTTTCATTCAGCCAGGGTTGGCGTAAAGACTTAGTACGCTTAGTCTTTGGAGGAGCCACAGTGTCCAGGATAGTGGAGCATGTGGAATTAAAAGGTTGGTAAGCTCATCAACTGATAAATCCACAAGACGGATGGAGTCAGAGAGGGCAGAGTTGCCCAGTCACATCATTGTACAGTCACATTATAGAAAACACTGCATGTAAAGAAAACAAAATAGTAAATAAAAAGGTCAAGGCTTTCATACACTTTATTTAAACATGTACTTGTTGAGGCCATCTTACAGTGTTGTGACAGCAGCCATCACTCAGGTCTCTGTGAAAAGCACTCATGGCCAATTTATCAAGTGTCATGAGACTTTAGCAAAGAACCTAAAACTGAGCTTGTGGTTTATTGTTAGGCAGTGGAGCTAGTTTTGGTCATCATGCAAATACAGTATACTGTTTAGTAAACCCAGGAACCCTGCAGTATGCTGCGACTGAAGAAATCATTTAATGAGTGACAGAAATGTACTCTCTGTATCCAGAAGAACTTTTTAAAATTTGTTCCAGATTGGAGGCTTAAACTACAACAGCCTTTTGGTCTCTTATATCAAAGGCTGCACTTAGGTCACTTTAAATTCAAAGGAAATACTTATCTCTAAAGTGATGCATTAATTTCATTAAACAAACTACACTTTATATAAAAGATGGCTTTCATGTATTTTAGTGTTGCCCAGCTTTGTTACAGGTTCAAACTGGGATCAGTCCAAAGTGTTGCAGTAAAATCCTTGGTGTTTAAGCAACATTACTTCAGTTGTATTTGAGGTAGAAAAAGAAATAAACTAATGACGGCAGGGAAAGTACCCAGTGCAGATTACTGGATTCATGTAGAATATATTAACAAAGAGATGTGTTTGTTGAGAAATATGCACAGAGTTTCAAAAACGACCTCCTACCATCCATCCATCCATCCTCATCCGCTTTATCCGAAGTCGGGTCGCGGGGGCAGCAGCCTAAGCAGAGAAGCCCAGACCTCCCTCTCCCCAGCCACCTCCTCCAGCTCATCCGGGGAACACCAAATGCGTTCCCAGGCCAGCGAGAGATATAATCTCTCCAGCGCGTCCTGGGTCTGCCCTGGGCCTCCTCCCGGTGGGACATGCCCGAACACCTCACCCAGGAGGCGCCCAGGGGCATCCTTGTCAGATGCCCGAACCACCTCAACTGGCTCCTTTCGATGTGGAGGAGCAGCGGCTCTACTCTGAGCCCCTCCCGGATGGCCGAACTTCTCACCCTATCTCTAAGGGAGAGGCCAGCCACCCTTCGGAGGAAGCTCATTTCTGCCGCTTGTATCCGCGATCTCGTTCTTTCGGTCACTACCCACAGCTCGTGGCCATAGGTGAGGGTCGGGACGTAGATCGACCGGTAAATTGAGAGCTTCGCTTTTACACTCAGCTCCCTCTTCACCACGACGGACCGGTGCAGCGTCCGCATCACTGCAGCCGCAGCACCAATCCGTCTGTCGATCTCCGGCTCCCTTCTCCCATCACTCGCGAACAAGACCCCGAGATACTTAAACTCTCCACTTGGGGCAGGAACTCATCCCCGACCCGGAGTGGGCATTCCACCCTTTTCCGGCTGAGAACCATGGCCTCAGATTTGGAGGTGCTGATCCTCATTCCCGCTGCTTCACACTCGGCTGCGAACTGTTCCAGTGCGAGCTGGAGGCCCCACCCGATGAAGCCATCAGAACCACATCATCCGCAAAAGCAGAGATGAGATTCTGAGGCCACCAAGTGAAAGCCCTCCGCCACTTGGCTGCACCTAGAAATCCTGTCCATAAAAATTATGAACAGAATCGGTGATAAAGGGCAGCCCTGGCGGAGCCCATCACCCACCAGAAACGAGTCCGACTTATTGCCGGCAATGCGAACCAAACTCTTACAACGGTTGTATAGGGATCGAATGGCCCGTAGCAGTGGGCCAGACACCCCATACTCCCGCAACACCTCCCACAGGACACCCGAGGGACACGGTCGAATGCCTTCTCCAAGTCCACAAAACACATGTAGACTGGTTGGGCAAACTCCCATGCACCCTCAAGTATCCTCGAGAGGATAAAGAGCTGGTCCAGTGTTCCGCGACCAGGGACGAAAACCGCATTGTTCCTCCTGTATCCGAGGTTCGACTAACGGACGAACTCTCCTTTCCAGCACCCTGGCATAGACTTTCCCAGGAGGCTGAGGAGTGTGATCCCCTGTAGTTGGAACACACCCTCCGGTCTCCCTTCTTAAAGATGGGGACCACCACCCCGGTCTGCCAGTCCAAGGGTACTGCCCCTGATCTCCACGCAACATTGTAGAGGCGTGTCAACCAGGACAGCCCTACAACGTCCAGAGCCTTCAGGAACTCGGGGCGGACCTCATCAACACCAGGGGCTCTGCCACCGAGGAGTTGTTTAACTGCCTCAGTGACCTCGACCCCAGAAATTGGCGGGTCATTCCCTCATCCCCAGACTCTGCTTCCTCCTCGGAAGACGTGTCAGTGGGATTAAGGAGGTCCTCGAAGTATTCCTTCCACCGTCTGACAATTTTCTCAGTCGACGTCAGCAGCGCTCCGCCAGCACTATACACAGTGCAGGTAGAGCACCGCTTTCCCCTCCTGAGACGCCTGACGGTTTGCCAGAATCTCTTCGAGGCAGTCCGAAAGTCTTTTTCCATGGCCTCTCCGAACTCCTCCCACACCCGAAGTTTTTGCTTCAGCCACTGCCCGAGCCGCATTCCGCTTGGCCTGTCGATACCTGTCAGCTGCCTCTGGAGTCCCACAGGCTAACCAAGCCCGATAGGACTCCTTCTTCAGCCTGGTGGCTCCCTTCACCCCTGGTGTCCACCATTTGGTTCGGGGATTACCACCACGGCAGGCACCAACCACCTTTGCGGCCGCAGCTCAATGCAGCAGTTGCAATGGAGACGCTGAACATGGTCCATTCGGACTCAATGTCCCCAGTCTCCCTCGGAATGTTGTTGAAGCTCTGCCGGAGGTGTGCGTTGAAGATCTCGCGGACTGGGGCCTCTGCTAGACGTTCCCAGCACACCCTCACTACGCGTTTAGGTGCACCGGGTCTGTCCAGCGTCCTCCCCCGCCACCTGATCCAACTCACCATGGTGATCCTACCATTGTTTTCATATAAGAAGAATATAGACCTAAGTTCACATCAGCGTTCTTGTTAATGACTCTGTCTGTCTATGGGTACATATTTCTTTAGCTTTTACAAATATGTGATTGTCATATATTTTATGGGAGTGTGTCATAAAGATAACGGTGTTTGTCTGCACACTAACATGGCAGATCACCTTGGTGTTCTGCAGATTCGTCTACACGTGTTTCTAGTTTTTATGTATGAACATAAAGCTGACAACATGTAGCAAAGATAAAAAGCAGCACAAAGACGCTTCAAAGTTATCACCACACACTGTTAAAAAAAAACATCTTAAAATAACAGTAATATTCCGGCAGCTGGGGCACCAAAATACTACCGTAAAATAACAGAAAATAACTTTCTCATAAAAATACAGTTATTTTCAGTAATGACAATACAGTTTGTTGCCCTAATTTTACATGGGATTCTGCCTGTTTCACGTGCTTTCAGACATTAAATTAGGAACATATATCAAACAATGACATTACCTATAAACAAGGTCAATGAATGTGGCAATATGAATAATAATACTTACATGTACAGAAATATACAGTTAACAGTTGGTTTAACTAATAATGGATTGCATGCCCTGGGACAGAGGCAAGGCTGCCATATCGCACCATCGGCCCCTCTGGCCATCACCAGTAGGCAGTAGGTGAAGAGTCTTGACCACGGACACAACGACCGAGAGTGTCCGAGCCAGGGCTCGAACCGGCAACCTTTTGGTCACAAGGCGAACTGCCAACTCTTGAGCCACGATCGCCCTAAACAGCAATGGTAATAATACTTATGTGATGTAACACAAGCTTATAGGACTCATGTTCTATACTTTTCCATAGCATTACATTTGAATTCAACAGTTCAATCTTTCAAATAACGGACAAATATTTGTGAAATTATGATACATTTGTGAATGTATTTTTACAATCTAAATATGCATATGTACAAAAAAATATATTTAAAAAACAAGTAAATTGTGTTTTACTATATTTACAGTGATGTTATGTTATTTTACCTTTGACATGTACAATCACAGTCTACTTATGTAAATTTCATGATATTCTAGAAAGACAGTACAAAACTGTAAAATATACAGTAAGATACTTTGACATTACTATTTTTTGGAACAGTGCAGTGGTTCCAGGGGGGAAACATGAAGAATTGGAAACAGAGGCTATAAGCCTGGCTGCTCATCTTTGAATTTTCTTCCTCCTGAAATGTAAGTTCTGGCTGCCCCTGCTGTGGTCAGCATGCACTCAGCGTCATCTTCACGCTGGGTTTCTGACTAGCTTTACCTTAGTACACCGTGCAGATGGATGTTGGCTGAAGCACATGAGTATAACTGACAAAACACGATCCTTATATTCAGCCATATCAACTCAACAGAGAAGGTCAGAAGCCTAAAACCTTCCATCACAAGGAGCAGTTGAAGATCAAGTTAAGACTAAAACTATACCTGAGTTTTGGCAGCTGAGGTAAGCCTATGGATGTAGTTGTGCAGTGTGGGAAAAAGTAGGGCTTAGAGTTAAGGAACACAATCTTTGTTTGTTAAGCCAACGATCAGCTGATGCACGCTGCTTTTTCAGTATTCACTGTTATTTGTGGATCTAGCCACAATGAATTCAGCACTGTATAATGGATTTACAACCTACTACAGAATATGAAGCTAGTAAAACAAAGCTAGAGTCTTACCTTACAATATAAAGTTCCTCGAGGCCTCTGTTATGTGACTTGGTGCTGCATAAACAAAACTGAACTAAAAACTGATAAAAATGAGTGAATCTAATCAGCATCATCACCTTCAATTTAACCACAGCCTGCCCTGCAACAGTCCAACACAGTGCATCAAACTAAACAGCAATACTACAAACTAGCCGGTTTAGCACTAAACTGCTTAGTACACATTTTCATGCAACCTCTTAAGAGCACAAAACCAGCTGAAGTAAACTTCAGTTTTGTAGTTTTGCTTCACAAAAGCTTAATTCATCAACAGATCATGTATATATGAAATACCTGATTTAAAAACAAATAGAAATGATTATTAGGATGTGACAAATAAGAGTTAGAGTTTATAAAATGTGACTTGCTGAGCATTCTTATCTTTGAAAATAATATCTTCCTCTTCTGTCCTTTATTTTTTATATCGTTCTTCATCTCTGGGTTGCACATAATGTCTTTTTCCTCTCTGAATTTACCTGCCAATTTAAAAAAAAATTTTGTTTGTTGTTTGTGCTCACTTTTCTTTTGTGGTGCTAAAATAAAGCAGCCACAGCTTTTCATCTGCATCTTGATTCAATTCAATTCAATTCAATTCACTTCAGTTTTATTTATACAGCACCAAATCACAACAACAGTCGCCTCAAGGTGCTTTCTTGTAAGGTAGACCCTACAATAATACATACAGAGAAAAAACCCAACAATCATATGACCCCCTATGAGCAAGCACCTCTCTGCACTCAATCATATCTGTTATTAATCTCTGTCTCTCTTCCACAGCATGTCTTTATCCTGTCTTCCTTCTCTCACCCCAACCAATCACAGCAGATGGCCCCGCCCCTCCCTGAGCCTGGTTCTGCTGGAGGTTTCTTCCTGTTAAAAGGGAGTTTTTCCTTCCCACTGTCGCCAAAGTGCTTGCTCATAGGGGGTCATATGATTGTTGGGTTTTTCTCTGTATGGATTATTGTAGGGTCTACCTTACAAGAAAGCACCTTGAGGCGACTGTAGTTGTGATTTGGTGCTTTATAAATAAATTAAACTCAATTATTTCTGTTGACATTCCTTAAGCAACCATACTGTATCCAAATGACTCATATATTTCATCCTTGGTCCCAAATTGGTGGGTAAATGTGTTCTTTTTCTTTTCTTTTTCTTTTTCTAACTGTGTTAAAGTTGTATTCCTATTGATAAGAAATTTGAGCGGCCAAAGAAAAAGAATAGAATAGAATAGAATAGAATAGGATAGAATAGAATAGAATAGACCTTTATTATCCCACAGATGAGAAATTTGGGTGCTACAAAGCTTTTATAGCAGGGGGAATATAAAATATAAAAGGAAGACACAGGGTGGTCCTATACACATAAGCAACTGAAGTTCATATATACAGGTAACAATTTACAGAATATGTATAGAAAAATTGAAGAATCTACAGAGCTATGTATAAAATGTACAGTAAACAAACAAGCTGGTGAGTAAGATGACCAAAAGAATGTTAAACTGTGTTATAGAGTCTGACAGCTGCTGGTAAGAATGACCTGCGGTAGCGCTCCTTCCTACACTGTGGGTGTAAAAGTCCACTGCTGAACGAGTTGCTCAGTGTTCAGTCTCATGCAGGGGGTGGGAGGTGTTGTCCATGATGGATGTTAGCTTAGACAACATCCTCTCCTCCCCAACCTGCTCGATGGACTTCAGCAGACAGTCCAGGACAGAGCTGGCCCTCCTGACCAGTCTGTTGAGTTTCCCCCTGTCCCTCTCTGCCATTCCACCACTCCAGAAGACCACAGCATAGAAAATAGCAGACGCCACCACAGTGTCTTAAAACGTCCTTAGGAGTGTCCTGTTCACCCCAAAGGATCTCAGCCGTTGTAGCAGGTGGAGACGAGTTAGACCCTTTTTGTAAAGTGCATTTGTGTTCATGGACCAGTCCAGTTTGTTATTGAGGTGAACACCCAGGTATTTGTGCTCCTCCACCATTTCAATGTACAATCCCTGGATGTTCGCTGGTGTAATAGAGGGTGGCTTCTTGCTGAAGTCAATCACCAGCTCCTTCGTCTTACTGGCATTGATGCAAAGATGGTTCTGTTCGCACCAGCTGACAAAGTCATTGATCACCACCTTGTATTCCAGTTCGTTTCCCTCCGACACCCGACCCACAATGGCGATGCCCTCTGAGAACTTCTGGAGATGGCAAGTGTCTGTGTTATAACTGAAGTCTGCAGTGTACAGGGTGAAGAGGAAAGGGGGGAGTACTGTTCGTTGTGGGGCCCCCGTGCTACAGACTACCACCTCAGACACACAGTCCCACAGCCTCACATACTGGGGTCTCCTGGTGAGGTAGTCAATAATCCACGAGGACAGCTGATGGTCCACTCCCACTCCCTGCAGCTTCTCCCTTAGCACTGAGGTTTGGATTGTATTGAAGGCACTGGAGAAATCAAAGAACATGACTCTCACAGTGCACCTGGAACTAATGGGAAAGGGACTAATGTTGGTGATAAGAGAAAATTCTCAATGCAGATTACTGAATTGATGTAGAGGCTGATATGTATTTGTTAAGCAATGTTCATAAAGGGATTTATAAATCTTTACATTTTTATGAATGTTTACATTCATTTGAAGAATTTAGACCTACGTTCAGTCTTTTGTCCTCTATGTGTACAGAGTTCTTTACCTTCTGAAATTATGCCAGTGCCATTAGCTATCTCATATAGTTTATGGGAGTGTGTCATAAAGATGTAGATGCCATAAAGAAGCAGCTGAAGATCAGGTAAAGATTAAGATTACCTTTGCCAAAGTAACGACTGAGAAACGAGGTCAGTTTGGATGACACCTTTGAAACTGTGAAAACATCATCAGAGTTGATGATCACAAACAAATAACTAGTCAGTTAAAACTAGCAACCAGAGTTCTTTTTTCATTTTGTGTGTTTTCGTGTTTTTTCACTTTCAAGATTTTTAAAATAAACATTTTCATTGATTTGACCCTCACTGGTGGATTTAAAATCCATCTCAATAGAAATTTAGGTTAACTTGGTCCTCCAACAGCCACACTGTACAAAAACTTGTAGACTACTCCACACTACTCCTACACATGAGTACAGGTTTTGAGTCACTTTAGGAAAAGTAATCAAAATGTGTGCTGAATAGTTGAAGGGAAATAAAATGCCAGGCCCAGATGGCTTTCCCTCAGAATGGTATAAAATCTTTAAACATATTATTACACCGTTACTGAAATCCTGTTTTAATTATATCTTGGGGCGTGGCAAAATACCAGTATCATGGAACCAAGCTCTTATCTCTGTAATACCAAAGTCTGGAAAAGACAAAACTGAATGTAGCTCCTACAGACCTATATCAGTATTAAACATAGACTATAGAATATTTGCGACAATATTGACCAAGCGACTGGAACCTATACTCCCCGAACTTATAGATACTGATCAGACAGGATTTGTCAAGAATAGACAAACACACGATAACATACGACGGACACTTCATCAAACTAATTATGTGAAAAACATAGAGTCAATCGTTCTTAGCCTTGATGCTGAAAAAGCCTTTGATTCTGTTAGATGGGAGTTTTTATTTTCTTTTTATTCTAAAATGCTTTGGTTTTAATAACCAGAGTATTAGTTGTTTGAGGTCCTTGTATAATTGTTCTACCGCCAGGATAAAAGATAATGGGGACCTCTCAGACTTAGTCCTTAAAAGAGGATGTAGACAGGGCTGTTCTCTTAGCCCTGCTCTATTTGTACTGTTTATTGAACCACTGGAGCAGGTCATTCGAGAATGTGAGGAAGTTACAGGTGTTACCATCAGCGGCAAAGAGTACAAGGTTTGTTTATATGCAGATGATGTCCTGATGTCCCGTATCAGACTCTCAAGCAAATATCAGACTCTCAAGCAATTGCACTGGATTCGCCACTGACATCAGGTGAACTCCAGGAAGCCCTGATAAGTGTGCCCAATAATAAGGCTCCAGGTCCAGACGGCTTTCCTGCAGAATTCTACAAAGAATTCTGGACGATTCTAGCACCAGTTTTTTACAGAACGTTGTTGGAAATCAAAGAAAAGGGCAGACTTCCATCAGATATGAATTCTGCAAACATTAATCTCCTGCTAAAACCAGGCAAAGACCCTGTATATCCCTCAAGCTATCGTCCAATATCCCTTATAAATGTAGACCTCAAAATTATCTGCAAAGCTCTCTCGAAGAGACTAGAGAAAATAACCCCCCTCTTAATTCATCCTGACCAAACTGGTTTCATAAAAGGTAGGCACTCATCAACAAATACACGTAGATTACTTAATTTGATAGACTACTCATACAGTAAAAACCTTGAAACTACAATATTATCTTTAGATGCAGAAAAAGCGTTTGACAGAGTTAACTGGAAATTTCTATTTACAACTTTAAACAAATTTGGTGTTGGATCTTCTTTCATCAACTGGTTAAAAATATTATATAATTCCCCAACAGCTTGTGTCAGAACAAATGACCAGACATCCTCCAGCTTCTGTCTCCTGAGGGGCACCAGGCAGGGATGCCCACTCTCCCCTTCACTGTTTGCAATTTTTATCGAACCATAAGCAGCAGCAATTAGACAGAATTCAGTAATTAAGGGCATAAAATGCAAGAACATGGAACATAAAATCAGCCTTTATGCGGATGATGTGTTACTCTTTCTCCAAAATTCACAAACCAATATCTCTGGGGTGATTGAACTGATAAACTCTTTTGCAAGAATATCAGATTACTCAATTAACTGGTCAAAATCTACAGTCCTTCCGATTAATTGCTCCTTCCATAATTCCTCTTCTACTCCACTGCAATCAGGAAATATAAAATATTTAGGTATTAATGTTTCTCCCAAGCTTGCAGATCTAACTAAATTAAACCATATCCCACTTTTAAAGAAAGTAGAAGGTGATCTGGCTAGGTGGAAATGTCTACCCATATCACTCATGGGAAGGGTTGCCGCTATAAAAATGATGGTATTACCAAAAATAAATTATTTATTCTCAATGATCCCAACTAAACCGCCATAAGATTGGTTCAGATCTCTATATTCATATATGTCCAAATTCCTTTTGAAAAATAAGCCCCCACGTATAAGCTTAAAAACACTACAAAAGACCAAGGATAAAGGAGGATTAGAACTACCTAACTTTCAGCACTACTTCTTAGCCAACAGGCTTCAGTTTATCTCAGGATGGCAAAACATACCCTCTTAGATGAACCTTGGCTAGATGTAGAACAAGCACTTTGCAATAATCTAGAGATTTCAAATCTACCATTTATCAGCTCAAACATCCAACGACATGAATGCTTCAAAAGCATCAACATCAGCTCTTCTCTGACAGCATGGTGGGAGTTTCTGAAGTTGACAGAGTCTTCATTAATCCCATGCAAACGCGTACACCTATCTGGAACAACCCTGACATATTACAAAACAATAATATGATAAACTTTTCAGATTGGAGTGGTAAAGGAATCAAATATTTAGAACATATACTAGAAGGAACAGAATTTATTTCATTTGACAGAGTAGTTACACAATATGGGATCAGCAAGAAAAGATTTTTAGAATATCAGCAAATTAAATCATAGTAAAAAAGAGATTTAAACCAGGTCAAGATGAACTACAAACACCACCAAGTGTGGTTCAGTTTCTGACTCTTAAAACCCCAAATTACTATCCAAAATATACAGAATGCTTTCTAAAATAGATGAATCAATATCACTTCCTATTGCAAAATGGGAAGCGGATTTATCAGTTAACTTAGACCAAAACTTCTGGTCTCAGATTTGCTCAAAAACCTTTCATCTAATTAGAAATCCCAGTCTTCAATTAATTCAATACAAAATACTACATAGAGTGCACTATACAGGTCATCGGATGTTCAAGATGGGCTTTACATCTACCAACAACTGCTCACACTGCCAAACCAATTCACCGGACAATTATATCCACGCTCTTTGGTTCTGTCCACCAGTTCAGAAGTTTTTGCGCGAGATATGTGAAGACTTATCGAAGTGTCTGAAATGTAACATTCCAACTTCCCTTTAGTGTGTTTGTTGGGCAGCTTAGATAATGTCACTACGGAAAAGAATATAGCCCATATGGTTTTCACTGCACTATGCATAGCCAAAAACAGTCCTCATGAACTGGAAAAATAAAAATAATCTTAATTTTAACCAATATAGAAATTATCTATTAGATTACATTAGTCTTGATACAACCTCTGCCACCACATCAGATCAATTTCTCTGGGCTCCTTTGATCAGCTCCATCACCTAGTGGGGTGGGGGTCATAGTTTGGTCCCACCTTCACTGTTGTGATAGGTGTGGGGGTAGGGACAGGCTTAGGGCATCGGGGGTTCCCCAGGAGCATCTTCCTTGGGGGGCTCAACCCGGGGTAGCGGTCATGGCCAATTAAGGGCTCTGTTGGCTCTTGGGTGACGGTTTCCTCGTGGCTGCGTGCAGCAGGGCTAGGGGAGGGTCTGTGCTGACGGACGTGGGTTACTGACCTGGTAGCCTGGCTGCCCCTAGGTGGGTCCGGGATGGGCGTGAGGTTCTGGGGCGTTCCGTCTCTGGGCTGGGGCCCTGGCCGGGCCTCAGGGCCTGGGTCCTGGTTGGTGTGTTGCTGGGGTTGTGGGCGGGTGGGTGTATGGGGCCCGGTCCTGGCGCAGGGTGCCGCCCGGTGCATCGAGCCACCTGGGGGCTCTTCAACTGGTGGGGAGGTTGTCACATCTTGCAGGAGCCTTCCTCTCTTCGGGAACTCTCTGCAGGAGGGGAGATACAGGAGAGGTGGAGGAAGATCTCAGCCTGGGCGTCTATTGTCTTGTGTAGTCTGGAAGATGAGTGGATGATGGGGTGGGTGTAGTTTTCTCTGTGGTGGGGTCGGGTGGACTGTCCCGGGCTCTGTGGGGCCGGGCGGCGCTGCTGCACTGGGCCCCGGTCCGGATGGGCCTGGGCCCCCTTTCCCTGGGGGTTGCAGAGTATGGGGTGCCTACTGGGGTCAGCGGGGAGCTGGCCCCAGGAGGGGTCACTGCCCCTCCTTCCTTCCCTCCCATCTCCAGCTGCCTCCCTCTTCTCGCTCCACCACAGTCACCCACACATGCAGGGCCTTGGGGTAGGGGTGTGTCACCAGGGTGCAGGGGAGGCATCCCCCCCCTCTGTCCTCTTCTGGCTGCCTCTGCCTCAATTTTATCCCACAACTTAGACATTCACATTACTCACACTCTCATTACACATACATATAGGATCTTGGGGGTGGGCACGCCACACAGAATCCAAATTACCATCAGGGTGTACACCTCACCCCTGGCGTCGTTGCCCACCTCTCAATTTTAAATACACGTAGACATTGAGGGCTAGCAGGAGGGGCTATGCGCTTACCTGCTGCTCTGGCAGGTAGCTCCATGCCCTCCTGGGTTTTAAATGCACCTTAGAACACACATACATCAACACTACATATGAGCAGGTGGAGGGAGGTTTGGAGTCTTCCTACACCCCCGTTCTCTGCGGCCTGCTGGAGTGGGGGGGCTAGGAGGAGGAGTTGGCCGTCTGACTGGGGTCTGGAATGTGGGGCCTCCCTGCTGCTGCGGAGTCGGGTGGTCTGCTTCTCCCACCAGGGAAAAGGGTAACACCACCTGGGTCTGGGTGCAGTTTCCCCTCCAGGGCAAGGGTACCCAGACCGGTTCTTAGAGTACGCTTGGGGAGAGTGATTGTGTGTACAGCGTCTCTTTATGTCTGTCTCCACGTTGGTTGAGTGTGGAATAATTGCTTATGAGAGCATGAGGGTGGGAATGGATGTTTGTATCTGTGTGTGCCTGTATGTCTGTGTCTATATGTCAGGTTGGGTATCAGACGCCACCTCTCTGGGGACATCTCAGGCCCTCCAAGGTTTGGAGGCCTATCTCCCCCCACCACTTCCCCTGCCGGTGGCAGACGCCCTCAGACATCGGTGCGTTGGTGGTTCTGTGTGTCCGGGGGTGGGCGCCCAGGTACACACCGGCTCACTCCTTGGCGGCTGCTTATCGGGGCCTGGAGCCTGGGGCTCGCTCGGGCCACCGGAGGCGGGTGCCTCGGCCTCTCGGCCCGGGGCTCGGTCACTCAGGCACAGCTGGCTGCCGGCGGAGCTCACGGGCACGTCACTGCAACCCCCTCTGGCTTCTGCTCCGCGGCTGCTGAGTGACCCCTCATCTGGGACTCTCCTCAGCTCTTTCTGGGATAGTGACGCAGCTGCCCCTCTGTTGGTCTTCCTTGGTCTCTTGTGTTCTGGGGCCTCTGGATGTCTAGAGTTTTGATCTCCTCCATACCTGCGCCATGCCCTGGAGGACGGGGCAGTGGCCCCCCACACCCTCTAGCAGATCATTACATGAAGGAACCTTTAAAAACAAACAAACAAACAAACAAAAAAAAACAAACAAGCGCGCTCATGCTCACAGGTGTACACACACAAACTACACCCTTTTTGGCTCTTACCTCAAAGCACACTGTGCGCTGTCGATCTTACGTGCTGCACAATAATGTCTAACATTTAGTATTTACTGTCATATTCCCATAGATCATTGTGATGTTGTTTATTACTCTCGTTTTCTTCTGCTTGCTTTCTCTTTCTTTCTCAACAGGTGATCCAGATGATCGATATATGTATTTTTTTGTCTGCTTATTCTGTTGGTTTTTGGTTTTTTGCCGTTTTTCCCCGTCCCTCTTCCCCGCTGTTTTTCTTTCCCTCTTTCTTTCCCCCAGTTAAGTCTGTCCCGTATTCAGCAAGTGAAAATAAAATAAACAATAAAAGGTGAATCAAATGGACCATTACGGCAAGGCTGGGATGGTCAATTTGGTAAAGTAAATCCGTTGGGCATCTTTCTTCGCCTTTAGACAATAATTCTGATGGCAAAAGAACCAAACGGGACAGGATAAAAAAAAAAAAAAAAAAAAAAAAAAGATGATGTCCTGGTGACTCTTAGGCTACGTCCACACGTACACGGGTATTTTTGAAAACGGAGATTTTCCGTTTTCGTTTTAAAAAATAATCCCGTCCACACGTAAACGCAGACATGAAGGGAAACGCTGCTAAAGCAACAGGTGGTGATATATTCCTAACCGTGTAGAAATGTTGGCCAATCAGAAGTCTAGAAGCCTCGGTAGGAAATAGTAAACAAAGATGGGGCATAGAAACAGAACCGAGTCGTAAGTGTGGAGGGACAGTAACTGTGTGTGTATATGTAAGCATTTAAACACTGCAGAGAGTACAATTAACAGTAACAGTATTGTAGAAATTCATTTCACCGAAACAATAACGTGGCGCACAGTGTGACGTCAAAAAAGGCGCACACCTTTGACGCTGCGTTTTCTCAGTTTTCTTCGTCCACACGTAAATGCAAAAACGGAGTTTTCGAAAATATCCACCCTGACAGGCGTTTTTAGAAATCTCCGTTTTCAGTGACCAAAAACGCCGTTTACGTGTGGACGAAAGGTGCAAACGCATAGAAAAATCTACGTTTTCAAAAATACCCGGGTACGTGTGGACGTAGCCTTACTAAACCCGATATTAGCCTACCAATATTACTATCTTTGCTCAATACGTATGGCTCATATTCTGGTTACAAATTAAATCTTCATAAAACTCAAATTCTTACCTTTAAATATAAACCAAACAAATATATTCTTAAACTCCTAAAGAATAATTGGAACAAGAACTTAATTAAATATTTAGGGGTTCAACTGCCCAAAGAATCAACCGATATTTGCAAATTTAATTATACCCCTCTAACAGTAAACATTAAAACAGATTTTGACAGATGCTTGCTACTGCCAATAAATATGCATAACAGGATTGAATTAATAAAAATGACGATACTACCTAAACTGCTTTATTTATTCCTGGCATTGTCTGTTGAGGTGTCCTCCAGGCAATTTATCAAATAGAAAAGAATGTTCTCAAATTATATTTGGGGAAAACACAGACCTAGACTAAAGTATGAGACATTGCAATTACCTAGAAATAAAGGAGGCATGGCTCTCCCATGTCTAGAAAATTATTATAAGGCTGCACAGCTTAGAGTCCTGATTGCATGGTGCGACTCAACATGTGACGCCAAATGGAAAGAAATAGACCAGGCGGAAGTTCATGTCCCTCTTCCGGCTATTCTTGGGGATAAATCTTTGTTACAGTCATTTTGAAATAAGGTATCCTACTGCATAAAAGTACCACTGAGTACCACTGAGGTTTAAGGAACTTAAAGATAAAATGTTTGAAAGAGACGTGAGAATACTATGGTGGCCAATATATGATACAGCATTCACCCCTGCAAATATCGACAGTAGGTTTAAAACCTGGTGCAACCTAGGTATCATCGCATACTGGAAAATATCATCTGAAAAAGGTTTAGATACCTTCCAACAAATGTCAGTTAATTACAATTTGGAGAGAGGTGATTTTTTTTTAGATACCTCCAATTAAGATCTCATTTTATTAAGGATATTATGTCTAAGGAGTAAAGATCTTTAGTCCAAATCTTTATAAACATATGTAAAAGGAATGTCATGGTCCTGGGTCGGTGACCCAGTGTTTTTGGTTGTGTACTTTTACTTTTGATAGTTTTTGTATTATGACTGTTGTTTTGGGTTTCCTAGGGTTTAGTGGTGTTCCCTCTGTTTGGTGTCTTCCCTGCTTGTGCATCCCCTTAGTGTAGTAGGTCTGTGTTTAGTCCGCGTCTCTGAGTCTGTGTCATTACGTGTATGTGTTTCCTGTTTTACTTTGAAGGTCTTTGTCTTATGTCAGTATCTTCTGTTTACGTTTCCCCTGCCTTGTCAGCTGTTATGTCTCCCTGGTGTGTTTCCCTCCTGTTTCCCATCCCCTGATTACTGGTGTGTGTATTTATAGTGTGTGTTCACCCATCCTTGTGGCTGGTTCGTCTGTGTTGTTCCCCTCCACTTTCTTGTGCATTCTCCCCGCATTGTTCTCCCTGCATCTCTGTTTCACGTCTCAAGGTTTCAGGTTTGTTTTTGCTTAGCTTTTCCCAGTTTAGGTTACTCTTAGGTTTTGGTTTTCATCCACCTCGTCCCTGTTTCTTTCACCTTTTTGTTAATAAAGCTCGCTCTCAACTTAAGCAGTCTGCATCTTGGGTCCATTAATAATTCACACACGGCTTGCCCCGGCAACCCGTGACAGGGAAACTGCTAAAAACCCAAATTTCCATGATCAACTCAACACTACAAACAGAAAGCAAATTGTCTACCACCTATATTAAAATTAGATTCGAGAAAGAGGCCGGAATAAAGTTATCCGAAGAAGATTGGTCTAATATATGTAAAACTATAGCCACTACTTCTAGCTCCGAACTATGGAGAGAAGTCACTTGAAAGAACACTATGAGGTTTTTTTTATCACACCTAAGATTACAGAACACCAAAGCAAAAATGTTGACCAAGGAAAATGTTGGAGGAGATGTGGATATACTTAAGCAGGCCACTTCTATATTTTTTGGGAGTGTCCTAAAATCTCCCCCTACTGGTCAGTTGTGATTGAACACACTAAGCAGATAATTGGGTCACAGCTTGAAGGGAGTTTCAGTGTTTTTTATTTAGGCAATATACCAAACAGACTGAAGAAACAGGATAGATACCTGGTACAGATACTACTGGCTGCCAGCAAGAAAGCTATAACACGCAAATGGCCGAATGAGGAACCACCAACTGTTTCGGACTGGACAGAAATAATACACAAAATTCACACTATGTAATGACTAACCTTCTCTTTGAGACTATCTTCGTAAAAATATGAGCAATATTGGGAGAAATGGAAATGTTTTCACAGAGAAATGACCCTAGACTCCCTGATTTTCTCCCTGATGACACTTTTTTTTTGTCTGTTTTTTTTTGCTTTGTTTTTTTGTTGTTGTTGTTGTTGTTGTTTTGTTTTAATTTATTTATGTTGATCCTGCCTGTGTTACTTCATGCTTAAATGAAAAAGAAAAAACAAAAAACCCAATAAATATATAGTTTAAAAAAAAAATGTGTGCTGAATAATGACATTTGGGCTTTTTTACTTGTACTTAAATAACAAATTTGACCCCAACAGCATGTAAGGGTTAATATATGCAACGTTCTTTTCAGTATCTGAAGTCTGTCATTTGAATCAATCCTATTGTAAGACTCTTTGTGCTAGCATTAAATACTGTGAGTTAAAATTCTTCTTTTTGATTCTTAACATTTAGTTGCAATGGCCTCTCAAATAGCAAAGGTGTTGTTGTCATTGGATGCTGAAGCACTCGGCTCGCTCAAAGAAGGAGTCAATTTCAAGAAAAGCCCAGAGGATGGCAAGTGTTACATCATTTTTAAGAGCAACAATTACTTTAAAGCATGCAAAAACCAGTGCAAGCATCAAGGGGGGCTGTTCGTCAAAGACGTCGAAGACCTGGATGCAATGTGAGAGCAGGAACAGATTTCAGAGATTATCCATTGTCGACTTTTGATTATAGCTGACAGAACTGTCTGTTCCCTCAGGACTGTAAAATGCACCAAACACAACTGGAAATTAAATGTGTCAACAATGAAATATGTGAACCCGCCCGACAGCTTCTTGCAGGATGAGCTCGGTAAGTTCTGTCTGCACAGTGCCATTTCCTGTATATTGATATTCCACTTCCTGCAATGTGAGCTGTGGATCTGAAATCTAAATATGCAAACTACAAAGCTGGATTATGGGATGTGTGGTTAGCTTGTAACTATAGCTCTTGCCACAGTAGGCGCTAACAGTCAGAATAGAAACTACTTCCCTGCTTTTTTTATTTAAATGCTAAATTGGCAGAGGGCCCCTTCTAATGAATAATTTGACAATTTGTGCCAATAACTGCAATTGTGAAGCAATGTCAAACTAATTCTTTCCAACAGACATTTTCCATGCTGCACATGAGTGGGGTGTAAACTTATTAATGTAATTTTCTTCTCTGCAGGGTAATTTTTCCCTTAAAGAATAGTAAATATAACTATTTATAATAGGAAATAGTAAATTGTTGAAAGGGACAGCTCTCTTAGCCCTCTGGTTTTATGCGCAGCCATGGAAACACATGCCATGAAGCTCCTACCACACAGTTTTGCTGATGTTAGTGTCGGTTAACTCCACAGTTATAGAATCAGCAGAGTGTCGCCAACTTCTGTGCACTATGCATCTCAGCACTCAGCAACAGCGCTCTGTGACTGCACTTGTTCTGATTAATCTGTGTCTCTCCCCTTTACTTGCATTATCTGGTTGTGTGGTGGATGAATAAACACCCATCTGGACAATATAATGTTTTAAATCCTCAGTTAAACATTAGCCAGAAGTGCAGTTATCGTTGTTGTGCAGGTTTCCAGGAATTCAACAGTGGCCATAAATTGCTGTAAAGTACAATAAGCAGTGAGTTGGAGTTCAGGTTCATTTAAAAAAAAATGTAGATATCCCCTCAGACAACAGACAAATACTGTAACCAAGAAATCAGTGGCAAATATATTAAATGAGAGCAAACAAGAAAAGACAGCAGAGGAAAATAATTTGATACAGTAAAATATGCACGCAAACTAATGCAAAAAATACAGACAAGCAGTAATCAGGGGAAGTGGAAATATCAGGGAAACTAAGAGACAGTTATTCACGGGTTCACCCGCACTCCTGCTCTCTCACACAAATCTGATTCTGAATGTTTAAATAAAATCAAACTTTGGTTTGCGCTCAGTTTTCTTAAACTTGGTAAAAAGTGAATAATTCTTATTGACGCCAATCTAAATCAAACAGTTCAGTTTCATCATTTATTGATAACACAAATGTCAAATCTTCCTCTCAGAGTCTCTGTGTCAGCAGTGCTCTCTTCCTCACAGCACATACACTATCATCACAATATTAACCACCTTTGTTACTCCAAACGTACTGCCATACTTGCAGTGCTGTTGTCACACCTGTCTTGATTAGTGCAGCTCTCTTCTCTGCAGTCGAGGACCTGCTCTTAAACAGCTCCTTCTAATGTTATGTGCACACGGTGCATTACAGCACCGATTTGTCTGCTTCACTTCACTTATTTGTAACACAGTGGTGCAGTGAACACACTGCCTACTGTCTTCTCTTGTTGTTCTTACTCAAGTACAAACGATCCAGTCTGAAGCTAAAGCAGAATATAATTCAGCTTAACTTAGCTTTGAGTTATGTGGGAGCTAGAAGAGGCTTAGCTTCTCTCCCATCAGAGAAACACAAATCATATATCTGTATGGGTCACTAGCTCGTTACCAGCAATCATTATTTGAACCCCTTTAAACGTGTTGTTTAGTTGAATCAGTAATATGAAATAGTTACTTACATACATAATGTAACTCAGTTATAAGAAAAATGGAAAAGGTGCTATAGTGAAGCTTGTATTGAACACTACAGTTTAAATGTATGTCACGTAGTATGAATAGCTCTAATTAATGCATTGAGAATAACAAAATAATAATAATATAAATGCCATGTAAGGACAACACCTGAGCTTGTTGTTGCACTCGCAGAGGTGGAGGTGTTGGATGATGGGGGGCTGCAGTTGGTGGAGCTGAGCCCTGTTGACCCCTGGATGGCTGATCCTCGAGAGCCTCTGGAGCTCCAGGAAGGAGAAGTCAAAGTACCTGTTTTGATATTACACTGTAAATCACAAGTATTTAACCACAGTTTTTGAGACAACACTGTTCATATTACTGTGCTACTCTTATGAAACTATTTGGCAAAATTATCTAAAATTTGAATTTTCTAAGTAATAATAATAATAATCTCAAATTTTCTTGATTGTGAATGAACGAAGAGTGAAAAGTGCATCAGCTGTCTCCGAAAATACATTTTGTTTGGCCTTCCTGTCAGGTGACATACTTCACCCACGCCTGCATGGAGCTACAGTTTGGTGAGAGAAGGTTCATGTTCGACCCCTGGTTGAAGGGTCCTGCATTTGCCAGAGGCTGGTGGCTTCTCCATGAGCCTCCAG
Organism: Oreochromis aureus; assembly: GCF_013358895.1. Taxonomy (NCBI): domain Eukaryota; kingdom Metazoa; phylum Chordata; class Actinopteri; order Cichliformes; family Cichlidae; genus Oreochromis; species Oreochromis aureus. Next base: position 39,292,628 of record NC_052958.1, on the reverse strand, counting down.
CAGACGCCCTGGACAGACTTTGTGCTGCAGATCTCATCTACATCAGCCATATGCACTCAGACCACCTCAGGCAAGCTCTGCTAATGTTGTTAAATATACATACAAATAACTATTGCATATTACTGCTGATTTTATTTGAAGCAACAAAATGACTCAGAGAAAACACAGTACAGTGTCTACAAACTACTTCAGCTGTTCAATTCATCTGGACTGCACAGGCTTAGATACATTACAGTGTTTGATCCATGACCAAAAAAGGAAAAGAGCACACACTGTATACAGTCATGGCAAAGGGAAGGGATACTGTTCTTAGATTAAAGGCTGTAAAAGGACTCCATCATATACAGGACACTGAATAACAATTCAGAAAGGACAAATATATAATATATAATAAAACCAAGACCAGATTACTTTCTTTATGATGTTGTGATATGTAAAACGTTAGAAGTGACTGTGCACGTAAAGGAATATTGTTAGCAAAGACAAATAAAATCATGCAAATAGTTCTATTGGTTATTTTGCAATGAAAACTATAGAATATAATTACAACTCTTAACACTACAGGATTTGTTTTCCTATAATTGTTTGTAATTAACAACGAGCTCATTCTGTGAAGAGCAATAGGAAGAAAAAGGAGTGGCTCATGACTTCACATGTAACTGTTAATGTCACTTCTGTCTACAAATGAAAAGAAACAAAAGCAGTTTTTGGAATATTAAATAAAATTGTTTCTTTCTGGTTAGAAACTTCAGAATCTACAAAGAGTATAATTTTTAGCCTTGGATACTGTTCATGTTGACCCTTGCTTTGTAGTTATCCCACACTGAAGGTCTTGGCAGAAAGGAGGCCCAATGTCCCCATATATGTTGGTGACACATCCAGACCTGTGTTTTGGTTAGTAATGAAGTGGAGCTCAATCTTCCCCATAAATTACAGAGGAAACGATCCAAAGTGAGTCTGCTATTCTGCTGTGACAGGTATTTGGAGCAAAGCCAAGTGAAGCTGACCAACATTAAAGTCACTCCCTTTGGTGTTTGGCAACATGTAAGTCACGCCTCTATCATTTGGTCAAGAGTATTTACAATAAACATGTTTGGAAAATGTTGCATTGTAAAATCATTCATTCATTTACATTTTGGGGGAAATATGATTACGAAGTAAAATGGCTCTTACTGTCTCTTGCAGATTGATAATCACCTGAGATTCATGATCCTGATGGATGGTGTACATCCTGAAATGGACACCTGCATCATTGTTGACTACAAAGGTGTCATTTTGAATAATATCATTACTGATCCTGTGAAAATAAGTCTGATTAGGTTATAAAACTCAGTTTTGATTGCAGGTCACATGATCCTCAACACTGTGGACTGCACCAGACCAAACGGAGGCAGGCTACCACAAAATGTGGACGTGTTGATGACTGACTTTGCAGGAGGAGCTTCTGGATTCCCGATGACCTTCTATGGAGGGAAATACAGCGGTGAGCCTGAGCTAGGTTAGCTTAGTTAGCTTTTAGCTCCACCTGCACACAGCAGTGTCTAAGTTAGTCTTTTGACAGTTACATGTAGCTCTTTTAGCCATGTAGAAACTGACTTGTTTAACCGATATGTTGTGATCAACAGTGTCAAAGTGCACCAAACTGCTGAGATGAAGCAAATGTTGCTGATGTGTTTCCAGATTTCTGGAAGGCAGAGTTTATCAAGAATGAGAGGAAGAAGCTGCTGAATTACAAAGCTACACTGGTGAAATCCCTGCAGCCCAGGATCTACTGCCCATTTGCTGGATACTTTGTGGAGGCTCATCCATCAGACAGGTGGCAGGGCTCGCAAAATTTCAAAATCCCTGGTAGCCCTTCGGGCAGGGACTCTTCAGTTTGTGGTAGCCCAAAATAAATTTAAGTAGCCCGAATAAAAAAGAGAGCAATTTTTTGATTGATGTTTTGTTTCCTGTTTTGTTTCCGTTACAATATTATACATTAATATTGTAACGGAAACAAAACATTAATCAAAACATTGTTGAAACACAAATTAAACATTGTATAAAAGTTACAATCATCAACTCAAATACTTGGTTCTAATTGAACAGAAATTTCTATGCACTTGTAAGAACTGTGTAGAACATGAATCAGTCTGTGTCAGGTCCTGAATTTGGAATTTCCACTGAAGTCAAGGGTAAGAGATAAGTGAAACCAAGATCTAGGACATTTTTTTTGAAGTTTGCAAAGACTGCTAAATTTTGCCAATGGTAGTTCACTCTTTGCAACATAGTACGCTGTTCTAAACAGATTTTTCAGGTTTATTTTTAGTATGTTCTTTGCAATTGGTGTTTGTTCTGGGAAAGATATTGCAGACTGAGCAATATTGCATTTCTCATGGGTTCTAATGGGGGTCTTTCTTAAAATTACTGGTCCCAGTAACAAAGGCGCTTGTCGACTCAGAAATCGAGGGAAAACCAACAACACACCCGGCAGAACATTATGTTATTTACAGGGGTGCACATAAGTGGTCCGCAGGTGCGCATTTGTTGTCAAAATAAAAGACGCGCACCAGATAAGAAGTTGCAACGCGCCTTTGCGTACATATAAAAGGCACTGTTTTTGTCCGCTAGAGTGGGATTTTCACGGCATATTCTGCACCACATCTCTGTGTGTTCATCATTTGTTTGAAGCCAGCTCACCTCCTGCAACCACTTTTCCGAGAATACGCTCTTCTTTTGCGGCTCGGACTCCTCCTGACATTTCTTTGGAGGTGGAGGAACACCAAAGTAATTGCTTAAAGGAGCTTCTTCGACATCTTTAGGAGTTCTAAACAAATGTCTGTCCTCCTCCAGAAAATCTGGAGGTGCGCGTTGCAACTTCTTATCTGCGCACCTGCGGATCACTTATGTGCACCCCTGGTTATTTAGCTTGTCATATTCCAGCCACAGAAATTCTTTTGTCCATGAAACCATAAAGATGCACTTTCTTTTTCCCTCATAGTCTGATTTGTCATAACTTTTCCGTTTTGTGGTAGGCTTTTCTTTGGCTGTCACTTCTTCACCCTGACTTGTCTTATTTGGCTCAGCAGAGCTAAAATATATATCCTGCTGCTTTTTACATACGCACTCACATAACAGTCAGCGATTCTCTGCACAATCAACCTCTCACATGTTTAAGCTTCCTGTGGGAGATTTCACTTGTCAGGTTTGAATAGTAAGCTAATGAGTGATAAGACGATGTCAGAGGAATTGGTGCGCAATTAATCGTCACTCACCAATCAGTGCTGCCGCTCTCTACACACAGTTCGCGCGATCGCAAAGTGAAAGCAAAAAACAAGCGTAAATTCAAACGCGATTTCAATATGTCACATATTGACAGTGGCTCCCCGATGCCAATGACATAATTACCCAGCTACATTTCCGAAAGAATGCAAAAGCATTGACATATATCTCAGGACTGAGATAGATTTTGGTAGCCCGACTGGAAAAATCGCTAGCCCCGGGACATCGGGCTAGCGATTTTGCGAGCACTGGGTGGAGTTTGTAACGAGGTTTGCACAGCATCAGAGATGCATCAATAAAGAGCAAAAGGGTTGGAATGACTTTTATGTTCCCTGACAGGGAGAATCCTCACAACAAAGTTAGCTGATCTGATGCAGATAGAGTCCAAGGTCAAAGCTGATGTGTAGTTCCTCTGGGCAACTTCATATTTAAAGAACAGCTACATCCAATAACTGATAAAACAGAGTCTATATCTGGGATCCTCTTTGTATCTCGTGCCTATTTAACTGTAGCTCAGTTTCAGATGTGTATGAGCTGCAGTTTATCTCGGCATGTTAATCTACTACCAGGGGCGATTCTACGATCAGATCTTTGGGGGTGCTTTTCTGCTTGTTTCAATGTCAGCCTGCTACATTTTTACATTCTTAGGCTGCTCATTCTGACTTAATGCACTTACTTTTTGATGTGACTTTTTAGTAACAGATTGGAATTTTGTGCTGTAAGATTTATGAGTTTCATGCTCTCATAGTGGTACTTGGGAGAGCTTGACATTTTTATCAGATGGTACACACTGTAAAAAGTTTGAGAAACACTGATAAGTGTGTGTGTGCTTTTGGAAAACATTTAAAGCTGCAGTACAGAATCTTTGAAACAAGCTTAAAACATTTTTAGAATATAAACAGAGCACTCTGCTTCTTTCTACAGCTCCTCACTCCACCAGGGCTGTTTGGCACTTTCTGATGTGGCAAATGTGGTGCACGTACTGCGGCAGTCATACAGACAACTGGACAGTCCAAAAGTTGGCCTACCTATTACTGGCTGAGGTTTTAGTAGAGTTGTGGCTGAACCAAAAATATATCATTAATTTTAATCTCCCCAATCAATGATAATGTTATGTTGGAATGTTGTTAAAGAGGGTCAAAAATGTTTCAACCCAGTTTGTTTTGACTTTTCACTTTCTCCTCATGTTCCCCTCTTTCCTCTCTCCTTCTTTGGACTGACAATCATACACAAATAGATTGTATTCAATTAGATGAAAAAATCACATTGATATGAAAAATAAATACTATTAAGATCACTAATGAAAAAGTCCTCTCTCAGTGTACTTTCAACCAAAAGGCAAATAACCAAACCACATGAACATCTAATAAAAGATATAAATATTGAAACACTGATCCAACATTATCCTTGATTGACGGATCATTTGATTTTACACTTTTACCTGAATGTGGCTCCTGTTTTTGAAAAAACTTCCTGACAGGGGATTTCTTTAAATCACCCTGCCGTTCTTCAGTTGAGACGTCTGAGTTCAGAAAACACACAAACACTGCAGAAGTTTTTCACTCGCGAGGGGCAGTCATAAAACGCACGAACTGCGCCCCACGACTGTCCGCGTCCTTTATTTATACAAGATGTTTTGTGTGTGTGTGTGTGTGTGTGTGTGTGTGTGTGTGTGTGTGTGTGTGAAGATAACATCAGTCAAGGCAGCGGGTTTTTCCCTTTTCTATCTGTATGTTCTCGTAAAAGAGCTGAGCTTGGTCTTCTCTACATCTAAATGTTCAGAACAACAGGATGCGGTTAGTAGCTGCATAGGTTCATCACACAAGTTACTAGGTGAAAAGTCACCTAGTAACTAAGTCACTTAAACATGTGCTTAATAATAAGATAAAAAGATACATTTCATATAGCTGATCATATTATACAATATTCTCTTGACATTCCCTCCTGTTGAGCACGAAATGAAATGTACAATTCATCAGTGAGCAACTACTTGTTCCATTTTCAGTTACTACATCATAAGTTACACTTCATCTTCATGAAACAAATAGGAAAAGAAGTCTTCATCGGTTTTGGTACATCTGCGTATGCTGTGAATGACAAACTAATCATCTGTGAAATTGCAGCTTTAAACAAAGAGTAACATACGTAAAGAAAGGCAAAATAAAATCAAGAAAAATTCAATGACGATCAACAGTCTCTTTAAAACTTGTTAAAGTTCAGGGCTTCTTCCTGGATCAGGATGTTGATGATGTTGTTGTTGTTGTTGTGCACTTTACAAAAGTCACTCTGAAGGTGGTCGGAAATCAGAATTAGTGCACCCGTCCCAGGGTGTTTCCCATACATGGCTGTGTTAATATGCTCGGCATGTGCGAGCAAACATAACAGTCTTTCTCTGTGGTTTTGTTAAACACATAGCTGTATCAGTCACTTTTCATCCAAGGATGGATGTGATCTTGTGTCATGTCCATTAGGTGTAAGTTGTCGTACGTCCATCTTCTCTGTCTGCCTCGTGGCTCAGCTGCTGTTGGCATCGGCTGGGGTCCTGTAAGGGTGAGCTTTGTAGTCAAGGTAACCATCAGGGTTCCCCTTCACACCTACACCTGGCTGCCTAAAGTTGATCGGATAGAGATTGGAGTGCGGGCTTACCCTACGGGGGCCCCAAGAACGCACTTACCACCCTCACCCCCGAAACAACCAAGCGTAGGCGCTTCCTCCTCGGTGTCGGGGCTTCCCGGGACCTCAACCTTTTTGCAGTGGCTCTGATGTATCCAAGATGGTCTCTCTGCAATTTTACAGGCTGTGGGTGTTGTCAATAACACTTGATTTCAACCTGCAAGAGACTGGAGAGTCTTACGGCAGTTTATTGTTCAAAACAATATCCTTATTTTCTAGTAGTTTTGCCATCCATTCTGCCAGAGTTGTTTCTCTGATGGATTTTTCTAAAGGTTCACTTTTCACTGGGAGTGGAAAAGGTCTCCCATGAACAACCTCAAATAATGTCAGTTTTTGAGAGCCTTGTATTAATTTCATCCACATTTTACTAGGCCTATGCACTCAGGCCATTCAGGCCAGAATAATTGCATAAACATTTTGCAACTGAGATTGCATCTGCTTTTTCCACTGGATAAATCTCTGGCCATTTTGAGAATACGTCTATAATCACTAAAGTATAAAAGTGTGTATTAAGGACCTGGACTATCCCCCCCCTTGAGGACACATGGGTCACCCCATGTGTCACTAATGCTGCTATTCTGCACAGGGACTTGGGGAGTATCGGTTTACCTTCACAAGTCATCAAATCATATTATTTTGTGCTCCACATTTTAACCATTTCTTTTGTTCTGCAGTTGATGCGGCTTTTTGTTTATCTTTAGGTACATCAAGTGGTATTTGCATAGAGGATGCAGACATTAATGTGTCTACAGTTTGTTGTGCGGCTAACTTAGCTGCTTGATCTGCAAAGTTATTGCCTTTAATTATTTCTGATTTATCTTTCTGATGTGCAGCACATTTACACAATGCTAGCTGTTTTGGCAACATAATCACTATATAATCACTTCTAATAGTGTCTTTAGAAGATCTCCATGTTGTACTGGGTTTCCAGTAGATTTAATCATTCCTCTATGCTGCCAAATGCAAAATCATGTACTGCTAAAAAAAAAAAAAACATACTGACATTCTGTGCGTCTCTCTGTCTGCTTCTTAGACACAGTCAGCTCCTAATATGGGCATGTAGTTCCTGTTCTAAGTCAAAGGTTTTGGGTTCACACGATTTCCTGTCACAGACACACACATTTCCTGTTTTTGCATTAGTTAGTTTTTGCAGACTGATCGAACTCTTTTCCTAACTTTCCATATAGCAAGAATAAGTGTCCAGCATTTGAGAGTTGTCTCACATGTGTGAGATAAGACAAAGTTGCTTATTATTCTTTTCTTTAAATTGAAGTCACTGCGTGAGGTACTTAGATGATCAGAGTGTGCCCTAAAACAACGTCAGCTGACTTTTTTACTGCCTCTGCTGCAGCTGCACAGGCCTACAAACAACAGAGTCTAATTTGCAGGAGTGAAATGCAAGCGGACCAAATGCCTGTGTTAAAACTGCACCTCATGTAACCTGCACCTCCATCTACATGTAAGTAGAAAGGCTATTTTCAAGTTACTGAATGCTTCTTCTGATTTCTTTTCTATGTAGATGCAAGACTTCATTTTGGCTTAAGGCATTTAGGTCATTCCTTTTTTTTTTTTTTTTTAAAGAACTCACACATCTTACATATTTCAAACTTTTAAGTTAAGAAAAAACTTTGCATTGCTTACAGCTCATAGCTCGCAGCTCCAAAACTAGGCATTAGGAAATCATATGCCTAATCATTATTTGTCATTGTGATCCACAAGTATGATCACAAATTTATTTTTCAAACCAACAAAGCAAACAAACAAAAACAAAAACAAATTGCCTATGGCACCAAGGCTTTGCGTTCATATTAATTGAGTGTAAGCTGCTTTCTTCATTGCAAGTATTTGTTACAATAAGGTTTAATTCATGCATCTTATCACTGAGTTCTAAATTCAAACTATCTCACTTCTAATTCATTTCAATAATAATCTCACATGTAACAATTTGTGTATGTGTGTTTTCATTTTGTGTTTTCAATCAGAAAAATAAACTCAACCTCTCATAACATCACTCATGGATTTCTTGAATTAAAAGCACTTTCAAACCTTAAAACATCCTACTTTACATCCCAAAAGAAATATATTTCATACACACTTTTAAATGTTCTAACCTCTTTCAGACGCCATAAATCGTCTCACACACACTGCCTTTTCTCTCAAACTCCCCCCTTTTTCAGTCACTCAGACAAATCACGCAGAGTCACTCAAATCAAATACTGACAGCATTCACACGGTTAAAATCACTCAAAATATGCTTTCATACGAGTATCTTGGACATGCCTTCCATAATCAGAAAGAGCAAGTCAAAAAGAAAAGAAAAAACTGAAACCTCTCATCATCCTCACAGCTTCTCCCCACACACACATAACTAAAAATAAAACACACCAGCCTTTATGACTCAAGATATATACATCTATCAAAATTCAGTCAATTACTATACATCCACACTAGTATATTCAAACTGTATTTATACTCTCGTAATGCAAAACCAGCCTCTTAATTACAGGCATTTAGCAAAATTTTCAAACAATAGTTACAAAGCTCAATATTCTCGAAACCGAAAGCAACACTCTGCATGCGCGTCACCGCTCCTCATTTACATGAACACACCATCTAAAAATAGAATCAGCAGCCAGTGCACTGTTGTGTTGTCTCAAACCTGTAGCTTTAGCTGTTGTATTCAGGGCTTGACTTATTATTTGTTAGTATAGGTTTGCTCTTCATCTCAAGAGAGTCTCATCTAGGCTAACAGGTTTACAAACAGGTCAAGTGTCTCTATGCACTTGATTAGATTAGGTATTTTCCTTATTTTCTTCATCTCATATATCATTGTACTGAGTTTGAGCAAACCTTAAGCTTGAATCAGACTACTTTTAACAATTATCCACCTCACATCATAACTGACTGAGGTGCCTCTTATTAATTAATATTATGTCATTATTAATGTTATTATTGTTTTGTTCTTCCTTTATTATAACAGCAATAGGATATTACAATATACTACTATACTACTAATATACAATAGTTTATTATTTTATATTTTATTATGTATCCATCTCGGGCCTGTGTGACCTGCAGTTTCACACCTTCCCAAGCTGGAGACATTTGCATTTTCACACTCTTTCTTTGGCTGAACAATGACACAGCCTTAATATACGTTATGCATTTCTCTAATTTATTTTAATATGGTTTCGTGTGAATTATCTGCTTTCATTCATTCTATTCATTCTGGGTATGGTTGTCTACCCAATATTGTATCATTTGGTAATACCAATTTACAGGTTGCTATGCTTCCTATTATTAGTTTAGATATAGTAGCGATAAACTCTAATTTAATTTAAGTTAACCTTAATTTAACCTTTTGTTTATTCCACTTCATTCCTCTTTCCATGCTTTAAAATACAAACTTGCGTATGCTTTGATTTCTTTTTAGCATCCTTTTCAGTATTTATTTCTGCTTGGAGGGTTTCTTATAATTTAGTTATACATTATACATACAGTTATACATTTTCCCTCCCACGTGGGACATTTAGGTGTTCTTTGGATTTCTCCATCTATATGCACTAATTTGTCCAGCGCCTGGACATTTTTTCTCTAACCACTGTTCGTCAACAGTGAGTTTTGTGGGCTGATTCCCCATTATCACAGAACTGCAAAGCTTTCTCTGGTACTAAACTCGGGGGTGGTTGCTGACACGGCCTTCTACCTTTCCCCTTTATCACCAGTGCTTGAGCTTTTTGCAGGATACACAAAGAAAACAATAAAAACAATGGAAGTAGTTCAGCAGCGTATTGTGCTGTAAAATCAACCTACTTCCAAACACATACACAAGACACATATACATACACACAGATAGACATTTGCGTGCTAATTTGTCACGAAGTAATTCCGGCTACTTCTGAAACCAGTCTAAACACAGTTCCTTGTGGCGAACTTAAACCTTATTTGTCACGAGGTATTTGACGGCTACCTCTAGAACCAATCTAAACTTAGTTCCTTCCGGCGAACTCAACCTATTTCACGTGTTTTTTATGAAGTAATTCCGGCTACTTCCAACCTATTTTACGCGTATCCCGAAGTAATTCCGGCTACTTCCAACCTTTGCGCATTTCCTGAAGTAATTCCGGCTACTTCTAACCTATTTTGCGCATTCTTCTAAACCCTTCCGGCAGTTTAAAACCAAAAAGTGTTTTCTCACCCTCAGTCGTCTTTTGCTGGTTGTTCAGGTCATCTGGCTGGACCCCAACGCCGTGGACCAGGCCCGGCCTGGATACGAATTTACGCCCAGGGCTTTCACCTCTACCTAGAGAGGGCTGTCGACAGACTTCGGTTCTGGCTTTCCCACGACGTCAGGATGCAGCAATCAGACCTTATTGGAGTCACAGAAACGTGTCTGGTGTTTCCATCTCTAGGCTTGAAGGACCAATTTAAATGACAGGGGATTTCTTTAAATCACCCTGCCGTTCTTCAGTTGAGACGTCTGAGTTCAGAAAACACACAAACACTGCAGAAGTTTTTCACTCGCGAGGGGCAGTCATAGAACGCACGAACTGCGCCCCACGACTGTCCGCGTCCTTTATTTATACAAGATGTTTTGTGTGTGTGTGTGTGTGTGTGTGTGTGTGTGAAGATAACATCAGTCAAGGCAGCGGATTTTTCCCTTTTCTATCTGTATGTTCTCGTAAAAGAGCTGAGCTTGGTCTTCTCTACATCTAAATGTTCAGAACGACAGGATGCGGTTAGTAGCTGCATAGGTTCATCACACAAGTTACTAGGTGAAAAGTCACCTAGTAACTAAGTCACTTAAACATGTGCTTAATAATAAGATAAAAAGATACATTTCATATAGCTGATCATATTATACAATATTCTCTTGACACTTCCTTATATCCATTATGAACCTGGCTGTCTCTGTGTACACAAACACACACACACACACACAAACACACGTCCTGTTTTAAGCCAGGCACTTACACCTCCGCTCCGCTGCGTCTCAGCCACCATCGTTCTGGCAGAAAGGGCGATAGAGCCAGAGTAGGGGAGAGGCGAGCTGGAACAAACCATTTTGGGGGGGGGTTCTATAATTTTGTTGTTAAAATATTACTTCTCAACCAAGTACTGTATGGTTTTTATATTTTTTGTAGTGTATCACACAAACAGCAAATATTGTTAAAAGAAAAAGTAAGAAATCTTTGGGGGTGCCCCTGTCTACAACCACGACTCCACCTTCATGAGCTGCTCCTATTGTACTGAATTGTGTTTATAACTGACAGTAGTTCAGTTTATCATTAGTTTAAAATGTTCTAGCAGGTGTTTTATTGTTTTAGCATTCTTTCAGTCTCCTGTTGCCACTGTTCCAATATTTTTGAAACATGTTGTTGGCATAAAACATTGAAACTAAAGTGTTATTTTTCTCTCTCTTTGAGATTCTAGTATTATTTACATCATACCCAACTTTTCTGCAAACAGACTTGTACGACACAGTCGTGGCCCGAACTGCCAATGACTGTTAAGTTACAGATGTAGCATTTAAATGGAAACATGAACCTAACTTGTTCTTCATGTGTCCTTTTACTTTTCTCTCTGTTTGTATTGTGTGTTGGGTGTAGATACATAAAGGACACTAATATCAAAAACAGTGCAGAGCACCTCAATGCACTCATTAATAAGCTGGCACCAGCAATCAAGACTTGGACACCGCAGCCAGGTGCTGTGCTGGACCTCGGCCTTGCTCTGAGAGACCCCACCAGCAGGTTGGAACAGCTCACATGTTTATCTGTGTTTTCATTCTTTGTCACTGTGGGAAAGAAAGAGACTCTTATTCCATCTGTGGAATACAACTACATAAACCACAGACATTTAAACAGTAATGTCAGTAATTAAAAGGCCAGTGAATAAACAGGTCATTTTGTTTCTGAGAGTCTCGCTGTCCAAACACTCACAGTCTGCACTGCAAATGTAAAATTCAAAAGCTTTGGACAGTAGCTTCAGCCTGTCTTTTTTAATCTTTATATATTTTGTATGTATGCAGTAACTGTGTATGACTTTTATTCTTACTAACCGAGTTACAACAAGCTACAGCTACTCAATTATCTCATGTCAATCAGAAAATCAGATCTGACTGCATGTCCATGTTATCTGCTGACATCATGTTATTACATTGTTTCAACTGTTATTATCACTACAAACAGCACAAGTAAGACAACTTGTAAAAAACTAAAATGATCACATAAATAACACCCAGGCGCTAAATGAAATACTTTCTTTACAACTGTCTTTGCTATGACCACCCATAGTGAGGCCATCACCCATCCACCAGCCAGTGCAAAACTCTACAAGGACAGCTGGGAGTTCTACTTGTATGTGAACGAGCTGAACAGTGCCATCAAGTCGAACATATTTAAACATCAAAGCTGGATCCAGTTTTATTACACGTGGGCTGGCTTTCAAAACTACAACCTTGTTGTGCGGGTAAATGTTCTGACCAGTTCTTCTGCAGAGCTGTTTGACTCTTTTTTTGGCATGAACTGTCCTGCAGTCGACAGATGAGATTTAAAGTATGCGGAGCGGAGGATGATTGGCCTGAAAAAAGATGATTGGACTAGATCAGTGATGTCACAGTTAATTTGACAGTGAAATTGATGTGAAGCTGAGATTAGCCCCCAAAAACCTGGGACACTGACAGATGTGTGACTAAAGATCTTCTGTACTGAACTTATCCAACGAGCCAAGCTGTGAGCAATGTGATTATGAATGAAATGGGTTTTTTTTTCATGCACATAGTAGTGATTTGTGCATCATTTTACTTTCTGTTAACCTTGTAAACCATAAAATCCAATGGAAAAATGTAGAAGTTCAACAAAAACCAAAAGAACTGAGATGTTTTCATCTCTAACCCTTGTTTGATGAACATACCTTGGGCTACCTTATTGGGATTTTTCGTCCCTTTTTTACTTGTACTTTTTGTACTTGTAACTATGCTATGATAGAGACGGGTTTTCAGTGTTTTAAAGCATTAAATAGGTGTTTTTTTTACACCTGAGCAGAAATTTTATTTTTTATATGTTTTTTAATAATTCACAGCAGCCTCTGTAGTAATTTAGCAGAAGCTGGTAATACACATGCAGGTCGCATCCTCCAACGATGAAATTAAAAAAACAAAACAAAGATCTAGCTCTGTGCTCTGATTCCTCATCACCACTTCACTTCCTTCCAGCTGTTAATGATCTCCTTGGCTCACTCTTTTTTCTGTTGCATTGCTGTCTTACTCAGAATGTGTCTCTGTGTAGGTCATTGAAACAGATGACAAGTTTGAATGCATCACTGACGGTTATGACTATCTGGTGGACTTTCTGGATCTATCGTTCCCCACAAAGAGACCTGACAGAGAGCACGCCTACTTGGAGGTGAGTCACTAAACAAACAGACAGCAGCATAACAGGATGTGAATAATAGTGATTTCCTCGTGACTCCCAGCGTATCACGAGGAAATGATCACGTCTGCCATCTAACATCTGGAAAGTCCTGTTCTGCCTGGATACTTTATTTACATGCTGTTACGCTCATGCTTCTTGGGTTCATCTGAGATTAAAAACAGGATTGGAGTGATGAGGTACGTGGTGCTGCATGGCTGTCTGTGGGATGACCTGTACATCGGCTTTCAGAACCGCATCAGCCGGGACCCAGACATCTACCACCACAAGTACAGATGTTTAATCTCACATGTTTGAGAATTCTTTGTCATGCTGTAAATAGTTCAAATAACTATGCTGCATTTTCAGTGCGTTTTAGCTAAGCTTGAAGACTTTCAATGATAAATATCTGAACACGCTTACAGATTTAGTTACACATTAACATATCTGATTATACACACAGATCAAAATACACAAAACAGTTTATTTAGCAAAATATAATTTTGATCTATTTTAATTTATGTAGGAGGAGCACTCAGACACATGTCTGTTTTTACAGCATGTATGTTGCCATGTTTATTTGGCTATTTTGTTAAGAATATTCATTTCCATTTTAAAGCCTAATAACTCTTAACTTAACTATCACAATCATGAAATGGTGGAAATGGAAAATCCTTGATGCTGCTCTCTTTTGACTAACTTTATAATTGCCTGCATGTGATCTATTTAGGGTACGTGTCAGTTACAGATAAAGAACAGTAACTTAGGCTACATCCACATGAACACTGTACTAGTACACTGTGAATGTATGAACTTCAATCACCTCGTGTTGCCCTCTAGGTTCTGGAAACACTTCCAAGCAGAGCTGCCACTTTGCAGGCCAGACTGGGAACAGTTCCAAAAACAGGTCTTCTACATCGATGAGTCGACCATACCTCTCAGTGATACAGGGATGGGAAACGACTGTGCCCTGTCAGGAATTGATTCTGGTTTGATTCTGGATTTGTGAAGGTCCAGTTACTGATTTCCTGATTTGATGTAATGCATATTAACTATGCAGTTCCAATTGGGCTTAGGTCACCGCTTTATATTAATGAGATAGCAAAGTAATCAATCAGACGGCTGTTAGGTAAGAAACTCAGCTCTGGGTGATCAGTCTTTAATAAACAAAAGACTGATTTTGCACATTTAATCATCTTTCAGACCAGGAAACCTGTTTACAATCAATTTCTATGAAGTATAAAATCTATTTTTTTACCTTAACAATGTTATGTAATTAATGGTAATAGAAATTTAATCTATTTTGTTATTAATCTGCATACTCACCTGAATAACAAAACATGCTGATTCAATAACTTCTGAAAAATAGGAAACACATGAGTTGAGTTGCATGAATACAAGACACAAGGATGGCTATCAATCAAATATTTTGTTTTAATCTGTATAAAATTAAACAAAAACAAAACAATAACTAGTGTAAACTGTATCTACTTCGATGGATGAAATCAGTTTCTCATATATTTGACATTATCATTATTATTATCATTGTGAAATGAACAAGAATGCAAACGTGATTAAATTATTCATTGTGGCTTTGTTTGTTACACATGCTTAGTACGACTGTCAAGCTGTCAACAAATTTTTTCATTAAGTTTACATCGACTGTGGATTTGTCATTCGAACCTCTGGGGAAAAAACCTGATGTGAACAAACGAGTAAAACTGCAGATTTTTTGAGGAATCACTGATTAATCTTGAATGTAATGATTGTCTCACATATGAATAGTATAAAAACAATAAATTATGACTGTGACGCCGGCAAAGAACTATACTGAGTCATGGTCCTGGGTCATGCGACCCAGTGTTTTGAGTTTTAGTTTATTTGGATGTTTATTGTTTGTTTAGGTTCATTAAGTTATTCCAGCTCATTTGTAATTATATTACCCTTGTGTTTAGTCTCTCTTGCCCTTCATGTGTTTTATGTCTGTGTGTCTTATGTTGTCAAGTTCTTGTAGTTATTTCTGCCATCTTCCCCTGTACTCAGTCTCCCTGGTTCTGTGTCTACGTTTCATGTCTATGCAGTTATGTTAAGTTCATGCCATGTTTCATTTCCATGTCTTTGTCTGCGTATTTCCTGTTTTATTTTGGAAGAGTCTGGTGTTCTTTGTTCATTGTAGTTAGTGTTACTCTCCCCTGTATTGTCATTATGTTCCATTCTAGTCAGCTGTGTTCTCATGTGTCTCCACTTCCCCTGATCGCCTCATGTGTGTATTTAGTCCTCAGTCTTGCTGTGCTCAGTGTCGCGTCGTCTGTGTTTCCACCCTCCATGTTGTCACAGCCAGTCTCTGTATCTATAGTTATGGTTTCCCGTGTCTTCATAGCTTTTCCTAGTATCATTTTCCCAGTTTAGTTATAGTTTAGTTTATCACTGCGTTTCTGCCTTGTTCGCACTTCTTGTCACCAGCCACAATAAAGGCTCGCTTTCAGTTAAGTTTACTCCAGCCTACTCTCGTGTGTTCGCACCTGGGTCCACACACACACCACCGCATGGTCTGCCTCCTCAGATCGTGACATACTGTGCTATAGATGGATGCATTTAGATGCATACTGTGTTTTGGACACAATATAAGGACCCAGACAGTTTTTAGGTCACATTATCAGACCTATCACTTTACCCTGCATCATCAGAACAATTTTCAGTTTTTGTTGTCTAACATTGCAATGAAATTACTACCACTGGTTTGTGTCATGAAGTTAGCTTTTCCTTTTTTCTCTCTCATGAGTAACACAAGACCTATTTATTGATGAATAACTATACTGTTGAGGGTACATTTAAACCTGCTTTCCTTTTGGCGTGTAGATAATTTGCTAGAATATAACGTTAGAAGAAGATGTCAAATAAGCTATGGTATTATTACTACTATTACTACAATTATTTGGCTTGATTTGGCTCAATTCTCAGAGCAGGAAAGTCATGCTCACCACTCTTCATGCAGTTCCAAAACAGGGCGTTTTTCATAACACAGACTCACCTGAGCAAAAGATTGTCAAAGCATGAATTGTAAGTCATTCACTGCAACTCTGGGATGATAAAATAAAAACTTTTCCCTAGGCTTTAAAGGTGGAGTCATCAAAATAGTTTTTTTTCTCAAAACTTTACTGACTTTGAAGAGTTGTGCAAAAATGAAACTTGAAGCAGTTTTTTTAAACTTTATCAAACTGGTAAATTGGAGAAAATCAAAAACTACATGAAACCATGCATGAGAAAACAGATACAATCTGAGAACATCAACTGGAGTATATTCTAGTAAGGTCACGCTACATACATTCATCAACCACTTTATTAGGTACACCTGTTCCACTGCTAGTCACAATAATCAAAACATCCAATCAGCCTTTCACATCAGCAGCAGCTCAAAGCATTTAGGCATGTCGACGTGGTCAAGATGAAGCCTGATGAAATTCAAACCAAGCATCAGAATTAGGGAGAAAGATGACTGAACATAGCATGGTTGTTGAGCTGGAGTCTTTCAAACACTGTTAAGGGATTTTGTGATTTTATGATGTTTTTCCTTTTTGATACATCTTCCTTTTAATGTTTCATTTATTCAGTTCTCCTTATATTGCTCCATTTACTCATTTACTCATATGCTCCTGTTAAGAAAGGCTTGAAAAGCACACAGTGTTCACATATCTTTATGTTTTGTCTTTGCTTCTGCTCACACACATACACATGAGCCCTGCAGTATTCGCTGACTCCTGTGAAAGTCTCTTGCAGACACCCTGGGAAACAGGACCCAAACTGGCTTCTGTTTTCCTCGAGATAGAAACTGCACACACACACACACATATACACTGTGTCCCATACATGCCCAGATTGTCTGTTACAGCCTGATAAAACAGGGAATGCTACGATGTATAAATAAAGCTGACTACAAAGCCTCGGGTGAGTATCACTCGATCACTCACCCGTGCGCGCACGTAGTTCTCTGAACAAAACTCTGACTGTTTCTGTATTCTTTCAATGTTTAAAATGTCTTGCCACTGACATTTAATTGGTCCTTCGAGCCGGATAGTTTATTGATATTATTGTATCATCTAACTATTCACAGACGGAGCCACCAGATCCTGACGTCGTGACTACCTGCACTGCAACCACCGTTTCTAGCGAAGCGAGGAAAAGCCCAGAGTCGTACATTCGCCTACTGGCCAGTGTCTTATACAGGTCCACGACGCCAGGTTCTCGGTGACGCCGGGAAAAAGAACACAGCGCAACATTGAAGGTGAATATAAAGCAGCCAGAAACACTGCGTTGAATAATCGATTTTAGTTTGACACTGCTCAAAGTAAGGAAAAGGACAGACGTGTCCTATGTAATATGCTCGCCCGTGTAAGGCGAAACAACCTGCCCTGTGGGGCCCGTTGCGCAACATAAGTAAGGGTTGGTAGCCAGTATATCTCACGCTCGCCTGCGTAAGACGGATTAACATGCCCTGAGAGGCTTAATCCGCAGCATAAAAACAAAAGGTTGGTAGCCACGCTCGCCTGTGTAAGACGGATTACCATGCCCTGAGAGGCTCAATCGCAACAAACAAAAAAAAAAAAAAAGGTTGGTAGCCAGAGAAGCGAGAGTGTCAAATAAAAATAGGATTTTCTCTAAAAGCGCTAACTGTTTGCTGAATGTTTGTTGAGGGGTAAGTGCTTCATTGAATAGGAGCTCTAGGCTCCTGCACTACTCCTACTGTTTTCCTGTGAGTACTGGATGGTGAGAAAGAGAAAAGGTTGCGCTTCAACGCGTAAAATTAAGTCCGCCCTGAATTTAGTTCAGGGTAGAAGGCTGACTTAATAACCTCCTCTGACTCTAGTACCAGAACGTCTCACAGTGTGTGTTGGCAGTATTAATAAATAAATAAATCAATAAAGTGGTTCTATTGAAATAAAATATAAAATATAAAATATAAGCATTGAAATAAAATATAACATATAAGCATTGCATCAATTAAACAAAATTAGAAATGGGCAATAAATCCACAAAACCTGAATTAACACCTGACGAATTGTGGATGGAGAAAAAGCACCCAGGTGCAGGTAGAATAAGTGCAAATAGATGGAGAGACCCAGAAAAACCCACTTGCACAACCTGGGACGGAATGGCAACCCCGCCCAGTACAGGAACTACACAAATGCCTGCAGAAAGAGATAGAACAAACTAGTGGTAAGGAAAAGGATTTAAGAATGTCTGAATACGTAAAATTTTTCATGCCCTGGCAGGAGGAGAGCAAAAGGCGTGGGGATAAGAGAAAAGTGAAGCAAAACAAACAGAGTGAAAAGCCACCCACTGAAATAGTAAACCCCCCTCCTTATCAGCCGCCTCCTCCTGCCTCAGCCCCACCAGATAGTGAGCAGCAGCCTCAACCTTGTCCTCCAATCTCAAAAAACCCCTTTGTGAAATCACAAGACCCCTATGCTGCAGCTAGGCAACAGCTTAATTCAACCACACATATAAACCCACCTACTTCCGGGTTTCCGCCACCGCTGTTCCCACCCACACTGGGTCAATTTCCTTTAATCCAGGTACCAAATCCCAACTACGGCCGAGCCACTGGCCCTGCAGGTGAAGACGGTGTGATCCCCAGAGACCAGTTGACATTTACATATACATATCAGCCGTGGACAGCTGAGGATCGTAAAAATGTGTTAAAAGATGTCCCTCCTTTAAACGAGGGGCACCACCAGTGGAGGAATGCGGTAGACATAATACGCTCTGATTGGCACCTGAATGGCAGAGAAATGCTGCAAGTGCTCCAGGACCTGTTGGGCCTGAAGTTGGCCCGGTCCGGGGCAACTTCACGGGCAACAGACCGGACGGAGAACCTTTAAGAGGCGATGAATTAATCCAAGCATTGAACCCAGTATTTGATAGAATAAAAACCGAGCTAGCACCAAGACCAGATTTATGGTAAAATAGGGGATACAAAACAAAAGAGGATGAGTCCGCCTCTGACTTCCTGGACAGGTTACGTCCAGTGTTTAGACAAAACTCAGGTCTAGAATATGATGAGAGCCCCAATACACCTTTCGAACAACAATTAAAAAATGCGTTTCTAAAAGGTCTCCTCCCAAAGGTCCGCGCTCACGTAGATAAACATTGGGTCACTCAAAACACCGGGAGCTTAGCTGATGCTCTACAGCATGCAGAGCACGCAGTAAAAGTGCAGAAAAATAAAGCAGCTCAAACCGGAGTTTTGTAGTCACAACAGAGGGAGACCTCGTTGCTTATGCAGGAAAAAATCCACAGCAGCAAAAAGGGAAAGGTCGGAGACAACACACGGGCGATAAGGGAGGGGACAGACGGTGCTATAACTGCGACAGAGAAGGTCATTTTGCTAGAGATTGTAGGAGCAAGCCTAGGGATCGCAGAGATAGGCGTGACCGCTGCCGCGGAGAAGGCAGGGACAGAGATAGATATGACCGCTCAAACAGACGAGATAGGCAGGACAGCGAAGAGGAGGATAACAGTAGAGAAAGGTGACTAGGTTCTCACACCAAAGCTCAGAGCAACAACAGCAGGGACAGTACAGAAATTTTCAACATACATCAGCTGCTGTTGGGCTCTGAGCACAAACCAGAAGTAACAATTCACATAAATGGCAAACCATACCTCATGTTATGTGATACGGAGCTTGCATGACTGTGTTAAAGAAGAACCGCCATGAACGCATTTCTCAAAAGACGCTCGCGTTGTAACCTCTGCCTCAGGGCATACTACAACACAGTTCCTAACCCAAAACTAGATTTCCTGCACTCAGATAGCAACAGATGCTGCAAGTTGCAATGCATTGTTGATTCCAGCTGCCCTGTAAATTTATTAGGGCGAGATGGTTTAATGAAACTAAAAATAGGTGTGGTGCCTGAGAGTAATGGCATGAGAGCAGAGCTTATGCTCTCTGAAACCCATGAACTAGCATGTCATTCAGACGGTGAGCCACACTATTACTGGACTTTAGACCTGCCACCAGTGCCGCAGCTTGTGACCGCAGCTGGCGCTATCTACCCAGCTCATCATCCACCATGCCATTTAATGAGCTGCACAACACCATACGTTTTAAACAAACACCAGGCCCTGACTCGGAGTATGACACACAAATCCATCGTTTAGGACCTCAAAGTTAACACTGCAACATCTCTACGTCACAAAAGTGGAAACGCAGTATGTTCAGTGATACAGCCCCTAAGGTCAGAGAGTTAAATCGAATGCCTATTTCACATGTTTCTGTAGCGAAAAGCCCAGAAACTCAATGGAGGGACCTGGGCACTATTCTTAAACGAGTACAAAACGATCATTACGAGAAAACTAAAGAAACACACGAAGGCTGGCTCCAGGGCCGCAGAACCGGTTGTATGAGATACACTCTAGGATGGGTGCTAAACACACAGCCCAGCACCCACCTGGATACCTCCCGGACACATGCCATGTGATCGAGGAGGCTGAATGATTTATCTTGACACCCGTCGAGAACGCAGAACTAAAAATGCTTCCATCATCATTATGGTCAAACGGACCCACAGACGTGAGCCTAATAAAAATGCAGACCCAGTAAAGGTAAAAGTCATCTCAAAACACAGACCAATGAAACCACAATACCCACTCTCTGCAGAAGCTAGAGACGGCATACGCCCAGTAATAGCAGACATGGTAAAAGCAGGAATTCTGATTAAAACAAAAAAAAACGACATGTAACACGCCAATATTTCCAGTGAAAAAAGCAAATACAGGAAAATATAGGCTGGTACATGATTTAAAGCAATAAACGACATCACTGAACAGATACCACCAATAGTGGCAAATCCACACACACTTTTGAATCACGTGTCACCACGAGAACAGTGGTTTTCAGTAATTGACCTGTCAAACGCCTTTTTCTCAGTACCACTACACCCCGAGTCACGTGGGCTGTTCGGGTTTACATTTGATGGCCAAAGATACACTTACACACGACTGCCACAGGGTTTCCAAAACAGCCCCACCCTATACGCTGAGGCCCTGAAACAGTCAATGTCCTCCTGCACTCTGCCTGCTCCAGGACAGTTCCTACTTTACGTAGATGACATCCTGGTAACCGGAAACACGCATGGGACGACTGCAGGACAAACACTCTAGTGGTGCTGAGACACCTCGCAGAACAAGGACACAAAGTCTCTCAACATAAACTGCAACTATGGCAACCTAAGGTCGTATACCTAGGCCATGAACTAACAGGACAGGGTCGAAGGTTACTTAACAGTAGGAAAACTGCAGTACAAACTGCCCCAAAACCACTAACAAAACAGCAAATGATGAGTTTCTCGGCCTCTGCAATTATTGCAGAAGTTGGATTCAGAGTTCGCCCTCAGGGCTCAACCCCTGCAAGACCTTATCTATGGCAAAGATATGGCCCTGACAGATAAGCTGACCTGGACTGCTGAAGCTGAAACTGCCTTCGCCAATTTAAAACTGGCTTTACAAACGAGCATGGTTCTAGCATTACCAGACTATGATAAACCCTTCTACTTATATGTAGATGGGCGCTGGATATATGAAAGCTGTGCTAACCCAAGCTTTTGGAGATAAACAACGTCCACTTGCATTTTATTCCTGTAAATTAGACTCAGTGGCCTCGGGCCTACCAACCTGTGTACAAGCCTGTGCAGCAGCAACAGAAGCAGTAAAGAAGTCAGCAGATATCATTCTCGGCCACCCGTTAATAGTTAAGGTCCCGCACGCAGTGACCTCAATTCTATTACAAGCAAACTTATCATATTTGACACATGCCAGACAGCTGTCGATGTAGGAATATTGTTGTCACAGTCACACATCAATATAGAGAAATGTGGTCAGCTAAATCCAAGCACCCTGCTACCTGTAGAAACAGATGGTGACACACACAGCTGCTTACACACACTCGATGAGGAAACAAAACCAAGGGCAGATATATACAGTTCACCACAAACAACCTTTGCAGATATTTTTGTTGATGGCTCTGCCAGCAAAGACAGCACTGGGAAAAACTGTGTGGGTTATGCAGTAACCACAGTCGACACTGTCATAGAGGCAAGGCCTCTCACATCTGCAAATTCGGCACAAAGTGCAGAATTAATAGCAGTTATTCGTGCTTATGAATTGCATAAAGATAAAGATGTCAATATACACACAGACAGTCAATATGTCTTTGCTGCAGTTCACCATTTCGCAAAAATATGGCAAAACAGAGGTATGATAACCTCTACAGGAGCACCAGTCCAACATGGCAGTCTCCTTAAAAAGCTACTACAGGTAATCACATTACCTAGGAAACTAGCACTATGCAAATGTGCTGCCCATCAAACAGATGACTCTTACATCACTAAGGGTAATAACTTTGCAGACAACGCAGCAAAGGAGGCTGCACAACAAAAACCAAATGTTTTTACTTTAACCTCATGCTCTCTGATACCACTAGAGGTCCTCAAAGACGAACAAAAGGCGGCTCCACAAAATGAAAAATCCTCGTGGTTAAAAGCTGGCGCAATTCTAAAAGATGATATCATGACATGTAATGGGAAACCTATTCTACCTAAATCCCTACATAAAACAGCAGCATTAGTGACACATGGGAATACACACGTGTCGCCGGCATCAATGGTAGATATTCTTTCTAAACAATTCTACTCGAAAAACTTTGAAAACTCAGCTAAAGCATATATTAGAACATGCATGATATGCCAAAAACATAATGCACAGGGAAATTTAAGGCCAAAGAGAGGCCAATTCCCAACACCGCCACATCCGTTTCACACAATACACATAGATTTCATCCAATTACATAAGCACCAACAAGTAGAATATGCACTAGTAATCATAGACGTATTCTCAAGGTGGCCAGAAATCTACCCGGTAAAGAAAAATGATGCAATCTCAGTAGCAAAATGTTTGTGTAATCATTTTATTCCAACCTATGGAATACCAAGCCTAATAAGATCTGACAATGGCACACATTTTGTAAATGAGGTAATATCAAAAGTCTCTGAAGCACTGGGCTTCAGTATAAAGCATCACTGTTCATACCACCCACAGAGTGCAGGATTGGTTGAAAGAACAAACGGCACTATAAAACAAAGACTAAGGAAATGCATGGCGGAAACGGGTCGCCCCTGGCCTGAATGTGTGGGTCTAGTAAAAATGTGGATGAGACTGACACAAGGCTCACAGAAACTGACACCCTTTGAAATAGTACACGGGCGACCCTTTCCTCTACCCATTACAAGTGAACCGATAGACAAATCCATAAGAGAAACAACACTAGCAGAATGGATGACAAAACTGTTAGAAAACAAAGAAATAGTTTTGAACAATCAACTGCCAGATGATTCTCTTCCAGTCTCTTCCAGGTTGAAACCAGGAGATTGGATCCTGATAAAAGTGCTCCAGAGGAAAAACTGGAGCTCCCCGAGGTGGGAAGGACCCTACCAAGTCCTCCTGGCCACACCAACAGCCTGCAAAATTGCTGAACGACCTTCCTGGATTCATCAGAGCCACTGTAAAAAAGTGAGTGACAGCCCATAAACACTGAGACGCCAGCACCCCTGCCTGTTAGTGATCTGGGAGGTGGAGAGAGGGCTGTTTGGGTAAATCCCGCCCTTGTTCTTCTCGCCCCTAGTCTACTCACCACAGGACCAGGTGTGTTCGGTCATCATGAAGACCATACTCGTTCTAATGGCCAGTGTCACAATTCTGTTGGGACTGCTGTTACTGATTCCACAAGAAGAACGACAGCACCACCTGGAGACAAGACTGACACATGACACAATGCATCCAGACGACATGACGCAAGATCACAACCACCCATGGATGAACAATGCCTGGTACCGTTATGTGTACAACTCCACAAGAGACAAAAACTGTTACATCTGTTCACACATGCCTCTCACTGCAAAACACTTGACCCTGTACGGCACACCCGCACCACTAAATGAAGGACTGTGCATATATGGGAAAGCTGCCCGCGGACATTGCAATAACCAAACAATGAGAAAATTGGAGAAGTGGATATGTCTGGGAGACCCTAACGTCCAGAACATCAACGTGACCGCAACCGTAGGACAAGAAGACCCGACCTATCTGATGGACCTATGCACTAATATCACCAACACGTCAGAGCCTAACAGGTACACGACGCCTGTGAGGACAAACACTGGGTGAATATGTCACTCAGCACCCCAAACATCACTGTGCTGGCTGTGGTGACCACGTACACTTTTCCCTTATGTGTCATGTTTGTCAACATCACCAAAGGAGCAACTCACTACAGCCTATCTGGCACATGCCAATACACCCTGACAGTACCAACTCGTACAAAGAAACTCTACTGGGTCGAGGGGACCGGCTGGTGGTGTCAAGGATATGCCAATCAACCCCAAACCTACCTAGCCGTGCCTGAAAACTACGAAGGACAATGTGTGCCCCTGATGCTAAGTGATCACACCTTCGTGATAACAGCAGGAGCAGCCCGTACGCGGACACGCCGGAGACGAACAATACAACCACACGACCCAATTTGGGGCTCTGACGTCCCAAAGGAATTCAAGCTTTGGACCACAGGACAAAAGGTCGCCCATGCCCTTTTCCCAGGGGTAGGAGTCGGAAAGCACGCCCTTAGAATTGAAACTCTGAACTACCGTTTTGGACTGTTCCTGAATGCATCCTGTAGAGTGAATAACGCACAGAATGAAGAAATCGACGCCTTGCGCCTTAGTACAATGCAACACCGTGTGGCGTTAGACATGATTTTGGCCGAGAAAGGCGGCCTTTGTGTGTTGTTCAATACAACCTGCTGCACCTACATCCCTAATAATGTGCATTCCACCGACATGTCTGATGCACTGAACACGCTACGTGAGCTCAGACGAGTACAGCAGCAAGATTACACACACAACACCGAGGACTGGCTCACGTGGCTGTTTAGCGGGTCATGGAAGTCATTGCTCACTAAAGGACTAACATTCGTTGGGATGCTCCTTCTGCTACTTTGCTTATTTTCCACATGTGTACTGCCTTGTATTCGGAGTATGATAAGCAAAATGTTTACTGTAAGAGTGCAAGCTTACATTGCATTATCTCAAGTTGAACAAGCTCAAGAAAAGGTACAAGTTGAAGAAGATGATTTCTAAGCATTAAACTGTGTAAACCCACTAAAGTTGATCATGTACGTTTTCACAAAATGATACTCTAGTTGAAAATGCTTCTGCAAGTGACTAGTAGTTGAAGTACATAAATATATATGAACAACAGCAGGGAATGTTAAGGGATTTTGTGATTTTATGATGTTTTTCCTTTTT
This sequence comes from Oreochromis aureus, assembly GCF_013358895.1. Lineage (NCBI taxonomy): Eukaryota > Metazoa > Chordata > Actinopteri > Cichliformes > Cichlidae > Oreochromis > Oreochromis aureus. The sequence continues at coordinate 39,266,929 of NC_052958.1, read as the reverse complement.
GATACATCTTCCTTTTAATGTTTCATTTATTCAGTTCTCCTTATATTGCTCCATTTACTCATTTACTCATATGCTCCTGTTAAGAAAGGCTTGAAAAGCACACAGTGTTCACATATCTTTATGTTTTGTCTTTGCTTCTGCTCACACACATACACATGAGCCCTGCAGTATTCGCTGACTCCTGTGAAAGTCTCTTGCAGACACCCTGGGAAACAGGACCCAAACTGGCTTCTGTTTTCCTCGAGATAGAAACTGCACACACACACACACATATACACTGTGTCCCATACATGCCCAGATTGTCTGTTACAGCCTGATAAAACAGGGAATGCTACGATGTATAAATAAAGCTGACTACAAAGCCTCGGGGTGAGTATCACTCGATCACTCACCCGTGCGCACGTAGTTCTCTGAACAAAACTCTGACTGTTTCTGTATTCTTTCAATGTTTAAAAATGTCTTGCCACTGACAAACACTGATGATGATTTTGCAGCACAACCATCTCCAGGGTGTACTGCAAAAGTCCTTCCTGTCTATACATCAGTAGAACATGCAGTTTTCACTTTTCCTAGTCATGTATATCATTGACTTTAGCTTATTAGCTAGCTAGGAGTCACAGCCGTTTAAAACTCAGACTAAAGCAGATAGCTAATGTGAAAAATGGTACATGAGTTAATAATAATTGCACAAACTCTAATGCTGAAAAAAGTATACCTTATGTCTGTTGTGGTTTTGATAGTTGCATAGCTATCACAAGCACAACAAACAGCCCAGCAAACACCAGTATGTGGGCCCCACATGGGCTATCGGGGTTCCAAGTGGGCATGGGCTTACAATGGGCATCCAATCTGGGACCCACTTGGGTTAGCCAAGTAGGACCCACATGAGCCAGCCCAAATGGGCTATGTTATATGGGTGCCATATGGGTAATAAATGGGAAATAGGTTAAACAGGCAACTAAGTTTAACGACCTCAGTTAAGTATAATTATTACTGATGTGTAAGTATGAACATAAATTAAAATGAAATAACTGATAATAAATTATGCCAGAGCCAGCATATTTAAAACATTAAAACAAAAACGATCCTTAAATTGTATATTTAATTAATAAAAATATACATATAAAATATATTAATATAAATGAAACAGAAAGAACAGATGTGACTTAAAATTGTAAGGCACTTGAGAAAATAAAATAGATGGTTTTCCATTTAAGTGAAATATTTTTTTAAGTCTATGTAGGAGTGGTCTTTGAAATCTCGCGTTACTTCAAGAAATATCGCGAGGTGTTTGGAAACCCTCCCCCCCCACACTGGAAAATTCTTAATTTCGCGCCCTTGGACAGTTGAGTTGGCATTTTTTGGATTAAGTTAATCTTATTTTCTGCACTAAAGGTAAGGACTTTTTGACCTGATTTGAATGAAATGTTTAGAAAGTTACGATAATGTACGTGGTATGTGGTTAGTGAAGACCTGGACTTTTTCCTAGCACTCAAGCTAGTTGAAATTTTGACCAGATAGACTTAGCCAATTTTCACAGTTTGCTTAACTAGCACCGAAATTAATAACTACGTGTACTTAACATCAAGTTGTTGCGGATTATACTTAAACATTATCTTGTTTTTCCTAAGATTAGTATTAGTAAATGGCTGTACAAGACCAGTTTTACAAAGTTGAAACTTTTTGAGAGGAATATAGCTGCATGTGAGCTTCCTGAGTTTAAACCGAATTTTTTTAATCCCAAGAACATGACTTATTTAATTGTAGAGAGCGCGTGTGTGTGCGTGTGTGTGTGCATGCGTGTGCGTGCGTGCGCTGGGGCGTCACTAAGACAGCAACCAAAGTTGCTGCAGTCTTGTCTTTATTAGCTTCATTTAAAAAAACAACAACAAACAAACAAAAAACCAACGGCTGACAGCGCTGTAAACAACGGTAGACTGGTGGGTAATAAGCAAGCCAATAGTGCAGAAAACAGAGATTTGAGATGGGAAGCTGTTCTTGAAGTACACAGAGAGAGAGTGTTAGATTTGTATTGTGATTGTCATTTATGCTTAGAAATATCTACTTATATATTCTTAGAGTTTTATAATTAGGTGTAGATTGGTAGAGGTTTGATCCTTAATAGTCTGCAAGCTTTGTGTGCATTCCAGAGCTCTCTGACTTTCACACCCACATTTTAGGAGCATGGGAGAGGTCGTACCTTGTCTTATTGTTTTATGGTAGGATAAACGTATCTATGTCTGTTTTAGGCTAAGTGCCTTTTGTTTAGATGGACGGCTCTGGGGAGTCTTCCTGGGGTCACAGTTTGACCCCCACACACAGATACACACATACACACACACGTATTCTTTGTTCACAGGTATACCTATGTCATATGTTAATGAACCTATGCATATTCATGTAACCACAATAAAAGAGCAGTGTTACGGGAGAGCGGACGAGAGCAACTGGGGTCAAGCGAAGGAACGGCGCCTGTCCAGTTCTCTCCCGTGCACGTGAAACATTAAGAATGTTGCCTACTCGTGTCTTGCTTGCTGTGTTATTACATTGCCTTCAACGTCCCAGCGAATAGGTTCAAGCTACAAACCTATCATTAATTGGTCCTTCGAGCCGGATCCCTGGAGTCGGCATTCACCGAGGAGAGAACCCTGACGTCAGCGAGACGTGAGAATTTGTCATCGGGCCGGTGGATGAGCTGTCCGTTTTCTCTCCTCGACGAATGACGATCGGCGGGATCCGAGGCTGATATTACACGCTAAGCAACGCTGAGTAAGTTCAAAGAGCCCGACTCTATAACCGTGTGGTTGTGTTGTTCTCCGCCACTTTGTGAGGCGTTGAGAAGTTCGCTAGCGATAGGTACAGACCACTTTGTGAGGTACTGTAGTGGGTCCTCCGCCACTTTGTGAGGCGTTGAGTTCTCCGCCACTTTGTGAGGCGTTGAGAAGTTCCGCGAAGTCCAGACTGTGCTGGACAATAGGCCTATTTTGTGTTGTTGTTGTGTGAATGCTGCGGAGCAGGCATGGTCTGTGACACGGTTGTTGTTATCATGGGTTCCCGAGCAAGTAAGACTGCCTCACAGGGAGACAACACATTTTTGCAAGAATTTACTCCCAACAGTGCGAGGTATTTATATTCTCATAATTGTCATGAGCGTAAACTAGTCACGGGAGAATCTCAAATGTTAGAAGTTTTTAGGAAAACAGCAGCCTTGAAGAGCGTGTGGAGAAGGCCAGCCCACATCAGCAGCAGTTAAGCTATGCTCTGGTGAATGGCTTCCCCCACCCCGTGCTGACACAAAATGTTTTAGATGATTCTTTAGATTGCCCTGCTCAACAACAGCCTGTGCTCCAGACCATTACTTTAACCAGTTGTTAACAGTAATCTGCATTAAGCTTAAGGTTGCTCAAATTTAGTACAATGACATATGAGATGAAGTAAAATAGGCAAATATTTAAACTAATGAAGTGCATAGAGGCACTTGACCTGTTTGAAAGACTGTCGTCTTATTATGAGCCATTGTTGAGATATAGAGCACACCTGTGAAAACAACTATTATGCTGAACCCTGTGTGAAACAGTTGAAAACTACATGATGGAGAAGCTGAGTTGAATATGAAAATGTAAGTCTTTGCCACTGTGGGCAAAGCATGCAACCACTGTGTGAGGTTGTGTTGCGGTCTCTTCTGAGCTGATGAGCAAGCTACACATTATCAGATCGGGAGCTGGCTGAGAACTCATCAAAGAAAGGGGAAGAGAACTATGATAACTCGAGTATGTAGCGTATCCGTGAGTTCAGCTTCTTCTTTCAGATGCGCAGCAGTTTTCCTGGATCTTGATTCATGTGTGTAGAGTGTTCATAGCATCAGCATCATGTTTTTGTTTATTTGCTTTGTTGGGTTGAAAACTAACTAAATAAACTTGTGATCACACTTATGGATCACCATGGCACATATCATCAGCCATATGTTTTATTTATGCAGATGAAAAAAGTGAGTGTGAATGTGCCTGACGTCGCAGTGTGTGTGCATTGTGTAAACGTAATTGTCACAAATTGTGAGAGCGGTGATTCTGCAGGTCACCAGCTAGTGTAAAGGAAAAAAGAGTAAAAAAGAGATAAAATCTACATTGTAGATGAAAAATCATAGGAAAAAGGTTTTGTGTCTATTAGCCAAGAACAACTACAATCTCATTTTCTGCTTTTAAGAAAGGAGAGCACAAAAAACAGAGAGAGAGTTCTGTGTGTCGGTTAAGTAATGAGAATAATGATCAAAATGTCTCAGTGTGTCACTTTCAGATGAAACGCAGACCTGGATCAATTTCCCATATGCAGCAGTCGGAAGGAAATTATAGTTTAACATCATTGGAAACGTTCAGGCCAATTTTTGGCTAACTTATTTACAGCTCCATGTGTCCTTCATCCTCACAAGCGAGCTCTCACTCCTCCCTGAAGACAAGGAATGCAGTTCCAAAGAGCAATAACATGGCAGATAAAGAGACAGCAGCAAGTCCTGAGCAAAGAGACCCAGCAAGCAGCAGCAGTGTGGACAAACAGCAGTGGAGAAGAAGAGCAAACCCATCATCCTGACTGATTGGATGAATGACACTGTGTTTCCAACAAGCTGCAAAGTCACTGTGCTTGCGAAAAGGACTTTTGAGGAGAACTGAGGAGACTGTTGGAGTTTGACATTTGCCACTTTTGGAGTAAAATGGCAAGAAGAGACAGTGGAACACAGGACAAAGCTGAAGAAGAACTGCCGGCTGTTGGACTGTTGAAGTGGGAGAGGACAACAGAGTGAGAGCAGTAGGTGAGAACACAGAGGAAAGCTGGTGTTTAATGTGGGAAATCAAAATTTGGGTTAGCAAACCTGGGGAAAAGAAAACTGACTGCTTAAGTGGAAAATTGTGAAGGAATCTGAACCACTGCAAAAAGAAACATATACAAAATCACACACACAAGCAGAACATGCATTAACCCTACTAACACAAACACAAGAGAGCTCATGAAGATTAGGCAGCATCTTGAGCATGTGAGTCTGTTTATCATCTTGTCCAAGTCACCTCGTGTGATGCAAAGACCAGTGGACTCACAGCACATTACTTGAAAATGATGATCAAATAATAGCAGAGAAGTGTGTAGGAAAGGCAGCTTTAAGAACATGCCCTGCTGGAGATGCAGCTCCACAGACATTGATTAAACCTGCCTAATAACACAGACATACATGCAATGAAAATCAGCTTGTTATCTCTCATCAGTGTTAAAATGGTGTAAATTTAACAGACACTTGTTATCAAATGTTGAATTTACCCAATGCTGACAGTTAACTCTCTAGGTTGCAGGACAACAGTTTAATTTTTGTGGGAAAACAGGAAAGATTCTGGTTTGACCAACCAGTGATCAGACAATAAATTTAGTTGTTAATATAGTAAATTGGGAGATGCTTTCTGCCTGATTGATGCAGAACAAGTAATTTACTGTATGAGGGAAATTCTATTTTTGTGATAATATTTTGAACATGCATTTCTGTTGTCCTGTCATCTTAGTGGGTTAATAGCTGATTTGCAAATTAGGTGATGGTTCTTAGATTAATGAAAGGTAACTGAATTCTAGCACGAGTGAATGGAGTTTGTTAGAGTGGAGACTCTAAAACACTGAGTTTCCTGTTGTGATGTGCAAGTGAATCCTGCACCCAGATACACAACTCTGACTACATAAGAACAAACATCTTTTGTGAAATGCATGACAACATGTCACATGTTTTATGTTGACGGGGGAAAAGGAAAACTAAATAAAATTTGTGGCCTAAATGAGTGAAAAGTACAGACCTGGGGATTAAAATTCATAGCTAATGAGACATGAGGCTTATGTTGTGTGTTGTGCGGCTGATGGTTGGTTTGGAGTTTATCTAGCTGATGATTTTTCTTTTGTTGTGAAGTTGAGCCTGCCAATTAGTATGATGGTATGATAAACCATGCTAATGGTATGATTTACCCTCCTGAGATGAGGAGCATGTGTCATGACTTAACGAGGCCTTTTTATTTTGATACTTTCACAGTGCACTGAAAGTTTTGTTTGATGATCTCTGTTTGAGCAGATCTGCACGATTAGAACGGAAGCGCTATACGACACGTCGTCGAGAAAATTGTTGCAAGTGAGTTTCTCCACATTAAAATGGGCTCAGGAGGAAGTCACTTATATGGGACAATTAGAAAATAGGTCCCTACCCAAAAAAGGATTAAGCGAGATAATCCAATATAAAGTTCTTCTTTTCTTTTTGAAATGACGTCGTTTTGCTGAGAAGTGGAAATGAAAAGGCGACGGTAATTCCCACTGTCAGCAAAGAAAGAATGAATGAATGCATGAATGAATGAGTGAGAGAAAATAAAATTGACTGACTGGTAAAAGCGGACAAACTGACAGACTGACTGACATCACTGTGCGAAGTTAACCCCTGCCTGACAAAGGTGCAGATGAATCTATGTGTGTTTCTTTTTACAAAGAGCAGGAAGATGATAACAACATCCGAGGTTGTGTGACGATTTAGCCTTTTAAATGCCACTCTCTGTGTCTGCGCATCTACCAGGGGTGTTATTCACTACCTTGTGTTGTTCACAGAGGTGACTGTGAGAAAGTGTGTATACACCTGCGCAGCGCTAACTTTTCTACAGCATCATGGTCTTCATGTGATTTGATTATGTGATTTATACCAGGATAGCTGGTTGATGTTTTCTACTACAGGATTTCTGGGTTTACGTGTGAAGAAAACTGCGTTTACAGGTTATGAGTTGGTGATGCTGTTACACTGTGTTGTTGGAGAAATGTGAAGGTTACTTTGACGATGTGAATAACATGTAAAACATTCCCTGTGTTGAAACTAGTGCCACTTCTGTCCACAGCTATGGTCTTTATGGTCTTTTTGTAGCACCTCTGGACCCTGTCAACTTCTGCCTGACCTTCAGGATTGTCCATGTGTGTTGCTGATGTTTGGTTTTTTAAGAGTGCATGTAGAGGATTCAGCAGAGACGGACAAGTAACATGAGAAAGCAACTAAGAGATGCAGTGTTTGTGGAATAGTTTGATATGGGGCTCATTAGCTGGCCACTACTGAGCTCCTAGTGTTAAATACATGGAGTGACTTTGCTTAAGGGAAGTCACCGATTACATTACTGTTAACTGAGTACATGGGATGATCCATGTTTGGGGCGAATTATGCCAATAATTGTAGTCTACTGATTTGAGAAAACCTGCACATGATACTTGTCCTGTTGATGCTGAATGCTTTATTACTCTTATTATACAATTGTTTATAAGTGTGGAGTTTGATTTCACTTCCAGATCTTGTTTTCCAGGCCATGATGGTGTGTCTGATGGCTCCAGGCGGAGCCAGATGTTGAGCATACTTACTGTGCAAAACACACTAACATCTTTTATTGCAGGGTTATAGGTCCGGGGTGGTGCTGCTCCAGAGGGGGAGATGCCCTGATGTTGCCTGGGACATGATCTAGCTAACCTTTTTCTTTCAGACAGGAATCTGGTTTTGATGAGTTGACTCATGGGAGTGTCCATGCGTCAAGAGGAGGGGTCCAGAATTACATGAAATTATCTTTTCTATGTTTTCTAAACTATGTTTTTTAAGATTGTTGCAGTGATGTGTGTGATTAACAGTTCATTTACGGGTATTAAACCTATGCAAAGTGGTGCATCCATGTTCAGATGAGACTTTGATGGTCCATTAAAGAAGCTCACTGAACTAGAGAATGTGGTTTGATGATGCTTTACATGCTTTCCAAATAGAAGTTTTTCCTCCTAGCAAGGAAATACAGGTGCAGCAGTTAAAGTATTGCTGAAAGGAATCTCCTGAGGAATCTTCAAAGGCCCAGTGAGAAGCGAGAACCCATTCCAGGCAGTGCTGACAGCCCAGGCAGTGGTTGAGGTCAAAGGTCGAGCTGTTTGGGGCCCATCATGAGATCAGACTTTGGAGCCACAGCAAGGACCACCACGAAGCTGCGTTGGAATGAGAGCTGTGCCAAGGGGGCTTTCCAGAGGCCAACAGAGGAGATTGTGGACGACAGACGGGCACCTGAAGGATGAGGGGAGCGTGCCAAGCTCCATCGACAGCGCAGGGGGAGTCCAAGGATGGCATCATGATTCTGTGAAAAGCACAGGAACCAGAAGCTATGGTGGTGATGACAGCAGTTTCCTATGAACATCATCTAATGCTGTGTCACTATACTGTGCATACGATGGCACACTGAAGACTGCTGGGATCATAACAGCAGTAAGATAACTGGATCCAGCACCCTTTCCACAGAGGGGTTTTCCTGCAGAGGATGGACAATGGAGGAGTCATATGTATCCCCCACAGTACAGAGGCTTGAAGTGAGGTGATGGGGGTTGGCAGAGGCCATAAAACTAGAGTGCTGAAGAGGTCTGCAGCTTTCAAGATAGCTGAGACCCATGTTGACAAACAACAAAACCAACTGGTATGTTTGACTGTTTATTCTACATACATTTGGACTCTGGTCCTATGAACAGTGATGGAAACAACTGGAAGAGACATTTATGATGCCCTGCAGAACTTAAACCACTCTACAGAGAGACGTGCGATTTACATGTCTTGCAGAGGAGCACCACCAAGCTGGAGTGTTTTTGGAAATGTTAATTTCTCTTTTGACCGTTAACAATTCATTTGTTTGCTCATAGGATGCAGGTTACCATTGGATGAGATTAATGAGAACTTGGATAACTGCTAATATATTTGTCAAACTGTGTACGTTTACATATGCTGAGTATACAAATGGTTGCATTGACACTGTCAGACATGACGGGATCATAACTGGGTACTCTTCTAGCATAATTGCCAAAAGGGGGGAAATGTTAGATTTGTATTGTGATTGTCATTTATGCTTAGAAATATCTACTTATATATTCTTAGAGTTTTATAATTAGGTGTAGATTGGTAGAGGTTTGATCCTTAATAGTCTGCAAGCTTTGTGTGCATTCCAGAGCTCTCTGACTTTCACACCCACATTTTAGGAGCATGGGAGAGGTCGTACCTTGTCTTATTGTTTTATGGTAGGATAAACGTATCTATGTCTGTTTTAGGCTAAGTGCCTTTTGTTTAGATGGACGGCTCTGGGGAGTCTTCCTGGGGTCACAGTTTGACCCTCACACACAGATACACACATACACACACACGTATTCTTTGTTCACAGGTATACCTATGTCATATGTTAATGAACCTATGCATATTCATGTAACCACAATAAAAGAGCAGTGTTACGGGAGAGCGGACGAGAGCAACTGGGGTCAAGCGAAGGAACGGCGCCTGTCCAGTTCTCTCCCGTGCACGTGAAACATTAAGAATGTTGCCTACTCGTGTCTTGCTTGCTGTGTTATTACATTGCCTTCAACGTCCCAGCGAATAGGTTCAAGCTACAAACCTATCAGAGAGGGAGAGAAAGCTGTGCAGGAAGTGTGATTTTTATCGCAAAGCAAAACAGCAAAATTAAGAGGGAATTAATGACGATGTTTATCAAATGTTAAGCGTAGTTTGGATCTTCTTTTGCTAAATTTTGCTCAGAGTGATGAAACCTGCAGCGTCAGAATCAGTGAGCTGTCGGCTTTCAGCCCTTACAGAGTGTCAGTGTACCTGCCCTCAGCGAAAAAGCTGACATCTCACACATTTTGATGCGTCGGTTCTGCGCTTTGTGTTTACATCTTTGTGCAGAATCCGTTTACCTGCTCTCATTTACTGTTTTAGCTGTTTGGTGGTTGTTGAAATAGTTTTGTGAGTTTTAAGCTGAGGCTATGTCCACACGTACAGGGGTCTTTTTGAAAACAGAGATTTTACCTTTTTGTTTAAAAACAACAACAACAACAACAACAAAAAAATCCAGTCCACACGTGCAGTTTTGAACAAATATCTCCGCCCACATGTAAACGCTAAAAACTAAATGTTGGCCAATCAGAAGTCTTGAAGCCTAGGAGGGAAAGAGTAAACAGGGTTTTGTGGCGTCACAAAACTTTAAGTACTTCTGAAAAGTTTTCGTATTTTTCTGAAAAGGCAGCTAATTTTGTGTTACTTTTCAAGTGCCTTCATCATTCCAAATTAACTAAAGACAGTATTTTGGCTGATGTAGACTCGCAACTTAGGAATGAACAAAATGCATACAGCATATGTAATTTAATCAATGCATACAGCATAAGTAGTTTAACTTTTAAAAAAAAACATTTATTCAAAACTGACGTCGGGATTTTGGGTTGTGAGAGCGTCTGTGTTCAATGTAGAGGTTCACTCTGATGCCTCTGTCTTTCTAAATGGAGGGACAGTAACTGCATGTGTATATGTAAGCGTGTAAAAACTGCAGATGGTAAGATTAACAGCAACAGTATTTATTTATTGTAGAAATGAATCTCATGTAAACAATAACGTGGAGCACAGCGTGACGTCAAAAACGGCACACACCTTTGACGTTGCGTGACTAAATCTCCGTTTTCCTCGTCCATACTTAAACGCAAAAAATTAGTTTTCGAAAATCTCCACCCTGGCAGGAGTTTTTAAAAACGTGTGTGGACGTAGCCTGAGATTCTGGCGTTTCTGGCAAAATACCATCCATCCATCCATCCATCCTCATCCGCTTTATCCGAAGTCGGGTCGCGGGGGCAGCAGCCTAAGCAGAGAAGCCCAGACCTCCCTCTCCCCAGCCACCTCCTCCAGCTCATCCGGGGGAACACCAAGGCGTTCCCAGGCCAGCCGAGAGATATAATCTCTCCAGCGCGTCCTGGGTCTGGCAAAATACATTTAAATTTAAAAGTCAATCCAGGATTTCACTTAATTTCACTTAATTCACACTAAAATCGATTTTAATCGGAAAATCGGTTATTGAAACCTACCCCTAATTGTGAGTAAGCTTGTGAGTTGGTTCAATTCAATTCAGTTTTATTTATACGGCACTAAATCACAACAACAGTCGCTTCAAGGTGCTTTATATTGTAAAGTAGACCCCTACAATAATACATACAGTGGCGGTCCTAGCCCATTTGACGACCTGGGCGAACACTCCCTCTGGCGCCCCCCCCCCCCCCCACACACACACACACACATAAAACATATTACGGATTGTACATTAACATAAAACTGTTGTCGGAACCATACTGAATTTCACCAGAGAAACATACACACACACACACACACACATATGAAGAGAGAGAGAGCATCGTATGCAAACGGCTACCAAACAGCCATCATAATTCATCATACAATGAGAACAGGACAAATCAACAATTGACAATTAATTGATTGGCTAATTAAAATCTGTAACATAATGTATTGTTTGGAGTTTAGTCTGTTACTATGTTTACCATTTCTTCTTGGAGCAACTGTAACCCACATAATTTCCTTAGGGATTAATAAAGTATTCTGATTCTGATTGTTTCAGGATGACCTGCCATTATCCAATGACACATCTGCTTACCTGTATCTTTTGCTCGTTTCTCCTCCTCTTCTTTTCTGTTTTTTTCTAAACTGAGCACCTGATGGTTTTGAACTTTTCTTGTCCATCTTCCATTGGTTTTAATTTTGCACTCCAGTATGAACACCCATCCCTCAACCCGAGGATCACCACAACATAACCTAACAGACCTACACCTTAGTTCACAGATTCACTTTGTCTGGGGTTTATTTCTGGGATTTCGCACAACCCAGGATTCAAATCATGAATACATAATGGGCTTGGATTTACAACATTATGAATGAAATGTGCTCTATTTGGAACCAGCCGACACCCTCCCCTTTCGACGGATTGTGTTTGAGACTTTAAATCATCAAACTGTAAATTATAAATTTTACATTGTCATTGATCCCTTTACCCCGAGTCCTAATGTGTATATTTATTTTCTTACTCTTCTTATATTTATTGTTTGTTTACTTGCACTGCTGTAAATGGAGCTTCGTCGTCTTGTCTCTCTATATACTGGACTGTATGTAGCAGAGATGACAATAAAGTTTACTTTGACTTCAGCAGCGAGCAGGCGCACCGAGGGCTCTCGCGCTCACTTTTCGCGTATGAATTTAGAAAAAACATCAGTGCAAATTATAAGTCTGCATCATAATGTCCGGTGTTTTGTGTTTGTTTGTTTGTTTGTTTTTATTTTCTTTTATTTTGCGAGTTGATTATTAGATGCTGCTCCAGCCAGCCAGAGAATCCCCCGCCACCCCGCCCTCTCCTCCCTGTGCCGCAAGCAGCAGGCGCACCTCGCAAACGGAGGCGCCCTTACTCCCAGCAAATGGGCGATAGAAAACCGATCGCTGCCTGTGCCATTCCCAATATGCGCTGGCATGATGTCGGGGCAGCATGAGTACGAGCAATTTTTATTTTATTTTTTTTGCCGATGCCCGTTGAGAGGAGTAGGAATATTTTCCTGCTATTATTTGCTGCTATTAGTATAATCATCATTACCATTTCATTATTAATAGTGATGTTGCATGCAGATGCATTCAGATGTTCAAATATATGGGTATTATATTAGTCTTTATTGCAGGTCCAAGAAGAACCACTTTAAACTGTGGAGTTGAATCTATAATTTTAAATGTTTTTCAATGCTCCTATATAATAATCTTAAATGTTTCGGTGTAGACTGCAGGGACAGGAAATACACGGTGCCGAAATGAGACAGGAAACACTTCTGCAAGGCATGCTCCTGCAGAAGTGAAACTGAAAGCCGAGTCTTATATATTAGTCAAGATTACTGCACACATACACACACACATAGTTTCAGTACATGCTGGCCTTCTGTCTGGTGGAAAGGTTACGAGGGTTAGCCGATGAAGTGAAGGGTGAAACAAAGGGCAGCAGAAGCTGACACACATACACATACATATTAGACTCATTTATATAGGTAAGAGTAATTATGTTTTGCTTGCGACTGCAAAGTTTGGGTGCGTACGTGGTAGTCTGTTCCAGGAAGTACACCAGATGTCCCAGAGATAAGCGACAGCGAAGACGAGCTGGGGGAAGCACCTGGCTTCGACCCGAAGAAGATGTTCTGTTTTAACTATGTTAAAAGTCATTGTGGTTTTGGAGTGACGTATGCTTTGTTTGAGTCTGCCTGGCAACAGAAAAGGGGGCTGTACTATCTTAACCCTATAAAACCGTTGTCTGAGTATTGTAAAGCAGTTCAATACTGAATCTGAACAGTATTGGCTCCGCATATGTGTATTCATTAAAATGCCGTCTAATTTGCACCCGGCTGGATCTGTGGTTATTTTTGGATTTCCCCTCAATATTCTGAACCTTAACACCGTGATGCTGCTCCCCACCACGATGCCGCCCCGGGCAACTGCAACTGCCCGTGCCGCCCGTATCAAATACAGAGAAAAATCCAACAATCATATGACCAACTATGAGCAAGCACTTTGGTGACAATGGGAAGGAAAAACTCCCTTTGCAGGTGCTGTGCATAGTTCAAAGGCTGCTTTGCTGAAAGATGGAAATAAATCATGAGCTGAAAATAATAAAGATTGATGTACTAGAGCTTATTATGTAGAAGTAGATCTTTGCCCACATTGACTTCTAAATATCTAAAGCTAAACTGAAGGACCAACAGCACAAATCCCCACCAGAAGATGATTGGTCCTATATTTCTGATACACAAGTGACAGCCAAATGCTAAAGTGAATGAAATTTAAGAAAATGGCCTTATTAACCACGAATAATAACATGTAAATGTGCTTTGGATAGTTGTCAGGCCCCAATAATATTTCTGAGTAAGGACCTGTTGATGTAGTTAGTGTAACCTATCCAAGCTGTTACCCAGGTGACTGAAAAATACATTTTATCCTTTTTATACGTTTTATCTTTCAGAAAGCAATGGAGCAATCTGAGAGGACAAAGAGAAGAAAAATAGCTGCGAAAGTTGTTGAACATTTACGTCTCGTTTCACAGCAGAATGAGTCAGATCATCATCAGGACTTAATTTTTTGCTTGGATTCTTTTGAGAATAAACCCCTTGTGGAAGAGTACCATGATTGCGATGAACATGCTGAAGTCAGTTCACAAAATAAACAATCTGCAGAAATTTTTTATGATGCACTGGACTTTGACGTGTTTCCTGAAGACTCTGAAAGTGGGGTGTCTGAGTTTACTGAATTTGATCTGGACGATGACTGTTTCGATTCTGATGCTTTTTCAGACACACCAGATGATACAAAAGGACTTGCAGAGTGGGCTGCAGAATACAATGTGTCACATAATGCTTTGTCTGCTCTTCTTAAAATTCTTAGACAGAAAGGTCTTAATGTACCACTAGATGCTCGAACATTGATGTCAACTGCCCGCAAATGTAATGTGATAAATGTGGCTGGGGGATCATACTACCATTTTGGTTTAAAGAATTCAATTGTTGCAGCATTGGAGCTTTTAGATTTTGATTTAAAGAAACTAACAAACAATCTAACACTTAGAATTAATGTTGATGGTCTACCTTTATTCCGCAGCAACAATGTTAGTCTGTGGCCTATTCTGGGTAGGATCAAGGAGATCCCAAATTGTGATGTTTTTGTGATCGGGTTATACTCAGGTACGACCAAACCTTCTAATGTACAGGAGTACTTGAATGACTTTGTACAAGATGTAAGGGCAATTATACAAGATGGAGTTCAGTATAATGGTGTCCATTTCAGTGTTGCTGCTCCAGATGCATTCATTTGTGATGCACCTGCTCATGCTTTTCTTAAACGTGTGAAGGGACACACTGGCTATTATGCGTGTGAGCGGTGCACTCAAAAGGGCATGTATATGAATAGGAGATTGTGTTTTCCTGAAATTTCTGCTGAGAAAAGGACTGATGAGACTTTTCGTGCTATGGCCTACAAAGAACATCAGGTTGGGGTGTCACCTCTAAATGACTTGGGTGTGGGACTAGTCTCAGGTTTTGTGCTGGACTATATGCACCTTGTGTGTCTGGGGGTAATGCGCAAGCTTATTTATCTTTGGTTAAAAGGTCCCCGAAAATGCAGACAGTCTATGCAAATTCTAACCGTGATTTCAGCATTCATGGTTTCTGTCGGGCAATATTTGCCTAAAAGTTTTGCAAGGAAACCAAGGTCTCTCCTTGAAATTAGCATACGGAAAGCAACTGAATTGAGACAATTTTTGCTTTACACAGGCCCAGTTGTTCTGTTTAATAATATACCGAGCCAAATGTATAGACACTTTATACTTTTATCTGTATCTATAAGAATTCTTCTAAGTCCTGATTTGTGTATTGATAACTGTGATTATGCAGAGGATGTTTTAAAGCAGTTTGTGAAAGATTTTGGTTCGATTTATGGTCTTGAATTTGTTGGTTATAATGTACATAATTTAATACACCTAGCTGAAGATGCGCGAAAGTTTGGACCTTTGGACAGTATTTCTTGCTTCCCATTTGAAACCTTCCTGGGTAAACTGAAAAAGATTGTGCGGAGGCCTCATAAACCTGTGGAACAAATTGTCAAGCGCGTCTATGAGACGCAAAGTATTCAGAAGAAAAGAAAAGAGAGGATGTCTGTTCCCTCTCCTCTTAAACAGCCTCATAACTCTGGACCAATAACAAGTGATCTTGGAACTTTTAAGCAGTACAGAAAATACACTGATGGACAGACATATGTTTCTTGCTCCATGGGAGATAACTGTTTCAATGTAGGGGGAAAAATTCTTATTGTGGCAAATATTTTACAGGATTGCCAAGTTGTCAAAGCACTGTGTCAGGTCTTTGAAAACTGTAATGCCTTTTTCAGCTATCCATTGGACTCAACATGCCTTGGAATTTACTTTGTTTCAAATCTGTCTAAACAAATGCATCTTGTATTACTTGATGAATTAAAACAGAAAATGGTGCTTTTGCCACTGAAGTCTGGATATGTGGCATTGCCACTGCTGTACCAGTTGGCTTCTTTTTGCTTTCTCCCCAGCATGCTACCATTTGCAGTTGTTGATTTTCTGGATGGTGGAGGTGTATCCATAATTCCTTGCAAGTGGTTTACAGGACCAGCGGAAGATTCTTGTTTCTGGCCACCAGGGAGAGTCAATATCAATAAGGCTGTAAAGGATGGAGTTACTCCAGATGCAAACTGGTCACAGTACAGAGTTCGCATCTTGGGGAAAGCTGGTAAGAAGCATTTTTGTTTATTGCTACCAAATATTCTATCATTAAAGACAGAACAAAAAAAATCACTGTAATTTCACTAACAACATTTTGTTGATGTATGTCAAAAATTTACAGAAAACTATGAAAATGCCAGGGTGAAACTGCGGAGGTCTGAAGCAACCTCTGATCTGCAGACTGAGTCGGATTCTGGAAGCAGATTGGGAAAAGGGAAGCGGAAAAGGAGGTAATTATGTTTCTTAAAAACGCCTTAAAAGCAACAATTTATTGTGGTGATTATAAGAAAAACAAAAACAAACTGACAGTATCTTTAGCAGACCATTGCTGCTCACCAGATTTAGATATGATCTTAAAATAGCACTTTGTAACTTTTTGACTTTTAAAAATCTGTTTTAGACTCCTTTTGATGCTGGACTATACATTAATGTTTTTAGTTTGTAGGACTAACCAGTAACTAAATTGTTTGTGGGTTTTTTTAATATTTTTTAAAATTCATTTTAAGGCCAGTGATCCAGTCAAGCTCGGATGAGGATTGGGACAACGCTGCGGAACAGCCAGAGACCTCATCACCATCAGCAATGGAGAATAGACATTCAAGTGAAACTCCCCACCTGAACATCACTCATCCATTTGTTCAGCTACCACCACCCTCAACTCCTTCACCTGTGGTTTCACAACCAGTTCCAAGACAACTTGTACAAGCCACCAATACCAGCATGTTTGTACGTGTTCTAACCCTCCTGGAAGACATTAAGGAGACTCAGAGGATCCACAGTCGAATGCTACAGTCTCTCCTCAAACAACGTGATGGACCAGTTGCTGCAGTATTACCCGAGGGTGCTGTTTTTCCTCTCCGGACAGTCGCAGACGTGGAAGCACTGGAGCAAAAACTGATAGACCCTGTCTTCCTGAAAGAAGTGGTAAATAATAATGATGTAATAACAATAGTCATTGATTAATGCCTCAATCTGTGTTTTATGCTAGCAGTTATGATCAAGGAAAGTTGGTGTTTGTTCAAACATGGTCAGTGCAATGAAGTAGTGGAAGGTGAGCTCCACAAAAGTTGCTGTTTTTGAAAATAAAATAAGTTGTACTTACATTACAAGTTGTGCCACACCAAACCTTAAGAAATCACTTTTGGTGGATCAGTCATTTAGCTCTTTGCATTTGCATCAGACAGTGTTTGACTTTGATACTTAACTCTTTCTCAGTCAAATAGCATCAAAATTATTGAGCCTAATTACTGTGTAGCTGTGCAGGTTTTCTTTTAGGTGTGACTGATGGTACTACTGCCAGTAAAATTATTGTCCTTGTGTGTCCTAAGGTTGCTGTTGTGGTAGAGATCGGTGGGAGCACTGTTGATGAAGCCACCAGAAAAATGATGGCCTTCATTATGGACAATGCTCTTTCCAGGCAATATAACTTCATTGGGCGCCATGGAAAGCAGGAATTTCGAGGGCTTAAAGTTTTTGAAGTGCTATATGGTAAGCTCATTAGTTGTAAGATATTTTGTTGATGTTTGAATAACAGATGCTCACTTCAGCTGTAGTCAGTCTTCCAAACAATTTAATCAGTGACTTAAGGTTTTTATACTTTGGTTCTACATTTATGTGAGATTTTATGCCGTGTCACAGTATAAATATAAGTATGTAACAAAAAAAAGAGAAGTACAGCTGTGTCTTTAGATTCAGTAATATAGTCTCACTTTCTTGTGGTCAATATCTGTGCTTTACAGGCAGCTTGAAAAAAAATGCTCTTACCAGCCAGACTACCAGAAAAGAGGCAGAAAAGGCAGCATCCAAGTGGTTTATTGGTGCAAGAGATAGAGGAGGAAATCGCATGGCAGGGGCACAGTGTCGTGTGCAAGAGAGGTATACCTTAGTGACTAGGTTTAGATAGACTGTGGAGATTAAATTAATTACAAATACTTTATTATTCAACTGAGGGAAATTATGTTTGGGTTTTGTTTTTGGGGGTTTTTTTGGGGGGGGCGGGGGGGTCATCAGCTCATGTTGTTCTGGAGGGTGATGGCTGCTGCCAGGAATGACCACATATTTCTCTCTGGTTTGCAGCATACTTGAAGACGGCTCTCACTAAACCGTTTTTTGGTTCCACACTGTGTTACGGTATGTGAACAATTTCCAGTTATGTTTAGCAGTTTGTGCAATATTCTTCTTTGCAGAATCAATCAGCTCCAGGAACTCCAGTGCCAGCCTTCTTTACCAGTGTGTCACCAGTATGACTTCAAACTCACAGACTCTGATGCTGCTGCCCTAACAAATGGCTGGAAAGCAGATTCTTTTTCTTTTAAACCGTATAACACTGATTTGTTATTGTTTTGTGTATACTATGGACATTTTTATCAACATGTTCTCTAAACAAAAAAGTGTATTTGTATAGTATATAAAAAATTACTGTTCTACTGCATACTGTTTTAAAATTTCATATTAATCAGTATTAATAAAAAAGATAAACTGACTTTGTTGTACAGGTGATTTAAATTTTAGCTTACTGTATTATCCAAAATCGCATCTGGGCAAACACACTTGGGGCCACCATGGAAATTGAGGACAAAAATAGCTGGGTCCCAGGTGGGTAAGCCAGGTGGGCCCCAAATATCAGACCCGCTTCTATGCATATGGGCCCCACACATGTTTTTTGGTTGGGTCTGATTTGGGGCCAATCATTGACCCATCTGGGCAAACACATTTGGGGCCACCATGGAAACTGAGGACAAAAGTAGCTGGGTCCCAGTTGGGTAACCCAGGTGGGCCCCAAATATCAGACCTGCTTCTACCCATCTGGGCCTCACACTCGTTTGTTGGCTGGGCCTGATTTGGGACCCATCCGGGGCCCATCATTAACCCATCTGGGCAAACACACTTGGGGCCACCATGGAAACTGAGGACAAAAGTAGCTGGGTCTCAGGTGGGTAACCCAAGTGGGCCCCAACTATCAGACCCACTTCTACCCATCTGGGTCCCACACTTGTTTATTGGCTGGGCCTGATTTGGGGCCCATACAGGGCCCGTCATTAACCCATGTGGGCAAACACATTTTGAGCCACCATGGAAACTGAGGACAAAATTAGCTGGACCCCAGTTGGGTTTCCCAACTGGGCCCCAAATATTAGCCCTGCTACTCCACATTTGGGCCCCACATATGTGTGTTGACTGGGAGAATTTATTTTTATGAGTTCAGCTGTGAGTTTAGCTGGCTGGTGTTCAAATAGTATATCTGGAGTTTATGGCATGAAATTGAAAATGCAGTTACGATGAACAATTATATGATAATGTGCCACTTTGTTTATTATGTCAATTGTTTTCATGCTTGGATGGTGTGTCACAATGAATTATAGGATGTTATTTTCTTCTGTCCTTTCATGAAAGATGGTACAGTATATCCAATGCTAAAGGAGGCAATAAAGGAAGCACTGAAGCTCTTTCTGTTGGTAGCCTGGTGATCCTCCAGGCCGCGATACTTTCCTTAGTATTTGGATCATTGGAACAGCTCTTGTTATGGGTTAGGGTTAGGTTTTTTTTTTAACAGTGCCACATAGAAACTTTTGAGTCACGTCTCTCAGTTAGGAACCATCCTAATGTTGGGATTCTGGATTCCCTCCCCGATCCTTTGATTCTGACCAGGTGCAAGAAAACGACTCGAGACAGAACAATTCAATTCAACAATTCTTTATTCCACCATGTACATAGGGGATGTGCACAGCATAACAGCCTAAGCAGATTCGAGGGGCGGTCCCTGGATCCGTTACATTTATACTTCTTTCAGAGTTCCTCATTCAGCATCTGACTATCCTGTTTTCTTAGTACTGTGTGTTGTTGTTCCCTTCTTCATGCACAGTTTCAATACAAACACCTCCTTGTATGGTTATCTGCCCCAACTTCTATTTCTATTTTCCCTGCACATGCCCTCATTTCCTCTATGTGTGGGTGGCCTCTGTATGAACTCTCTGTGCACCTTAAGCTTCGCTACTAAGTTCTGCTTTTCATTTTACGCTGATCTATATGTTTCGCTATACTTCTCCCGTGGTGTTAGACACTTACTAATGCTTGTTTTGCACCCTTTTCCTGTAAATGCTATTTTCTGCTTGACTACTTCTCTCTTAGAGCTACACAGAAACCTACCCTTAGAAGAAGGCCTGTGTTGGGTCTGTTCCCACAAACCCGCTAATTCTAGAGACTTATTCATCATGAAAGAAAACAAGACAGTCAGCGATCGATCGATTACTTGCGCAAGGGAGGCCTCATCTGTGTCCAGCACGAAAATGACCCCGACGATGGCCTCCTCTCGCTGCCTTTTATTGAGACAGTTCACACAAAACACAGCAAAGCAACGCCCACATGGTTCTAAGGCATTGTATGTATATGTGTGAACTTTTATATGTAAGTAGGAATGTGTGTGTGTGTGTGTGTGTGTGTGTGTGTGTGTGTGTGTGTGTGTGTGTGTTTTGGGGTGCGTTTGTGTGACCTCCTGCTGACCAAAAGGGTCATAAAAGCAGGAAGCTTACAACACAAGAAACAGATCTTTCAGATAGGATGTATCTATAATAAAACCTCCCCCAACACAAAGTGGTTAGAGGTGCTCAGGATCAAAGGAATGGCTTTGATAATACTGCTTGAACTAAGACTGTACAAATTTAAGAAACACAATGGCAACATTCAACAATTAGACCTAACATTTCCCCCCTTTTTGTCATTGTATACTTAAATTTCAACTTATGCACCCTTTGTTTGGACAGTGACAGTGTAGATTTCATTCATACACAACTCCTCTTCATTCACCTTCTATCGATGCAAAAGTTCACAGTTAATACATGTAAGCAGTTAACCTGCTTCTCATTGATCTCATACACAGTAAACTACATCCTATACATAAGCAAATCAGTGTCAACAGTCCAAAAACAGGAATTAATATTTTCAAAAGAAGATGCCACCAAGGACCAGACATTCACCAAGTTATCCAGCCTCGTGGTGCATCTACTCCTGTCGTGCGATTCATTATGTATTCCTGCAAGTAAACAACTGAATGTAACAGTCAAACAAGAAGAATCAACATTCTCAAAAATCATATGTCACTACGTCTTGATGCATTCTCAATTATCCAGGAAAGCAAATCTCCAAAAGTTTAATCTGTTCATCTGGACGTAGCGTTTTGTGGGAGAAACGTTTCGTCACTCATCCAAGTGACTTCTTCAGTCTCAGCTGACTGCAGGTTTCCCCAAACCTTATAAACAGTACATTTGCATAATGACTGAAACCAGCCCACTGAAGGAACAATGGGCTGTGAGGTCAGTTCCTTAATCATAATTATGCAAATTCCCATGACCATTGATCAACAATCACTGACCAAAACCCACTGATCAAAGAACACTGATCAATGGCCATGAGTACCATTCACAGAGAGTTGGGGAATGGCTGCAATCACAGCATTGTAAGATGGCGAAAGATGTACCCTTAGGAACAGGGAAGAACGCTGGTTTGAGCGCGGAGTCAAGGAGGCCATTTACGTGAAAAGGGAAAGACCATCTCTGAATCGAGGAGGGGGCCTAAGGGTACATGTACTGTTTATAAGGTTTGGGGAAACCTGCAGTCAGCTGAGACTGAAGAAGTCACTTGGATGAGTGACGAAACGTTTCTCCCACAAAACGCTATGTCCAGATGAACAGATTAAACTTTTGGACATATGTCACTACAATACAACTGTATACAGACATAGGCATTCAAACACATCAGTTGACTTTATCATTTGTCCATGTGGCTCTCAGCTAACTTCAAAGCTGTAGCCTGGTCAACACCCTTCTTTATGACTCCTATCAACCCCCCCAGATCTTTTCACTATAGGCATCAGAGTCAACTGGTAAATTATCCGCATTTACAACTCTTCTCCTGTCCTGTTGTCACCACAGGAAAAGCTTTGTAAAGGAAATTGGATCAAGGTATTTTGATCTTCTTGGGTCACAACCTCAACCAGCTTAGAGAAGTGTTCATGATGTAAATGTAGACAAAAAGCTTCTCTGTTTGCGTCCTTCTTGCAGAGGACAAAGAGAATACGTGATGTTGTATAAATTCCATGATAAATCTCCAACTTGGACTAATCCCTTGCCCTTCATACACATAGGCAACTGGCCTGTTTCCAGTTCATTTAGCTGTTCAATGTCCTGCAGCAAGTCAGATACTTGGAGTCAGACTAGCAGGTCTGTCATACCAGAGCAGTTCACCGTCCCAGCTACTGGTGAACCAACCGTCCATTCAGGTTCAGAAGTTGAAAAGTTGGCAGTGTTCCAAGTACATTTACTCCTGGATGTGTTGCTAAGGCAACCAAACAAACTGTCTCGCTCTCAGTGATGCTATATGGCCACAGTCCAGAAGAATGTGTAGACAGTGGCATCACAAGCATAACCATTGGTCTCGTTCTTTATGTGAGCGGTTGTGTTCACAAACTGCCACAGGTAGTAGGACAGAGAGGTCCTAGAGATATACTCCCCCCTTTGTACCCTGGACTTTTCACCATCACCCAGAGTCGGCCAGGAAGTGTGTTACCTTCTTGCAGTGCGCTTGATGTATCCAAGTAATCCTTTCAGCAATCTTCACTGCTGTGGTCGTCATCAGCAGCATCTGATATGGACCTTCCCACCGTGGACTGGACCAGCACTTCCTCTCCATGGCCTTATCAACATCCAATCTCCAGACTTCAGACTCTGCTCCTGTGGAGAAACAGAATCATCTGGCAGATCATTTGTTCTCAAGACTTCTTTATTTTTACACATTTTAAGCATCTAATCTGCGAATATGCTCTCTCTTCTGCTCTCCTATCATCACTACAGAAGACTAGAACTCTAAATACTCTAACATATATAATCTCAACGAGTCAGACCATTCTCTGTTGGAGTAATCCTCATGTACATTCGTATACCTCCTAACTAATTCTATACAGTTTAACCATGTCCTACGTGTCTTCCTAAGTCTTAACTTTACTGTTCCATTAGTTCTCTCTACCAACCCTGCACTTTGTGGGTGATATGAACAATGATGTTTTTAGTGTTATCCCTAGATGTTGTGCCATTAATCTAATCACTTCATTTACAAAATGTGGACCATTATCGCTATAAATGGTCTCGGGAATCCCATGTTCCAAATGATATTCTTACATATTGCTTTGGCAACCGAAATGGCATCAGCTTCCCTAGTTGGTACAATTTCTACCCACTTTGAAAAAGGACACACTATCACTAAACAGTACTTATAGTTATTACAGTTGGACAGCTCTATAAAGTCCATGTGAATAACTTAAAATGGGTGACCGGGTCTGGGGAATTTCCCTCTCTTAGGTCTCAAATTACCTCGAGAATTGTGCTTGCAACATATCATACATAACCTGCAAAAAAATCTTTTATTAAGGGTATTTAATCTTAAAGTATAAACTACTCATTATCTCCCTCCTGTTGCGACATGGCAAAGCCCATGGCGCAAAATAGCAGCAGTCTTATACAAATTCTAAGGCAGTATTGGTTTATCACACAGATAACAAACACCATCCTACAGGCTCGCTCCTACTGTAAATCACAACTGTTTCCCTGCAGTAGATGAGTGGCCCTGCATGTCTACCAGTGCATCCCGCATAATAGCCAACGTCTGCTGGTGTTGCACTGCTAAAACGTTAACACCATGTTCTCCTAAAGTTGCCTCTTTCGCGATCTTATCTGCAAAAGCATTCCCTAATGCAACTGGATCTTTCCCTCACATGTGTGCTACACATTTACAAACGGTAATCCTACTGGGTAAAAACTCTGCCTCCAGCAGATTTTGCAAGAGTTTGGCGTGTTCTACAGGTTTCCCTGTAGAGGCTGTCACACCTCGTCTCACCCACTGCACCACAAAGAAATGTAATGTAGCAAATGCATACTGGCTATCAGTGTATATTGTCACATCTTATTTCTCTGCAGCTTTACACACTTCCGTTAAAGCTAGCATCTCTGCTGCTCAAGCAAATATGAAACATGCTAGTTGTCCTGCACAGATAACTTTCTCACTATCTACTACAGTAAAACTTGTTTTAGTCTGTCCCTCTACTGTTGTAAAACTCAAACCATCAACAAACCAAACCTTTCCCTCACCAAGTGGCACATCCGTTAAGTCATCCCTCGGTTTACATTCCTTCTCTACGTGGTCTCTACACTCATGAGAAGTGCCCTCTTCTTTCGTTGGCAAAAGGTTTGACGGATTCAGAATTGTGCACCACTTTATGGTAATATGTGGTTGTGAGAGTAACAGTAACATTAAAGACAAGTCTCTTGTAGGTGACAGAAATGTAATTTTAGTCTGCAGTAGTAGACATCTACCTCGTGTGGAACTAACAGTGTCAAAAAGGTGAAAAACTATATCCTGAAACATTGTACAGCTTAAGCTGCTGCACATACTGATCTCACGCATGGAGGTAAATCACAAGCAACTAGAGCTAATCTTTTAGGATAGTAAGTTACTGGCTTTACTTGTGGAAAAAGTGCTGTTAGTTATTTCACAGTCACCTGGCATTTGTGCTGTTCACAGAACCACAAGTCCATCGCTGGACCTCCTCTGTGCTGTCACTTTTTGGAGCTTGGCACGCTCCCTCAGGTACTCATGTTCCAACGCTGCTGAATATTTTAAAGGCAAAGCATGTTGTACACCTTAGTTGTCTTCCTCAACGTCAACGTCGAAACTCTTTTATCTCATTTAAGATTTTGCTGTGCAGAGTCTCCTCATGACGATCTCCTGGAAGCCCAGTAGCACAGCTCTCTGCGCCGAAGGCGATCTCCGATCCTCCTGAAGACTCTCTCCAGGCTTCAGCTTCCATCTTGTGGACGATCCCCTCAGTCACTCCTTCTCGTCATGGCATCTCACGACATCTACAAATTTAAAAAAATGACACTCCTCTCGCCACATGGCTTCCGCCATGTGTCAACTCCCCAATGAGACATGTACAAGAATGTTGCACAGTCCCCCTAAAACAATCTCCAGGGTTTGTCCCTTGGAGCAGCCATACTCCAACCTGTAACCCTGTGTAAAAACATCAGTCAGCAATTAAATGTTTAGCTTGTTTAACTCCCAGCTCCACCCAGAGCCTGTATCCTGGAAGACAAAGTCTTTAAATCAAACTTCACATTTTCAACCAACTATAGATCATAAGAGTAATAAAGTATTCAGCATAAAAGACAAATATCATGTGCAGGTTTTCTCCAATCATTAAATCACTATTATTGTTATCACAATTTGTCCCAAATCATGAATCATCCCAATTTATTCCACAATTTAATCGGTGACTTTCCTTAAGCAATGTCAATCCACTCATTTTTATCACTGTGAGCTCAATAGTGGCCAGCTAATGAGCCCATATTCAACTATTCTGTAACCACTGCACATCTGTTCAATTGTCACTTGTCTGTCTGTGCTGAATCCTTTACAAGCACTCTTAAAGAAAAACAAACATTAGCCAAACACACGGTTCATCCTGGTGGTCAGGCGCAGGTCGACAGGTTCCAGAGGTGCTGTAAAAGGTCATAAAGTTAACACTCTGCTGTAAAAACAAGTAACACTGGTTTCAAACAGTGTCACACTGTATTCACTTCTCCCGTGTAACATTCATATTTTCTCCACAACACAGTTTAATTTAATCACCAACACACAGCCTGTAACCACAGTTTTCTTCACACAAAATCTCAGTAATCCTGTGGTAGAAAAACATCATTAAATTGTGTCCTGCTATAAATCACATGATCAAATCACATGATTAACCATCTGCTGTAAAAAGAAATGTAAATGTTAGCGCTGCGCATTTGTATACACTCTTTCTCACAGTAATCTCTGTGAGCAACACAAAGTAGTTAATAACAAACCCATGGTGATTTCACAGACACAGAAAAATTTAAACTAAAAAAGGTTAAATTTGCAGAGTTCACGTAGTCATGTGACCCAAGTTTCCTCCTGTGGTCTCCTTCTGCTCCTGCAATAGAGACACACACAGAGATACAGCCACACCTTTGTCAGGTGGGGGTTAACTTCACACAATGGTGTTAAGTCAGTCAGTCTTGTCAGCTTTGTCAGTCAATTTTTCCACTCATTCATTCATTCATTCATTCATTCATTCATTCATTCATACATTCATCCTTTGCTGATAGTGGAAACTATCGTCGCATTTCGTTTCCACGCTCAGCAAAATGACGTCATTTCAAAGAAAAAGAAGAACTTTAGAATCGGATTACGTCGCTGAATCCTTTTTGGCAGGGACTTGTTTTCTGATTGTCCCAAATAAGTGGCTTTCTCCCAAGCCCATTTTAATTTTTGGAGAAACTCACTTTGGAACAGTTTTCTCGACGACGAGTCGTATAACGCTTCTGTTCTAATCGTGCAGATCTGCTCAAACAGAGATCATCAACCGAAACTTTCAGTGCACCATGAAAGTAACAAAATAAAAAGAAAGGAAAGCAAAGGAAAGAAAGGCCTTGTTTAAGTCATGACACGTGCTTTTCATGCCAGGGGGATAAATCGTAACAACCCATTTGGCAGGCTCAACTTAGTAACAAAAGACAAATCAACAGCCAGTTTAATCTCAAACATTCATCCAATCAGCCACACACAACATACAGCATAACCCTCTTGTCTCATCACATAATAAGTTTCTTCTCATGTAACCAAATGTGTGCCATGGTAAAACTTCTTCACACACCAGAAACTCACAATCAGCTCACTCATTTAAAACCCCTCATCAGCATTCTGTTTTCTCCTCTATGATGCGGTCATCTGTCCTCCAATAATATTCAGTCCACTAGTCTATGTATCACTTTCATCTTACTAGTGACTTGGACAAGATGACAAACAGAATCTCATGCTTAAGATGCTGTCTGGTCTTCATGAGTATCATTTATTGTGTATGCATATAGGGTTAGTGTGGTTGATGTATTTTCTGTATGTTTTTCTGTTCCTCTCATCACATTTCATTATTCTCATCACTGCGTAAAACAACACACATCTCTCTCTCTATCTCTCTCTCTTTTTTAAACTGTTCTTCTCTCCAAAACAGAAAGTAGCGTTACAGCTCTTTCAGGCTGAGAAACACCAAACACTCTTCGTGCTATCATTCACCACACAACTTATGTTATTTCTTTGTCCACTGGGCAGGTGACCTGCAGAATCACGTCTGCCCCAGCTGGATACCTTTTCACACACACCCTGACGTCAGACACACTCACACTCACTTCTGCTTAGAGCACAATTTCACTTCATTCGTCAACGATCCACACACCACGTGCTGCCCAATAAAACTTTGCAGTGTATTTCATCCTCTTTCAAGGCAGACTTAAACACCATATGTTTTTTTTCTGTTGTGTCAGGGATGGATATGTGGTTGCAATGTTTATGTTCACTTTCTTTCCTTTCTGTCTCCTTTCCTGCCTAGTCTGTTTTGGACTCAATGCTGCTCCTAATGCCTCTCCATGCTCAGCCTTTAGTCTCTCCTCCACCCCTGCCTCTGCTCTCTCACACTCTTCGCTGGCTCTTCTTTCTGCTAACATTCTTGCTCTTTCTAATGCTTTTCTACGGTGTTGTTCTAGAGTAGTTGCAGTGGATTGAGCTGTGGTTTCATCCTCAGGTTTCACAACTACTGCATATAATATTGCTCTTTTAACATTCTGTGCTTCTCTTCTCTTTTGAGCCTGCTCCAGCCACAACTTAGCGACTGCTAACTGCAATTCCTTCCTCTGCTTAGCTGTCCCTGTTTTACCTGCTGCACTTACAGTTATTCTTTCTACAAGCATTTTACACTGAACTTCCACTAATATCCCTTCAAATCCATATTTCTTACGCCAACAACCTACATACTGCGTGCTGCCTGGTGAATATTTCTCCATAAATTTTACATCCCCTTCTAAGGCAGCCTTACACATTTTATTCTCACACAAGACAACAATCAGCCACACTGACGCAGACCACGTCTGGCCCGCACACACACACATAGGCCTATCGCTTGCGTCTACACGCACAGCTAGCGCTCTCTGTTGAAAACTCTCAAACGCCCCAAATGGCGGAGATTCCGAACACTCCTCACGACGGAGTCACCGAACCTAGGTTGTCTCCACGCCCCACACGGCGGAGAAGCCTGCGTCTCTCTCACGCGGCTAGCGCGCTCCCATACCTGCGGTCAATGCAGGGTCACGTAGCCGCTCTCTAAGGCCTTCTGTACTTACTGTTCGTGTTGTTTCCATTCATGGGAAGAGTCTCTGTATCCCGTCAATCGCCATCCATCCCGAGGGGAGTTCAGACGCAAACTTTCCGGCCTGGTGACAAGCAAGGCACCAGGGCTTTCCGTCAATCATCCCAGACGTTGCGGTGGCGTCCTCTCCCTCTGTGTTAGGTTCTGGCTCTGAAGGACCAAATAAATGTTGGGTCTGTTCCCACAAACTCGCTAATTCTAGAGACCTATTCATCATGAAAGAAAACAAGACAGTCAGCGATCAGTCGATTACTTGCACAAGGGAGGCCTCATCTGTGTCCAGCATGAAAATGACCCCGACGATGGCCTCCTCTCGCTGCCTTTTATTGAGAGACAGTTCACACAAAACGCCCACATGGTTCTAAGGCATTGTATGTATATGTTGTAACTTTATTGCAGTCTATTGTTTGATAACAGCATTTTGGTTATTTTGTAAGTGATTTAAGTGTTAGTCATATGTTTAGTGAGAGCTGTTAATTATAAATTTAATTTTCTGCTAAAGGGAGCATTTAACAGGTATTTTCATTAGAAAACTGCATTTCCCAGAATCCTTTGTGGTAGACGAAAGTTACTCTGGGTTTTAGCTAGCAAAGAAAGTTTCGGGAAGCCATTATATGTTGCTCTGATGTCGAGCAGTTTATTTGTTGTACACCCCTTTTTTGAAGCCCTATATAAAGGCTATCGTTTCTACAATTGATGTCTGATCCATTTTTTTGGCTAAGTGGATTCGCCACAGTATTTTTTGGTGCCGAAACCCGGGAGAAATGACCGAACAGGATTTACGCGGAGCCGCCGCCGAAGCTGCGGGAGTGGCGGATGACGAGCATCAGAGAGAAATGGAAAGAACAAAACGGAAACGTGGAACGATAAGAGGTGCTACCACACGACTTGTACATCAAATTGACTCCGAAATGGCTAAACCAGTTCCGGACACTGACCATCTGAGCACATTACTGGAAATGCTGTCGGCAAAGGAGCTCAGTTTGTATGCCTTAGATAGTGAAATAGAATGTAAAACAGCTCTGGATGACCTGGAAATGGAGATCGAAAGCGCAGAAGAATATAAGGAGCGCATCATCCTGTCCAAGAGCCGTGCACGGCGCATAATTAAGAGAAATGAGGATTGCCGCGAACGAGCCGCACATCAAAGGGTGAGTGACGCTAGCTCTGCTCATTCATTGGCACAGAGAGCATCGGTAAAGCTTCCTAAGCTGATCATTCACAAATATGATGGAGATGCCAGTTTGTGGCAGGAGTTTTGGAGTCAATATGAAGCTGTTATTCACCACAATGATGCACTATGCAAAAGAGAGAAGTTTACATATTTGAAAACCTATCTCACTGGCCAAGCAGCAAAGGCAGTTGCAGGACTGATGTTGACAGATGAAAATTATGACAACGCAATTGAGTTACTGCAAAACCGATTTGGAAGAAAGGATGTAGTAATTAGTGCACACATGTCAAAACTGCTGAACCTCACCCCTGTTAAAAAATCCTCTGATGTGCATGCTTTGAGGCAGCTGTATGATGAATGTGAAATTCAGATCAGAAGTTTAGAGTCATTGGGTGTAGTGTCAGAAAGCTAGGGAAGCTTGTTATGCCCAATCTTGCTAAAGATGATTCCGGATGATATAGCTCTTGAATACAGCCGTCAGAGAAATGGAGATGAAGAGTGGAAAGTGTCGGAAATGGTCACATTCCTACAGAAGGAGGTTCAGAGCAGGGAAAGAGCGCTGCAAATGACAAAGTCGTACAACCCACAGAAAACTGAAAATAAACTGTACAAGCCACCGTTCAGTGATGTGAGGTTTAAAAGGTCTAGCATACAATCTACTGCTGCCCTGTACACAGCCAGCCAGAAACAAAACACCTGTATATTCTGTGAGTGTGAGGATCACAAATCGGAAAACTGCCCAAATAATGACACGCTTCAAAGAAAGGACAAGTTAAAGAGAATGGGGAGATGTTTTGTGTGTTTGGGACAGAAACACATTGCAAGATTCTGTAAGATTAAGAATGTGTCCTGTCAGAAATGTGGACGGAGACATCACGTTGCTGTGTGCGGTGGTGAAAAGGTGGATGTACAGGCCCCATCCCAACCAGAAGAAGCAGTGGTCTCCTCCGTGCTCCCTCATTCAGTAAGAGTGAAACCAGGTGAACAGAACACTGTGTTGCTACAGACTGCAAAGGTGTGGATTGAAGGCCCGTCAGGCAGAAGGGTAGCTCGTTGCTTATTAGATGGAGGCAGCCAAAGAAGCTTCATACATGAAACGTTGGTGAAGAGCCTAAATTTACCAGTAATAAGGCAAGAGACATTGACACTACACACATTTGGGTCCTCCTTTCCCACAAGATCACAGCGCGGCATAGTGAAGGTTATGCTACAAAATATCTGGGATCCTAGCCAGAGTATTGTAATAGAAGCTGTGGAGACCCCACAAGTGTGCTCGGCAATAATGAAGGTTCCTGGTGAACAGATCCAGCATGAGCTTAAGAAAAGAGGACTACAACTGGCTGACTTCCCAGGATCCAATGAGGAACCAGAGCTTGCTGTCCTCATAGGAGCTGACTACTATTGGCAGATCGTGACAGGAAGAGTGGAGAGACTTACAGAAACATTGGTGGCACTGGAGAGCACCTTCGGATGGTCTGTTCAGGGGCCAGTCTCTGCATCAACTGTTACAGAGGCAACCTGCATGTTCATTCCCTGTGAGGAAGAGCAACTCCTCTCCAAGCAACTGAAAGCATTCTGGGAAATAGAGTCTCTGGGTATTACAAACGAGAAAACGAAGAACCCAGAAGATTAATGATGAGGCTCTGCAGATGTTTGAGAGAACGACCATGTTTAAAGATAGACGATATCAGGTGGAGTTGCCATGAAAGCCAGAAAAGGTAGAGCTCTCAGACAACTACAGAGTTGCCAAAAAACGGCTGGAAGGTCTGA
This sequence comes from Oreochromis aureus, assembly GCF_013358895.1. NCBI lineage: Eukaryota > Metazoa > Chordata > Actinopteri > Cichliformes > Cichlidae > Oreochromis > Oreochromis aureus. Next base: position 39,235,578 of record NC_052958.1, on the reverse strand, counting down.
GTAAAAGATTTAAGAAGGATGTCACACTCTTCAGCAGGTATAATCAAGTGGTGGAGGACTACTTGGACCAGAACATCGCAGAGGAAGTGACACCAAACAGCAGCACAGACTCTGTAATGTATTATATGCCTCACCATGCAGTGCTGAGAGAGGACAAAGCAACCACAAAATTAAGAGTGGTCTTTGATGCATCGTCCCATGAAGAAGGCTGTCTGTCGCTGAATGACTGCTTATTTACGGGGCCAAATTTGAATCCAGATCTGCTCAGTGTTCTCCTTAGATTTAGGGAACACGAAATCGCCTTTCTGGCAGACATAAAACAAGCATTCCTGCAAATACGTCTTGCAGAAAGGGACAGAGATGCAGTCAGGTTCCTGTGGTTCTCAGGTGCACCAAAAGGAGAAGTGAATGATCACCTGCGCATTCTGAGGATGACGAGAGTGGTGTTTGGAGTTACGCCAAGCCCGTTTCTGCTTGCAGCGACAATTCAAAGACATCTAAAACAATATGAAACAAGCCAACCACAAGTGGCGAATACAATAAGGAAGTCACTTTACGTAGATGACTTCATTTCAAGTACACGCTCAGTGGAAGAGGCGTATCACATAACGACGAATGCCAAAGAAATACTGGCGGCTGCTGGTATGGAGCTTTGCAAATGGATGACAAACTTAGCTGAACTGAGGCAGAAATGGGAGAAGAGCTCCACAAACTACATGATGGCACCTGAAACGAATGGAGTAGCATTAAAGGTGCTTGGATTAGTGTGGAGGCCAGAGCCTGATGATTTCACCTTTGACCTTAGTTCACTAGTGAGGCTTCTAACAGAGAAGAAAGGAACCAAACGAAGTGTGCTACAGTCCTCAGCACGAATTTATGACCCGCTTGGTTTTCTGAACCCCTTCACCATTAGGGTCAAGTGTATGTTCCAAGCAATGTGGGAGAGGGGGCTCTCCTGGGATGAAGAATTGCCATCAGATCTGGCACAAGAATGGCAACAGTGGTGTTCAGAGCTTACTCAGTTACACCAGCTTGCCATACCAAGGTGGTACCAAATCAATATGCAACAAGAAAGCAAAGATGGCTTGGAATTACATGTGTTTTGTGATGCCAGTGAAAGGGCATACAGTGCTGTGGCCTATCTGCAAGGCAAAACATGAGAAGGAGAAACGACAATGAGCTTGGTCGCATCTAAAGCCAGGGTGGCTCCCTAAAGAAAATGAGCGTTGCCACGTCTGGAACTCATGGGAGCCGTGATTGGGGCCAGATTGGCGAACAACTTGATCATCTCGCTGAAGATGGAGCAAGCCCAAATAAAAATGTGGACTGACTCCATGATCACTTTGCAATGGATTTGCAGTTTGGCACAAAGGTGGAAACCGTTTGTTGCAAACCGAGTGACTGAGATCCAGACTCTTACGAGTCCATCTTCATGGTCACACATCCCAGGGAAGGCTAATCCCGCTGACCTGCCCACAAGAGGACAATCAGTGGAGGCCCTACTACAAAACCAGCTATGGTGGAATGGCCCCAGTTTTCTTGTATCAGAAGATCGGATACATGAGTCTGAAGATCAAAACATTTCAGACGAAATGAATGTAGAACTTAAATCCAGTCATCAAATAGCCATTCAGTTTGCTGCTAATGACACTGACATCTGTGAACCAATACTGAAGCTTGAGAGTTACAGCAAACTGAAGAGAGTGCTCAGAGTGACAGCATGCATTAGGAGATTCATAACTAATACAAAAACAACAATGCAACCAAAGATGCAAGGTGAGCTGACAGCAAATGAGCTTCTTGATGCTGAGAAGTACTGGATTAAGGTTGCACAACATCACAGTTTTCACCAGGAGGTCCAGAGACTGAGGGTAGGAAAACCTGTGATGAATGACAGTAAGATTCAGGAACTGAAACCATTCCTTGATGAAGATGAGCTGCTTAGTGTCGGAGGCAGGCTGCAGCAGTCGGACTTCACATTCAGAGAGCGGCATCCTTGGATTCTGCCAAACAAACACAGATTTTCAGAACTGCTGATACAGGACTGTCACAAAAGGGTGATGCATTCAGGAGTGAGGGACACTCTTGTACAAATAAGAGAGAGATATTGGATCATCTGGGCTCGGCAGCTGGTTAAGAGCATTGTGACCAGATGCACTGTGTGTAAGAGGTTTAAGGCAAAGGCTGGGCATCAGCTAACTGCACCTTTGCCTAGGGACCGAATATCCGAGTCACCACCATTCGAAGTTACAGGTGTGGATTTTGCTGGGCCGCTCTATGTGAAAACAGAGGATTCTGTGAAAAGATCCTACATTGCCCTATTTACCTGTGCTGTGACACGAGCGGTCCATTTAGAGCTTGTGTCAGATCAGTCAACTGAGACATTTTTGTTAGCGTTGAAGAGATTCATTGCCAGGAGAGGGCTATGCAGAGTTATCTATTCTGACAATGCCAGAACATTTAAGAGAGCAGACCAAGATTTGAAGGAGCTATGGAAGACAATTAAAGACCCACATTTGCTGGAGTTTTTCTCGGAAAGAGGAATTACTTGGAAGTTCATTGCAGAAAGAGCAGCCTGGTGGGGTGGATTCTGGGAACGTCTTGTCAGATCAGTGAAAATCTGCCTCAAGAAGGTGTTAGGTAGAGCTTCACTCCACTTTGAAGAAATGTGTACTGTGTTGGCGGAAGTTGAAGCTACTCTGAACTCTAGGCCTCTCACCTTTGTGCACAACGAGGTAAATGAACCGCAACCACTTACTCCAGCCCACTTTTTGGTGGGCAAACGACTGACATCTCTACCACCCAAGTCAATCCCGAAGGACACACACCATCCAACACCTAACAAAGAGGACATTACTCGGAGATGGAGATATCGGCAGAAACTCATGACCAACTTCTGGAACACCTGGAGAAGGGACTATCTGTTGGAGCTGAAGTCAGCTCATTGCTGTGACGCTTCAAAGTCTACACCCCTAAAACTAGGGGATGTCGTGCTCATTGGGCATGACAACCTCCCCAGACAAGTGTGGAAACTTGGAAGAATTGAAGAAATGTTTCCTGGTCGAGACGGTCTTGTTAGATCTTGCCTAGTTCGCACGACAACGGGGACTCTGTTAAGAAGACCGATTCAGTTGTTGTATAACCTAGAGCTTTAGATGAACAGATTGTTCATCGGGGGGGAGGATGTTGTAACTTTATTGCAGTCTATTGTTTGATAACAGCATTTTGGTTATTTTGTAAGTGATTTAAGTGTTAGTTATATGTTTAGTGAGAGCTGTTAATTATAAATTTAATTTTCTGCTAAAGGGAGCATTTAACAGGTATTTTCATTAGAAAACTGCGTTTCCCAGAATCCTTTGTGGTAGACGAAAGTTACTCAGGGTTTTAGCTAGCAAAGAAAGTTTCGGGAAGCCATTATATGTTGCTCTGATGTCGAGCAGTTTATTTGTTGTACACCCCTTTTTGAAGCCCTATATAAAGGCTATCGTTTCTACAATTGATGTCTGATCCATTTTTTTGGCTAAGTGGATTCGCCACAATAGTATATGTGTGAACTTTTATATGTAAGTAGTGTGTGTGTGTGTGTGTGTGTGTGTGTGTGTGTGTGTGTGTGTGTGTGTGTGTGTGTGTGTGTTTTGGGGGTGCGTTTGTGTGAACTCCTGCTGACCAAAAGGGTCATAAAAGCAGGAAGCTTACAACACAAGAAACAGATCTTTCAGATAGGATGTATCTACAATAAAACCTCCCCCAGCACAGAGTGGTTAGAGGTGCTCAGGATCAAAGGAATGGCTTTGATAATACTGCTTGAACTAAGACTGTACAAATTTAAGAAACACAATGGCAACATTCAACAATTAGACCTAACAGCCTGACCTTAAGATGATCCTCTCATACTTTAATGCAACAACATTCTTTTGCTAATTTTTATAATGCAGCAAACTAATGCTATCAAGCTATATAAGAATTCCACAATATTCCCCCTTTTGATCTCGTACAAGAGATCACTTCTCTTCATGCTCTTATAAATGTTTTTGCTGTTTCTGTTGCATTCGAACTCTGGAGCCAACAAAGGCATCATAGCCTGTCCTCCTTCCATACCTGTGGGTTCAATGGTCCTGGTAAATATCCTAATTGCCAGGGATCGAATGCAAGGTACACAACAACAACCACAAGTTACCAAAATTGCAATAAATGTAGCCAAAGAAACCATAATTGACAAAATAAATCCTTTCCACTGCCCGAACACCGAAGTCATCCACTCCTCCAAAATTCTTCACCCCTGAATGTTCATGCATTGTTTTCAGAGTTTTCAGTCCCTCCAGGGCTCTGGTTACAGAGCCATCAGGGGCTGTGTTGTTAGGAATAAAAGTGCAACACACATCCCCAAACGTTGCACAGACACCCCCTTTTTCAGCTAACAACATATCCAGAGCCATCCTATTCTGCACAGCCATTAAAGATGCGGGAGCCATCTGCTCCGCTAATCCCTCAATTCCATCTCTAGTTAAATTGGCCAGCCTCAACACATTGTAATCCGATCCATGTTTTCGTTGGGTGTAATTGGGAAAAAGGCTGAAAGAACTGTTATGTTTTCGAAGCCCACTGCTATCTGGTCAGCTAATTTGGACTCGTTAGGGACCCCTCGGGGCACTCCTATTCAGTCTATGTAAGTAGGTGAGCCTAAAGTTGGATCTAAGCTTCCCACTGCCTAGCGTGCCAACACGTGGCGTCTACGCCTCCGTGTCAGTGTTCCTGCATCAGTCCTTACTCTTGCCCTCACACGTCTATCCCCAATTAATACCAGAGGCGCTCCCAATCTTACCATAGCACACATGCCTATCGCTGTGCCAGGAACTCTCACAAATAGACGATGGCCCCCGCAATAGTAATACAAACCAGCCCTCACCCACACACCTACTTGGGACCATTGTGTGTTCAATCCAGCACAGTCACACATCAGTCAGCCTCCATTTGCCGTAGTTCACGGTGGGAGTCCTGGTGGTAAAATTAAAACAAGTGTAATTACTCTTATTAGGTGTAAAAGGACCAGTCAGTATGTCATCATCAATAGGTGGAAACATGCTGCCCAAGGTCGTGCAGTTGACAATATCTTTCCGGATTGACAGCTGGAACAGACAATTAAACCCCCCACCTGCAGACTGAGCTCCTGATACTCGTCAGTGCTATGGGCAAAGCGTCTAACCAATTCATTTTTGTCTGAGCGCAGATTTTTGCCAATTTACTTTTTAGATTTTGGTTCATTCTCTCTACCTTGCCCTGAGATTGAGGGTGATACACTGTTCCAAACTTGTGTTTGATCCCTAGCATCTTCTCTACCTTCTGCAAGTCATGGTTTTTTAAATGAGTCCCATTGTCTGATCTCACTCACTCAGGGAACCCATGCCACGGAATGTAATGGTTAACCATCTTGATGTATTCTCAATCATCCAGGAAAGTAAATCTCTGAAAGTTGAATCTGTTCATCTGGACGTAGCGTTTTGTGGGAGAAACGTTTCGCCACTCATCCAAGTGACTTCTTCAGTCTCAGCTGACTGCAGGTTTCCCCAAACCTTATAAACAGTACATTTGCATAATGACTGAAACCAGCCCACTGAAGGAACAATGGGCTGTGAGGTCAGTTCCTTAATCATAATTATGCAAATTCCCATGACCATTGATCAGTGGTTAACCAAACACTTTATCACTGACTTACTGTCCTCATTTCTTGTGGGCCACGCCTCAGGCCATCCTGTCAGCCCGTCAACACACACCAACAGGTACCTGTAACGCCTAACTCTCTCACCCATGTCGGTGTAGTCGATGATCACTTCTTCTCCTGGGCGCTGTAACAGAGGAAACTTACCCATTTCTGATTTCACTTTGGTTTTGGGATTGTACAGTCCACAAACACAACAACTTCTCACAAACCTTTTCACCATGTCTTTCCACCAGTGACGCAGATTTCTCTCCATCTGTGACACACCCACATGTCCCAACTGTTAAGGTTCAAAAATATAGGGAAGGAAACACAGGAGGAATGCAAGTAACCACACTGGTCCAAAGGGTAAAGACGATGATTTTAATGAAATGACACGCGTGGGAGAATGAGCGGACTCTGTAAGCAGACAGCCCCACAATCTCATCCTCCTAACATCAAAATACAGTTTTATATGCATCAGAGTATATTTAGTGACGCCCCCTCATTGCGTCATCACATACATCAGCTTCAAAACCACAAATGTTCTATTTGACAACTTAAGGCACAATTAAAAGTACACTGGCTTCCATCTTCTCCCGGTGGTTTCCGTAAGCCAGCTCAGCTCTCGCATCGTGCATCTACTGCTTCATCAGTCAACTTTCACCTACACCCTAACAGTGTGTGTGTGTATGCGTGTCTGTGCGTCCACGCGAGGGCGTGCATGCTATGTACTGCGACGTGTCATGACCTCTCACTATTTGTCTGTCTGTGCGTGCAGAGTTTGCATCTGCTTTTCTGAACCTTAGTTGACCTTAAACTGAACTTTCCCTATCAGTGATTCCTCTAACTAAGTGTGCGTGTGGTTACGTGTCTGTCCGAACCAAGACTATATATGTGTACTCTACTGAATTAATGTTTTGATCAAAAGCCTCTACTAAAAGCTTAAATCAAAGATAAATGCATACTAACTCTTTGGCTCTTTCTGCTTTTCGGTTTCGCTTCTGCAAAACATGCTCTGCAGACGCGTTTTCGTTTCCTGTCTCATTTTAGCACAGAGAGTATTTTCCTGTCTCTGCCCTCTACACAGAGATCATAAAAGCATTAATAACATTTAAATTATAGATTCAACAGAACCATTTAAAATGGTTCTTCTTTGGACCTGTAATAAAGGCTATAACCATATATTTGAACATCTGAATGCATCTAAATGCAACCTCACTATTAATACTGAAATGTTAATGATGATTATAAAAATAGCAGCAACTAATAGCAGGACAATATTTCTATTCCTGACACTCCCTCTCTTGGTGACCCTTAAAAGGGTCACCATACACTTATAACATTACTCTGACCCTCTCTAGAAATGCCAGCTCCCCTAAGAACACTCCATGGGTAAAGTCAGGTTCGTCCTTGGTCCCTCTCTCGTGGAAATCTTCTCCTGTAAAGGATAGAAAACACTTTCTCCCTACTATGCTCTAAGTTACTCTGTTCCTCGATTGTTCTCAAAACATGAACCTAATTTCGTATTTGGTTTTTGACTTTTATTCCTATATAATCTTAAACATCACTCATCTCAATCTACAGCTTTCTAACAGTCTTACAGCACTGCTGTCATATGTTTCCTGTTTTTCCTTATCTGATCATCAACATCCTGTGCACAAAACTGTCACTGCTGCAAGGGCCTACCTTTCATCTAAAGTCACCTCTCACAAGCAAAATCATCATAAAATCATTATAAGGGCTTATTCTACTAAAAGGATCAAAGAAAAAACAACCACTTTAATCACTAAGTGTAAGCACCTAGTTAATTGCTCCTAGATAAACTTCATCATAGCTAAAAACTGAACTCTAACTGTATTTTGAACTCTCATTTCCTGGGTGATAACCTGTTTGAATCTATCCTTTTATTTCATTTTGCTGCTTTTAATGTAATGACTCCCTCTAACTTAAACTTTATCAGACTTAACCAACATATATAAGCTTTCTCCCTTTGCTTCTGTTTTCTGTATTTCTGTAACTGCTATTTATATAAGAGGACTAAGTTAGAGCTGCATCTGTTATCTCAATATGTTATATGTCACTCAGTTTAGTTACAAGCAAAACTCCCATTCAGTTAAATGCTAAATGGATTTCAGGCCTTTTGCCTGGAATCAATACTGTCAGGCCTTAATGAGCTCTATATGTCTGTAAGCGTGTGCAATCCTTCAAAACTCAGGTCATTCTCACAGTAGATTGGCTAATCATAACGTTAACCAAAAGTTTGTGACCCTCAAGAGACGACTCTCTGAGCCACAACTCCGTCAAAGGCACAAAAATGCAATGTGTATGAAAAATCATTTCTACATATATAATCTCCAATATTATTCATTTGAGTCAGCCTACATTATAACAACATTCTAACATTATGTCACTGTGACATCTTATCCTAAAATCAAAAGAAATCCCACATTTTCTACTCATAAAATGTTCACTATTTTCCCCCAAAGCATATCCTTTATTCCCACAATTTCCCCTTTAAGTTTGGTGTACAACTTCTTATTAACCCCAGCAATTTATCTTCTAAACAGAATTCGGTTCATTTTACTCCTTTCTTTAGAATTAACAATCTCTGCCTCAGTTTTACCATCTCTAAATTATCAAACAACCCCAATCATTATAAAATCCTAGTAAAACCCCTTTCAAATTAAACAAATTAAATCTTAAATCCCTCTCTTTTTGACACATCTCATGTGGCAAAAACTCAACATGCTCCACCCAAGCTTAACAAATTAAAAGGAAAAAGGTTAGTCATTTCATTTCTCAGAACAGCTCAGCAATTCTCCTCTCCGGTGTTTTGCTCCAGCCCTGAAAACCTGTGTTTAAGGAACAAAATCAATTTAATCATCATGTCAAATCTTCTCAAAATCGTTGCTCCATGCAAAGTCTGGATCCTTGGAATTTCCTGAAAACAAAACCTGTGCCTTACATTTCATACTCAACTCTCCCTTTATGATCTAGTCTGTGTCATGACACAAAATAAACTTAAACAAAACAGTTATTAATCATGTGTTACCTCAGTTAATGGTAACTTAAGTTACATCAATGTTTCCCTTTTAGCATTTTATAATGTATTAATATGGTCTAACCCAAATCAATAAAACAGAAATTCACTCAAAGGAACATCAGCATCCCCAGATTTAAGTCTTCCACTTCTCCTGTTTGTCAACCTTTTATTTATTTCCCCCCTTGGTCCAACCACTCACATTCACTCCCATGCATTCACACATGATATTTTTGCTGATCTGCAGCCTTCGCAAGACGTCATCAGATGCTCCACATCAGCAAAATGAGCTCAATCATTCGTTTTATTTCGTTTTCCTGTTTAGAAAAATAGTTCTCTATACTTTTGACTGGATTGACACGCTGCAATCATTTTTTAGACAGAGACTCGCCGCCAATCAGTCTCTGATCGTAATCAATTATAATCTGTAAAGCCCACCTGATTTTCGTACTTGGTAATTTTGTCAGCGCCGTCCGTTCACTCTCTTCCAGGCCTGCTTAGAACAAAAATGAAAAAAGAGAGCTGATTATTAGCTCATCAAAGTACAAAACAAAATCACCTGACAGGTTTCTTCTCTAAGTGCACTACTACAAAAAATTTTGGGGCCCCTCTCAGACATATCCATGTCTTAATTAAACACCCTCTCTGGGAATAAAACAACAGCCTCAAAAATCTGAAACAATCTTAAATTTCACCCGTTCAACACACCGAAACCCTCGTCAAAAGATCAAAGACCGTTTGCACAATGTCACCCTTCCTCACTTTACCATGTGTTCATTCAGCACAAGATAAAGACCAATTTCAACCACATATCATCCTTAAATTATAAATTTCCTGTCCAAATCTGCCCCTCTGAACAGACCTGACCACCGTAATCAAATATCCTGATACTTTACCATTATATATTTCTCCCAATACTCTTCAACAGTCCCCGATCTCTCTTGAACTGAAAGCCTCCGACACACACACACACAGGAAGTGTCTTTGTCACTCACTCACTCCAGCTAATTTGCATAAACCCACAGCTCAACAGCCAACTTAACAAGAGGAATACATGTTTAAACCTTATCACATTATTGAATTATTTTCATTTTCTTTCTATACTAATCACTTACTTTGATCAATCAGTGCAAGAGCACTCCTAAGTAATCACTCCTCTTTTGTTTTGTTTTTTTTTCCATAACTCACTCCCTTGTCATACAGCTTCGTTTGAGTTATTCCACAACAACTCTATTTTATCCAAGTGTGTTTTAAGTGTATTTTCTTCAACATTCACACCATTTTAACCCTCATGAAATTACCAGGCTGATTTAATTACATATGTTTGTGTTCTTAGCCAAGTTTTAAATCATTATCTGTTCATTAATCTTCATGAGCTTGTCTGTGTAAGGTTAGTGCATTTTCTGTTTGTATGTGTGATTCTTATAAATGTTTCTTTATGATCTTTGTGATCTTGTAAATGTTTCTTTTGCAGTGTTTCAAACTCCTTTGACAGGGTGTGTTTTCTCTCTCTGGTTCATCACTGGTCCTTGTGAATGACATTTCCCCTCCGCCTGTGCCCAGTGGCCTTACCTGTTAAATCCCGTCTCCTCCAGTGACTCCAAGGTCACTCCGGGACTTAGGTTCGAGCAATCGTGACTGCGCCTTGCCTTAGGTTGTCCCAGGGTTTCGAGGTGGGATCTTACCCGTCATGGGCTGTCCAGCCTTCCATGCCCGCCTACTACAGGAGCCAACTGGGCAAGGGTGTTATCAGATCTAGGGGACACACTGGTTCTGGAAATTAAAGGAGTGTAAACTGCTTTCTTTATTAAACTTTCCAACAATAATTTCACATGTAACAGTTTGTGTATGTGCATTTTCAATTCATTAATGTAATTGTTAGTTCATGTATTTATTTCTCTCAGTCCGTCTCTTTTCTAAAACCTGTAATTAATATAATTTTATTACTTTATTACTTTTTCTTAAAACATGCATCCGCTTCATCTTCTTAGAATTTAACTCTGTCTATTTCTCTGGGTGCTCCCCTGACATCATCAGTCACACACACACACCTTCCTCTCACACACACTTTTAAATAGAGCTCTTTCAAACATCAGAACAACTAACACTTCTCCACGCACAGGACCATTCTTTAGGTCAGTTTTATAGCATCAGTCACCCAATACTCTCTTAACTGGGCTTCCCAAGTATATATACTTATGTGTTTTCAATCAGAAAAAATAAACTCAACCTGTCATAACATCTCTCATGGATTTCTTGAATTAAAAGCACTTTCAAACTTTAAAACATCCTACTTTTCCTCACAAAAGAAATATATTTCCCACTCCTTTATTTCATACAGACGTTTAAAAGTTCTAACCTCTTTAGTCATTCAGTAATCGTCTCACACACTGCCTTTTCTCTCTCAAACTGCCATTTTCCACTCACTCAGACAAATCATGCAGAGTCACTCAAATCAAATACTGACAGCATTCACACAGTTAAAATCACACAAAATACGCTTTCATACGAGTATTTTGGACATGCCTTCCATGATCAGAAAGAGCAAGTCAAAAGAAAAAAGAAAAAGAAAACTGAAACCTCTCATCGTCTCGCAGCTTCTCCCCACACACACATAACTGAAAAATAAAACACACCAACATTTATGGCTCACGAAATATACATCTATCAAAATTCAGTCATTTTCTAATCATCCACACTAATATATTCACACTGTATTTACACTCTCATAATAAGCAAAACCAACCTCTTATATACAGGCATTTAGCAAAGCGCTCAGTCCTCTCGAAAACTGAAACCACCCTCTCTGCGCGTCACTGCTGCTCATTTGCATTTACACACACAATCAGTGCACTTCCGGCTGTGCATGACTGACACAGAGACTGATCTTACTCATAGATCTCATATTTTATATTACAGACGTCTTATTAATTACAACTGCACAGATTTCAGGCCTCTTAACACCTATATAATTTTGATAAATTTACGTAACGGCTCCAACCGATAAGTCCTAGACTTTTTGCTCAATTCACGGACCAGCTCCAACCGTTCCGTCCACATTTCTAGCCCTAACTTAATTTACAGGTAGCCAAAAGCGCGAGATACCGTTCCAAGCGGTAAAGTGGTCCAACCACTGGCTTATCTCAGGATGCCCTGTACCCCACGGTCAAGCCAAACCGAGCTAACCCTACTCGCCGATGGGTCAACAATGCGGCGTCCGCATCGAGGAGGGATCGCAGCGTCCGGGCTATGCGCTTCTTAACAGACGCCGCTGTCGTTCTACAAAGATTTAGAATAATTTGAACCAACAATCTACACTCCCACACAGGAGTAAGAATCAGGCAGACCTATCCTTGTGGACATAGGGGCTCCAACCCACAAAATGACCATCACAAAATAGAGTCCATGACCCATAGGGCTCCAACCCTCAAAACAACCAAATTCCTAGCACACTAAATTAGCAGCTCCCACTGCTTTAATTCTCTCAACGGCTCCAACCGTTCTTAATTCTCTCAGCGGCTCCAACCGCTTTTAACTTTCTCAGTACTGTACTTTATTACTTTCATTATCACCAAAATCAAAACAGACTTTCCCCAGTAATTTTCAGTGAGTAGACTTTAATTTGACATGTCCAATCTAGCACATTTTGGAAAATTCAACAGGTATGTGCCTTACCTTTTGTTATATGCCGGCTTGTCACTCACTTTGACCACTGACCAATGCCTGAGCGCCTGACGCCTCGGACCTTTCTCCGTCCTGTCTCACTTCCCGCCTCGGACGAAGCCCCCAAATGTTAAGGTTCAAAAATATAGGGAAGGAAACACAGGAGGAATGCAAGTAACCACACTGGTCCAAAGGGTAAAGACGATGATTTTAATGAAATGACACGCGTGGGAGAATGAGCGGACTCTGTAAGCAGACAGCCCCACAATCTCATCCTCCTAACATCAAAATACAGTTTTATATGCATCAGAGTATATTTAGTGACGCCCCCTCATTGCGTCATCACATACATCAGCTTCAAAACCACAAATGTTCTATTTGACAACTTAAGGCACAATTAAAAGTACACTGGCTTCCATCTTCTCCCGGTGGTTTCCGTAAGCCAGCTCAGCTCTCGCATCGTGCATCTACTGCTTCATCAGTCAACTTTCACCTACACCCTAACAGTGTGTGTGTGTATGTGTGTGTCTGTGCGTCCACGTGCGGGGCGTGCATGCTATGTACTGCGACGTGTCATGACCTCTCACTATTTGTCTGTCTGTGCGTGCAGAGTTTGCATCTGCTTTTCTGAACCTTAGTTGACCTTAAACTGAACTTTCCCTATCAGTGATTCCTCTAACTAAGTGTGCGTGTGGTTACGTGTCTGTCCGAACCAAGACTATATATGTGTACTCTACTGAATTAATGTTTTGATCAAAAGCCTCTACTAAAAGCTTAAATCAAAGATAAATGCATACTAACTCTTTGGCTCTTTCTGCTTTCGGTTTCGCTTCTGCAAAACATGCTCTGCAGACGCGTTTCGTTACCTGTCTCATTTTAGCACAGAGAGTATTTTCCTGTCTCTGCCCTCTACACAGAGATCATAAAAGCATTAATAACATTTAAATTATAGATTCAACAGAACCATTTAAAATGGTTCTTCTTTGGACCTGTAATAAAGGCTATAACCATATATTTGAACATCTGAATGCATCTAAATGCAACCTCACTATTAATACTGAAATGTTAATGATGATTATAAAAATAGCAGCAACTAATAGCAGGACAATATTTCTATTCCTGACACAACCCATGTGCTTCCTCCATTATCCCCTTTTGGGCCCCTGGGGGCAGGACCGGTCTCCCATCCGGTCCTCTACAGAGACCCCCATACTTACTGGCTCCCTTATGGGGCGCCATTTGTAAACTGAAACATGCCGAAATTAAAGGCAACATTTTTCCACATTTAGCTCTTGTTGGGATTTAGAGATTCTTTTATTGCTGCCATATACTCTGCCTTATGATAAATGCATTAATAACATGTTCTACAGTATTATTTTATTAGTAATATTGTTTACAGGGTTCATATTGCATTGAATATGTTTGTCATCACATTCATTCTATTCACAGGTTGAGTTCATTCAGTTTTAGTGCACAAGGCATATTAATAGATATAGACACAAAAAAGAGGAACTCCCCATATAAACAACGTTCAAGCCTGTGTGACGTGTAAAGTACCGAAATAACACCATATAGGTCACAGCTGATGATTCTAATGTTAGAGAGCTCTTGCAACTGGCGTTTGAGCTCTGCAGAGGTCTCTCACCCCCGGAAGATGATTGAATAAAGAAAGACAGGTACTTATGTATGTCAGCATAAGGTGGAGTCCAACAGAAGCAAGGCACCCTACATGCGCACAGCATGCAGCAGGGGTTGCCAAAACAATATAGAAAACAGCACATGTAGTGAGAGAACACCCACCAAAAGTTCTGACTACACATAGTGTGGTGGCATAGGTGAACTCGCAGGCGTTCACTATGACATCATTAGCACAACAGAGACTGAGTAAAGTTTTAGATGCTCCAAATCTGACATTTACACATGAAGGAATCAATATGGCAGATTTAATGGGATCAGGAGAACCTCATGATTGTACTAAGAAAGCAGAAGTTGAAGGGAAAGTTAGGGAAGATTTACAAGCAGAACCTATCCCTGGAGCTGAGGATTGGTTCATAGATGGCTGCTGTCATCGTGATGAAGAAGGATCGAAAGCAGGCTATGCTATAGTCTGCAAACAAGGAACTGAATTTGAGCCCACGAGGAACTCCAGCAGTGGAAGGAGCCACGCTGGAGGGTCTCACGAGGTCGTTGCCAGAACAACTATAGCAGGTCAACTAAAGGGAAAGGCGATACCTGGTATCATTGGTCGCAGTGTGCGCCAGCACATGAGAGCTGCCAGAGGAAAACTCGTCTTTAACTAACACAGGTGGTAACGAGCAGAGGCAAAATAAATCCTCTCACCTGTGCAACGGGCCAACCAGTAGTCTACCTGGGAGGCCGAAGAGAGAAGAGGAGCAGCGCAGAAGGTCGCCACGCTAGCAGAAAGGAGCGGTGACAAGTTGAGGACTCCACAAAAGCAGGGGAGTTTCATTCCAGGATATAAAGTTTATATAACATGATGCAAACACACGAATCAGAGACACATAATGAGAAAACTGATTAGAATGTTCCTTACAACTACATGTTTATTGTATGCAATGATATTAACTATGGCTGTGTTGTTTATTGTCTATATTTTGCAGGGCACTCCGGACCACTTGTCTGAACACGGAGGCCAGTCCAGCCCAGCACTTCCTGAGACTGTACTTGCCAAAACGGGATCGGTAAAAACGACAAAAGCGCGAGGTGTCAGGTAAAGGTGATGAGTGTCTCAGCATGAATAATGGCATAGAGTTGAATTATGTTAAAGGGTCTACCAGCTCATTCATGTTTGATTTGTGTGACGTCATTAAGTGTACAGGAGGTAGTAGTAGCTGGAGAGCATATGATGTATGGGTCTGCAATCACCCCATGATATGCTTAGGGTAAATTTAGTTGATGCAAAGTCTAAGCCGCTCGCAGAAAGCTTAATCACCATTCTGACTGATCAGATGGTAACTTCGAGAACAGTAGCTCAAAAGGAACAGGAACCAAAAGGGAGATTGCTTCTGACAACAGATTACTTTAGCCGCCAGAGGTAAGAGACATATTTTGGCCGAAAGAGGGACCCAGGATACACATGCATATGACCCTAGGTTAAACTCTCCGACCTGGATAGACTCTATTGGAGTGCCCAGGGGAGTTCCAGATGAGTACAAGCTGGTAAATCTGATAGTGGTAGAATTTGAAAGTAACTATGTTCATTGGAATCTGCTGAGACTCTCTAACCTAACCAGGGATGCCATGATGGGGTTCGCAGAACAATTGGGTCCGAGTTTGCTGATGGGAAATCGAATGGTGCTCAGCTCAGATAAAATAATTATTGTGGGTGATTTTAACATCCATGTAGATGCTAAAAATGACAGCCTCAACATGGCATTTAATCTGTTATTAGACTCAATTGGCTTCTCTCAAAATGTAAAAGAACCCACCCACCACTTTAATCACACTCTAGATCTTGTTTTAACATATGGCATAGAAACTGAACATTTAACAGTGTTTCCTGAAAACCCTCTGCTGTCTGATCATTTCCTGATAACATTTACATTTACAATAATTGATTACACAGCAGTGGAGAGTAGACTTTATCAAAGTAGATGTCTTTCTGAAAGTGCTGTAACTAAGTTTAAGAATATAATCCACCCACTGTTATCATCTTCAATGCCCTGTACCAACATAGAGCAGAGCAGGTATCTGAACGCTACTCCAACAGAGGTCGATTATCTTGTTAATAATTTTACCTCCTCACTACGTACGACTCTGGATACTGTAGCTCCTGTGAAAACTAAGGCCTCAAATCAGAAGTACCTGACTCCGTGGTATAATTCTCAAACACGTAGCCTAAAGCAGATAACTCGTAAGCTGGAGAGGAAATGGCGTGTCACAAATTTAGAGGATCATCATTTAGCCTGGAGAAATAGTTTGCTGCTTTATAAGAAAGCCCTCTGCAAAGCCAGAACATCTTACTATTCGTCACTGATTGAAGAAAATAAGAACAACCCCAGGTTTCTCTTCAGCACTGTAGCCAGGCTGACAAAAAGTCAGAGCTCTACTGAGCCAACAATCCCTTTAACGTTAACTAGTAATGACTTCATGAACTTCTTCACAAATAAAATTTTAATCATTAGAGAAAAATTACCAATAATCATCCCACAGATGTAATATTATCTACAGCTACTTTTAGTACCATCGATGTTAAGTTAGAGTCTTTTCTCCAATTGATCTTTCTGAGTTAACTTCAATAATTAATTCCTCCAAACCATCAACGTGTCTTTTAGACCCCATTCCTACAAAACTGCTCAAAGAAGTCCTGCCATTAATTAATTCTTCAATCTTAAATATGATCAACCTATCTCTAATAATCGGCTATGTACCACAGGCCTTCAAGCTGGCTGTAGTTAAACCTTTACTCAAAAAGCATCTCTAGACCCAGCAGTCTTAGCTAATTATAGGCTAATCTCCAACCTTCCTTTCATATCAAACATCCTTGAAAGAGTAGTTGTCAAACAGCTAACAGATCATCTGCAGAGGAATGGCTTATTTGAAGAGTTTCAGTCAGGTTTCAGAGCTCATCACAGCACAGAAACAGCTTTAGTGAAGGTTACAAATGATCTTCTTATGGCCTCTGACAGTGGACTCATCTCTGTGCTTGTCCTGCTAGACCTCAGTGCAGTGTTTGATACTGTTGACCATAATATCCTATTAGAGCGATTATAACATGCTGTAGGTATTACAGGTACTGCACTGCAGTGGTTTGTATCATATCTATCTAATAGACTCCAATTTGTACATGTAAATGGAGAGTCCTCTTCACACACTAAGGTCAGTTATGGAGTTCCACAGGGTTCAGTGCTAGGACCAATTCTGTTTACATTATACATGCTTCCCTTAGGCAGTATCATCAGAAGGCATAGTATACATTTTCACTGCTATGCTGATGACACGCAGCTCTATCTGTGCATGAAGCCAGGTAACACACACCAATTAGTTAAACTGCAGGAATGTATTAAAGACATAAAGACCTGGATGGCCACTAACTTTCTGCTTCTTAATTCAGATCAAACTGAGGTTATTGTACTCGGCCTTGAAAATCTTAGAAATATGGTATCTAACCAGATTCTTACTCTGGATGGCATTACCTTGGCCTCCAGTAACACTGTGAGGAACCTTGGAGTCATTTTTGACCAAGATATATCCTTCAATGCACATATTAAACAAATATGTAAGACTGCTTTCTAGTGATGGGAATTCAGGCTCTTTTTAGAGAACCGGCTCTTTTGGCTCGGCTCACTAAAAAGAGCCGGCTCTTTCGGCTTCCAACCGACTCTTCAGATTGATTTGTTGCTTTAATTAATTTATTATTAACAACAATATAAAATTATGCACAAAAAGAATTACTAATGTAAAAAAATTTGGTTTTATTTATATATGTTTATATGTAAATATATACAGTGGCCCCTAGAGACAAAGCAGGTACAAACTCCAAAACACATTTCTAGCGTTAACTGAAGTTCCAAAACAGAGCTACCTAGATCACTTAAATTACACAATTGAAAGCATATGTGTATTGTTTGTGTATTTATACACAAGTACTCATATATATTCAAATAATTTAAAAAAATGTTCATTTACCTGTTACTACCACACACCAAATCTGGTCGTTGGTAATTCCTGGCTTGTGTAGCCACTAGATAACAAAAGCTCAACACTGCCCCTAGCATCCTGGAGCACTTCCGTTGTGTTTTGTATGTGTTTTGGAGTTTGTACATGGTTCAGAGTTTGTAGGTGCTTTGTCTCTAGGGGCCACTGTAAATATACTTTTATTTATTCACTCCACATAAAATGTAATAAATAAATCATATAATACAAAAACCAACTATTTACATTTCAACTTTTAACTATTTAAATTTTCAGCTTTTTCCTTTTAAACAAATTTAAAGTGAAACAACACAAAACACTGCAAACCACAACACAATTAAATATAAATTAAAATATGCAAAACAAAAAGAAGATGCACATTCTCTGTCATATAGGCCCTGCATGAATAAACTTTCTGAATCCTTTATCATCTGCAACTAAAAATAGTTGTGGATGATTACTATACCTTTCTAATGTGACGTTGTCCCTGGCTCTCTTTCTCTCTCTTTCCCTCTGGCTCTGTTCCTGTGCTACTGTGAGTGTAACTACTGCCCCTCAACCCCCTTTTCCCAGCGCAAGCACAAGGCTCGCGTGCGGAGTGAAGCAGAAAAAAAAGTGCGAGAGAGAGGGTGAGAGAAAGAAAAAAAAAAACACGGCTCGCGTCGTTCACTTCAAAGAGCTGGCTTAAAGAGCCGTTTCGTTCGCAACCGACACATCACTACTGCTTTCTTCCATTTGTGCAACATCTCTAAAATTAGAAATATCCTGTCTCAGAGTTATGCTGAAAAACAGTTCATGCATTTATTACTTCCAGGCTGGACTACTGTAATTCATTATTTTCAGGATGTCCTAAAAACTCCCTTAAAAGCTTTCAGTTAATCCAAAATGCTGCAGCAAGAGTCCTGACAGGGACTAGAAAGAGAGAGCAGATTTCTCCTGTTTTGGCTTCCCTTCATTGGCTTCCTGTTAAATCCAGAATTGAATTCAAAATCCTGCTCCTCACATACAAGGTCTTAAATAATCAGGCCCCATCTTATCTTAATGACCTTGTAGTACCATATCACCCCATTAGAGCACTTCGCTCTCGCACTGCAGGCTTACTTGTTGTTCCTAGAGTATTTAAAAGTAGAATGGGAGGCAGAGCCTTCAGTTTTCAGGCCCCTCTTCTGTGGAACCAGCTTCCAGTTTGGATTCAGGAGACAGACACTATCTCTACTTTTAAGATTAGGCTTAAAAATTTCCTTTTTGCTAAAGCATATAGTTAGGGCTGGACCAGGTGACCCTGAATCCTCCCTTAGTTGTGTTGCGGTAGACGTAGGCTGCCGTGGGATTCCCATGATGCATTGAGTTTTTCCTTTCCAGTCACCTTTCTCACTCACTATGTGTTAATAGACCTCTCTGCATTGACTCATACCTGTTATTAATCTCTAGCTGTGTCCAAATTCATGGGCTGCATCCTCCTGAGGACGCATTTATAGACCGATTATGTCACAGCGACGCGCCGAAGGCTGTCCAAATTCGTAGACTCCTCCGAATGCAGCCGACAAATGCGTCCTCCTTTGTCGGCTGCATTCGGATGGGTCGGGTGTGTCCTTCGTGGCCCACCATATCCCAGAATTCATAGCGCGGCCCAGCCAAACTACAGTTTCCGGCAATGGCGGCCGCTACTAAGTTTTAAAATTACTCTTATTAATCTTTCTGGGTCACAAAATAAACTTTTAACATATTTTCAGGCGAGAATTTGGGTGTGTAAACTTCGAATATCTGCTCGGTTTATCAAGATATCGCATATTTCTAAAAGTGCTTGGACGTTTTCGGAGACATCTGTTGCTCACCAGCTCGATAGCTAGCCGAGAGCTTGAGGGTCACTGAAGCCGCCGAGAATGGCACGACTCCCGGCACATCATTTTCAGATCACCGTGAACTTTTGCTACTCAGGTTAAACGTAATATATAAGTCACTTAGATAACCTAAAAATGTTATTGTTTGTCTTTTTTTCAGTGTTTTATTTGTTCATGAGTAAATCGGTTTGGCTGAGATTAAAGTTATTAGATTAGATAAAATAAAACTTTATTAATCCCCCGGGTGAGTTCCTCCTTGGTTTTTACACAGCTGAATAAACGTCAAACAGAAAACTGATTAAACAGAAGTGTGAGATGGTCGAGAATTTACGCCAGTGTCCTGTTATATTTTAGATAGCAAGGAGCAGACGGCCGAGTTTATTAAACTCCACCAAGACAGCGGTGACGCTAATCTGAAGGCTAGACCGTCCAATTTCCCCAGCCGTTTACTTCCGGCCTACCCGACCTTCTGAGGATCCGGCCCACGTAGACCGCGAAGGCTGGGTCCTCAGGAGGATGCAGCCCATGAATTTGGACACAGCTTCTGTCTCTCTTCCACAGCATGTCTTTCATCCTGTTTTCCTTCTCTCACCCCAACCAATCACAGCAGATGGCCCCGCCCCTGCCTGAGCCTGGTTCTGCCAGAGGTTTCTTCCTGTTAAAAGGGAGTTTTTCCTTCCCACTGTCACCAAAGTCCTTGCTCATAGGGGGTCATATGAGTCTTGGGTTTTTCTCTGTATCTATTATTGTACAATCTACTGTACAATATAAAGCGTCTTGAGGCGACTGTTGTTGTGATTTCACGCTATATAAATGAAATTGAATTGAATTGAATTGAATTCGGAGCCTCTACATCGATCACTACGGCCGTCTTCTTCTGTTTGTCTACCACCACTATGTCCGGTTGGTTAGCCACCACCATTTTGTCCGTCTGTTTCTGGAAGTCCCACAGGATCTTAGCTCGGTCATTCTCCACCACCCTTGGGGGCGTCTCCCATTTTGACCTCGGGACTTCCAGGTTATACTCAGCACAGATGTTCCTGTACACTATGCCAGGCACTTGGTTCTGGCATTCCATCTATGCCCTGCCTGCTAGCATCTTGCACCCTGCAGCTATGTGCTGGATTGTCTCAGGGGCATCTTTACACAGCCTGCACCTGGGGTCTTGCCTGGTGTGATAGACCCCAGCCTCTATGGATCTTGTGCTCAGAGCTTGTTCTTCTGCTGCCACAATTTGTGCCTCTGTGCTGTCTTTCAGTCCAGCTTTGTCCAGCCACTGGGAGGATTTCTGGATATCAGCCACCTCCGCTATCTGCCGGTGGTACATACCGTGCAGGGGCCTGTGATTCCATGATGGTTCCTCGTCTCCCTCCTCTTTCTTGGGTTTCTGCTGCTTGAGGTATTCACTGAGCACGCTGTCAGTTGGGGCCATCTTCGTGATGTATTCGTGGATGTTTCTTGTCTCACCCTGGACTGTGGTGCTGACACTCACCAGTCCCCGGCCTCCTTCCTTCCGCTAAGCATACAGCCTCAGGGTGCTGGACTTCAGGTGAAACCCTCCATGCATTGGTCAGGAGCTTTCTTGTCTTTATGTCAGTGGCTTCTATCTCCTCCTTTGGCCAACTTATTATCCCAGCAGGGTACCTGATCACGGGTAGGTGTTGATAGCCTGGATCTTGTTCTTACCATTCAGCTGACTGATCAGGACTTGCCTGACCCTCTGCAGGTAATTGGTGGTTGCAGCTTTCCTAGCGGCCTCTTCATGGTTCCCATTTGCCTGTGGGATGCCCAAGTACTTGTAACTGTCCTCTATGTCTGCAATGTTGCCTTCTGGTAGTTCGATCCCCTCAGTTCTGACTACCTTCCCTCTCTTTGTTGTCATCCGACTACACTTCTCCAGCCCGAATGACATCCCGATGTCATTGCTGTATATCCTGGTTGTGTGGATCAGTGAATCGATGTCTCGTTCACTCTTGGCATACAGCTTGATGTCATCCATGTACAGGAGGTGGCTGAAAACTGTTCCATTCCCTAGTCGGTATCCGTAGCCAGTCTTGTCAATGATCGCACTGAGGGGGTTAAGGCCTATGCAGAACAGCAGTGGGGACAGAGCATCTCCTTGGTAGATCCCGCACTTGATGGTGACTTGTGCTGTGGGCTTGGAGTTGGCCTCTAGTGTTGTACGCCACATCCCCATTGAGTTCCTGATGAAGGCTCTTAGGGTCATGTTGATCTTGTATAGTTCTAGGCATTGCAGGATCCAGCTGTGGGGCATTGAGTCATAGGCCTTCTTGCAATCAATCCAGGCAGTGCACAGGTTGGTCAGTCTGGTCTTGCAGTCTCGGCTGACTGTTCTGTCTACCAGTAGCTGGTGTTTTGCGCCTCTGGTGTTCTTGCCCATCCCTTTCTGTGCCCCACTCATGTATTGACCCATGTGCCTGTTCATCTTAGCTTCTATGATGCCTGACAGGAGCTTCCTTGTAGTACTGAGGCAGGTTATTGGCTGGTAGTTGGATGGGACCGGTCCCTTCTTGGGGTCCTTGGGGATCAGGACTGTCTGGCCTTCGGTTAGCCATTCTGGGTGTCTCTCGTCAACTAGCAGCTTATTCAGCCAGTAGGCATGAACCATATCAGGGCCTGGTGCTGTCCAACTCTTCATACTGGAGACCCTTTCTTGGATATCTGCCACTGTGATGATTACTGGACGCTGTTCAGGGAGGTCGCTGTGGTCTGCCCTCAGATCCACTGAGCATTGCTGTTATGGGTTGCGTCCTTCTCCCATATGCTCTTCCAGTATTGTTCTGTCTCCAGCCTTGGTGGTGCTGTTCTCATATTGTCGCCCTGCCACTGAGAGTACACCTTGGCTGGTTCTGTGGAGAACAGCTGGTTTATTCTCCTGCCTTCTATCTCTCTGATGTACCTCTTCAAGTGACTGGCCAAGGCTGTGAGTCGTTGCTTGGCAGTTTCCAAGGCCTCAGGTATGGACAGCTTCCTGTACTTCTTAGGCACCTTCTTCATCACACCTTTCTGTAACTCCGATAGTTGGCTAACCTCCCTCCGTGCTATCTTGATCTTAGCCTCTAGCCTCCTTCTCCAGGGAGGGTACTGCTCCTTGTGGCTGTTCAACTTGTAGCCAAGCATCTCACTGACCACTGCTGCCGTATTGTAGATCAGCTTGTTAGTCTCGGTAATCGTGGCTGTAGGTATCGTCCGTAGTGCTGCATTCACATCATCTAGCAGACCTTCTGAGGGTACTTCACGTAGTCTTGGTAACCAGTTACGAAGGATCCAGGTTTCAAGCTTGGCCATGATCCTATCTTTCAGGTCAGTTCCTCTCGCACTCAACGATCCTTCTCCTATTGCACTTGGAGTTTGGTACCCAAGCTCGGGTGGGGGCGATGATATCTCCCCCCTGACCTGTCGTCCTGGCTCCACCTTGCCATAGCATTTATGTTGTAGCTCGTCAATCTCTAGCTGTGAGAGCAGTCCCTTCGTTCGAATGTTGGAACACTGAGCTACTAGTTGTTTTGCTGTCATTGTGGATGTTGGGTATCGAAGAATCCATAGGTCCCTCATCCTATTCATGTAACCCCTTCTGGCAGGGTTACTTGCATAGTAGCATTCCAACAAAGCCCTATTTTTGTCTCTTGCCCACCGATGCCTTCTTGTTCCAGTAGCCCACTTGTCGTCAGGGTGCCCTGGTTCCTCAACACCTGACGCGGACCTTGTTGATCCGGGCAACATCTGAGCCGGCATGCCTTCATATTTATCTGTCTCGCTCATGTCTGCAGTAGGCTTGAATAAAGATTACCACAAAGCAAGAAAGCATGAGACAAGGCTAATCAAAAGGTATTGGCTGAAGCATATGCTTATTACGCCAACCCCTTTAACAAAAGATCTTTTAGCATGCATCTCATGTACATATGCTTGAAGCAAAGAATAAAACAAAACACAGCAAACAAACAAACAAACAAAAAACAAAACAAACAAACAAAAAAACTTTCCACCTCAGATGAGTAACTACATTAAATTAAATTTCATTAAAATAATCAAAGCAAAACAACCAAGAGTTTCAGTATTATTATTTTTGCTCTTTTCATTCTTGATTTATATATTTTTCTAACACTCTATTTTTAAACATGTTTTTAAACAAGAAAAATGAACTACACCTTTTTAAATCACTGTCATTACTATTCCACAAGTTAACTCCTCTAACAGAAACACATCTCTGCTTTATGTTTGTCCTTATCTTGTTTTTTTTAAAGAAATCTGTTCCCCTTAAGTCATATTGACTCTCTCTGACTTCAAACAGCTTCTGAGTACTGCGGCAAAGCAAGTTATTTTGTGGTTTATACATTATCTGTGCCACTTTATATTCAACTAAATCATAAAATTTCAGGGTATTCAGATTAATAAACAAAATGTTAGTTGGTTGTATATACTTTGATTGATTTATAATTCTTATAGCTCTTTTTTGTAACTTGAAAATAGGAAGAGTATTTGTTTTATATGCATTACCCCATATCTCTAGACAATAAGTCATATATGGAAGCAACAGAGAACAATAAAGTGTGTATAATGATTTCTTGTTCGGGACATGCTTTGTTTTGTAGAGAATAGCAATGGTTTTTGACATTTTTGTTTTCACATGGTTTATATGAGACTTCCAGCTCAGCTTATCATCAATTATCACTCCAAGAAGTTTATTTTCGTACACTCTTTCAATTTCAATTCCATTAACCCTGATTATAGATACATTTTTCATTTGTCTAGTACCAAAAATAATACATTTTGTTTTGTTTATATTTAACGATAACTTATTTATATCAAACCAGTTGGTAAACTCCTTTTCCACTGTAGTCAGAAGCTGTTCTAGGTTTTTACCTGAACAATACAGAGTGGTATAATCAGCAAACAATACACATTTTAACAGTTTGGAAACACTACATATGTCATTTATATATAATATGAATAATTTAGGGCCCAGCACAGAGCCCTGACGAACACCACAAGTTACCTTCAACTGATTAGATTTTACATTATTGATTTCGAAATATTGATATCTGTCATCCAGGTAACTTTTCATCCACTTGTATGCTATCCCTCTTATACCATATCTCTCTAGTTTATTCATTAATATAGAATGATCAATTGTATCAAACGCTTTTTTCAAGTCTATAAAAACACCAACTGTATATTCCTTATTATGTATTTCAGTAGATATCCCTTCTACAAGTTCAGTCACTGCCATCGAAGTGGACCTTTTCGCTCTAAAGCCATATTGGTCATCCCTTAGGAGATTATGCTTCTCTATATATTTATCAAGTCTATTAACCAATAACTTTTCTAAAATTTTTGAGAACTGCGGGAGTAGTGATGTTGGTCTGCAATTGGTAAATAGACATCTGTCTCCGTTTTTATGGATTGGAATAACTTTTGGTATTTTCATTTTTGAGGGAAACATACCAGTTCGAAAGGACAGATTACAAATGTATGCAAAAGGTTGCACTATATATTCTATAATACTTTTAATTAATATCATGTCAATACCAAAACAGTCAGTGGACTTTTTATTTTTAAATGTTTTCACAATGTTAATTATTTCTCTATGAATTACAGCACCAATAAACATGGAGGAAAAATTCTGAGTAATATGTTTATTTAGGTCGTTATTATTTCTTGACTCTGGAATGAAAAGGCAGTTACTATACATTGTATTGATGAAATTTGTTGTTTTCTGATGTCCATTTGGGTTTAGCAAATCTATATTAAAATCACCACAAATTATTTGTACTTTTTTATCATTTAGGTTGCTAAACATAGCAGCAAGATTTTCATTGAATGTGTCAAGGCATGATCCTGGTGTCCTATAGATGCAACTTATAATTATATTGCTAGCTTTTTCAACATGGATTTCAATAGTAACACATTCCAATACGTTATCTATGGTGCTTGACATACATTCAATCAGACTACATTTCAAAACTTTATCTACATATAAAGCAACACCGCCTCCTTTTTTATTCACCCTGTTCATTGTAAATAATTGGTATCCTTCCAGTCCCATTTTACTAACTTTCTCATTATTGAGCCAGGTTTCTGATATTGCAATTATATTAAACTTTTTTAACTTACTTAAACATTCTGTAATTTTAGAAATTTTTTTATACAGGCTTCTACTATTGAAATGTATGACCGACAATGCATTTGCCATTTTAGTATTCATATTGAATTGGTCGTCTGTATAGTACTCACAAGTATTATTGTTGTTATTGTAGACTGGGTCAATGTTACTTTCAGGGTCATGCATGTTGTGCTCTGCATAGTTAAACGTTTTGAAGTTCGTTTTCTCAGCGTGTGTGGCAAAATAACCAACTTGACAGTCCTTTTCATAATCAGAGTCTTCCTCTTCAATATCTCTGAATGGAAACCTATAATCTGTGTCCAAACTTGTCATTTATGTGTTTTTGTTTTTGTTGTTGTTTTTTTGAGCCGTAAGGCCAGAAACACTTTCCACACCCATTGTTCATTATCCAATCGTCACTTTTCCAATAGATTCCATAGCAGATTCCTGATTATTTATATTGCTCTAAGTCTTTGAGTTTTCTTATCATCACAACTTTCGCTTCTTCGGGAGTGCCATTCAGTCTTATCATTACTTTGCAGTTCCGCGTCCACGTTGCTTGTATCTTATTTTGTTTTCTCAGGCTGCGTGCCTGTCTTGCAATTTCAGCAGTCTTTTTGGTTAAATGTTCATTTAAATACACACTGGTGTTTCAGTAACTCAATCTTTGTTTTGCGACTCACAAACCGAAGAATAATTGCTGCCTTTGTTTTATTGTCTTTTCTGGGGAGCATGTGGCATGCAGTGATATGATGGCTCTGAATACTGTTGAAGAATACATATATATATTCTTAGTGCTTATTTTCTGATTATATTGTTTTATGTACTTTGATAATAAATGTCTGTATAAAGCAAGGCCAACTTTGACTCATAAACCAAGTGCTCAGCCAGACTAAAAATACAGGAAATGCAGAGCTGCAGAGGCAATATATTAAGAACAGGAAACCAGACAGAAAAAGCGGAACTATGTAACACACACACACACACATCAAGTCAGGCCAGAAGGAGTTGTTTTTAATCGAAACTATGTGCGACGTGTAAAGGACCAAAATAACACATATATGATACACATTGTTGGCTTCTAATGCTATGATCTGCAACTGGCTTTGGGCTGTGCATGTCTCTCTCTTTTAGAAGATGATTAAATAAATAATTATAAATTGACAACTGAGTCGGGTTTTTCTCTGTCAGTAAAAGAATACAAAGAACCAGATTTAATACTTGGTGCCGAAAACCCGGGATTCTTTTACGGCTGAGAGGACAAATTTGGCCCAAGGTGGGATCGTGAAATGAGGCGAACAGAGGACCGGTCCTATAGAATTTAGAGGTAGGCACCCCCCTGTTAAAGCAAAGTGTGCATATTGGATGAATTCTAAATGATCTGTTCGCTGACTTAACGATCTTCACTGTGAAAATTGGCTCAGTAGTGTTGAAACATTAGAACGAGATTTTTGTTAAAAACTGCAGGTTGATGTTTAAGTTTGGTGCAAAGTTATTTTAAGTGTCTGTGCAAAGGTTGTCTTCACGTGTTGCCGTGGAAGTATAATAAATTTTACAATAGGCCAGCAGGCATTGGACATCGGCCGTTGGATGGTCTTAAAGTTACCAATTTGATTCTGTACGAGAGTTGGACTCTTAAGAGCGCGAAGGTCAGCTTTGGCAAGCCACCCATTCCTGGACGCGGGACTGGGCCCGGTTGGACCGGTAGCCAGGTACGTAGCCTCGGGATTTGGCCCCCGTTAATTACCAGTGGACAGCAACCACTTTTTTCGTCAGGGACGGAAGGTTCGTGCTGATTGGACAGCAGAAGTTAGACTTTGGGGGGACAGTTTGGACGACAGGGTTGGACCCGGGCGTTGATAAAACTGGCAGTTCAAGTCCCCAGTGATGCTTTTAAATTTATCTGTGGTTAAGAGGGCATTGGTTAAAGCTGGTGGTTTCAGTCCCCAGTGATGCTCTTAAAGGTATTTGTGGTTAAACGGGCATTGATTGAAACTGGTGGTTCTAGTCCCCAGTGAGGCTCGTAGGTGTATTTCTGGTTAAAGTAAACCCGTCTTAAATTAACGACGGGGGCATAAGGGTTGGACCGGGCATTGGACGCCAGAAAACCCCCGTAGGGATCACGGTGTTTGTGTCTGTATGTACTCTGCTTATTGTGTATTGCTGCAAGTGTAAAGTGCTGAGTATATAACTGTATGACGCTGTTCAGTTTGTGTGCGTGGCTCAGGGTGCATTCTTCTTATATTAAAAGTGAGTAAAATTACAGAGGGTACAGTATATAGAGTGTGAACATAAAACAAGAGTTCGATTAGGCTGTAGAAACTGATGAAAGCCAGTGAAATGAAGAGTGTGTGTGTGAAAACCGCTGTGTGTGTGTGTGTCTGTGACTTGAAGTGAAAATGTCTGCATGCAGTCTAAAAGGAAACTGAGTGATGTGTGTGCAACAAGTGAGAGAGAGACGTTTTAAAATGTAGGTAGAAGAATCAGAGAATGAATGTGTTAATAACTAGTGATGATAATGATATTAAATAAATGTCTTAGTGTGTTAATACAGGTGCCCATGGACTTGGCTCAACCTCCTACATGAGTACAGCGGCAAAATGATAGATTAACATAATTGGGACGACAAACAGGCCAGGTTTTGGCTGAAAATTTCTTCACCTCTCATCCTGTCCTTATCCTGAGAAGAAGCTTAAAGGACGGTCAATTTCTTCCTGAAGACAAAAGGCAGCTCGAGAGCAACAAAGTCGACTTCAAGAATCAACAGCAGAAAACAGACAGCAACAATGACCTAAAACTCTGAAAGGTCCAGAAGCATATACGAATACCATAGTTGATGGAACATGCGCTCTGATCACAAGCTGGGAAGTGTACTAGTGACATCATTGTGTGGACTGACTTGGTGGGACTGTCTGAGTTTCATATTTGCCATGCAAAGTCAAGCAGCAAAATAAGAGACTGAAAAGAAGAAGAGAATGAACAGAGAAGAAGAAACAGCTGATTTGGGCCTGTGTTTGCTGGAGATCGGGAGCGCACACAGGCAACTGTGAGAAGAGGAGAGAGGACAGGGGAAAGGTGAAGGCTGGTCTTGTTAAGGTGAGAGCATATGAAAATTGGGTTGAAAATTGAGGCTGGCGGACTTGTGGAGGTTGAGAAAGGGTCCAGAGCATCGCAACAGAAAGGTAAACAAATAAAATTTAAAAAAGAAATAAATAAACCAATAATTATATAAATGAATAGAAAACATACATACACCAGTAGAAACATGTGAAATTGTTTTTGGAGAGAATCAGGAGCTGGGGGAGACAGTTTGAATCCACAGCTCAGCGCAAATGCATTAATGCATTAATCTGAACACAAACCCATACATGCAATGAAGACCAGCTTACACTCATGAATGTTTATACATTACATAAATGCTAAATAGTGTAGATTTAACAGACACTTGCTATCAGATGCTGAGGTTATCCATTGCTGAGGAATAACTCAAGAAGTTGCAGGGCAACAGGTGGGCTTTTGTGAAAAGGAAAATATAGGGGTGTTACCAACCGGTGATCAGATAATAAATTTAATATCAAAATAGTAAATTGGAAGAGGTCTTGTGCTGATTGAGCAAAAGAAGTGATTACTGTAGGGAAAAAAATTGTGGTAATGTTTTGAATATGCATTTCTGTTGTCATGGCAACTTGTTATATATATGACTCTATATGCAAATTAGTTGAGTGTTCTTAGATTAGGGAAAGATGATTTGGTTTCACAAGTGAATAGATTAAAAGAGAGGGTTGAATGCGTGGAGAAAAAAAAAAAAAAACTGAGTTCCTGTTGTTTGAATGTATGAGTGAAGCTTGCACTGAGAGAAACATACCTATGACTGTGTGAGAAGAATTGCTTGGTAAAATATATGATAGCATGGTACAGGATAATTAAATAAAGTGGTTGGGTCTGTGATTAAAATGTGTGCAGTAGTGCAGACCTGGAGAAGAAATTTATAATCTAGTGATGATACATTGTCATGAAGTGTTTAGGAAGTGCTTAATGGGGAATATTTGTGTTGTGTGAACTGTGCGGCTGCTAACAAAATTTTCTGTGTATTTAGCAGGTGAAACTATGTCAGTGGACCCCAGATTTGTCCAGGACGCTGGAGTACTTGAGGGCAACCACTAAAATATGATGTGGGGAAAATGAACAGAGGTAGTGATTTTTAAGTCTGATTTCAGACCATGTAATTAGTTAAGCCAGGAGTAGGGCAAAACCTTTGTGGCCCCTGAAGTTCTAATTCCCACAACATATTGTTACACTAGTGAGCAAAACTTTCCTGTGATTAATCTGGCATACTTTTGGGGTTTTTGTTTTAGTGATAGGTTAATTCTGCCAGTTAGGTTTGGGTTGTTTTCTTCTTTGAACAGAGAGAGTTTTTCTATACATGGACATGTCCAGAACTGGGCCCATTATTTTTCTAAGAGTGCATTTAGAGAAAACCTGTCAGGTGTCACCCTTATAGTGATGATGTTTTGTGTCTTGATGATTTAATAATCAGCTCTCTTTTTCTCATTTTTGTTCTAAGCAGGCCTGCAAGATTGAATTAACAGCACTGTAAAACATTTCCTTGAGAGCAAATATAAGGTGAGCTTTTCCAGATTACAATGGGCTGAGGAGAAGGCTGCCTGTGGGGACCCGATCAGAGTCTGAGTCCCTGTCTAAAAGGATTGCAGCGAGTCAATCCAGTCCAAAATCATGAAGAACTCTTTTTCTTTTTTCAAAAAAAAAAGAA
The DNA here is from genome assembly GCF_013358895.1 of Oreochromis aureus. Classification (NCBI taxonomy): domain Eukaryota; kingdom Metazoa; phylum Chordata; class Actinopteri; order Cichliformes; family Cichlidae; genus Oreochromis; species Oreochromis aureus. The sequence goes on along the minus strand of NC_052958.1, from coordinate 39,204,786 downwards.
GAAAAAGCTCATATTGTTGAGAGTGGAGAATCTGATCATTTGTACGTGAGACTCCACTATCAGCAGTATCTAGTGTGAATGCGTGTGAATGAATGTGTGACTGGACTGTGATGGACTGACGATGTGGACTAAAGTTTTGACTGATTGGATACTGAGACAAAGACTGGACCAAGGTTAGGATTAGTAAATGTTGACAAACAATGCACCACGCCGGTAAGAAAAAGGGTGGATGCTTTCTTTTGTTTTGTTTTTTGCAGGAGCAGGAGAATAAGAGAGACCAGAGGGGGAGACTGGAGTTTCACATGAGAGTGTGGAACTGCAGACTGAACCCTTTGGCTGCTAATTTTGAGTTATTGATGTTTGTATTAAGAAAATTCTGTCTTATTGGCTTTTGATTAAGGTATCACATTATGCTGTTGGGAAAATGCCAAATGCTAAAGTGGAGAAAACTTTTGATATCACTTATGACTGGAATATGTCACTATTAACCATAGCAGGTCACTGTAGAAGTCAATTAAATGTTATAGAGGAAAATAGCCAAAACCAAACAATATTTATGAATTACATAGGGGAATGGGAGATTGGTCACATTCAAAATACAGGTATGGAATAACGAAGACTGGTCCAAGGGAGCGAGGTTTTTTTCCTTTAAAATAGTAAAAAAAAAAAGAAAAAAGAAAAAAAAAAAGAGCACAACCAGTAGGGGCATGAGATAGGACGTGGTACTGCAGAAAAACAAGAGGAAAGTAAAAAAATATAAAACCTATTTTGTGTAGCTTTGATAAATTCAAATTAAAATGTACCATTACATTCAGAGGATCAACATGAAATCAAAACGTATGTAAATTTTGGATGAGGCACATGACAGATAACTGTTCTGTCCTAAGCTTTTGCGTTTTATAGCACACATTTGACCACACAACCAGTTTTCACGCAAAAGGAGGGTAATTGCAAATGTTTGAGGGAGGAATATAACTAATATTGGATTGAAGATTCTCTGGGCGAGTGGTTGACTGAAACATGCAGGAAATAAAAGCTATTAAGGGAAGAATATGCAGTGCCAGTTGGGCTAAGTGATGAATCAGGTGAGCTGGATTCATGGCTGAATAAAGACATAAATTCCCTTGCTGTGATGAGTGAGGAAAGGACAGTGGGGAAAACTAAGTTTCAAATGTGAAGTTCATGTTAACACACAGGTTTTGTTTCTAGGCAGTTCTGCGGATGCAGGCTTTGGGCGGAGCCTGGAGTTTAACAGACTTAACATGATAATTAAACTGATTTCATTTCTTAACATAGGTTTGCAGGCCTGGAGCAAATATACTCGAGAGGAGAATTTCTGAGGTTTTCTGAGAAATAATATGAGTAACCTTTTTCTTTTAATCTCCTAGATGTGGTGAAGCCTTTTCATTTTGTGTGACACATAAAAATGTGTCAAAGGGGGAATTTTAGGTTTAATTTGAAAGAATGGATTCCATGATCAGTGTATGACTTTTTTGTGTGCTTTTGTGTCAGTACCATACTGAAGGGGAAACTGTGCGACAGCAGGCTGAATGAAGCATATGCTTTTGTGTAAGGGAAGATGCTAAGATTGAAAATGCTTGATTTCTTTTTGATTCCTTCTACTAAAATAAGCGGTTATAATTATAATTTACATACACACATTGCAGTCGTGAAGGACTTAGAGTGCTGAGGGGTAAATGCAAACACGCTTACACACATAAATAATAATTAGACTAATCCTCTAGATTAGAGAGTCCCAAACATGATATTCTGAACCAACTTTGATTAAATACAAGAACAATGGATAACCATATTAGATTATTGAGTCTGCGCAGACAGAGGTGTTTTCCTTTTCTGTCCTTTACAGAGGAAGGAGCAGATTCCAGAACCACAGCAAAACCACGAAGGGGTTGGCGAGAATCCAGGAAGCATCAGACCGAACGGCTCTGGCCAAAAAAGGGGGACACGGATGTGACCCAAGAGAAGCATAGATCCTAGTTCAGGGGTCAGCAACCTTTTCACACCCAAAGAGTCACTTGGACCCAGTTTCCACGGAAAAGAAAACACTGGGAGCCGCAAATACTTTTTGAAATCTAAAATGAAGATAACACTGTAAATATTGTTTTTTTTTACCTTTATGCTTTGTGTGAACATCTAAAGTAAGTAAGTAAAGTTTATTTATTAAGCGCTTTTCACAGACAGGCAGTCACAAAGCGCTGTACACAAATATTAAAATAAACAATACAATCAATAGACATTATACACAATGTAAAAGATCAAATGTAAATAATGTAAAGAATATAAAATACGTAGATCAACAAAAGGCTTGTTTGAACAGAAAAGTTTTTAACTGCTTTTTAAAAGAATCCACAGAGAAACTAAGGTGTGTTGCTTATGTAATCCATGAAGTGTTACAGAGAAAATTACATTTTATTTATGTAAATAACACATTTTGAACTCTTAAAGAAATATAACAAAAGCAAAGACACCCAGCTGAACTAAAATGATCCATGTAGCAAACAAAAACTGTTATGAGCCGCCACCCTTATATCGCCTTTGGGCTGTTGGAGCCTTGACCTGACTTTTAAAAAGTAATTGGAAAAAAGCTCTATGCTGCTGAAAAATGAAAAATAGATATTTGCAAAATTCTGCCTAAATATGTATTTTACCTGGTTAATGTGTGTGGCGGGGCGTGTTCTGCAGTGCCGCTGCATGCGAGTCAGACGCACCTGAGCGGCACCCGCAATCACGCCTCACCGCCTTAACGTCTGTGCTCTCTATGCTGTTGTGTTGTCGGGCTGTGAGCTGAGACGCTACAGCCGGCTGTATGCGTACAGCAACCGTGTGTGAAAAGTGGTCAATAAAGAGATGCTGAAAAGCGTGTTCATGCAAACATCGTCGGGTCTGCCGTGATATGTTTACAATAAGATTTATGGTCCCGAACCTCGGCGCACAGCGTCTGCAAATCGGGGCTTTCATCTTTACGCAGGACTGTGTAAAGATGGGGTGGCTGTAGCTCAGGAGGTAGCGCAGGTCACCTACTGATCGGAAGGTTGGTGGTTCGATCGTGGGTTCCTCCAGTCTGCATGTCAAGTATCCTTGGGCAAGATACTAACCCCAAGTTGCTCTCCGATGCATCCATCGGAGTGTGAATGTAGTTTAGAAAAAGCACTAATTACAGATAAAGTGCTTGTGAGATTGGGTGGATGTGGCATTTTGTATAGAGCGCTTTGAGTACTCCGGCAGAGTAGAAAAGTGCTATATAAGAATCAGTCCATTTACCATTACTGTAAGCTGGCATCTGTGAGGTGTGAACGGTGTTTGTTTTTAACATAGTTCACGGTGGAGAACAGCTGCCGATATAATGTGGATCCGAAGATCCATAATTGGCCTACCTGGGGTCAAAAGTCTCGATAAATGCACGGCGTTTCGGCGGGTATACCGGCTTCAGCAAGTATGACGCTTATTTTGAGCAATGAAAAAAATAATAAGATGTAATTTTATTTTTATATTTCAAAATCACAATAATATTCCAATTTAGAACTACAAGTTAAAAAAAAGAACTAAACACAAATAAAATACACTTCAGCTAAATACTTCTAATTTATTTTCCCAAACCAATCGGAGCCACAAAATAAAGACTAAAGAGCCGCATGCAGCTCCGGAGCCGCGGGTTGCCGACCCCTGTCCTAGAGAATCGCCCGTCCCAGAAGATTAGTTTTTTAAATTGTAAAAAGGTCAAAAGCTCATTAGACAGAGGTTCTAGTGTGAGCACAAAGTAATGAAAAGTAATGGGAGGATTAGCTCTAGTAATAGTTTGTATGATTTTTAAAGGCAACTGAAAGTTGTGTGGTTAGAAACCAGGAGTAATTTTTAAAGAGGAAACGGGTTAACTCTATAGAGACTGTTTCCACAGATTGACAAAATAATCTAGGACCTTTGACTGGGAAAAACTAATTATATCTGTTTGGATTTTACAGTGAGCAGTGAGGGAAGTCAGAAGCGGGTTTAAACTATCATGCGGGGTGAAAAGAGGGTGTCAGGAAGTAAGGTAGGACAGTTCACAGCCCGGCGTAGACGCGAGGTGTTGTTTTAGAGCTTGACTTATTTGTTTGATTTTTTGTTGCGGATAGAAGTAATTATGCCACAATATTACATGAATATTGAAGAACACAATTGGAAGAATGCATGACATTCGTGTTGGGGTAATGGAAAGGGTTTATTTTGTCTATTATGGTTTCTTTCGCTACATTTTAGCAATTATTGTAAGTTGTTGTTGCTGGGTGCAGTCAGCAGCAGGTCCAGAGTATTGTAGAAGAATTTCTTTTATTTACATTTTATTCACATTATTTTATTGTATAATGCCTTTGTGCCACTGAATTTTAGCATGTCTCAATGTCTCTCACACTCGGGCAGTTAGACAGATGGTGGGGGTCTGGAAAGGAAGTTGGGAGAAGCAGACAACTCCAAAGGAAGAGGCTTTTGTCTGAGGTAGCAAGGGAGTGTGAACCTTAAGATGTGAAACAGCTATTTACTGCTTTTGTTCCTGTAGAAGGTATTTAACCAAGGGCCATGCTGGGCTCAGTTAGAAACTCTGCCAATCATCTGCCCCAGCGAAGCATTCTGTCACTAAGCTTGGGTTTCCTTTTTTTGATTAAAGGATGTTAGCTACCACTCACCGTTTGTCTGCAGGCTTTATTAAATGGAAAACTTCCACAACAAGAGTGTGCTGAGAAGCTCAGCCTCTGGGGAAGCCCTGGGGCGGGTCTTAGGCTCTAGAGACGCCAGTTTAGTAGCAACACAGTCTTTGAAATGAACAGCTCAGACGAAACATTGTTTATACCCTCCGAGCAGAGGTTAACAGAAGACAACGGCCCAGGTGAAACAGTTTTTGAATTTCCAAGCTCGGAAGGAGCACAAAAACGATCTTTTAAATCCACAATCCAGAGAAACAGCCTCAGAATACACAGTCCTTCAGTTGACAGACTCAGGTTTGTAACTCCGAGCTCGGAAGGAGCAGAACAAAAACAGTCATTTAACTTCACTACAGTTTCAGGAAAAGCTATCTTTGTGATTTCAGTCTCACGAGGAGCAGAAAAAGTGTCCCTCTCACACTCACCCCAGCCAGCTGCTCTGAAGTCCTGCAGCAGCGTACAAACCCAGGAGCAGATAAGGTCAGCTATCTCCAGAGCCTGTATTGCCTCCCTGGCTTGGCTCAGATCATGAATTAAGTCCGAAAACCCAGAGAGCTGGCGAAGGTGTGGACTCCCCTCAAGGATCGCCTCAATTTCTTTTAGCCCAACGGATATTGGAGAAAAGGAGTCTAAATGAATATCAATGGTACTAAAAGGAGCTGTAGATAATATTACATCTGTGGGATGATTATTGGTAATTTTTTCTCTAATGATAAAAATTTTATTTGTGAAGAAGTTCATGAAGTCATTACTAGTTAACGTTAAAGGGATTGTTGGCTCAGTAGAGCTCTGACTGTTTGTCAGCCTGGCTACAGTGCTGAAGAGAAACCTGGGGTTGTTCTTATTTTCTTCAATCAGTGACGAATAGTAAGATGTTCTGGCTTTGCAGAGGGCTTTCTTATAAAGCAGCAAACTATTTCTCCAGGCTAAATGATGATCCTCTAAATTTGTGACACGCCATTTCCTCTCCAGCTTACGAGTTATCTGCTTTAGGCTACGTGTTTGAGAATTATACCACGGAGTCAGATACTTCTGAATTGAGGCCTTAGTTTTCACAGGAGCTACAGTATCCAGAGTCGTACGTAGTGAGGAGATAAAATTATTAACAAGATAATCGACCTCTGTTGGAGTAGCGTTCAGATAGCTGCTCTGCTCTATGTTGGTACAGGGCATTGAAGATGATAACAGTGGGTGGATTATATTCTTAAACTTAGTTACAGCACTTTCAGAAAGACATCTACTGTGATAAAGTCTACTCTCCACTGCTGTGTAATCAATTATTGTAAATGTAAATGTTATCAGGAAATGATCAGACAGCAGAGGGTTTTCAGGAAACACTGTTAAATGTTCAGTTTCTATGCCATATGTTAAAACAAGATCTAGAGTGTGGTTAAAGTGGTGGGTGGGTTCTTTTACATTTTGAGAGAAGCCAATTGAGTCTAATAACAGATTAAATGCCATGTTGAGGCTGTCATTTTTAGCATCTACATGGATGTTAAAATCACCCACAATAATTATTTTATCTGAGCTGAGCACTAAATCAGATAAAAAGTCTGAGAAATCAGAGAGAAACTCTGTGTAAGGCCCAGGTGGACGATATATGATAACAAGTAAGACTGGTTTCTGAGTTTTACAGCTGGGGTGAACGAGGTTAAGCATCAGGCTTTCAAACTAATTAAAAGTCTGTCTTGGTCTTTCGTTAATTAAAAGGCTGGTGTGAAAAATATCTGCCACACTGTGCTTCGAGATTTCTGGTAGTTAGACTGACTCAGGGGTACTGATTCATTTAAACTAACATAATCATCCTGTTGTAACCAGGTTTCTGTAAGGCAGAGAAAATCAATTTGGTGATCAATTATTAAGTCATGTACTAACAGAGACTTGAAGGAGAGAGACCTAATATTTAATAATCCACATTTCACTCTTGTTTTACTCTTTGTTTTACTCTTTGATTCAGATGTGGATACTGTATTGTTCTTTCTTTGTGATTTTTTTTTATGTTTAAGTTGTTTATTGCTGGTTTTTAGTTTGTTTAGATATAGATATAGTCGGGCTCACCTCTACGCATGGCTTGGGCTCTGGAACCAGTCTCCTGGAGAGGGGCTGGACTCTGTCTCAGTCTGGAGTTGCCCCTGCTGAGAGGCAGCGAGCTGGGGTGGGTATTCTAATATCCCCTCGGCTTGCTGCCGGTATGTTGGGGTTCTTCCCGGTGGATGAGAGGTCCCTGCACCTACGGGTCAGGGTACGGGTCCTGACCGTCGTCTGCGCTTATGCGCCGAGTGGCAGTTCAGAGTACCCCCTTCTTAGAGTCCCTGGGTGGGGTGGTGGAAGGTGCTCCACCTGGAGACTCTGTTGTCCTACTGGGAGACCTCAATGCTCACGTGGGTAACGACAGCAAGACCTGGAGGGGCGTGATTGGGAGGAACGGCCTCCCTGACCTGAACCCAAGCGGTGTTTTGTTATTGGACTTCTGTGCAAATCACAGTTAACGAACACCTTCTTCGAACATAAGAGTGTCCATATGTGCACGTGGCACCAGGACGCTCTAGGCCGCAGGTCGATGATCAATTTTGTAATTGTATCACCAGACCTGCGACCATATGTTCTGGACACTCGGGTAAAGAGAGGGGCTGAGCTGTCAACTGATCACCACCTGGTGGTGAGTTAGATCAGGTGGCGGGGGAGGACATTGGACAGACCCGGTGCACCTAAACGCGTAGTGAGGGTGTGCTGGCAACGCCTAGCAGAGGCCCCAGTCCACGAGATCTTCAACGCTCACCTCCGGCAGAGCTTCAACAGCATTCCGAGGGAGACTGGGGACACTGAGTCCGAATGGACCATGTTCAGCATCTCCATTGCCGAAGCTGCTGCATTGAGCTGTGGCCGCAAGGTGGTTGGTGCCTGTTGTGGTGGTAATCCCCGATCCAAATGGTGGACACCAGAGGTGAAGGGAGCCACCAGGCTGAAGAAGGAGTCCTATCGGGCTTGGTTAGCCTGTGGGACTTTGGAGGCAGCTGATAGGTACTGACAGGGTAAGTGGAATGCGGCTCGGGCAGTGGCTGAAGCAAAAACTCGGGTGTGGGAGGAGTTCGGATAGCCCATGGAAAAAGACTGGCATCTCAGGAGGGGAAAAGAGGTGCTCTACCTGCACTGTGTATAGTGCTGGCGGAGCGCTGCTGACTTCAACTGAGAAAATTGTTGGGCGGTGGAAGGAATACTTCGAGGACCTCCTTAATCCCACTGACACGTCTTCCGAGGAGGAAGCAGAGCCTGGGGATGACCCTGGGGATGACCCGCCAATTTCCGGGGGCGAGGTCACTGAGGCAGTTAAGCAACTCGCTGAGGCAGTTAAGCAACTCGCTGAGGCAGTTAAACAACTCGGGGCAGACCTCATCCACACCAGGGGATGAGGTCCGCCCCGAGTTCCTGAAAGCTCTGGACGTTGTAGGGCTGTCCTGGTTGACACACCTCTACAATGTTGCGTGGAAATCAGGGGCAGTACCCCTGGACTGGCAGACCGGGGTGGTTGTCCCCATCTTTAAAAAGGGGGACCGGAGGGTGTGTTCCAACTACAGGGGGATCACACTCCTCAGCCTCCCTGGGAAAGTCTATGCCAGGGTGCTGGAAAGGAGAGTTCATCCGCTAGTCGAACCTCAGATACAGGAGGAACAATGCGGTTTTCGTCCTGATCGCGGAACACTGGACCAGTTCTTTATCCTCTCAAGGATACTTGAGGGTGCATGGGAGTTTGCCCAACCAGTCTACATGTGTTTTGTGGACTTGGAGAGGGCATTCGACCGTGTCCCTCAGGGTGTCCTGTGGGAGGTGCTGCGGGAGTATGGGCTGTCTGGCCCATTGCTACGGGCCATTCGATCCCTGTACAGCCATTGCAGGAGCTTGGTTCGCATTGCCGACAATAAGTCGGACTCGTTCCCAGTGGGTGATGGGCTCCGCCACGGCTGCCCTTTGTCACCGATTTTGTTCATAATTTTTATGGACAGGATTTCTAGGTGGAGCCAAGTGGCAAAGGGCTTTCACTTCGGTGGCCTCAGAATCTCGTCTCTGCTTTTCACGGATGATGTGGTTCTGTTGGCTTCATCGAGTGATGGCCTCCAGCTCGCACTGGAATGGTTCGCAGCCGAGTGTGAAGCAGCGGGAATGAGGATCAGCACCTCCAAATCTGAGGCCATGGTTCTCAGCCGGAAAAGGGTGGAGAGCCCACTCCGGGTCGGGGATGAGTTCCTGCCCCAAGTGGAGGAGTTCAAGTATCTCGGGGTCTTGTTTGCGAGTGATGGCAGAAGGGAGCCGGAGATTGACAGACGGATTGGTGCTGCGGCCGCAGTGATGCGGATGCTGCATCGGTCCGTCGTGGTGAAGAGAGAGCTGAGTGTAAAAGCGAAGCTTTCAATTTACCGGTCGATCTACGTCCCTACCCTCACCTATGGCCACGAGCTGTGGGTAGTGACCGAAAGAACGAGATCGCGGCTACAAGCGGCGGAAATGAGCTTCCTCCGAAGGGTGGCTGGCCTCTCCCTTAGAGATAGGGTGAGAAGTTCAGCCATCCGGGAGGGGCTCAGAGTAGAGCCGCTGCTCCTCCACATCGAAAGGAGCCAGCTGAGGTGGTTCGGGCAACTGACAAGGATGCCTCCTGGATGAGGTGTTCCAGGCATGTCCCACCGGGAGGAAGCCCCGGGGCAGACCCAGGATACGCTGGAGAGATTATATCTCTCGGCTGGCCTGGGAACGCCTTGGTGTTCCCCCGGATAAGCTGGAGGAGGTGGCTGGGGAGAGGGAGGTCTGGGCTTCTCTGCTTAGGCTGCTGCCCCCGCGACCCGGCCCCAGATAAAGCGGAAGAAGATGGATGGATGGATGGATGGATGGATGGAAGTCTGTATGCCAACTTCAACAATATAAAGGAATATGTAAATGAGTTGACAAATCCATTTGGAATTATTGCCATTTCTGAAACATGGATCAATGCTGAGAAAGGACTGGACTTTAGACTGAAGGGATATGATGTGAATTTTGTAAATAGAAGGAACAAAAGTGGAGGGGGAGTAGCTGTGTATGTGGATGAAAACCTAAATTACAAGGTGGTGGAAAGTATGACAACTGTGATTGATAATTTATTAGAATATATAACAATTGAAATTTATAAGGAAAAGGAGGAAAATGTAATAATTAGCTGTATATATAGAACACCTGGCTCTAGTATTTAAGTATTTAATGACTTCATAGAAGAAATATTCTCTAAAACAAATCAAAAAGTTATGTTTATCTGTGGTGATTTTAATATTGACCTGTTGAATCCGAAAAAGCATAAAATGACCGACGAATTTCTAAACACTACGTACAGTTTGAGTTTACATCCTAAAATAACCAGGCCTAGCAGAATTACACCACATTGTGCCACCTTACTTGACCATATTTTCACTAACAACATGGAAAACAACATTGTGAGTGGATTATTAATTAATGACATCAGTGATCACCTACCAGTTTCTGCAGTTTATGACACTAATTATAAGAGAAATCAGCATGAAGAACAACTGAGATACAGACGTGTAAGGACAGAAGAAACTATGAATGCACTTAAGAACGATCTATTAAATCAGGACTGGGACAATGTGTACAAAGAAACTGATATTGATATTGCATATGGCATATTTTTAATAATATTCATGGAATTGTACGATGAAAACTGTCCAACAATAAAACACAATAGAAAGCACAAATATTCAGATAGACTATGGATCACTAAGGGTTTACAAAATGGATGTAAAAAGAAAAATACACTCTATAGGGAATTCCTAAAACAAAGAACGAAAGATGCTGAAAATAAATATAAAAAATACAAAAATAAGTTGACCAATAATATACGTGTATGTAGAAAGGAGTATTATAGTAAAACACTGAACAACAATAAACATAATATGAAGGGAATATGGGATGTTTTAAACAGTATCATTAAAAATAATTCTGGACAACAAAGTTATCCTCAATATTTTATTGGCAATGGCAATATTATGGAAAACACTGCTGATGTGGTCAACAGCTTTAATCATTATTTTGTAAATATTGGACCAAATCTGGCAGAACAAATTCCTGAGTCACTGCCATCAGTAGACTGTAGTGAATGCCTGATTGATAGGAACCCTAACTCAATGTTCCTCACAGCAGTGGAGGAAACAGAAATAATTGACACTGTACACATCTGTAAATATAAAACATCTACTGATTGTAATGATATTGACATGAAAATTGTCAAGAAGGTCATAGAAGGAATTGTAGGAATATTTTTTGTTCTGGGGGGAATCTAAAGGAGCTGCTGGATACAATTACTTCAGAAATGTGCAAAATTAAAAAATGGTTTAACAGGAACAAACTAAGTAAAACTAAAATAATCTTATTTGGGAATTCCCTTAGAAATGCACAAGTGCAGATTCATATAGATGGTGTGGAAATTGAAAGAGTACTTGAACATAAGTTTCTTGGTGTGATTATAGATGATAAATTAAACTGGAAGTCTCATATAAATCATATACATAACAAAAATTTCAAGAAGTGTTTCGATTTTGAGTAAAGTAAAACACATTCAGGACCACAAATCACTCCACATTCTCTATTGTTCCCTGATTGCACCGTTTTTGCATTACTGTGTAGAGGTTTGGGGCAATACTTACAAATGTTCACTATCATCAATCTTTATATTACAAAAAAGGGCCATAAGGATAATCCATAAAACTGGTTACAGAGATCATACAAATCCACTATTCTTAAAATCAAATATTTTAAAATTCACAGATCTGGTTCATTTTCTCACTGCACAAATTATGTATAACGCAATAAATAACCTGCTTCCTGACAATATTCTAAAACTGTTTTCTAAAAGGGAACGGGGATACAATTTGAGGGGGGAATTAAATTTAAAACATCCTTGTATCCGTACAACTTTAAAAAGTTTTTGCATCTCTGTGTGTGGAGTGAAGCTGTGGAACAGACTAAGTAAAGATATGAAGCAATGTCCGAGCATGGCACAGTTTAAAAAGCGGTTTAAGGATATGGTCTTTGCAGGGTACAGGGCGGAGGTAGAGATTTGATAGGGTGTTCTTGTCCAATATTTTCATGTCTGTGCGGGTGCACGGGTATGTTGGTATGGGTATATATATCTGTAGGTTGTGTATCCTTTGAGGTGTTACTGGGGTTATTGAAAATGTGTATATATCCGTGTATGTGTATATACATATGTATGGATAGATAGAAACATATCTATATCTATATCTAACACCCAGCTCGCCCCTGCGGGCAGTTTATCCTTCAAGCTCGGGTCCTCTACCAGAGGCCTGGGAGCTTGAGGGTCCTGCGCAGTATCTTAGCTGTTCCCAGGACTGCGCACTTCTGGACAGAGATCTCCGATGTTGTTCCCGGGATCTGCTGGAGCCACTCGCCTAGCTTGGGAGTCACCGCACCTAGTGCTCCGATTACCACGGGGACCACCGTTACCTTCACCCTCCACATCCTATCCTCTCTCTCTCTCTCCATATATATATGTAAATGGTGGTGGCTAACCAACCGGACATAGTGGTGGTAGACAAACAGAAGAAGACGGCTGTAGTGATCGATGTAGCGGTTCCGAATGACAGCAATATCAGGAAGAAGGAACACGAGAAGCTGGAGAAATACCAAGGGCTCAGAGAAGAGCTCGAGAGGATGTGGAGGGTGAAGGTAACGGTGGTCCCCGTGGTAATCGGAGCACTAGGTGCGGTGACTCCCAAGCTAGGCGAGTGGCTCCAGGAGATCCCGGGAACAACATCGGAGATCTCTGTCCAGAAGAGCGCAGTCCTGGGAACAGCTAAGATACTGCGCAGGACCCTCAAGCTCCCAGGCCTCTGGTAGAGGACCCGAGCTTGAAAGATAAACCGCCCGCAGGGGCGTGCTGGGTGGTTTTTTTTTATAAACCAGCTGTTCTCCAAAGAACAGCCAAGGTGTACTCTCAGTGGCAGGGGAACAATATGAGAACAGCACCACCAAGGCTGGAGACAGAACAATACTGGAAGAGCATATGGGAGAAGGACGCAACCCATAACAACAATGCTCAGTGGATCTGAGGGCAGACCACAGCGACCTCCCTGAACAGGGTCCAGTAATCATCACAGTGGCAGATATCCAAGAAAGGGTCTCCAGTATGAAGAGTTGGACAGCACCAGGCCCTGATATGGTTCATGCCTACTGGCTGAATAAGCTGCTAGTTGACGAGAGACACCCAGAATGGCTAACCGAAGGCCAGACAGTCCTGATCCCCAAGGACCCCAAGAAGGGAGCGGTCCCATACAACTACCGACCAATAACCTGCCTCAGTACTACATGGAAGCTCCTGTCAGGCATCATATCGGCTAAGATGAACAGGCACATGGGTCAATACATGAGTGGGGCACAGAAAGGGATGGGCAACAATACCAGAGGCGCAAAACACCAGCTACTGGTAGACAGAACAGTCAGCCGAGACTGCAAGACCAGACTGACCAACCTGTGCACTGCCTGGATTGATTGCAAGAAGGCCTATGACTCAATGCCCCACAGCTGGATCCTGCAATGCCTAGAACTATACAAGATCAACATGACCCTAAGAGCCTTCATCAGGAACTCAATGGGGATGTGGCCTACAACACTAGAGGCCAACTCCAAGCCCATAGCACAAGTCACCATCAAGTGTGGGATCTACCAAGGAGATGCTCTGTCCCCACTGCTGTTCTGCATAGGCCTTAACCCCCTCAGTGAGATCATTAACAAGACTGGCTACGGATACCGACTACGGAGCGGAGCAGTTGTCAGCCACCTCCTGTACATGGATGACATCAAGCTGTATGCCAAGAGTGAATGAGACATCGATTCACTGATCCACACTACCAGGATATACAGCAGTGACATCGGGATGTCATTCGGGCTGGAGAAGTGTAGTCTGATGATAACAAAGAGAGGGAAGGTAGGGGATCGAGCTACCAGAAGACAACATTGCAGACATAGAGGACAGTTACAAGTACCTGGGGATCCCGCAGGCGAATGGGAACCATGAAGAGGCAGCTAGGAAAGCTGCAACCACCAAGTACCTGCAGAGGGTCAGGCAAGTCCTGAGGAGTCAGCTGAACGGTAAGAACAAGATCCGGGCTATCAACACCTACGCCCTGCCCGTGATCAGGTACCCAGCTGGTATAATAAGTTGGCCAAAGGAGGAGCTAGAAGCCACTGACATCAAGACAAGAAAGCTCCTTACCATGCATGGAGGGTTTCACCTGAAGTCCAGCACCCTGAGGCTGTACGCTAAGCGGAAGGAAGGGGGCCGGGGACTGGTGAGTGTCAGCACCACAGTCCAGGATGAGACAACGATCGTCCAAGAATACACTGGGAAGATGGCCCCAACTGACCGAGTGCTCAGTGAATACCTCAGGCAGCAGAAACCCAAGAAAGAGGGGGGAGACGAGGAACCATCATGGAAGGACAGGCCCCTGCACGGTATGTACCACCGGCAGATAGAGGAGGTGGCTGATATCCAGAAATCCTACCAGTGGCTGGACAAAGCTGGACTGAAAGACAGCACAGAGGCACTCATCATGGCAGCACAAGAACAAGCTCTGAGTACAAGATCCATAGAGGCTGGGGTCTATCACACCAGGCAAGACCCCAGGTGCAGGCTGTGTAAAGATGCCCCTGAGACAATCCAGCACATAACAGCAGGGTGCAAGATGCTAGCAGGCAGGGCATTCCCAATGACAGCAACATCAGAAAGAAGGAACACGAGAAGCTGGAGAAATACCAAGGGCTCAGAGAAGAGCTCGAGAGGATGTGGAGGGTGAAGGCAACGGTGGTCACCATGGTCACCGTGGTAATCGGAGCACTAGGTGCGGTGACTCCCAAGCTAGGCGAGTGGCTCCAGCAGATCCCCGGAACAACATCAGAGGTCTCTGTCCAGAAGAGCGCAGTCCTGGGAACAGCTAAGATACTGCGCAGGACCCTCAAGCTCCCAGGCCTCTGGTAGAGTAGCCGACCTTGAAGGATAAACCGCCCGCAGGGGCGAGCTGGGTGTTTGGTTTTTATATATTGAGGGGTCTGACAGAATGCTTTTGCCATTATGTAATCTGTAACTTCCACATAGTATGCTGATCAGTGTAATTTTCAATGATTAAACTGTAATGGAGACGAGCAAACATATTGGCAGATCTGAGAAGAAAGAACCTTTGTTATGAAAATGATTTTAATCTTTTATACATGATTGCATTTGAGCTTATTAAAGAGCTGTGGCTCCTGGTCAAGTGAGGGTCAGAAACTCTTGGCAGGCGTTAATGATCAGCCAATACACGGTGAGGAGGACAGGAGCTCTGAAAGGAATCGCAACACACCTGCTTACATGACATATGCCTAGAGTTATTTTTATCTCTTATTACTTATATCCTTTAGAGCTAAGATTTAAGTTTGTATCATTTATCACTTATATCCTTTGAAGTAAGTTTTAAGTTTCATTTATGTTCAGTTTAAGTAAGTTTCCTTCATGGTTTGAGTAGCATCATTTGAGTGTGACATTTAGTCTAGAAGTCACACATAGTTCAGCTGTGTATGAGCGCAGGCCTTATGTCTGGCTAGGACGAGAGGTGTGAGGTGAGCCAGGGTGCAGGAGAGGTCGTGACACATACATGGCATACACAGCAGACACCCACACACTCACACACACACGTACACACCATAGTAGATTCACTTTAGTAGGTAAGAAGTTAAGATGTGTTTTTGCTGCAATTGTAAATTGTGCCGGCATATTGTCAGATGGTTACAGGAAGTGCACCTGATGTTCTGGGAGATAAGAATGCGTTCATGGTGCGACACCGGGATGGAGATGAGACGTAATGTTCTTAAAACTATGGTAAAAGTTAACGGAACATTTTGTGGTTTAGGTTGACGTAAGCTGTACTTTGTCTGTTTTGCAAAAGAGGGGGCTTTGTTGTCTTACCCATATAAAACCTTTGTCTAATTATTGTAAGTTCAGTTCGATCGCTGACTTTGCCCAGTGTCGGACTCCACGCGTGTAATCAATAAATCTTTGCTTTGATCACATCTTCTGGACCAGAGTTGTTATTTGCTGGTGAGCCCTCCGTACTCCTTTTCTCCAATTTTTGAACCTTAACATTTGGGGGCTCGTTCCGGTGGTTGGAGAAGGAAAAGACCAGTGGAGGCGCTGGACAGGGTCCGAGGTGGTCGGGCGGACAGACGGTAATCAGTGGTGGAAGTGAGGGGACATTCGCCGGCGAATTAAAAAGGTAAGACACTACCTGTTGAACTGAATTTCCAAAAGGTGTCAAATTGGATATGACAAAAAAATTAAAGTCTACTCACTGAAATTACTGGTGAATCTCTGTTTTGATTTGGTGAAAATCTCATGAGAATGGAAATTGAAATACGGATAATGAAAGTGATAAAGTACAGTACTGAGAGAGTTAAAAGCGGTTGGAGCCGCTGAGAGAATTAAAGCAGTTGGAGCTGCTAATTTAGTGTTATAGGGAATTTGGTCATTTTGTGGGTTGGAGCCCCTATGTCCACAAGGATAGGTCTGCCTGATTCTTACTCCTGTTTGGGAGTATAGATGGTTGGTTCAAATTATTCTAAATTTTTCTAAAACGACAGCGGCGTCTGTTAAGAAGCGCATTTTTCTCCTTGGTAACGCTTGCGCCTGGGCAGGACGCTGACCCTTGACCTACCGGTGAGTAGGGATAGTACGGCACGACAAGCCGGGAAGAACTTGGGAATCTTCAAAATTGCTAGGGGTTCAAGTCCCCTATTTTGCGCTTTTTTGGCTACCTGTAAATTAAGTTAGGGCTAGAAATCTGGACAGACCAGTTCGAGTCTGGTCTGGTGAATTGGTCGCAAAAAAGTCAGGGACTTTATCGGTTGGAGCCGTTATGGTAAAGTTATCAAAATTTGTAGGAGCTAAGAGGCCTAAAATCTGTGCAGTTGTAATTATAAGACGTCTGTGTAATATAAAATAAGAAATCCTCGGGTGAAGGGAGTCTCTGCATCAGCAGTGCAGTGCCTGCTGACTTCTATTTTTAGATGGTGTGTTCATGTAAATGAGGAGCGGTGATGCGCATAGTGATTGTTGCTTTCGGTTTCGAGCTTTGTAACTATTGTTTGAAAATTTTGCTAAATGCCTGTAACTAAGAGGTTGGTTTTGCTTATTACGAGAGGATAAATAGAGTTTGAATTAATTGCGGTGAATGTGTGATCAGTGACCGAGTTTAAGGGTCACCGTTTAAGTGTGTGAGTGCGTGATGAGTCTGACTGAGTGAGAGAATGCTGCAGGTCTGTGAGTTATTTTTAGATAACCTGTGTTTATGTAAATGAAGTGGCTGCTACTGTGAGTGCACAAAGGGGTTTTAACAGCTGTTTAATAAAGAACGTGGCTGCGAAATCCCTAGAGTTTTGGGGATTCTATAGAAACTGTTATGTATTGCTGAATGCCTGTATTTAAGACGCTGGTTTTGTTTATTACAATTTTGTGAGTAAAGTTTTAATTTTTGACATGAGTGTATGACTGTTTTGCTGAGTTTTGAGATAGAATATATGAACTGTGATTTGATTTTTCTTAGATAAGAGGGATGTTTGTTTCTGGATCTTGTCAAATTGAATATTCACGTACAGGGAGTGTTATTTATATGACATGCATTTGTTGGGCTGAAACGCTGGAGAACCAGTATGGTTTTACAGTGTCTGCAGAAATAAGACGGTCAGAGTTATTTAGCTTTCTGTTTCGTAGTTTCCTGATATTCCGGTGCTTGGAAAAATACATTGAGAGACATGAAAGGGACCCACGTGAAGCTGCCAGTGCGTTTTCCTTGTTCTGCGAACGTGCCTTTAGTCCCTTTGACATAGAGTACCAGTGGACCGGGTGACGGACGGTGAAGCTGCGAGTATATGCAAATGAGCTGGCTGCTGTGAAACGCACAAGGATTCCTGTTTTGGTTTAAAGTGTTTTTGAGGTCATAAGCATGATTTACACATATTGTTAACTGACTGTAAATATTACGTTGTTTTGTTTGTTATGGGGATATTCATGGGGCTTTGTTTTATTGCTGCGATGAGGTAATTGATGAGCTGGGTTTGGAATATTGTTGTTGTGATGCAAAGCTGGATGTTTGGAAGTTGAAGCTGTTTTAATTTAGGCAATACATAACTGGGGATATTGACGTTTGAGTTTTCTTGTGTTTTTACCTGAGGCTTAAATAAACAAATAAGCACCTCTGAGAAACCCGGTCAAATTTTACTGTGCATAATGAGACGTGGTGCATTTAGGTATAACTCACTGCGGCCTATGCTGTGGTTATAGGACTGATTATAAAAATTGATGAACTTTTGGGATTAAATTGTGGAGATAAGATAAAGTACACAAAATTTAATCGGATGATTTGAGTTTGTTAAGCACATGGCCATATAATAATGTCGAGCTGTAGCATGCTGACATATCAGTAGAGAACTGTTAAAGACGAATGAGCTGTCTTGACGCAGAGAAAATGGAGTGGTCGTCCTGTTAGGATCGAATGATGCTCCGGCTCGGTGGTCAAGTTCAGACATAAGCCTTAAGCAATCATGAGCCACTAATAAGCGTGACAGATTAACAGATATAAAATTACAGGATTGAGTTTTATAAGATTGCAGTAAAATGAGCACGCAATAAAGTGGACTTATTAGGAGTAAAGAATTATACAATAGAGGGGAGTTGGTGTTAATTTAGCAGTAAAGTAAAAAAAAACAAAAAAAAAACGGGTTGGTTGAAATAGGGAGGTTTATAATTGAGGAGTGTTAATCTGGACTTGAGGTTTACATAGGGGACAATCAGCTGGAAAATAACCGAAATGTTGTTGGAGGCGTTCTGTAAAGTGGAGATTTCACTTGTGGAAGGTGTCTTTGAAGTTAACTGTGTTTGCCATGGAGAAACGGAGGACGCCCCGTATGATTTGTCCATATGCGCAGAAGTTGAGTTAGATGATTTGGATGAGTATGTAAATAAATGTTTTCTATTGTTTACGGGATTAGTGGAATTGGCGGAGAATGAAGATGACCCGGGGTGGGTGCCATCTAACGCGGCGGCGTTTCTTTTCTCCCTGGTAGAAGCGGCGGAGACGGGTTCCGATTTTAACATGTTTGCATGAGGGTGTGTTAAGGTGGAACCCGGGTCAGAACAAATGAAGTGTGTTGTGATGAACGGGTGGCCAAGTCACGGATGGCTTATGTCAAGTTGGGTTAAACTCTGTGTGTCGCCAAGCAGGAGAAGACGAGGAAGTGGCTGTCAGAGTGGTGAGACGGGTTGTGGAAACCGAAAGGGAAGTACAACAGAGTAACTCAGGAGGAGGAGCCAGAAACGTCACTGGAGGAGGTAAGTGAGTGTGTGGCAGAATGGGTGACAGGGCGACCTCTGGTGAAATAAAAGGGTATAAGCCCTTGAAGGCTCAGCTTGAACAGCTGAAGAAAGCTGTTCGACTGGCTAATGCTGGGGCATTAAAAGCGGCTGAAAAAGAATGTCAGGTTATGGAGCTTGAGGTAAGTAAGCTCATCACATCTCAACAAAAGAAACTGAGTGATGAAATAGCTCTGAGCTTGGTGTTCCAAACTGAAGGAAAAAGATGTGAAGGACAACTGAAGCAACTGGAAGAGGAGTCTGCGGGTCACTCAGTGAATAGAAAGACCAAAGCAGCAATGAAAGATCTTAGAGAAGTGCATGACAAGTGCTCTAAGTGGCTGTTTTTGTGGAATGCCGCAAAATCTTGGATGAAGGAGGATGACACGGCCAGAGCAGGGGACATGGTGAGTATAATGGCCTCAGTAAAACAACTGAAAGAGGAAAATAAGAAGTTGGAGGATCAGATGAGGGACTTGACCACAAAAACAGAGGAAACTGGTAGACATTCCACACCCAAAATATACCCATGGGCCACTTTAATGCCAAGTGCCCCACCCTATGTCATGCCAGTGATGACCTTGGATGGAGGACAGGTTCGTGGGCCTGAAGGACAAACAGGAACAGTCCTGGGGGGGGTGGTGAATGTTGACTACACTGGTGGACACATAGGGAGTCAGGAGGAAGAAGTAAGAGCAGGGGGGCGTCAGCCCTTTAGCAAAGGTGGGAGACTGGAGGCCTCAGCTGCAGATGAAGGCCCAACCTCGCCACAAAGGGGGATCATGAGTGATGAGCTGACGCCGTCCGAGGAACACCTGCTAGAACAGCCAAGGCAGGATAGAGAGGCAGAGGGGACGCACACCCACAACGGAGCTGGGAGCCCGGCCCAAGCACAAGGGATCGCCAGGTCCGCAGAAGGAAGGACAGGCCCAGATGAGGAGATCGGGTGGAGCAGAAAAAACGCCCGACCGGGAACGCTGGGAAGGAGAAGTGCATGGTCGTATGTATGAGGAGCCTGAGGCATTGTTGAAAGTGTTCAGAGCATTGGAAATCGTGAAGCGGAAAATACTTAAGGACGGGTCAAAGGACAAAATAGAGGACGAGGTCTCCTGGAGTGATGAAGAGGAGGAAGGCGATGAAGAGGAAGCAGCCGAAGAGGGAGAAGTTGAGTCAGACCCAGGGCCAAGCATAATGCTGAGAAACCGCGAAGTAAAAAAGGATGAAGGTGGAAAACAGAAGCAGGTCACTGCAGGTCGGAGAAGATCAATGTTTGGGCAGTCAAAGGGAAAGACACAGGTGGTGAAAAATAGAAAAGTGATTTTTGACAGAGGAGTACAGGACGGACAACTGAATATGCCTCTGATGTCTGGTCCATGTGGTGAACCAGTGTATAGAGCATATAAAGTCAGAGATTTGGAAGCATTGGTTAAACAACTTCCACCCATTACAGAAGGAGGGGCTAGTTGGCTGAGGAAACTGACCACACTGACCGAAGGAGAGGAACTTGCTATCGGTGATTTCCGCGCTGTGGCTGGACGCTGTCTCCTTGGGGGTGGATTAGCTGATGTAGAGGGGCTAGCACGTACCACTACGTATGCTAATGACCTACCTCTCTGTGAGGTCCAAAGTGCCCTGTCTAATGCCGTTCGCGAAAAGTATCCAACACGCAACACCGGCACGATACCTAAAATAATTTGGGACCCTAAAGATACACCAGGGGAGTTTTTAGCCAAGGCTAAGGAGCAGTGGCTAACCGAAACAGGCATACATCCGGGTAAAGAGGGCGAAAGTAGGGCGTGGTTTCGTTTGGCCGTGCTAGCGGGGCTGCCAAAACAGGTCACAGCAGACTTAGAGAAGAATCCAGACTTTGCAGTAGCAGACTCTGTGCAGTGGGAGAGGCACGTGGCGCATCGGGTCCAGCTGGAACAGGATCTGGTGAATAAGCAAAAGAAGGAGCTCGAGGAAGCACAGGCTCAACTTATTAGGTTACAGTTGGGGGAAGCTCACGACAAAATTGACAGTAAGAAAAAGGAATTGAAAGAACAAAGCAAAAAAATAATGGTGGCAAGGCCCGGGGCTGACCCGGTGCCTGACTGGCCGGATTTGGATCCGAATCTCTATCCTGATGACCGCTGGCCCGCCAATGCACCAGGGCAACGTAGACCCGCTGGGAATTGGGGGATCGGTGGATCGCAAAGGGGGCGTGGTGGATCCGGCAGGAGTGGACTGAGAGCTCGGAATTCGGGGTTTCCACGTAACAACGACAGTTGGAACTGCTGCTTCATATGTGGAGCGGAGGGGCACTGGGCTAAAAGGTGCCCTGAGGCGACCCGTAACTATGTGGGACGGGGCTACCAACCCCAGGCACGTGGAAACATCAGAGGAGGAGCTGCGTACAGGGGGGCGCACCAAGCTCCGAATCCCAGTGCAGCGCCTGTCGCCCAGTATCTAGTCGCTGACTGGGGCTGGGACGGGGAGCAATACTGACGTCGCCCGGAGAGACCGAACAGTGTGGGTGCGGCAGAACCCATGCTGTCGATGACCGTGGAAGGTACAGAACTACCCTTCCTGGTGGACACTGGAGCAACCTATTCTACATTGAGAGACACACCTGACTGTGCAACGCTCTCAACTAGCACAGTTAGTGTTGTGGGTTTTTCCGGGATTCCGATGACTCTGCCGCTGACTGATCCAGCTTTGACGCAGCTGGGAAAACAGACTTTGAAACACCAATATGTGGTGTCACCACAGGTGCCTGTAAATCTCATGGGCAGGGATCTGCTTGTGAAACTGGGAGCAACTATTATGTGTTCGGCAGACGGCCTGACGGTCACTCTGCCAGGAGGAAAAGAATTCCCGTGCCTGGGATCGCCTTCAAAGACTCAATATCTGGTCAGAGACTCTGAGCAGTCCACAGCAGACATATACTGGGGACGGGTGGTGGAGGAAGGCATTCTGAGAACATACCAGCAATGGAGACCCTGGATAATGAGCTTGGCCGTCTACTCTGAGCCTAGAGATCCTTACCACGTCACCCTTTTTTATGATAAGGAAGAAGCGACACCTATAGGGAGCAATTTGAGAGTGATCTAGAGGAGAAACTTGGAATGTAAAACACACAATATTTACATTGGACCAGAAGGTGTCGCTTGTGGCTGTCAAATTAACGGATGAACAATTGCCCTGGTACAATGTGGGAGAGGATTCAGCCCCTCACATTACGTTGGCGGTCCATGTTGGTCATGAGGCACGAGAACTAGGGCCAATGGTCAAGCGGGCGCTGGACAACTCTTGGTGGCAAGGTACGCAAATTCCAAATGTTTGGTATGCTCCTAAATGTAAAATCTATCGTATACTTTGTTGGTCTAACGATGCTGTGATTTTAGAACATAAAGAAATTTCCAGAATACATGGCAGGGAGAAAACAGATCATCCAGACGCGGTGGCTGAACTCCCCAAACTGCCTGACACATTGTGGTCCAGAGGGCCAACGGATGTGGGTTTGGCTTCCTGTTCGCCTGTTCTTTTTGAGCTGAAATCGGATGCACCCATCAATAAACCACAGTACAGGCACAAACCGGAGGCTGACGCAGGTATTGCAGAAACCATTGAAGGGCTGTTGCAGGTAGGGGTGTTAGAACCATCACACTCATACTGGAACACACCTATTTTACCAGTTGAGAAGCAGGGCACGGGGAAATACAGAATGGCACATGATTTGAGAGCTATTAATGCCATACTACGCACTGAAACTGTACCTGTGCCTAACCCATACACAGCTCTTACTGCAATTACATGGGACCAGAAATGGTTCACGTGCATTGATTTGGCTAATGCCTTCTTTTGTCTTCCACTGCACGAGTCACTCAGAGACATTTTTTCATTTACATACAGAGGCAGACAGTTCAGATACACACGGTTGCCACAGGGCTTTGCACTGTCACCAGGCATTTTCAATCAGATGCTGAAAGAAGCCCTGTCACCATGTCAACTGCCTGAGGGCTGCACACTAATCCAGTATGTTGATGACCTCCTAATTGCAGCTCCTTCCATGGCGGCTTGTACGGCAGCCTCGCTCGCAGTGTTGAACCGACTGGCAGAATGCGGCTTCAAGGTCAGTAAGGAAAAACTGCAGCTGGTCCGACCGGAGGTAACTTTTCTGGGCCGGGTGATTGCACACAAATCCGTGGGGTTAATGAACACACACAGAGACCAAATTCTCACACATCCCAAACCGCGAACTGTGAAAGAATTGCTTTCTTTTCTAGGTTTGACAGGTTACAGCAGACAGTTCATTCCGAACTACGCAGGTAAAACCGCCCCTTTAAGGGACCTGATTAAGAAAGTCGGCGCTCGAAACCTGAAGGCTGAGTTGTCTTGGACGCCGGCCACAGAGTCCGCGTTCATTTCGTTGAAGCAGGATTTGTCGAGAGCCACTGACTTGGCCACACCAAATTACGATGAACCATTCTACCTGGATGTTTCTGAAACAAATGACATTGTAAATGGTGTATTGTTTCAGAAAAAAGGGGGGAGTAGAGATGTGCTCATGTATGTCAGCATAAAACTGGGCCCAATAGAAGCAAGACACCCAACATGCACACGACACGCAGCAGGGGTCGCAAAAATCATCCAGAAAACAGCACACATAGTAAGGGAACACCCACTGAAAGTGCTCACCACACACAGTGTAGTGGCTTATGTGAACTCACAGGCGTTCACAATGACCCTACTGAAACAACAGAGGTTGAGCAAAGTTCTAGATGCACCTAATCTGACATTCACACATGAAGGGATTAACATGGCAGATTTAATGGGGTCAGGGGAACCACATGATTGTGTGAAGAGAGCCCAGGTTGAAGAGAAAGTCAGAGAGGATCTAAAAGCGGAACCCATAGCAGGAGCAGAGGAGTGGTTCACAGATGGATGCTGCCACAGAGATGAAGAAGGACTTAAAGCAGGGTATGCTGTAGTTCGCAGAGTAGGACAGGAGTACCAGGTAATAGAGGCAGGAAGGATTGAGGGACAGCAGTCAGCCCAGAGAGCTGAAGTGATAGCCCTGATCCGAGCTCTGCGGTTGGCCAAGAACCTGAAAGTGAACATTTACACGGACTCAGCATATGCGTTTGGAGCCGCACAGGTGGAACTAGCTCAGTGGAAGAGAGCTGGATACAGAACCGCGACCAACGCACCGATCTGCCACAAAAAGGAGATGGAGGAACTGGAGAAGGCCCTAGAGGATCCAGATGAGGTGAGTATTGTAAAATGCAAAGGACATTCACAGGGAGATAACCCGGTGGCAAGAGGAAACCAGACAGCTGATGAAGCTGCAAAAAAGGCCGCAGGTTACAAAGGACAGAGACAAATGGTGCAGGTAACGGCAGAAGAGGAGGTGAGCACCAACACCTTGGAGGAGGTCAGACAGGCTCAGAAGGAAGCAGCCCCAGAGGAAAAGGGGGTGTGGCAGGCTAAAGGAGCCTGGCAGGAGGAAGGTCTGTGGAGGAGCCCGGACGGGCGTCCAGTCCTAACGACCAAAATGGCAAAGCAAAAGGTAAGTGAAGCTCACGGACTGGGCCACGTGGGTATAAAACAAATGGAGAAAAACTTGTGTCGGTGGTGGCACCCGGAGTTAAGGAACATGGTACAGGAGAAGGCCAGAACATGTCTAATCTGTGGAGCACACAATCCCAAACCAGCAGTGAAACCAGACCCGGGTAAGTTTCTGATGCCTGAGAGACCGGGAGAGGAGATTGTTATTGATTTCACTGACATGATTGAGACAGGCCCCGGTGGTGTGAGGTATTTGTTGGTGTGTGTTGATGCCTTGACCAGCTGGCCAGAGGCTTGGCCAACCCGGAAGGAAGATGCGAAGAGTGTAATAAAGTGTTTGATTAACCATTACATTCCGCGACACGGGTTTCCCCGAAGGATTAGATCAGATAATGGCACACACTTTAAAAACCAGGATCTGCAAGAAGTAGAGAGAATGTTGGGAGTGCAGCATAAATTTGGGACAGTGTATCATCCCCAGTCTCAAGGAAAAGTAGAAAGAATGAATCTGAACTTAAAAAATAAGATAGCTAAAATATGCGCACAAACAGGGTTAAATTGGGTAGCTGCACTCCCCATTGCTTTGATGACCATACGATGTTCTGTGAATCAGTCAACAGGCTTTACCCCGTATGAGCTGCTGACCGGGAGACAGTTTCCAGCCCCTTGGACAGTGGTCTCGGCGGAGCAGCCCCAGAAAAGGAACAGGTCTCATGCTGAATATTTTAACGAGTTGAAAGCCCTTGTGTCCAGTTTCACAAAACAGGTGACGTGTGAGAACCCCAGAGAGAAAGGAGAGGTCCCTGACGCCAAGGTGGTGTGGCTAAAGGTCATCAAACGCAAGTGGAAGGAACCCCGGTGGACCGGTCCATACGAGGTGACAGCCCGGACGGCTACAGCGGTCCAGCTGAAAGGAAAAGGCGACACCTGGTTCCATTGGACGCAGTGTGCGGCAGCAGACGAGAGCCTAGTGGACGAGGACCCGGCTCCGCCGGACACGGGGGGCAATGAATCTAAGAGGCAAAATAAATCCTCTCCCCCGTGCAGCGGGCCGATCGGAAGTCTACCCGAAAGGCCAAAGAAAGAAGAACCGCTGAGGAGGAGGTCGCCGCGCCTGCAGAAAGGAGCAACCACAAACTGAGTGGCTGGAGAAGGGTAGCTGAAAACGAGAAAAAGCAAGCAGCAAAGAGACACAGGAAAATCACGCTTGGCATTCTTTTATTTTAATCATTAAATACACGTTGAAAATGCCACGCCATGAATCAGACCCTCATGAAGAGAGGGCACAAATTAAAATATTACTTGTTATAGTGAGTTTGATGTCTGTGATGATATTAATTATGGCCGTATGTTTGCTCGTTTATACTTTGCAGAAAAACCCAAGCGAACTGTCCGGACCCGGAGGCCAGCCCACTCCAGCACCACAAGAGGGATCGTTCACCAAAATGGGGCCGAGGGTGAGAACAAAGCATGAAATCTCGGTTACAAAGGATGGGTGTCTCAGCAGATATAAGGGGCTAGAGTTGGACTACTTTAAAGGGTCCACAAGTGCGTATACGTTTGACTTATGTGAAGTGATAGATTGCGAAGGGGTAAACAGCAGCTGGAGGGGATATGATGTGTGGATTTGTAGTCACCCTGACATATGCACGCGGGGAGGGAGCCCTCACTCCGGACGGGGAAGTCACGCTGTGCTGGGGTCTTATACCGCAGGGCAGTGGTGTATTCCTGGTTGGGGGAATGTGGTAGGATGGACCGGAGTGGGGTGGCAGCCGCAAGTGCCTGAGGGGTTAAAAGGGATAGCAATTCAGAGGGATTTTTCCACTTCTCAGAACCCCATCACCCTTTCCCTGGGTCCCTGGAACGCTCTCCCTAGGTCAGAAAGTCTGGGAGGTGTGTTTTACCTGGTAATCGGGGTAGATATGTTGGGAACAGATCCAACAGGGGTAATTAGAATAAACCTTGTCGACCCAAAACCCAAGCTAGTAGGAAACGAGTTGTCCACCGCAGCACCAGAGGAACGGGAACCAAAAGCCAGGCGAGTCCTGATGGTAGATTATACGAGGTTAAAACCGAAGGATTTGATAGAACGTGCCACCGGGTTCAGTGACAGCAACCTGTGGCTGGACTGGATGGCATTAAATGCTGAGGAACAGCAAGTGTCAAATTGTGTGGCTTGTGTGTCGGCTAGACCACGTTTGTTCACAGAACCTGCACCACTACATCCAGAGGATCAGTGGGGCTATGACTGTATGCTGCAACTGACTAGAGAAGCGGTGAGCACTGGAAACTGCACGGTTTTGTCCAGTTTATTTCCCCCGACCGATAAACAGACGAAGGCAGGACCATTTATGCTGAAAAAAGATAATTATACATGTTTTAAGTTCTCCACAGATCACGTGAAATATAAGGTGGGAGAAATTGACCCAAGTTGGTGTTCGGTTACCAAAACGGGGAGGACCACTAACAATGTAAGTGATGCAAACACGTTAATTGGGACCTGGGCTAGAAGTGGGCTTTATTATTACTGCGGACACAAAACTCTTTTGGCTCGTGTTCCTCTGGGAAGCGTGGGGACGTGCGCAATGGTGAGGCTAGGTGCGCCACTTATGCTAATAGGAAACCGGGTGAAGGCATTCCCAAAGCACGACACACGCACACTGACAGCTAGGCGCAAGAGACACGTTCTGGTAAGGAGAGGGGCTGAGGGAACACATGCTTATGATCCTAGGATGGACTCGCCGACCTGGATAGACTCAATAGGAGTGCCCAGGGGAGTTCCAAATGAGTATAAGCTTGCGGATCAAATAGCAGCCGGGTTTGAAAATATTCCAATAATCGCTGCTCTCTTTCCAGTGACCCCAAACAAGAATGTGGATAGAATTAATTATGTTCACTATAATCTGCTGGGACTCTCTAACCTTACCCGAGATGGGATGGAAGGGCTAGTGGAGCAATTGGGTCCGACATCGTTGATGGGGGTGCAGAATAGAATGGCTCTAGACATGCTGTTAGCAGAACAAGGCGGTGTATGTGCTATGTTCGGTAATCAGTGCTGTACTTTTATTCCAAATAACACGGCTCCAGATGGGTTAGTCACCCGAGCCTTAGAGGGGCTGAAAACGCTCTCTAAGACCATGCACGAACATTCGGGAATTGAGAATCCGCTGGAGGGCTGGATGACCTCGGTATTCGGACAGTGGAAAGGGTTTGTACTGTCAATTATGCTTTCATTAGCTGTGTTGGTGGGCATTTTGGTGACCTGTGGCTGTTGTCTCATTCCTTGTGCCCGAGCTCTGTTAGAAAAGGTGATTACGAAGGCGGTGGACTCGGGAACAGAAGCTCACATGCCCATGATGCCTTTGATGGATATGGAAGTCACTGTGTGGGACGAGGAGTGACGCACCTGAAAGTATGGTGACCTCTGGTCAGCCAGAGGTCAAAAGGGGGAATGAGGGGTCTGACAGAATGCTTTTGCCATTATGTAATCTGTAACTTCCACATAGTATGCTGATCAGTGTAATTTTCAATGATTAAACTGTAATGGAGACGAGCAAACATATTGGCAGATCTGAGAAGAAAGAACCTTTGTTATGAAAATGATTTTAATCTTTTATACATGATTGCATTTGAGCTTATTAAAGAGCTGTGGCTCCTGGTCAAGTGAGGGTCAGAAACTCTTGGCAATCTCTTATTACTTATATCCTTTAGAGCTAAGATTTAAGTTTGTATCATTTATCACTTATATCCTTTGAAGTAAGTTTTAAGTTTCATTTATGTTCATTGTAAGTAAGTTTCCTTCATGGTTTGAGTATCATCATTTGAGTGTGACATTTAGTCTAGAAGTCACACATAGTTCAGCTGTGTATGAGCGCAGGCCTTATGTCTGGCTAGGACGAGAGGTGTGAGGTGAGCCAGGATGCAGGAGAGGTCGTGACACATACATGGCATACACAGCAGACACCCACACACTCACACACACACGTACACACCATAGTAGATTCACTTTAGTAGGTAAGAAGTTAAGATGTGTTTTTGCTGCAATTGCAAATTGTGCCGGCATATTGTCAGATGGTTACAGGAAGTGCACCTGATGTTCTGGGAGATAAGAATGCGTTCATGGTGCGACACCGGGATGGAGATGAGACGTAATGTTCTTAAAACTATGGTAAAAGTTAACGGAACATTTTGTGGTTTAGGTTGACGTAAGCTGTACTTTGTCTGTTTTGCAAAAGAGGGGGCTTTGTTGTCTTACCCATATAAAACCTTTGTCTAATTATTGTAAGTTCAGTTCGATCGCTGACTTTGCCCAGCGTCGGACTCCACGCGTGTAATCAATAAATCTTTGCTTTGATCACATCTTCTGGACCAGAGTTGTTATTTGCTGGTGAGCCCTCCGTACTCCTTTTCTCCAACTTTTGAACCTTAACATTATATATATATAAAATTAATAAATAAATAAAAAAAAAATACACTAGATTACTAGATAGAATAGAATAGAATATTCTTTATTGTCATTGTCACAAGTACAATGAAATTGAGAGATGTCTCTGATCAGTGCAACATTCACAAAAATAAATACTTAAAAACTATGTTGTAAATACTATAGAGAATAAAATAAAATACAATCTTCTCATACGGTAAATGCACCCAAGCAATCCAGGCCTAATGCCACATACAGTCACTCGACATACGTCCTAGTTGATATATCACTCAACAATCAAACATTCCAACAGCAGGGCATAAATAAATGACAGCAGGGGCAGTGAACGTCATCTACTCTTGGTAGCATTGAGACAGGATATTGCAATTGGGTAGAAACTGTGTTTGAGTCTGTTAGTCCTTGTGTATATTGTTCTATACCGTTTACCCGAAGGCAACAGTTTGAACATGGAGTGTCCAGGGTGTGAAATGTCTTTTATAATGTTATGAGCTCTTTTGAGGCAGCGAGAACTGTGTAGATCTTCCAGTTTGAGGAGAGGGCAGCCGATTGTTCTTTGGGCAGCGTTGATTACTCCCTGTAGTGCTTTCTTCTGAGCCACTGTGCAGCTAGCGTACCAGATGCCTATGCAGTACGTTAGTATGCTTTCAATGGAGGCTCTGTAAAAAGACACCAACAGTCTCTGTGTGATGTTGTTCTTTCTGAGTACTCTCAGAAAGTACAGTCTCTGTTGTGTCTTTTTCAGTAGCTCAGAGGTGTTCACACTCCATGATAAGTTTCCCTCTATGCTGACTCCCAAGAAGCGGAAGTCTGCCACCCTCTCCACACAGTCGTCGTTGATGATTAATGGTTGGATTTCTGTCTTACGTCTTCTGTAGTCGATTATGAGTTCTTTAGTCTTTTTCGTGTTTAAGAGAAGGTTATTATCCTTACACCATGAAGACAGCCGCTCCACCTCATCTCTGTAGGCAGACTCATCTCCCCCAGATATAAGCCCCACCACAGTAGTGTCATCTGCGAACTTTACGATGGTGTTGTTCTGGTGGGCGGGGATACAGTCATGTGTGTAAAGCGAGTAGAGCAGTGGACTAAGCACGCAGCCCTGTGGCGACCCAGTGCTTAAATTTAGGGCTGGAGATGTGTGACATCCCACTCTCACTCTCTGTCTGCGGTCGGTGAGGAAGCTATTAATCCACTTACAGGTGCTGTGGGGAAGCCCCAAGTCTTTTAGCTTAGCATCCAGTTTGTATGGGAGAATGGTGTTAAATGCAGAACTATAATCCACAAAGAGCATACGCACATAGTTTCCTTGCTTCTCCAGATGTGTTAAAGCTGCATTGAGTGCTGTTGCTATGGCGTCCTCTGTCGATCGGTTTGCTCTGTAGGCAAACTGGTGTGTGTCAAGGTTGCAAGGTAGGGCTGTTATGATGTGATGGCGCACGAGTTTCTCAAAACACTTCATCACCACCGGGGTTAGTGCCACTGGTCTATAGTCATTTAGGCTAGAGATATGAGGTTTCTTAGGCAAAGGTATTATGGTGGAGGTCTTAAGGCAAGGTGGGACATTTGACTGTTCAAGGGATTGGTTGAAGATCCTGGTGAGAATATAGGCAAGCTGATCTGCACAGTCTCTCAGCACACGTCCTGGTATGCCATCTGGGCCGGCTGATTTCCTCGGGTTAACGGCCCGCAGGGTGCGCCTCACTTCATGCTCTCCCAGAGTGATGATGGTACTGCTACTGTGGGCTGTGTGGTGTGGCTGTTCCTCTAAGGCATAGGGTGCAGTGACCTCAAAGCGTGTGAAGAAGATGTTCAGCTCCTCTGCCAATGCTGGGTCGCCTGCAGCCGCACCTGATTTGGACTTGTAGTTTGTCAGCTGCTGGACACCCTGCCACACCAACCTGCTGTTCTTACTCTCCAGGTGGTTCTCGATCTTCTTCCTATAGTCCGCCTTGGCCTTCCTTATGCCTTTTTTCAGGTTAGCTCTAGCCCTGTTGTAGCTTTCCCTGTTTCCGGACCTGAAGGCGCTGTTATAGATAGTGGAAAAGGGGTGGGATTAAATAAGCTTATGCTTCTTCCTGCTCCTTTTTGAACATAAAAGTTATTTGTAGTTGTGGTTACTCATTTTCCTTTTGTTTTGCTTTGTTTATTTTTCTCTTTTTAATTCTGTGTTGTTGTACTTTTTCAACATGTTCAAAATAAAGATTCAATCAATCAATCAATCAAACTTAAAAAGTCCAGATGCTTTTCTTTCCAAGCTCCTTAGACTACGATCACTTGGATGACTGAGGACATTCACAGACATTTCTTACTTGGAAATTCAAACACCACTTCATATATAAAGAAAAAGGGATGGGCAAATCCTGAGCATGCAATGCAAACTCCGTTTGCCAGCATCCAAGCTGCTCTCAGCATCAAAAGACTCAGCCTAAAGAAACATCTGGAAGTAATTTCTTTTTTAAAAGCTAATGTTAGCCTACTGCATATACACATGCAGATGTACACTCATCCCCCCTCCCCCTCCAAGCGCCTTCGACGCTTATTCCCTTCCGATGCTGACGGTGGATCATGGAGACCAGCGCTTATGCTGCAGGCCCGGATGTACTGTCTACATTGGCTGTCTCTCACCCTTTACCCACCCCTGTTGCTTGTCATGTGTTTCTTTGGTGTATTAGAGTTTTTTTCATGTGCTATGTGCAGAGGTGTTTTTTTCTGTTCTCAAACTGATCTCCTGTTGGAGCTCAGTCTGGGGGAGTTATTTTTTCTCCTTATCTTTCCTCATGTTGTGCTTTTCCATGTTATACCTCTCTGACCTGTCTTCCCCATGTGATGTTTGTGTTATGTATGGTCGGAAGGGTAAGACGACGCTGGCACGGCTGGCAGCCTTAATCCAAATTCCCTTGGGATGAATAAAGTATGATCAATCAATCAATCAATCAATCAATCAACTACCTTTAGTTGTGTTAACTACCTGGGTTATGTGCCCCTTCAGTATCTTTGATGTACTATTGCTGTGTAATTTATTACTATTACTGAAGTCTTCTCGCCACCAAGCTAATATCTTATCATGTGTTAACATAGGTCTTTGCTCCTCTACAGTAAATATATCGTATATTCAGGGAGATTTGGGCTTAACAGCCAATTGGTTGAGAAAAACCAACAAGAATTTGTAGGATGTAATTGCTACATTCATGTAGTTGTAAAAAGCATGACAATATA
The DNA here is from genome assembly GCF_013358895.1 of Oreochromis aureus. Lineage (NCBI taxonomy): Eukaryota > Metazoa > Chordata > Actinopteri > Cichliformes > Cichlidae > Oreochromis > Oreochromis aureus. The sequence goes on along the minus strand of NC_052958.1, from coordinate 39,172,448 downwards.
TTAAGTAATCCAAAGTATTCAGAATACATTACTCACATTGAGCAACTTAAGGGAATACATTACAAACTACATTTTGGGGCATGTGTTCTGTAATCTGTAGTGGAATACATTTTAAAAGTAAAAGTAAAAAAAGTAAAAGCATTTTAAAAGTATCCTTCCCAACATTAGTTATCAGTAAATTTACAAAGCTCTTCATTTGATTTTATGACCAGTGAAACATCAGTGTTGTCATTACTAACTAAAAAATACAAGTTTTGATATTTTCCCTCAGAATAATACTACTACAGTTAAAATTGAGGTTGACAGCATCCACCTCTGGTGGATTTTATTATATGTTGTTGTCATAACATATTTTACAGTATTTTAGGTTATTATTCCTTTATTAAGCAAACTGTTTGATACAGAACAGACCGGGTCTATTCTTATCATTTTTCAGTCATTACATATCCTGTGGTGTCATTCACAATTTTTCTAATAGGGTTCTTAATTTTTCTGTAGTGCACAACAGTTGCTTTAAGGCACTTACATTTGAACCCCTCACCCTCAGCCAATTACTCACTCATATTTAATAACAATGGCAGAAGGGTGCAGGTTTAGCTCAGTGAGTGAGCATGCCCCAAAAGCAGCGGCCTGGGTTCAAGTCTGACCTGCGGCTCTTTGCAGTGTGTCTTCCTGCTTTCCTGTCCATCGCCACTGTCCAATGAAAGCAACAACGCAAGAAGAATAACTAAAACAAAAATAACGGCAGAGCTTGCCTGAGTTGGTCTGTGTGCATCTGGCTGATGTAGATGAAATCTGCAGCACACAGTCTGTCTGGATGCTCATGGAGATGCCACCAGCCCCTAGCAAAGCGGACCCTTCAACCAGCGGTCAAACAATGTCATTCCAGAAGAAAAACTGCATTACTGGGGTGGCTGTCACTCAGGAGGTAGAACACGTATTCTACTGATTGGACGGTTAGTGGTTCGATCCCTGACTCCCCCAGTCTGCATGCCCAGTATACTTGGGCAAGATACTAACCCCCAGTTGCTCTCCGATGCATCCATTGGCATTTGAATGTGTGTGAATGGTAGTTAGTGAGCAATTAAAAACATAGAAGGAAGTGCTTGTGTGAAGTGCTTTGAGTGTTCCTGGAGAGTAGAGAAGCGCTATTTTACAAATCAGTCTATTTAACATTAAATGATCACAGAGGATATGTCACGGCCCAGCGGCACTAAGTAACTGAGATGGACACAAGTGCAGAAACCAAACCGGAAGCGAGACGGTAAGTGAACAAAGGATTTATTTCCACCCACAAGTAAACATAAGCGAAAGCAAAACGACGCCACCACACTAGTGGCGCGCAGAAAAAACCTAAGGTAACTAAGAGTGACCTAGACAACCCTAGGATGTAGCTGAATTACAGAGGCAGTGGGGAGGTGGAAACTGGACTTGGAAGTGGCCGGGGCATTGGTTACAGGTGGAGGGGTCGGATAGGGCGGAAGGCCCAGATGCGGTCGTGACGTGGGGAGGCAGGCAAGCAAGTAGTGGACCAGTTGGCAACGTCGTTTCAGCAGCTGGTGGCCCAGGTCCAGGAAAGCGGGAATGAGGGAGGCGAGACCTCCACTCCAGAAGCTACCTCTGAGAACAAGAAAAACAGGTAAGTCGTCACATGGGTTTAGGACAAGCAATCACTCTCCACTAGACTAACATGGGATAGCAGATACTCAGGCGATGAACGGTTGAGAGCGCAGGTCTAATATGCTGCCGGAATAATTGCCCACAGGTGGTCAGCCAGGGAGGAGCAACCGATCTCCGCCTAAAGGAGGAGGAGCCGCCGTTGGAGGCCTGCAGGTACCCACCCAGATCATGACACCACCCCCCCCCCTCAAGGGTCGCCACCCAGCGACCGGCCCCTCCCAAGCCCGCGCCGGCCCCTGTAGAAGTCCGAAAGCAAGGCGGGGTCAAGAATCTGGGACCGGGGAACCCAGGACCGCTCCTCCGGCCCATACCCCTCCCAGTCGACCAGGAACTGCCTGCCCCTCCCCCGCCGGCAAACGTCCAGGAGGCGGCGGACCGTGAAGGCGGGATGCCCGTCGATGAGCCGGGCGGGCGGTGGGGTCCCGGCGGCCGGGCACAGTGGACTCACAACAACCGGCTTGACTTGGGAGACGTGGAAGGTTGGGTGGATCCGTAACGAGGAGGGCAACCTCAGCCTGACTGCGGAGCGGCCAATCATTCGTTCCACTTCAAAAGGACCGATGTAACACGGGGCCAGCTTGCGGGAGTCCGTCCTGAGGGGAACGTCCCTCGCCGAAAGCCACACCTTCTGTCCCTGGACGTACGTAGGGGCTGCCCTGCGACGGCAGTCCGCGTAGTGGCGCTGGCGGGCGGCAGACTGGCACAAGGCCCGGCAGGTGCGCGTCCACACCCGTCGGCAGCGTTGGAGATGATGCTGGATGGAGGGCACCTCAAGCTCAGTCTCCCGCTCTGGAAAAAGGGGTGGCTGGTAGCCGAGTGAGGCCTCAAAGGGCGAGAGACCTGTCCCTGACGAAGTGAGGGAATTGTGAGCGTACTCCGCCCATGGCAATAACGAAGACCAGGAAGCTGGGTTGGAGGCAGTGACGCAGCGGAGAGTGGCCTCCAATTCCTGGTTGAGACGTTCTGTTTGACCGTTAGTCTGCGGATGGTGTCCTGAGCTCAAACACGGTTTTGCTCCCAAGGCTGTACAGAACGCCCTCCAGACCTGCGATGTGAACTGCGGTCCTCTGTCAGAGACGATCTCCGTGGGTATCCCATGCAACCTAAAAACATGTTCAACTAGCAGATTAGCAGTCTCAGTGGATGTGGGGAGTTTATCAAGAGCAATGAAGTGAGCTGCCTTGGAAAACCTGTCGATCACAGTGAGGATGGTGGTCTTGCCAGAAGAAACCGGTAGACCAGTAACAAAATCCAAAGAGATATGCGACCAGGGGCGCCGTGGAACACAGAGAGGCTGCAACCACCCAGCCGGGCGCTGTGTGTTGGATTTACTCCTAGCACAAATGGAGCAGGCGGCCACATACTCTTTGACATCTTTATCAATTGACCCCCACCAGAAATACCTTTTGATGAGCGCACTCGTCCGCGCGCCTCCTGGATGGCAGGAAAACCGCCCCTTGTGGACCCAGTCGATCACTTTGGAGCGGGCTGCTCTTGGGACAAAGCGACGGTTTGGAGGCCCCGTGCCGGGGTCCGGCTCGGTTTCCAGTACCCGGCGGATGTCCTCCTCCACCTCCCACGTGAGGGACCCCACCTTGACGCCGGCAGGGAGGATGGTGGGTGTGTCGGGCGACTCCCCTGCGGTGTCAAATTGCCGGGAAAGGGCGTCCGGTTTCACGTTGCGGGACCCTGGGCGGTAAGAGATCGAGAAGTTAAACCAACTGAAAAACATGGACCAGCGAGCTTGGCGTGAATTCAGTCTTTTGGCCGTGCGAAGGTAAATCAAGTTTTTGTGATCAGTCCACACTATGAACGGGTGCTCCGCCCCCTTGAGATAGTGCCGCCACTCCTCTAAGGCCAGTTTCACGGCCAGCAGTTCCCTATCCCCCACGTCATAATTCCTCTCAGTGGGCGATAAGCGACGGGAAAAAAAGGCGCACGGGTGAAGTTTGGACGCCGTGCCAGAGCGCTGTGACAACACCGCCCCTACCCCGACGTCAGACGCATCCACCTCAACCACAAACGGCTTCTCGGGGTCGGGGTGGATTAAAACCGGCGCCGAGGTAAACAGCATCTTTAACTTGGTAAAAGCAGCTCCGGCTTCCTGGCTCCAAACGAAAGGGAGCTTTGGGGACGTTAGTCGGGTCAGCGGTGCTGCTATTTGGCTATAGTTTCTGACGAAGCGGCGGTAAAAGTTTGCGAAGCCCAAGAAGCGCTGCAGGAGCTTCTGGGACGTTGGAATGGGCCATTGCACGACTGCCTTTATTTTTGCCGGGTCTGTCTTTACCTGCCCCCCCTCGAGGATGTAGCCCAGGAATGAGACGGAAGGGGAGTGGAATTTGCATTTCTCCGCTTTGACGTACAGTTTATTCTCCAGCAACCGCTGCAACACAGCCCGGACATGCGTTTGGTGTTCCTCCAGGTCTTTGGAGAAAATCAGGATGTTGTCGAGATAAACGAAGATAAAACGGTCTAGGAAATCTCGCAGAACATCATTCACTAGATTTTGGAAAACCGCTGGAGCGTTTGTGAGACCGAAGGGCATCACTAGATATTCAAAGTGCCCCAAGTGAGTGTTGAAAGCGGTCTTCCACTCATCGCCCTCCCTGATTCTGACGAGGTGGTATGCATTCCTGAGATCTAATTTCGTGAAAATGGTGGCGCCATGGAGCGGCTCAGAGGCGGAACTAATCAGCGGTAAGGGGTATTTGTTCTTTATTGTTATGTCATTTAGCCTCCTAAAATCAATACAGGGACGAAGTGAGCCGTCCTTCTTACCGACAAAGAAAAATCCGGCCCCCACAGGAGAAGAGGAGGGTCTGACGATGCCCGCAGCCAGAGAATCCCTTATGTACTTTTCCATGGCTGTCTTCTCAGGGCGTGTCAGGTTGTAGAGGCGGCTTGAGGGCAGGGTGGAGCCCGGTAACAAGTCTATGGCACAGTCGTAGGGTCTGTGCGGGGGTAGTGATTGAGCTTTGTCTTTGTTAAAAACCTCCCTTAAGTCGTGGTATGCCAAAGGCACAACAGAAAGGTCTATGTTGGTGCTTTCGTAACGTGCGGGCTCGATAATGGCAGACTGCGGGGCTGAGACAAGACAATTGGCATGGCAAAATGGGCTCCAACTCATAATTTTCTGCCCTGCCCAGTCCAGATGAGGGTTATGTAGTTTTAGCCAGGTGAAACCAAGGATAATGGGGGCGCTGGGGGATTGGAATGTCGAGAAGGGGAGTCTCTCCCTATGGTTACCTGAGGTGACTATAGTAATGGGTGCGGTGCGGTGAGTGATGTGAGAGAAAACTTGGTTATCTAGTGCTTTAACTGGGATGCTAGACTCCAACTCAAAAAGGGGAATATTCAGCTGCTTGGCTAACTCCTTATCGATGAGGCTCTGCTCAGCGCCCGAATCGACTAATGCCTGTGACGTGTGGGTCGCGGTACCGAGCAAGAGCGTAACCGGCAACAAAAAACAGGGCTTGGAATCAATATTGGTACCGCCCACCCGTATCCCCGGACCTACTGGCGGGCGTCCCCTTTTCCCTTCTCGGGACAGGTGGAAATAAAATGCTCAGCAGAGCCACAATAGAAACACGAGCATGAGCGATGACGCCTCTCCCTCTCTTGCGGGGACAACCGGGATCGCCCGAGCTGCATGGTTTCTGGTTCCGATTCAGCCCTCTCCACAGCGACTGTGGCCGACGGCAGAACCGGAAGCGGTGACGGGGGAATGAAAACCGGGGACGCACGCCGCACTGGCCGACGGGTAATGGAGTTCCTCTCACGCTCCCGCTCCCGCAGTCTGTTGTCAACGCGAAGCGTGAGCGAGGCTAACTCCTCGAAAGTGACCAGTTCATCTCGGGACGCTAGCTGATCCTTCATGTCCTCGTTCAACGACTGCAAATAGACTCCCTGAAGGGCCTTATCAGGCCAGCCGACTGCCGCTGCGGCAGTGCGGAAGTCAATCAAATAATCCGCGATGCTACGGCGGCCCTGACGGAGATTTAACAGCCACCAAACCGCACTGCCCACCGAGATGGGATGAGCGAAGGTCCTCTTGAACTCGCCAAGAAAGGCATCATAGCTACAAGACGGCAACGGGTGTGCGCTCAGATAGGCCTCGGCCCAATTCAGGGCTCGATCGTGCAGTTTACCTATTATATACGAAACCCGAACCGTGTCAGAAACGAAAGAGCGGGGTGAACGCCCGAACGCCAGCTCGCACTGCAGAAGAAAACCGCTACAGGACCCCGGGTCACCTGCGTACGCCTCCGGCTCCGGGGAGGCTGCGTCGCGGAACAGGTGTGCTCGCTGGGGCTCGGAATCTGCCACAGGCTGAGGCGCGGGCACCATCGGCGCGGGCTGAGCCGAGCTACCGGCGGCGGAGTCTGACTCCGCTGAGGGTTGAAGGGATTGAATGTCGGACTGCATCTTAACCTGCTCGTCTGTGAGCGTGTGTACTTGGGCTAATAGATACTGCAGCGTCTGTTCGTGACTACCGATGATAGCCCCCTGCTTACTTATCGCTACACGGGTTGGGTCTGCTGTGTCCATAAACTGGCCTGAGTATACTGTCACGGCCCAGCGGCACTAAGTAACTGAGATGGACACAAGTGCAGAAACCAAACCGGAAGCGAGACGGTAAGTGAACAAAGGATTTATTTCCACCCACAAGTAAACATAAGGCCCAGATGCGGTCGTGACGTGGGGAGGCAGGCAAGCGAGTAGTGGACCAGTTGGCAACGTCGTTTCAGCAGCTGGTGGCCCAGGTCCAGGAAAGCGGGAATGAGGGAGGCGAGACCTCCACTCCAGAAGCTACCTCTGAGAACAAGAAAAACAGGTAAGTCGTCACACGGGTTTAGGACAAGCAATCACTCTCCACTAGACTAACATGGGATAGCAGATACTCAGGCGATGAACGGTTGAGAGCGCAGGTCTAATATGCTGCCGGAATAATTGCCCACAGGTGGTCAGCCAGGGAGGAGCAACCGATCTCCGCCTAAAGGAGGAGGAGCCGCCGTTGGAGGCCTGCAGGTACCCACCCAGATCATGACAGGATACTCTTTAAGTACTAGGGATGGGTACCGGTGTCCGGTAGTAACCAAACCGAAAAGCAGCGCACATTTCGGTGCTTTATTTCGGTGCTTTTTTTTTCCTGAGCCAATTCTAGCCAATCATTTTACGTTTCCGAGGATAGTAGGCGGGGCCAGGTACGTACGTTCTTTTAGAGCAGAGCTACAGATTAAAAATGCCCAAGGCAAAGCGGTCAAAAGTCTGGCTGTACTTCACAGCAAAAGATGCAAACTCAGCAGCCTGCAACAAGTGCTTTAAGCTGATACTGTGATACTGTCAAAGGAGGTAACACCTCAAGTGTGATGAAACACCTGGCAATGCATAGCGTTTTTTTTAAAGCCGAGAAATGCGCCGTGTTTGATAGCTTGCTGCGAGACCTCACACCGTGCACATCTACTGCGGGTGTAGTGCCTGTTATCGGACCCGGAGTTAGCAACATCTCCCAAAAACCCGAAGAGTAGAGTCCTGGCCCCTAGCCCTGTCAGCGTAGCAGAAATGATGACGGATGATGATGGCAGCAGCAGCCGTTCTTCTCTGCGTGAGTAGCTTCATGTTGTTCGTGTGTAATTAACGTTGAGTACGCTAACCACATTATTACATTAATGCATGTAAGGTGAACTAGCAAACACCGTCGTAGTTACATGCGGCTGTCTTCTTGTTTGATGGCAGATACTCCCTTTACCCTGGCCAAAAAGGCTAAAATGACCAAAGAAAAAGTGGGAAACAGTTAAACATGAGAGGTTTTTGGACAAAGTTTGTGTTTTTTCCATTATTTAAGCACTGCTTCCAGCCAAGAGTGATACCATATATGCCCTATAGCTGCAGAAAAGGCAAACATTGTTATCTTTTTACAAAAAAACAGCTAAACATGAGAGGTTTTTGGACCAATTTTGTGTTCTCCATTCTTTAAGCACCGGTTTGACCACCGTTTAAGCACCAGCACCGTTTCAAAAGTACCGGTTTGGCACCGGTATCGGATAAAACCTAAACGATACCCATCCCTATTAAGTACATTAAAAAAGTGTTTTTTTCAAATATTCTATGCATATTCTGTAATAGAAAAAAAATACTTTCATTTCTCCTCCCTGAAGCTCCAGGGGCTCTTGGAAGCCACAGGGCTCAGCACCACCAGCTGAAGGCCACCATCATCCAACATTTCTACCTCTGGGAGTGTGACCAGTAGCTCAGGTTTACTTGTACTGACAGTGCATTTACATTATCTTCCATGAAGAATTAAACTCTCTTTTGATTTGGACTAAATTATGTTTTTAGCACTTTTGGAATAATTCGTTCTTTAATTTTTTCTCTGCTTTTCTTTGATACTGGAAAGCAGGTGCATCAATTTTCAACTCCATCATTGTCCTGCATTTCCTAAGTGATGTTTGACATTTGTGTATCATTTACACAGCGCCGGCCACACCTTGTATCAACATGAGTGTTTGCAAGCATCTCAACTGACTCGGAATTGGCAATGTGCTCATCTTTTAAGTGAAATCTTACGTCCAAACAGCAGACACATGCCTATGCAGTGGTAGCTGAACCAATGAGGACCACCGCAGCTTGAATGAAGACACTTATAACCAAATGGACATTTTTCTGGCCAAGTCTCAGTTATAGCACAGAGGCTAACAGTAGCCTGGCTAAAAATAAACAGAAACAGTTCTGAGCATAATAAGCTCAGGCCAATTTTAATATGACACAGACAAGATTTCACACTGGCCTCACATAGACTTTCAGAATGATTGTAATTAGGTTCAGTTAATCCTGCTTCCAGACACAAAAGCCCACTGCAGCCAAAAATGGCAGCAATGTAAAGCTTGGATGCAAATGGGCAGGAGAGAAGTGTCTGAATGCTGTTAGAGATAAAAGGAGAACGGTCACTTTCGATTGAATTTTAATATATATGTATTGCCAAAATACAATAACAGTTGCCTCAATGCACTTTCCCTTTTGTACATTCGAATTGATGCCTTTTTCTAGATTTCAGTGCTGCTTTGCTTGCCCTGACAGAATGCCACTGCAGTGTGTTTTTCTCTTTATTGCTTCCTGTGTCTGCCTGATTGTCTACACCTGTGTATTGTTCATTTCATGTATTAAAAGGCTGTGGGCATTACATGCATTTCAGTGAGAATATGTTGCAAAACTCTTATCTCTCCTACCGGGTGACACTAGTTCACCCCAGTGAACAGCTGCACAGACTAACCAGAGAACAGGATTTACTTTATGACCCATCTGTTTGGAACTGACTCAGCAACCTGTAAGCAACTACACTGACCTCCACAGAGGTGTTTTTATGTGATTCTACGAGCCAGAAGAACCAAATTGTGATACCAGGATTAAATACTCGATGTGAAGATTTTAACAAATCATCACAGCCACAGTAAAGAAAAATATCTGAAAGGTAAAACCCTCACACTGGTCTGAATCACAATGAATGACTGTAAAGTAAAAATAGAGCTTTACTTTCTTAAGGTGCTTTACAAAGTTAACAGACAAAGAGCAGCTCTTAATTTGTACTTGCGTTAGTAACCACCCACCAAGTACAACTCCACTTTTCACTCTATGTGCTCTGCTCTCCAGCTATGAAACAAAGAAATATCTTCCTCTTAAGGTGAAAAATGATCCACTATGCTCACCACCTTTTCTAATAGCTTTTTTTCCTCAGTGGTTATTAGGGTCATTTTGCTAAAACAGCTGCTTGCTGTGTCAGGTACAGTCTGTCAAGGAGTGACTGAACTGAAGCTGTAAAGTCATAAAACATAACCAAGATAATAACAATGCTCAGCTGTTTCTCAGTTATCAGCTCTTAAATTGTTTTATTAAGGCATTTTATTATGTCAACATAAAGGTCTCCATTCTGGCTTCAGGATCTGTGGTACCAAAAACAAAGGTGGAGTGTAAGTCTTAATGCCAATATCCATTACTAAAATAAACAGAGAGCTGGCATAAAGGAAATATTTGTAGATCATTTCCCAGTCAGTTATAGAGTGTGTGCCTATAAAGAGATGTGTTTAGACGAGAGACTGCATAAAACAAATGGCCACACCTTCTGAGTTGAAAAATGAAGAAATAAGAATGTGCCTTAAACTTACATCCTTTCTATGGGACACTCCTGTGATTACAAAAGTATAAGTTCATCGAGAAATTCATGTCACCTGTTGTCCATGCTGCAATGTTAAATTTCTGTATGTATGATTTCGGTATGAAATACATTTCTGGCATTAAATTCTAGTTTCAAATCCTATTGGTTATAACATTGTTTTTATCCTGTGGACTTGAGTTTCCCTTAGTATCTATAAGGATGCTGAAACAGGATGTGTTAAGCAGTGCACGTTCCTTGTGATTGACAGTTAGGTACCACATACATATGAGTGTCCCTTGGTTTCACACTTGGGATGTCTAATTCACAAACCAATGGCCAAGTCTGTCTTTTATATGCACTCAGTGATTCTGTCTGTAATGGAGACCAGAGGTTCCATTACCTTGTTTGCATTGTTAGTATTTAATCGATGGATTGGGAATTTAAATTAGTATAATAAAGAAAAACTCATTAGTTCTTATGAATTCTTTTATTAGGTTTTGACATACAATTAAGTTGACAGCTTGTAACGGTGAAGAGACAGTGGGACTGGCCATCCTACCTGTGTCAAAGAAGAGCCAAAGTTAGAGCTGCTTGCAGTTAATCATTTGTCAATAACCTAAAGGTGTGTGAAATGAGAACTTATAAAGGTACTCACCTGTCCTGGTCGCTTCGTGCAGGATGTGGAGCAAAAGATTGAAGTGGCTCAATCACCTGTTTAAGAGCTCTTGGAGCAAACCAGTGTGCCAGGTTAGGGAGTATGGTTAAAGTGGGTTTTAATTTATATAGTAATGGGAGTAGCTTATATAATTGGTTTGTTTATAGTAAGTGTTGGAAATATGTATATGTTTGTGATGTGCTTAAATGTTATTGTATGTTTGTGTGTGTGGAGGGTTATGTTTTCATTTTGATTAGTTTAACCCCACACTTGGGCTATTCCCGAATGCTCACCTGAAAAGGTAGAGTATAAAAGGAAGCCATTTTGTTTAGTTGAGGTTAGTGTTTGTGGTGTTGTCATGCTCCTTCTTTAATAAAGTGGATGTATTTTACTCCAGTCTCGCATCATGTTATTGGATAGAACCTATGACCGCCGGCCAAACTGACAAGTGGTGTCAGGAGTGCTGCCTCTAATGAATGAGGTAAATATGATGACGAGAAGTGGAAAGAAGAACGACTGTAATGAAATGGCAGAGGATGGTGAAGGTGCTACAGCCGATCCAGTGGCTAAAGCAGGAGCTAAACCTGGCGATAGACTGGATGAACTGACAGCTCTGGTGAAATCATTGATGCAGTCTCAAGCAACAAGAGACCAGAGAATGGACAAAGAATCAGCCCGACAAGAACAAAGATGGAAAAGTATGCAACACCAGTTTCAGCAAATTCAAGTTCAAGTGAAAGAAATGACAGAACAGCAGCAGGAACAAGAGGACAACCAAATCGAGGAGGAGGTGAACCTGATGAGGAGCCTAGTCTGACTGGTCAGCAGATGTGGTCTCTGCCAAGACAGGAACCATTTCACCAGAGGGATCCCAAGTTGTTGCCACTTACTCCAGATGATGATATTGAGCATTTTCTCACTACTTTTGAGAGAATGGCTCAAGTCTGCCGTTGGCCTCGAGAAGAATGGGCTGTTCGACTTGTACCTCTGCTCACAGGTAAAGCACGAGTGCTTATGTGCTAATGGACATTGGTGATTCGGAAGTCTATGATAAAGTAAAAGATGCCATTCTTGCTAAATATGAAATAACTGCTGACACATACAGAAGGTTTCGAGCCCTGGATATTCACCCGGTGAAACTCCAAGAGAACTTTATGTGCGATTAAAAGACACGTTTACAAATGGGGCGAAACCTGAAAAATCTACAGTGAAAGACATTTCTGAATTGATGATCTTGGAGCAGTTTCTGAGGATGGTCCACCCAGATCTGGAGGTGTGGATCAGGAACGTGCCCCAAATCTGCAGAGGAGGCTTCACAGCTAGCGGAAATCTTCATCTCTGCCAGAACAGGATCGAGAGGAATCACCTTTGGCCGGGACAGCTTCGTGACTGGACAAAGTAAGTCTGATGGGGTGTAAGGTGGTGGTATAGGCCAGAGTAGAAGTTATCCTGCAAGTAGACATTTTGTTTCTGGTAAAAGTAACACTAAAAAGTCACATTCAGGTTCAAAATCAGATGTTAGATGTTATCACTGTAACCAGATAGGCCACACTCAGTATACCTGCCCAGCAACAACAGAAAGTAGGCCATCCCTTTTGTGTTCAGCCCCAGACCCACATTGCCAGGTCCGGATCATGAAGCAGTAAGAACAGCACCTGTGCTTGTTAATGGTCAGCGTGAAGAAGCACTCTTAGATACAGGGAGCTTTCAGTCAGTGGTTCTGGCTAGTCTAGTACCAAGAGAGCTATGGAGTGACACAAAGACTAAAATAAGCTGTGTGCATGGTGATGAGAAGGATTATCCCATGGCTGAGGTGTATTTGACTGTAGGTGGCCAAACATTTCTCCTGCCAGTGGCTTTAGCACCCAGACTACCATATGCAGTGATATTGGGCTTAGATATACCTACACTGCTAGATTTGGTGTCTAATGAAGTTCGGGACATTTGCATACAGTTCATGTAGATCAGGACCACAACTTACAGAAGCAAGACATTATCCTGCAGGCCCAGCCAGAAAGTGCAATCCCCAGTTTGATCATCACAAGAGCTCAGAGTGCAAATGACCCGTTGAAAGAGCTACCTTTCTATGATGAAGAATTAGAAGTAAGCCCAGCGAAACCATCTAAATCTCGAGCGCAAAGACGAAGAGACAAATTTAGGGGTTCATCCAGGTTAGAGGGTGTAGATCAAAGCCCCAGCCTTCCTCTGGAACTTGATATCCCACCAGATATCTCTTCACTTCAGCAGGCAGATCCATCATTAAAATCCTGGTTTCATAAGGTGTCTGAGGTTGATGGACAGGTGCAAGGGAAAGTAGATGTGTTGGCAGATGCAACCTATGTGCTGAGAAATGGTGTCCTTTATGAGTGTAAAGGCAAGACTGAAGCCATAGCATTACCACAGGCACTAAGACACAAAGTCATGGAACTTGGTCATTCTGTACCATGGGCAGGACATCTTGGTTTTCACAAATCTCTACATAGGATTGCAAGCCGTTTTGTGTGGCCTGGCATACACTGAACTACAGCAGTTTTGTAAGTCGTGTCAGATATGTCAGCTCACCCTAAATAAAGGAGTGGCCCGTGCCCATCTTCAGCCATTGCCTGTCATAGAAACACCTTTTGAGAGAATAGGAATGGATGTAGTGGGGCCCCTTGAGAGAAGTTCATCAGGTAATCGTTACATCTTGGTCATTTGTGATTATGCCACTCGTTATCCTGAAGCTTTTCCCCTAAGATCAGTGAAAGCGAGACAGGTTGCCAATTGTCTCCTACAGTTGTTTTCTAGAGTTGGTATAGCTAAAGAGGTTCTGACAGACTGTGGCACAAATTTCCAGTCTAAATTTCTACAGCAGGTATATAGATTACTTGGCATAAAAGGTATTAAAACCACCCCTTACCACCCCCAGTCAGATGGACTGGTGGAGCGTTTTAACCAGACACTAAAGAACATGCTGCGCAAATTTGTAACAGAGACTGGCTCAGATTGGGATCAGTGGCTGCCTTATTTGTTGTTTGCCTATCGCGAAGTGCCACAGGCCTCTACAGGATTTTCACCATTTGAACTGCTTTATGGCCGTCAGGTGAGAGGTCCACTCGACCTGCTGAAAGAACAATGGGAGAATCCAGAGCCTGATGGAGATAATGTAATAGCTTATGTGCTGAAAATGAGAGAGAGACTAGAACAAATGTCAATGCTGGCACAGCAAAACATGAAAATGGCTCAAAACAAGCAGAAAACCTGGTATGATAAGAAGGCCAGGGAAAGGACGTTTCAACCAGGACAGCAGGTGTTGCTGTTGCTTCCTACGACAGACAGTAAACTGCTAACCAGGTGGCAAGGCCCTTACAAAATTACAAAACGTCTCAGCAATGTTAACTATGAGCTGTACATGCCTGACAGGAGGAAGAAACATCAGGTCTTCCATATTAACCTGTTAAAGGAATTCATGCAGCAGCAGCAGCCCACCACGCAGCAGCCCACCACGCAGCAGCAGCAGCCCACCACGCAGCAGCAGCAGCAGCAGCCCACCACGCAGCAGCAGCAGCAGCAGCCAATGCAGTCCATGGAGCAGGTAAAACAGCACTGTCTTGTTCGGGCAGTCAAGGATGAAGAGGAGGGAGAACAGTTTTTTCCCACAGGCAAATCAGGGCCAAGTTTAGTGTCACTGACCCATCTTAAGCCCTCCCAGCAGGGAGATTTAAGGGCTCTTCTGGATCCAAATTTGTTCCAGGAAAAACCTGGTTTTACAAAACTGGTACAACATAAAGTCCACCTGAGGGATAATGCTCCACCCCGTAGAAAATTCTATAGGATTCCTGAACGCCTGGTGCCACAGCTGAAGAAAGAAATCGACCTAATGTTGTCACTTGGGATAATTGAAACATCAGCGAGTGAATGGTGCAGCCCAATTGTTCTGGTCCCGAAAAAGGATGGAACATTGAGGTTTTGCATTGACTTGAGATATCTCAACTCTGTCTCAAAGTTTGACCCCTATCCAATGCCTCGCATTGATGAGCTCTTGGAAAGGGTGGGAGAAGTAAGTTCATTACCACTCTTGACCTGAGCAAGGGCTACTGGCAGGTGGCCCTAGCTCCAGAAGCAAAGGAACTGACGGCCTTCAAAACCCCGTTTGGGTTGTTTCAGTTCAGGGTGATGCCGTTTGGTCTCCAAGGGGCACCAGCAACATTTCAGCGGCTGATGGACCAAGTCTTGAGGGATGTGTCGGACTTTGCTGCAGCATACCTAGATGATGTTGTGATATTTAGTCAGACCTGGGAGCAGCATGTGGCTCACCTGCAACGTGTTCTAAAGCTAATCAAATCTGCTGGTCTTACTATCAATCCTCACAAGTGTAAGATCGCACAGCCGCAGGTGGAGTACCTTGGATATGTGGTTGGACATGGACAGGTGAAGCCTCAGGTGGGGAAAATGGAGGCAATCCATGCATATCCAGTCCCTACAACAAAGAAGAAAGTGCGGGCCTTTATAGGCTTAGTGGGCTGGTACAGTAAATTCATCCCCACTTTGCAGAGAGGGCAGCACCTCTCACGGATTTGACAAAAGCGTCGGCACCGAATAAGGTCAAGTGGACAAAAGACTGTGACAGAGCTTTCATTGACCTTAAGTCAGCCATCACAAGTGATTCTGTTCTACACAGCCCGGATTTCACTCAGCCTTTCACACTGCAGGCAGATGCTTCTGGAGTAGGCATAGGAGCCGTGCTGCTGCAGGAGGTGGAGGGAGTGAGGCGCCCAGTGGTTTTCCTCAGCAGAAAGCTTCAGGACAGAGAGTCTAGATACTCCACTGTGGAAAAGGAGTGTCTTGCTATGAAGTGGGCAGTGGAGTCACTGAGGTACTATCTTCTAGGCAGACATTTCACCCTGGAGACAGACCACCGTGCCCTTCAGTGGCTGCACAAGATGAAGGAGACCAACATGCGTGTTGCAAGATGGTATCTGTCATTGCAACCTTATGATTTCACAGTGCAGTATCGTCCAGGAAATCTAACTGTGTTGCAGACTGTCTTTCACGTATGTATGAAGATTGAAGTACAGTAGTTTAAGGAGAAGGGGAGGAAATGTAATGGAGACCAGAGGTTCCATTACCTTGTTTACATTGTTAGTATTTAATCGATGGATTGGGAATTTAAATTAGTATAATAAAGAAAAACTCATTAGTTCTTATGAATTCTTTTATTAGGTTTTGACATACAATTAAGTTGACAGCTTGTAACGGTGAAGAGACAGTGGGACTGGCCATCCTACCTGTGTCAAAGAAGAGCCAAAGTTAGAGCTGCTTGCAGTTAATCATTTGTCAATAACCTAAAGGTGTGTGAAATGAGAACTTATAAAGGTACTCACCTGTCCTGGTCGCTTCGTGCAGGATGTGGAGCAAAAGATTGAAGTGGCTCAATCACCTGTTTAAGAGCTCTTGGAGCAAACCAGTGTGCCAGGTTAGGGAGTATGGTTAAAGTGGGTTTTAATTTATATAGTAATGGGAGTAGCTTATATAATTGGTTTGTTTATAGTAAGTGTTGGAAATATGTATATGTTTGTGATGTGCTTAAATGTTATTGTATGTTTGTGTGTGTGGAGGGTTATGTTTTCATTTTGATTAGTTTAACCCCCACACTTGGGCTATTCCCGAATGCTCACCTGAAAAGGTAGAGTATAAAAGGAAGCCATTTTGTTTAGTTGAGGTTAGTGTTTGTGGTGTTGTCATGCTCCTTCTTTAATAAAGTGGATGTATTTTACTCCAGTCTCGCATCATGTTATTGGATAGAACCTATGACCGCCGGCCAAACTGACACTGTCCTTTTTATAATCTTAGCTAAAACAACTTTGATATATAGAGGAGCTGGGGCTCAAAAAAACCAGAAAGCACCCAAAAGTAGTTTGAAACAAAATAACAATCACACTCACATGATATTGCCAGAAGTATTTGCTCGCCTGCCTTCACACATATATGAGCTTAATCTAAATCCCATCCTTATGATGTCGGCTCTGCAGCTGTAACAATTTCAAGTCTTCTGGGAAGGCTTTCCACAAGGTTTGGGAGAGTGTTTATGGAAAATTTTGACCATTCTTCCAGAAGTGCATTTGTGAGGTCAGAAACTGAAGTTGGATAAGAAGTCCTGGCTCACAGTCTCTGCTCTAATGCATCCCAAAGGTGGTCTGTCGGGTTGATGTCAGGACTCTATGTAGGCCAGTCAGGTTCTTCTGTACCAGACTCACTCATCGATGCGTTTATGGGCCTGGCTTTGTGCAGTGGTGTACAGTCATGTTGGAACAGAAAGGGGCCATCCCCAAACACTCCCCTGCACCCAAATTTTACCTTTGGTACAACCTAGTCAGACAAGTACTGTTCTCCTAGCTCATCCATTGGATTGCCAGATGGAGAAGTTTCATTCGTCACTCCAAAGAGCACGTTTCCACTGCTCAAGAGTCTTGTGGCAGTGTACCTTACACCATTTCATCTAAGGCTTTGCATTGTAGTTGATGATGTAGGATTTGGATCGAGCTGCGCGGCCATGGAAACATATTTCATGTAGTTTGCTATGCACTGTTCTAGAGCTTTTCTGAAGGCCACATGAAGTTTGGATGTCTGTGGATATCACGGTGAACTAAAACATGATGGACTGTCAGTTCATGCAGATGCCTGGAGGTGAGGTGCACTGAACTACAGCAGTCTGATAATAAATTCACAACTAAACTGTCGTCTCTCTCAGTCATCTGCCTGGATTGTTGACATAATAAAAGAACACCCTCTGTGCAAATATTAGTATCCAGAGATCCTTCTCTCCACCCACCTACTGACAATGATGCCAAAAATTAAACGAGCAAGGTATGTTGGTTTTATCCAAAAAGCACCAACTTGAATTTACTCTTGGATCGTAGATGTGTGATATATGTTTGCTGACGTGCTATATCGTGTCACAGTCCTTTTGCAATAATTACCTGGAAGCCAACAAGATTGTAGCAAAGATAGGAAAAAAGGACTGAACTGCAAGTCAGCACCAGAACTGGATCATCGGCAAAATAATCTCCTCCACTAAAGTAAGAAATGTCAGATTCTGATTTACTTCGTATTATTGACATTGTTTAAACACTTAAGGAGGTGATTAACACATATTTCTGTGGATAAACACTGTGGGTAATTTTACACTGTTTATCCACATTTTCCTGCAGAAAATATTCCAGTTATTACATATACATTATTCTGTGTCTCGTACTTTGCTCTCACTTGTTTATTGAACTGTATATTTCTATAACTTTGACGTACCTCTTTCCTGATTGAAATTTTACATTTATTTACAAAGTAGTTTATATTTATTAGATTATGTAGCACATGACATTAGACTGTTTTCCTGATATCTTATGAAGAAAGTAAAATTTCTTTCTTGGGGCTTATTTTTATTTTTGTGTGTATGTGTGGTGTTTGATGAATTGATGTCCATACAGAGATATAAAAACAAACAATGGAAATCAATTTCCCATTGGAGACAATAAAGTTACCATTGACCATTGACCAGATGTTAGAATGATGAAAGCATTGGAAATTCTGTTTTGTCCACATGTGCACTTGTATGTACACTGAAGCATTTGCTGTTTCAATTCACATAACTTTTCTTTCACTCCAAATCTTTCTTAAAGACTCTTCCAAACATTTATAGTTGGAAACAATTAATCACTAGGTTTTGTATATGCTGAAACTGCTAAAACTGAGTAAAAATCTGATCCATTTTTAAAACCTGGAAGGATCCACATAACTCTTTGCTTAACCATAGAACTTATAGCTATGTTTAACTGTGAAAGTAAGAGAGTTTCCACATACACAATGCAGAGCACAGCCAAGAAACTGGGATATATTATTTTTCTCACTTTTACATCCACTACCAGGTGAACTGGTCACAGCACAACACTGCAACAAGAAATGAGGACCGTTTTCCAGTCATGAAGCTCCTAGTTTGTAAACACTCCATTTGCCTTCCGAAGCCTGGTTACATCTTCGTATTCCTCATTGTGTTTGTCTTGATCCTGATTATATACATCATGGACATTCTGGATGTGAGTTTTTTTTATTTATAATTTGTTTTTGTAATTAATTACTAGTTGATTTTCTTAATTTTCTTTACTGTCTCAAAATCAGAAACAAGAGAAAAGAAAGGGCAACTAGCAAAAAATTTGTAGCTTTGCCTCTGTTCACCACCACATCAGTCAATATAACTGAAGTAGGAACTTTAAGCTTTAAAGGCTTCAACCTTGAAGTTATGGAGGACCTCAAGTACCAGAATGAATGAACTTAATACATGTTGAAAATATCTGTATTAATTAAATAAATTATTAATAATAACAAATTATTCATTAGATATTAATTAAAAAGTACTTAAAATTCAATAATAATAACAGTAATGCATTTTATTTGGGCAGCACAGTGGCACGGTGGTTAGCACTGTTGCTGCACAGCAAGAAGGTCCTGAGTTCAATTCCACCATCAGGCCGGGGTCTTTCTGTGTGGAGTTTGCATGTTCTCCCCATGTTTGCGTGGGTTCCCTCCGGGTACTCCGGCTTCCTCCCACCGTCCAAAGACATGCAGCTTGTGGGGATAGGTTAATTGGATAATCGAAATTGTCACTAGGTGTGAATGTGTGAGTGAATGTGAGTGCGCATGGTTGTCTGTCCCTGTGTGTTGGCCCTGCGACAGACTGGCGACCTGTCCAGGGTGTACCCCGCCTCTCGCCCTATGACAGCTGGGATAGGCTCCAGCGCCCCCCGCGACCCTGAAAAGGATAAGCGGAAGCGAATGGATGGATGGATGGATGGATGGATGGATGGTTTTTTATAGGCGCCTTTAAGACCCTCAAGGTCATCTTACAATAGTATAGAACAATAGCAACAATACAATATAATAAAACATGGCAAAATAAAATTTAGACACAGGGTAAATAAGAAGAGAAAAATAGCAAAAACAAAAACAAAAAAAAACTAAGGATGAAAGTATAAAATGGTAAATAGCCTATATTTGTATAGCTCTTTACTGAGTCCCTAAGGACCCCAAAGTGCTTTACACTACATTCAGTCATTCACACACTGGTGATGGCAGGCTACATTGTAGCCACAGCTGCCCTGGGGCGCACTGACAGAGGCGAGGCTGCCGGACACTGGCGCCACCGGGCTCTCTGACCACCACCACTAGGCAACGGGTGAAGTGTCTTGCCCAAGGACACAACGACCGAGACTGTCCGAGCCGGGGCTCGAACCGGCAACCTTCCGATTACAAGACGAACTGCCAACTCTTGAGCCACAATCGCCCACAACGATATAAAAGGTGAGCAAGGTAAAAATAGGCTAAGACGGAATCAAGGGTATGCAATTCTGAATAGATGGGCTTTGAGACGTGATTTAAAAGTGGTGAGAGAGATTGTGGTCTGGCGATCTGGTGGAAGTGCATCCAAAGTCTCGGGGCAGAACAACTAAAGACTCTGAGTCCCATAGTAGTCAGGCGTGCAGGTGGAACAGACAGGAGAGGAAGCTGAAGAAGAGCAGAGTGTATGATGGGGTGAGTATGTATGGAGAAAACCAGATAAATATGTCTGTGAAGGTTCTCAGTCATCTAGGTCATTGTAGTCTAAGGAGCTTAAAAAGAAAAGCGAGTGATATTATTTAAGAAAAACAGACGCAACAACATTGTCATCCCCTATGTAGCCGGGGTATCAGAGAAACTCAGGAGAGTTTTCTCCAAGCACGACATCCCAGTGTACTTCAGACCCAGCAACACACTCAGACAAAAACTGGTTCACCCGAAAGACAAAACTCCAAAACACAGACTGAACAACGTGGTGTATGCGGTACAGTGCAGCGAGGAATGCCCAGACCTCTACATTGGAGAGACCAAACAGCCACTTCACAAGCGCATGGCACAACATAGAAGAGCCACCTCCACAGGACAAGACTGAGCAGTCCATCTGCATCTAAAGGATAAAGGTCACTCTTTCGAGGATGCCAATGTTCATATTCTGGACAGAGAAGACAGATGGTTTGAAAGAGGAGTGAAAGAGGCCATCTATGTCCACTGTGAGCGACCATCTTTGAACAGAGGCGGTGGTTTACGACACCAACTGTCTGCCATCTATAATCCAGTTTTGAGATCCCTCCCCAGACGCCTTAACGCCCACTCACATCCTGGGCCATCTGACCTCAGGAAATCACATGATAGGATGGGGCTAGGTTTCACAATGAGCTCACCCGAAACCCTGGCTGATTGTGACCCCCACCCGTTTTCACACCTTGGCTCATGTGATTAGGTAGAGCATCATCAGGGGGTCCTTTGTCCCTCTTTGGGGGGATACTCCCACTGGGTTAAATCTGGGACTCTGCACCATTTGACTCTTAGAACTGAAGAAGCTTCTCGGATGAGAGGTGAAACATCTTCAAGCAACCTAAAGAAGTCCAGACACTTTTCTTTCTAAGCTCCTTAGACCCAGATAAATATGGAGGAGCGAGGTAATGAAGTGCTTTGAAAGTAAGAAGCAGGATGTTGAAATTGACACGGAGGTGAACTGGAAGCCAATGGAGCTGTTTAAGAACAGGTGTTATATGTTTAGTGGATCTAGTTCTGGAAATAATTCGAGCAGCTGTATTTTGAACTAACTGCAATTTATGGAGAGGTAGACGATAGAGAAGAGAATTACAGTAATCTAAACGAGATGTGACAAGAGCATTGACAAGTATGGGGGTACTGTTTGGAGTGGGTGAAGGACGAAGGCGGTTAATGTTACAGAGATGAAAATAGGAACCGAGTGATATTATTTATATGTGCTGTGAAGGACAGAGTGCTGTCAACGATGACACCAAGACTCTTAACCTGAGAGGAGGGTGTGACAACAGAGTTATCAATGGATAATGAAAGACTTCTGGTTGTATGGAGTTATTTTTGTGCCACTATTCTGAGCGCATGTAAAAAAAATTTGCAGGTGCAAGTGTTGCATTTTGAGGATAAATTTATTTTGAGTAAAGAAAAGAGAAATTTGTGTGAACAAAATTCATTGCTGCGTGCAAAAATTGTATTTCAGTGTTTGCTATTATCCATATAACCTTTACTTCCAATGTGTTGCTCGCGCTCTCAACATTTCTGCCCGTGCACACTCAACTCTTTCTGTACACCGTTATATTTGTGCCACAAAACCAACCAATCACAGACTTGGATGCAAAAAATCCTGATTGGCTGTTTTGATCTCCAATCAGCTCGAAATGACAAAATGCAATATCCCAGAATGCATTTCATCCAAAACTCAAAAGAGGCAGTGGCGGAGGAACGCAGAGTGACGGAGTTTGAAATATTACTCTTTCTGGATCACAAAATAAACTTTTCAGATATTTTCAGGCGAGAATGGTGCTGTGTAAACTTCATATATCTGCTCGATTTATCAAGACATCACATATTTGCAAAAGTGCTCTAACGTTTTCGGAGATGCCTGTTACCCACCAGCTGACCACACAGCTGGACTGGCCATTGGGCATACCGGGCATTTGCCCGGTGGGCGGATGGTGATTTTTTATTTTCATGTTTGTTTGTTTGTTTTTGTAACAGTATAAACAATGAAAGGTGGTGGATTAGCCAATTGGTCATGATCAACTCTGGGCTGAACCAATTACAATACATCCGTATTGAGGTGAAAAAGAACGCGATTTGTCCCGTACTTCAGCTAGAATGAAAAAAAAAGACACAAAGCTGGATTTATTCTGTCTTTACGCTGTCAGCTGCCGCTTCTTCTCTCATTCTCTCTCCCTCCCTCTCCTGTTGCTACTTCAATCATGAAACTGATCAATGATCAGCTGATCGGCTTTTCTGCCGGAGTCCCATCTCTCTTGTTTATTTATCGCCCACTTTGCGCCAGAAAGAGGAAACCAGCGGATGTTGCGCTAAACAACAGCAGCACGTTTAAGCTTTATAAGCTATTGTTAGAATTTATTTAAAATTACCTTCTAGTGTCAGCTGATGTTTGCTGGAGCCACAGCCATAAAAGCTGCTGTTCATGATTTCGGTTTGATTTTTTGGTGAGAGGGAAACATGAAGTTCATACACTGTATACAAATCATACATACACCCCGCGGTCTTTCGCTACTTGTGTTAAACACGATATATAAGTCGCCTAGATCACTTCTAAATGGTAATGTTTGGTTTATTTCAGTGTTTGATTTGTTCCTGAGTAAATCGGTTTGGCTGAGATTAAACTTCAGCTTCATAACTGGACCGTTTTATTTAATACTGAAGTCTTACTTTGAGAGCTGTCAGTCTATTTTGAATTTCACCCGTCATGTTATGAAAAGGCTTCCTCCTGAATTTAAATATTATTTTATGTTAGATTTAGTTCAGAGTCAGCTTTTTTTTTTTCTTTTTTTTTTTTTTTTAACCTGTCCCGTTTGGTTCTTTTGCCATCAGAATTATTGTCTAAAGGCGAAGAAAGATGCCCAACAGAGTCAGCTTTTTAAATAAGAACAGAACATTTTACATCAGGGAATATGACGGCACACTTCGGGTGTCATTGTCCCCCATTGTCCATTATTACTCAATGTTGTTGGCACATTTAAGGAGGACACTTCTAATAAAGTTACACAATTACACAGTGAATTTGCATTGATTATTATATTTACAAAATACCACAGTTTTTGTTTTGGTCGTATCATTTTATTTTGTTGTATTTATCTGCGAAACGTTAAGGCCGGTCTGTGAAAATATTATCTGACATTAAACCGTTATGTGGCGCAAAAAAGGTTGGAGACCGCTGATCTAAGTGACTTATATATTACGTTTAACCTGAGTAGCGAAAGACCACTGGGGGTTTGAAAACGATGTGCCGGGAGCTGCGCCTTGACCACCCGGTCAGCTGGTGGGACATCTCCGAAAACGTTAGAGCACTTTTGCAAATATGTGATGTCTTGATAAATCGAGCAGATATTTGAAGTTTACACAGCACCATTCTCACCTGAAAATATCTGAAAAGTTTATTTTGTAATCCACAAAGAGTGATATTTCAAACTCCGCAACTCTGCGTTCCTCCACCACTTCCTCGTTCCTCCGCCACTGCCTCATTTGAGCTTTGGACGAAATGCATTCTGGGATATTGCATTTTGTGATTTCGAGCAGACTGGAGACCGAAACAGCCAATCTGAATTTTTTGAATCCAAGTTTGTGATTGGCTGGTTTTGTGGCACAAATATAACTGTGTACACAAAGGGTTGAACGCGCAAAGGCAGAAATGTTGAGAGTGCAAGCAACACATTGCGAGCAAGTGCAAATGCAGAAACTGAGCGAGAGGGGCTGATATTGTGTGTGTGTGTGTGGATAATAGCAAACACTGAAATACAATTCTTGCACGTAGCAATGAATTTTGTTCACTCAAATTTAGCTTTTCTTCGCTCAAAATGAATTTCTCCTCAAAATGAAACAGTGGCACAAAAATAACGCCATATGGTTGGGACTTTATCTATTTAGATTTATTTACATTTTTAACTTATTAAAGACACATTTATATAATTATAGATCGTGGCTCAAGAGTTGGCAGCTTGTCTTGTAATTGGAAGGATGCCGGTTCGAGCCCTGGCTCGGACAGTTTCGGTCGTTGTGTCCTTGGGCAGGGCCCGGTGGCGCCAGTGTCCGGCAGCCTCGCCTCTGTCAGCGCGCCCCAGGGCAGCTGTGGCTACAATGTAGCTTGCCATCACCAGTGTGTGAATAGGTGGGTGACTGAATGTAGTGTAAAGCGCTTTGGGGTCCTTAGAGACTAAGTAAAGCGCTATACAAATACAGGCCATTTACCATTTTACCATATATTTAATCAACTCATTAATTACTTAGCATTTTAATGTTTTAATGGTACATTTAATATTAATGGTATTTTAATATTTATTTGATTATTTTTGTTTAATTAATAAATTCATGGTCCCCGTGCTGTATAGAGGGCCTGTGTCAAAAGAATTAAATAAATATGTCATTAAAAAAATTTATACAATTAAAACAATTTCATAAAATTAGCAACTTATAATCAATCAACTATATAAATAATAAAATTAAAATTAAGGTATTTTTTTGATTTAAAACATTCAATAAAATATTTATTTTATGCCACTACATGCTAGAAAAAATGTTGAAAGTATATTTGGTGACACAGGAATGCAGTATGTCAAAAGTTTCCACAGCACCACATCAGTTCATTATTTGGAGTTGATCTGTTTTGACTTACAATGCAGGGTAAACCATTAAGATGCTAGTTTTTGATGAGCTGCGGTGTCAGATCAAATTTCACTGTTACACTGCAGCACAGGAACCATGAAACAATTAATTAAAATGAGAAATAATTAATTAAGTATTGACATAAAATTACGTCTTTAATTAATCAAAATAGGAAATACATAAATTAATATATGCATTAAATGAAATGAATTCAGATTGAAGTAATTATTCATATATTGAGTTATTATGTTGCATTTTAACTAATTTATGAATTTTTTTCATTCATTGCGTCACTTGTGGTCCTCCACAGAGTCATCTTAATGCAAAATAGAAATTAACCAAAAAATCAGTTACTGGAGCATATTGATATAAAATTTATTATTTTGATCCAAGTACCACCACTTCTCCAAGCTTCTCTTCATCTACTGTGCAAATGAATTAAACAGCATATAGTCTAAATCAAATTGTCAAAGTGTAGCTGTGTGGCAGGCAGGGTGAAGACCCAAATGCAGGACCTGTAATGCGACATGATGAATGAAAAGAAGCACCTTTATTGCTGTATACTAAGAAACCCAAACTAAATACAAAACTCAGAAATTAGAAGCTAAGAAAAAAAACTAGAAACTAACACTTGGAATTGGAACAGGGAGTGACGAGGAAAACGAGAAGCACCAGTGATGCCCTGATTCAGACAGAAAGGAAATGCAGAAAACGGACACAGGAGAAAAACAAACATGAAGACAAGCGTGGCTACATGAAACGTGGAACGTAGGGAAGGCACAGTAACAGAGACCTTAGGGACCTGAAACTATAAATAACTATACTTAGAATATTGCTTAAACCAGACTCAAACCTGTCCTAAATACATAAATGCCATGACACAAATGCATTAGTAGTGTCGTTTTTGCAATACTCCCAATCTTGTGTGCCCTTGACAAATACAAATTGTCTTAAATGCAAAGTTTCTTTTAAAAACCAAGGAACTACTTGAAGTAGCTTCAAAACATTTTAAATGCCCCTTTCTTTACTGAAGTATGTATATGTTGTTCTCCCCAGCCTGTCTTGTCACTCTCTCCCTCCGTGTCTCACTCCCGCTCCCTCTGAGTCTCTTTTCCCTTAACTGTTTCTGTTTTCCCCCTATTTGAGTCTCCTCACATGGTCTCCCCAGTTGATCTAGTTCCCATGTGCGTTCCTTCCTCCTGGCTCCTGTGTCAAGCTGCATGAATTAGTCTGCGTCTTTGTGTTTCCTGTTTTACTTTGGCAGTGTCGCATCCTGTGTTCAGTGTGTTCAGTTTTGCTTCCTCCTGTCTCGTCTAACCTAATTCGTTCATGCTGTGTTCCCCATGTGTTTCCACTTCCCCCGTCACCCTGCTGTGTATTTATTGTGTGAGTTTCCCCTTGTTCATTGTCGGGTCATCAGTTTCTCATTCGTCATGCTCCATGCTCGTGAATTCCATGTTTAGGTTTTCCATGTTTATGTCCCCAGTGTTTAGTTTAGTTCAGTATTCCCAGTATAGTCTTAGTTAGTTTTGCTTTAGTTTTCTCCTGCCTTCCGTTTCTATTGCTCACCAATTTTTGAATAAATGGCTCACGTTTTGTTTCTATGTGTCTGCTTTTGGGTCCACAATCCAACCTCCATACAGTCTGCAAACACAGACTCTGACACAGGATTTGTGGTCCGGGACTCAAAAAAAATACTAGTAAACAAAATCAAAGCACAGCACCCACATTTTTCCACAGACCTACAGGCAAATAATGTGTTTATTATTAGCTTTAACCTTCTGCCCAAGGTTCAAATTCAAAGGGTGATTCAAGTTTCTGTAATAATGCATTGTAAGTAATGATGTACTGTATGTGCAGCTATACTGTGATTCATATCAAATCAAGTCTCTGGGTAATATCCACTCATTCTACCACACTACAGTTTCTTAAAATGTTTATTTTGACACATGGCAGGTTGAAACACACCTGCTGATCACTTTTTGGAGAATATTTGTAGTGAGCAGCCACCTATAATTCTATATACTAAAACATTACCTTGTTTACTTTCAGCTGATACCTACTTTGTAAGTGCACAGCATATTTGCCTTACCGATAAACAATAACTGCTGAAAAAAGTTATTAATCAAAAAAATATATATAAAACTTAACACACTTTCAGTGTAACTCATTCTCTCTTCTGTAGCTCGGCATTAGCTGTGCTGTTGTTTGATTTTAGGCAGCTGGTCTAAGGGGAAAACTCAAAGTGATACACTGGGGCAGCAGTTTTTACTCTTTTTGAAATTGGATAATGGATCAAGCAAGGCTAAAAATGCACACAACACTATTATATGTCTTCATTCAATGATTATTCTACTGAAAAACAAGGTGGCAGACAAACTGCGTGTATGTAAAACAATGAAAGTAGGGATACCAGCACAAAAATAATCTTTCATCATACTGTGTTAAAAACTAAAGATGAATTATAAATGAGTATATTTGCTATTTTTTGTGTTTGCCACACTTTATCAATTTTTCAGTTTTGGGATAAACTGGACATCACCATCATCATCCCAGGAGCTGCCACTGTCACCCAACCTGCTGACATGTATTATAACTTCTGCAAGTTAAAACCACTGTCCCCTGAGGAAGCTCTTGAAGAAAACCTTGTACTAGAGTCCATCGCTTGGCCTACAACTCCACCATTACCATCTCCTCTTTCTCTGAATAACACCAGTGATCCAGCCCATAGCACTTTTACCATTCTCCCAAGGAAGAGGGGAGAACAGTGGTACATAGGTGATAAACTGGAGGTTATGATAAAAATGTATGACTTCCAGGGCCGTCCAAAGAAGTCCGGCGGAGATGTCTTACTAGCCCGGCTGCACAACTTGACTCTTGGTGCAGGTGTGGCAGGGCATATAACAGATTATCTCAATGGCACCTACTCTGCTGTATTCTCTTTACTCTGGGAAGGAAGTGCACAGGTTCAGGTAATGCTAACACTCATTCTGAACGTGATTGTAGGGACCTCTTTCTTTTACTTTCTGTCCTTTTTTCAATCACTGGAAAATTTATCAAGGTTAAAGTCAACGTCAAGTTTATTAAGTTTATTCAAGTTTACTTACAAAGTGCTTAACAATGTAAAATGCCACTAAAATAAATAAAATGCAAAACAATGCTGCAGTAAAATATTGAAAAATAAATAAATAAAATAAGTCAATAAAAACAACAAAAACAACAACTAAGGCTGTTAAAACCAAAATGTTTAGGTCAAAGTGTGTTAAAAGCCAGGTCTTTAGTCTTTAGTAATGATTTGAAACATTCGAGTGTTTGAGCAGATCTTATATTAAGAGGAAGACTATTCCAGAGTCTGGGACCTGCCACAGAGAAGGCTCTGTCGTCACGAGACTAGTCCGTGGAATAGTTAAGGTTAGTTTCGACCTGGACCTCACGGTTCTTTCTGGAGCATAAATAAAAAGGGGCTCAGACAGGTAAGAAGGGACTCGGCCATTAAGTAATTTAAAAACAAAAGGTACAATTTTTTTTTTTTTTTTTTTTCCCTCTTTTTTTTTTTTTTATTTTATTTTCAGTTGTTACAGATGGGACAGACATGACTGGGGGATAGGAAAGGGAGAAAGAAAGAGAGGAAGGAAAAGAAAAACAGAAGGGAAAAGGGACAGTGAGAAAGGGCACTTACAAAGACAAAGAGAAAGAAAAAAAAAAAAAAAAATCTCCTGGATCACCTGTTGAGAGAAAAAAAGAGAAGACAAGCAAAAAAACCAAACAAAAACAAAGCAACATACTAAACACAACACCATCACGTTAATCTAGCTGAGTGTGAACAGCAGTAAATACTAAATATTGAAAGTTGTTGTGCAGCACGCAGGACAGACAGCGCACAATGTGCTTTGAAGTAGCAGCTAAGAAAGGTGTAGTTTATGTCTCACGAACAGTGAACACCCGTGTGCACACCTGTGTGGATCAACGCGCTTGTATACAAAAGGTTTTCCCATGTAACGGTCTGCTAGAGGGTGTGGAGGCCCATAGCCCCGCCCCCAGGGCATGAAGCAGGCATGGAGGAGATCCAGGCTCCAGACATCCAGAGGACCCAGAGTGCGAGAGCCCAAGGAGTACCACCGGAGGGGCATCTGTGCCACCTTCCTGGGAAGGGCTGAGGAGATCCCCAGACGAGGGGTCACCCAGTAGCCACGGAGCAGAAGCCAGAGGGGCTGCACCGGCGTGCCCGCCGGCTCTGCCGGCAGCCAGCTGTGCCAGAGTGAACCGAGTTGCAGGCCCGAGGCCGGAGGCCCGAGGGCCCCCTTGCCCGGAAGAGGCCTGACCGAGCGACAGGCATCGGGCCCCGCCAAGTAGCCACCGGGAGTGAGCGGTGCATACCTGAGCGCCCAGCCCGGACACCAAGAACCACCAATGCACCAACCCCTGAGGGCATCAGCTACCAGCAGGGGAGTGTGGTGAGGGGAGATAGGCCTCCACACTTGGAGGGCCTGGGAGTACCCAGGAGGTGGAGTCTAAGACCAGACCTGACATATAGACACAGACAAACAGGCACATACAGACATAAACATGCTTTCCCACCCTCATGCACACATATACAAACACTCAGCACTCACCCAACGTAGGGATAGACATACATAGACATGTACACACAATCATACTCCCCAAACATACTCTATGCCCTGGGTCCAGGTACCCTCGCCCCCAGAGGGGAAGCGGCACCCAGACCCAAGAGATGTGACCTTTCCCCGGGGTGGAGGCAAGCAGACCGCCCCAGGCTCCGCAGCAGCAGGGAGGCCAATCGGACAGCCAACACCTCCTCCCAGCCCCCCGCCCGATGGCCAGTAGAGAACGGGGGTGTGAAGACCCCATACCTCCCTCCTCCCGCTCGTGTGTAGTGTTGCTGCGTGTTGTTCTAAAGTGCATTTAAAACAAGGGAGGGCATGGTGCTGCTGCCAGAGAGCAGCAGGTGTTAGCACGCCCCTCCCGAGAACCCTCAATGTCTACATGGATTTAAAATTGAGAGGTGGGCACCGGCGCCAGAGGTAGGGTTGAATACACAGACCGTCCTCTGGACGCCGTTAACGTGATCACCCTCAAGGCCTATATATATATATATATATATATATATATATATATATATATATATATATATATATATATATATATATATATATATGTGTGTGTGTGTGTGTTATGAGAGTGTGAATAATGTGGATGTCTAAGTTGTGAAATAAAATTGAGGCACAGGTGGCCAGAAGGGGACAGAGGGGGGGGAATGCCTCCCTGTACCCTGGTGACACACCCGCACCCCAAGGCCCTACCTGTGTGGGTGGGTGTGGTGGAGCGGGAAGAGGAGGCAGCCGGGATGGGGAGGAAAGAAGGGAGGGGCAAGATGCCTCCTTAGGGCCAACTCCCCGGCTGACCCCAGTAGGCACCCCCGTCCTCTAGTACCCACCAAGGCAAGGGAGCCCAGGCCCATCCCGATCGGGGCCCATGGCAGCAGCACCGCTAAGCCCCACAGGACCTGGGGAAGCCCACCCCACCCTACCGCAGAGGAAACTATACTATAAAAGGTACAATTTTAAATTGATCCTGTAAGGAACCTAATAAAGAATCCCTAAGCAAAAATGGGTGGGTTTTTTTATTATATAGTTTTTTAAAATACCAATCAGTCAGCCAATTAATAAAAATACAAGGGTAATGGAACTCCTGGTCTCCATTACAAGTTGTCTTAAATGAAAAAAACTGGACTGGACTACTGCGCTCACCTGCCTACACAGTTTAAAGGAACCATCAAGGAACACACCGAGGTTTTTAACATTTGTCTTACAATAGAAAGATAAGGGGCCCAGAGCACTGCCAGTGTGTTTACTAAAAGAGTTGACAAAAATGACAACTTCTGTTTTGTTTTCATTAAATAAAAAAAAAATTGAAGACATCCACTGTTTAACGTCAAGGCAGCGTAATAATAGCTGAAGTGAGTCTGTCCCTGGTTTTAAAGGCAGAGCTGCAATTCATTTGCAAAACTGAAATGAAAGGTTTTACCGTGAGAAAATAGACCCCAGTGTCAAAATATATAGTGCAAACAAGGCAGGACCAAAAATAGAGCCTTGAGGTACACCATAATTAAGAGGGGCTATTTTGGAGCTGTGAGAGCCCATGTTGGCATAATAAGTCCTTCCACATAAATTGGACCGAAGCCACTGAAGAGCACACCCTTTTAGGCTAGCATATCATCCCAGCCGTTATAGCAGGATATCATGGTCGACTGTGTCGAAGACTGCTGTTAGGTCCAACAACAATAGGGCAGCAGGGCTGCCAGAGTCCAGAGTTAAAAGAATATCATTAAAAAGTGCCGTCTCAGTGCTGTGTAGTGATTTAAAACTGGATTGAAACTTTTCAGAGATCTCATTAAGATAAAGGTGGGCCTGCAACTGTGAATAGACCACTTTCTCTAGAACTTTTGAAAGAAAGGGAAACTTTGAAATTGGCCTGTAATTAGCCAGAACAGTTGGGTCCAGATTGTGTTTTTTAAGAAGAGGCTGAACTATAGATTGTGTAAAACATGATGGGACACAGCCTGTAGCAAGGGAAGTATTGATTAATCTCTGCATAAAAGGCCCAACAGTATTAGAGTATTTTTCAGCAGACTTGGGGAAAGACGATCTGATGGACAGTGTGATGACAGACTCAAACTGCTCTAAGACAGCTGAGCACATAGGAGGAACACTGGGGTCTGAGGCAGTGGGCAACGAGGCATAAGACCTAATAGCTGAAACTTTATCAGTAAATGCCAAAAAAAAATCATCAGACATACTTAGTGAAGGTACAGCTCCAACAATGGAGCAATAGAGTCCACAATATCAGTGCAGGTTGAATGAAGGATGTCAGAAAGGTCCTCAGTGCATTCACAGCTGGAGTTCATTATTCCAGCCCACGAAAACGATCAAAACCGCGCAAGATGGATATTTCTGTGATGCATACATCCAGCCCCTGGGATAGCACCAAGTCCAGTATGTGTCCTTTTTCATGAGTTACACAATGAGTCAGGTTAAAAGATACAATAACACTTAGAAAGTCCTTGACCAGAAGTTTAGACTCACAGCAGACATGAATATTAAAATCACCAAGGACTAAAAGACTGTCAAACTTAAGAACAATTCCGGCCATAAAATCTGAAAACTCTTGGATAAAGCCCTTATTAAATTTAGGAGGACGATATATGAGGACACACAGCAAAGGCACAGCACTGTTCAGGTGTAGCTCCAACAGCTAGAGTTCAAAACAAAGCATTGTTGTGGAAATGACACACTCTTGACTACTAGGGATGGTGCCACAGCGTTCTTCTTTATGGATGAGAGATGCGTGTTTTGAAATGACAGGGAGCAGGTGGACCTAGTACATGTAGGGCAAATGATGTACACGCAGAATGCAGCGGCCAATGCAACACAAATTTTGGGCCATTCAGTGTCCTATGTGAAAGTTCCTTAACATTTTTTATGAATCTCCCTCCCCTGGGATTGGTTTATTCCAACACCCTTCTAATCATGAAGTGGACTTTGTTATTCTTTAAAATTACTACTTCATATGCATTATGAAGTTAACCGTTGTATGATATTCAGATCAAACTATCTCGTTTCAAATTTTTAAAAGAAAAAAATAATACAGTTCTACCTGAAACTCAACAGTTTTAGGTTGTTTTCGGTGATAAACATTTAAAAACAAAAGATAATAACTGGGCACACATGCTACTACACCCAAAACATTTACATCCTCCATATGGTCTTTGAGTCAGTTTGACCAGCATACACAGAGGTACACAGAAACATGTCCATATACACATTCACAAACAGAGAGATGCGCGTACACACACACACACACACACACACACACACACACACACACACATACAAATTAGTTACACACAGAGAAGATTTTTATGGTAGATTCCAGCATGGAAGCTGTGGGTCTAGCCAGCTAGTGGAAAAACCAGTTGATGCCTGGATGTGCGCTGGAGCCACACACCACCACAGCACACACTGTGCTACCGAACACAGAGAGTTTCTGAAGGTCGGGCCTTGCTTGTGTGAAAGAGAATTGCAACAATACACCATGTTTCTTCCATTGGATAATGGCAGGTCATCCTGAAACAATCAGAATCAGAATACTTTATTAATCCCTAAGGAAATAATGTGGGTTACAGTTGCCCCAAGAAGAAATGGTAAAAATAGTAACAGTAACAGACTAAACTCCAAACAATACATTATGTTACAGATTTTAATATTAATTAGTCATTGTCAGTTGTTGATTTGTCCTGTTCTCATTGTATGACGAATTATGATGGCTGTTTAGTAGCCGTTTGCATACTATGCATACTCTCTCTCTCTTCATATGTGTGTGTGGACAACAGTTTTATGTTAATGTACAATCCCTAACATGTTTTGTGTGTGTGTGTGGGGGCGCCAGAGGGAGTGTTCGCCCAGGGCGCCAAACAGGCTAGGACCGCCACTGGTGTTTGTAATTGAACTTGATTACATTTAAATTTCTTCTTTGATTTCTTTGGATTACTTAATATATTATCAAGCTTTTTACAACTACATGAATGTACTATTGCTGTGTGATTTATTACTATTACTGAAGGCTACTCGCCATACCAATACCAACTAGATGTTTAAATCTTAATATAAATGAGTAACAGTAGGGTGGACATTAGGTAAGGCTGCACTTGTTGCAGCAATCTCATATAGAAAACTATTTTCCGCTATATATAAAACAGGTCCGCGGCTCCGAACTGTAGTAAAGGGACCTCTGACTAATACGTCGGGTTCCGTGTCGGGCCGAAAACTAGCTTTACTTTGTTGTCTGGGTCAACTTTGCTAGAGAGAGACAGAGAGAGGCAGGGATTGGACCCAAACGCAAACGCACTGAGACACGAGGAATAAACTCAAAAGCACTGCTTTATTGCAGGAATACAGGGAAAACAGAGAACTAAACTAAACTGGGAAATGATTAACTGAAACGAGGAAACACAGGGAAACACAGCCATGAGGGATGACGTGACACGGAACAAAGGGAGACATTGACATAAATACACAGAAGGTAATGAGGGAAGTGGAAGCACACGGGGAACACGGACAATTATACATTGTTAGACAGTGCGGCGAAGACACGAAACTGAAAATGCTGACACCAAGACGCGGACCTTAAACATAACACAGAGAGTACACACAGAGAGGCAGAGAGAACACGATGGAAAGAGGAAAACACAGAACACAAGGAGTATGAGCAAAGCACAATAACTCACATCACTATAAACACGGTCACACAGAGGGAGACAAGGGGGATAAAGA
This sequence comes from Oreochromis aureus, assembly GCF_013358895.1. NCBI lineage: Eukaryota > Metazoa > Chordata > Actinopteri > Cichliformes > Cichlidae > Oreochromis > Oreochromis aureus. The sequence goes on along the minus strand of NC_052958.1, from coordinate 39,138,382 downwards.
CACGAGGGGAAGTCTAGTAAATTACCTGAACAACTTAGGATCCATAGAATAACAAATGAACTTAGCATGACACATGAACACAGGAAAACTAAGAACACTGGGTCAAATGACCCAGGATCCTGACATATATAGTGACGAGCGGGGAGAGAGAGAACTGGACTGGAACGGACTCTTTCCCTTCAGCACAGAGCTGTCAATAAAATACAAATACTCTGGAGCACAATCACCGTGTGTGTCGCATACTTTACATATGCTTCCATCTCCCGTTTTTGGTCAGTGACGACTTGTACTTTTCGACTCTCCCCCGTTTTTAAAGGTGGTATTCAGGTCCATGGGTCAAAGCAGACTCCAGCACCTGGCTGTGATGTCAGTTGAGAAAGAGATACTTGAGGGAGTTGACCACCAAAAAGTGATAGACAGATTTGCCAACCTCAAGGTGAGGCGACATAGGTTAAAATGAAATAAAAAATCTGCAGAGCCATAGTAGTATCTGCAGTAAAGATCTTATCATACATAATATACATTGTACCATAGGCAAAGTTGCCTCCATTTTTAAAATTTTTTTATTAATATTTTGTACATTTTTACATTTCAAAGACACTTCTATTTTTTGGAGTGTATTTTTTTATGTATCTGTATTATATTATACATACACATTAAAAGTTAATCTCTGTCCAAAAGATGCACTCTGTTTACTTTTTACTCACTATGAGCATCATTCATTATTCTCCCCCAGTAATTAAGGTTAGGATATGTATTTTTTTTTATTCCAATCCATTCTTCTTTTGCAGTCGTAGTCTTTTGCAGCATTTAAATAACCTTTATCAGATTTGATGGTTTTGTTACAGACTTTTCAAAAAAGTGTTTTGCTTTTCGTTCACAAATGTGGGGATTAAATTGTGTTAACATGTGTGATGTCAAACAGTGATGCCATGTTTTGTTAGGAGGACCCAGGCACAGAGAGACTTGATGAATTTAAGAATCTTATGATTTAATAAAGAAATGTGCAGACTTGCACAGAGATGGTAAAATTAAGATGACTGATAAAGGAGACAAAGACAACACACGACAAGGACTGGGAGGAACAAGGGTTTAAATGCACCAAGGAGACAGTCATTTGTATAGCGCTCTACTTAGTCCCTAAGGACCCCAATGCGCTTTACACTACATTCAGTCATTCACCCATTCACACACACATTCACACACTGGTGATGGCAAGCTACATTGTAGCCACAGCTGCCCTGGGGTGCGCTGACAGAGGCGAGGCTGCCGGACACTGGCGCCACCGGGCCCTCTGACCACCACCAGTAGGCAATGGGTGAAGTGTCTTGCCTAAGGACACAACGACCAAGACTGTCCGAGCCGGGGCTCAAACTGGCAACCTTCCGATTACAAGACGAACTGCCAACTCTTGAGCCACGATCACTCCAGTAGTTTATCTTGCCTGGCTGGGCAGCTCTCTGGGTGCTCAGCACCCCCCAAAGCTCTGACCCCAGAATCGCCCCTGTTGTGTGAATACCCAATCAGCCATTCTTACCATGGGACCCAAATCCTTAGCTTAGTGTCCTACATGTAAGGCCAATGACACATGGGAGACAGGTTCATCCTGCATTTTATGCCACACCATCTGCTCTGGCGTTAGTTCAACTAACGCAGCCAACCCCTGTGGACCAACATAAATCCTCTTCGGATGTACCTCCCACAATTTGTCTTGCAAATGGTCATCAAATAGATCCTCATGCCACTCGGTATGTTCAGTGTCATAAAACAGAGTGACATGGTAGGGGTCCACAAGAGGAGAGTACACGTCCAGGGACAGAATCCAGGGCTTCCACTTCAGGTACTCTGCCAGAATGCCTGTATCAGTAGTTAGGTGCCCCCAGAAGATCTCCGCCATCTGAATGTCAGTCTCAGTTAGCAAAAGCTGAGTGTGACCGGAATATGCTGTACCACAGTTGACAGTAGTGGCACCTGGCAGAGTAACCACTAGTCCAGGGGTCTGCAACCTTTTACACCCAAAGAGCCACTTGGACCCGGTTTCCACGCAAAAGAAAACACTGGGAGCCGCAAATACTTTTTGACATCTAAAATGAAGATAACACTGTATATATTGTTTTTTACCTTTGTGTGAACAACTAAGGTGTGTTGCTTATGAAATCCATGAAGTGCTACAGAGAAAATTACATTTTATTTATGTAATCAACACATTTTGAACTCTTAAAGAAATATAACAAAAGCAAAGACACCCAGCTGAACTAAAATGATCCATGTAGCAAACAAAAACAGTTGTCAGCCGCCTCCCTTATATCTCCTTTGGGCTTTTGGAGCCTTGACCTGACTTTTAAAAAATAATTGGTAAAAAAGCTCTATGCTGCTGAAAAACTGAAAATAGATATTTGCAAAATTCTGCCTAAATATGTATTTTACCTGGTTAATGCGTGCGGCGGGGCGTGGTCTGCAGCGCCGCTGCAGGGGAGGCGGACGCACCTGAGCGGCACCCACAATCACGCCTCGCCGCCTTATAGTCTGTGGTCTCTCTGCTGTTGTTGTTGGTGGTGTGTGTCGGGCTGTGAGCTGCGAAGCTACAGCCGGCTGTATGCGTACAGCAACCATGTTTTAAAAGTGGTCAATAAAGAGATGCTGAAAAGCGCGTTCATGCAAACATCGTCGGGTCTGCCGTGATTTGTTTACAATGAGACTTCTGCTCCTGAACCTCTGCGCACAGAGTCCGCAAATCGGGGCTATACGAAGTCAGTTTACGCAGGACTGTAAGCTGTCATCTGTCAGGTGTGAACGGTGTTTGTCTTTAACATAGTTCACGGTGGAGAACAGCTGCTGACATAATGTGGATCCGAAGATCCATAATTGGCCTACCTGGGGTTGAAAGTCTCGATAAATGCACGGCGTTTCGGCGGGTATACCGGCTTCCGCCAGTGTGACGCTTATATTGAGCGAGGAAAAAATAATAGAATATAATTTTATATTTATATTTCAATATCACAACAATCTTCCAATTTAGAACTACAAGTTTAAAAGAACTAACATAAATAAAATACACTTCAGCGAAATACTTCTAATTTATTTTCCCAAACCACGCGGAGCCGCACTATAAGGACTAAAGAGCCGCATGCGGCTCCGGAGCCGCGGGTTGCCGACCCCTGCACTAGTCCATCAGGGCCACATAGGATCGTTGCTCCCAGTTCCATTAAGAGGTCTCGTCCTAGAAGTTTCACTGGGACAGAGTGAGAGATAGCAAAAGGATGCATGACCCACTTGAGTTTTCAGTGGTTCAGTCAACGGCAGAGTTTGAGGTACCCCAGAGAAACCCACTACTTCAACAGTGTTCTCAGATAAATGTGAACACTCAGGCAGCTTCTTCATAGTGGAAAAAGTCACTCCAGTGTCCACTAGAAATGGCAGTTCAGTGCTTGCCACCCTTAGAGACAACATAGGGTCTGCCTTTCCCTTGTTGTCTGGGTCTCCTTGTGGGGCATGTTATTGCGGTAAATGGTAAATGGAGTGATTCTTATATAGCGCTTTTCTACTCTCCCGGAGTACTCAAAGCGCTCTATACAACATATCACATTCACCCAATCACACCCATTCACACAAGCACTTTATCTGTACTTAGTGCTTTTTTCTAACTACATTCACACACATTCATACTCCGATGGATGTATCGGAGAGCAACTTGGGGTTAGTATCTTGCCCAAGGATACTTGACATGCAGACTGGAGGAGCCAAGGATCGAACCACCAACCTTCCGATTAATAGGTGACCTGCTCTACCTCCTGAGCTACAGCCACCCCAACCTTGGTTGTCCTCTTACATCAGGAATTGGTGACCTGCGGTTGGGGCCACATGCAGGTTTGGTGCCATGGACCGTCCTCGGGGTCCTCCTTGTCCCCTCATCACCAGTGATCCATAGGGTTGTTGTGTGGGGCAATCTCTAGCCCAGTGCCCAGGTGCATGGCATATCCAGCAGGCACCTGGCAGGTTTCCCCATTGTGTCATTTCCCTTCCTCTTGGCCCCAGCATTCCCTTGCCACCACTTGGACCCCCATGAGCCACTCCTCTTGGTCTATTTCCCCATCCTACTGGCCCAGGCGCCACTGCTAGCATACCTTCATCATAATACTGGTGTGGTTTCTTGCTGGTTTCTTGCTGATTGGAGCTGGCTTGGCCCTGGCTTATCGAAGAATTAAGAAAGCGGAACCAGCTGTTCAAACCCCCCAAAGAATGCTCGCTGGGATTGAAACGATGGGACGAGGCGCGACTTCTCAGAATGGGCCCACTGAGTACAGCATGGATAAGATCTTGGAGAAGCTTACGGCTGCCGTGAATACTCAGAATAAGACCTCTTAGTGTAAATTGGATTACATCATGGAGAAGTTCACTCAGAATAACACCTCTGAGCGAAAGTTGGATCACATCTTGGAGCAGCTCACTGCGGTCATGAGGTCTCAGAATCTGCTCTTTGAGCGCAAGAATGACAAGACCACGGAGCGTAAGTTTGATAACATCATGGAGAAGCTCGCGGCTCTCCAACGGGAGATTGACAGACCAGTGTCGGAGTGTTAAGAACAGCTTTGAAATTCTCATGAGTTGTTCGCAGAAAAGAAAAACCACCATCATAATGCGTCTATCCCTTCGGCGCCAGCTGTGGGCTCAAGGCTGGAGCCGAACAAAAACTCCCTGATAACGACTGTGTTTAGACTGTTCTTCCCATTCCATGCAAGGCCACCTGGGTTGGCTGGCAGACTTAACTTAGCCTGGCAGGGTGAAGGACACTGTCTCAGCTGAACTCTGGACATGCACACACATACACTTACACTGATACTTACTCACTCATCCCCCCCTCCCTTTCCAAACGCCTTCGATGCTTGTTCCCTACTGGAGAACATGGCGGATCTGGGCCCGTGCTGGAGAGACGGCGCAGTGGCAGGATGGCTGCTGTGTTTGCCTAGGATTACTCCTCACCCCCTACCCAACCCTGTTGCTATCCCCATGTAATGTCTGTGTTGTCTGTGTAAGGTCGGGGGGCGGGTCCATTCCACTGCAGGGCAACCTGCATGTGGCGAATAAAATTTGAACTTGAACTTGGATTTGCAGGTTTATCCCTTCCCCATGGGTCATCAGGGTAGATATTGGGATTTAAGTCTGGCCACCTATCATCCGGTGAACCACCCTGTACAATCATAACCTACGGTTGCGTTTTGTCTGTCTTTTTTCGTAATGTCATTCGCCTTTCGTCTCGCTTCTCAGAGCTGTAACTTCAAAAGTTGTTTCTCCAGGTCTTTGAGTTCATCTTTCTCCTTTCCACCTTTGTCTTTTGCATTCTGTAAGTGATGTACCAGATGGCGCTGTTACGGTCGCTGACCTCTGGTGGCTCTCCCTCGGGGAGAGAGTTTTTTCTCCTTTTCTTGTGTTGCAGGTCTGCTTCATGAGGCATGAGGGTGCGTAACAGGCGCTCCCACTTATGAACCTCAGCACCCGGCTGGATTACTGGCCATAGCTAACCTTACCTTACCTTCTCTGGAACTCCTTCCAATAATGCTTTCCTAAACCACTCCTGCTGAGTGCCCCTTTCACCAGGATAGCACCCAGTCTGTCTGACCCACAGGTCCTTGCAATGCTCTACATACTCTTGAGGGGCTTGTTTGGGTTTCCACTGCAATTTTGGCACTACAGCTGAGTTTGGAGTGGAGTATTTTTCTCTAAGAGCCTCACTCAGAAGCCTTATTATGGTGGTTAGAGGCACTTCACCTGGATCACCATCAGTGCCAGCATTCTGCTCTATTTCTCTTAGTCCTGATGCTGTCAGACACCTAGCGGCCACCGCTCTAAAATCCCCCAGGGCCAGCTGATTTGCTGCTGTCAACTTATCTAACTGCATGAGCCATAAGGCTCCCCCTTCTGAGACAGAAGGCATTTGCTCTACCAAAGATTGGAGATCCCCCAGATTGAAGGAGTTATATTTAGCTCCACCTCCCACTACAGGGAAACACCCCACCTGTGGCTCCTCAAGTCTGGTATCTCATCATCATGTGATGCAGACGTTCCTGCTTTCTGTTTGCCATTTCCTGCATGGCCCGCTCTGAGGTGACCAAACAGTGTTTCGATTGATTCATCAAGTCCACCATGTCAACCTGTGACAAAACCACAGATCTGGTGCCTGGATCATGGCACGTGGTTGTCAGTCAAGACTCGGAATTTGAAAATGGTCCTCCTGATTCTGGTTCTAGTGTCCCTTGCAGGACACTAGAACCAGCCTCACTTCTGTCAGTCTGCTGGGCAGACTGACAGAAGTGAGGCTGCCATATTGCACCATCGGCCCCTCTCGCCATCACCAGTAGGTGGTAGGTGAAGTGTCTTGCCCAAGGACAGAACGATCGAGATTGTCAGAGCCGGGGCTCGAACCAGCAACCTTCTGATTACAAGACGAACTGCCAACTCTTGAGCCACGATCGCCCGATGTTGATGGCCTTCCTTCCTGAGATGATGGCGTGGGACCCCGCCCAAGAGAGGAACCTTGTTCTCGTTTTGCTCGAGCCTCAAACGGTTCTTCTGCCTGCTGATTCTGGATCTCATAAGTACTGGTGGAGAGCTTATGGTCATAAAAGGGATTACTTACACGGGGGAGGGGTGGGTAGAGGGGGCGTGCAGCGCAGGGCTCCATGGTTCTCTGTCCGGTCCATCTTGGACCCCTAGGGAACCCCCTACTGTTTCCACTGTCAGGGTTCCTTCTGTCACCGTGATTTCTGGGAACACACCTCCTACCTCGGAGTCCCTCTCCTTCCCACTGTCATAAGCGATGACAGTGGGAAGGGGTTTTATTTATATAGTGGCAGTTTTATTTATATAGTGGCAAATCACAACAATAGTCACCTCAAGGCACTTTATATTGTACAGTGGATTGTACAATAATAGATACAGAGAAAATACCAACAATCAGATGACCCCCTATGAGCAAGCACTTTGGCGACAGTGGGAAGGAAAAACTCCCTTTTAACAGGAAGAAACCTCCAGCAGAACCAGGCTCAGGGAGGGGCGGGGCCATCTGCTGCGACCGGTTGGGGTGAAAGAAGGAAAACAGGATAAAGACATGCTGTGGAAGAGAGACAGAGGTTAATAACAGATATGATTCGATGCAGAGAGGTCTATTAACACATAGTGAGTGAGAAAGGTGACTTATGAGAGCATGAGGGTGGGAATGGATGTTTGTATCTGTGTGTGCCTGTATGTCTGTGTCTATATGTCAGGTTGGGTATCAGACGCCACCTCTCTGGGAACATCTCAGGCCCTCCAAGGTTTGGAGGCCTATCTCCCCCCACCACTTCCCCTGCCGGTGGCAGACGCCCTCAGACATCGGTGGGTTGGTGGTTCTTTGTGTCTGGGGATGGGCGCCCATGTACACACCGGCTCACTCCTTGGCGGCTGCTCATTGGGGCCTGGAGCCTGGGACTCGCTCGGGCCACTTCGGAGGCGGGGTGCCCTCGGCCTCTCGGCCTAGGGCTCGGTCACTCAGGCACAGCTGGCTGCCGGCGGAGCCCACGGGCGCGTCACTGCAACCCCCCTGGCTTCTGCTCCGCGGCTGCTGAGTGACGCCTCATCTGGGACTCTCCTCAGCTCTTTCGGGGATAGTGGCGCGGCTGCCCCTCTGTTGGTCTTCCTTGGTCTCTTGTGTTCTGGGGGCCCCTGGATGTCTGGAGTTTCGATCTCCTCCATACCTGCTTCATGCCCTGGAGGATGGGGCAGTGGCCCCCCACACCCTCTAGCAGATCATTACATGAAAGAACCTTTTAAAAAAAACAAGCGCGTCCATGCTCTCAGGTGTACACACACACAAACTACACCCTTTTTGGCTCCTACCTCAAAGCGCACTGTGCGCTGTCGATCTTACGTGCTGCACAATAATGTTTAACATTTAGTATTTACTGCCATATTCCCATATATTGTTGTGATGTTGTTTATCCTATTACTCTCGTTTTCTTCTGCTTGTTTTCTTTTTTCTTTTTCAACAGGTGATCCAGGTGATCGATATATGTATTTTTTTGTCTGCTTGCTCTGTTGGTTTTTGTTTTTTGCCCTTTTTTCCCCGTCCCTCTTCTCAGCTGTTTTTCTTTCCCTGTTTCTTTCTCCCTTTTTCTTTCTCCCAGTAAAGTCTGTCCCATATTCAGCAAATGAAAATAAAATAAACAATAAAAGGTGAATCAAATGGACCATTACGGCAAGGCTGGGATGGTCAGTTTGGCAAAGTAAATCCGTTGGGCATCTTTCTTGACTTTAGACAATAATTCTGATGGCAAAAGAACCAAACGGGACAGGCAAAAAAAAAAAAAAAAAGAGAAAGGTGACTGGAAAGGAAAAACTCAATGCATCGTGGGAATCCCCCAGCAGCCTACGTCTATTGCAGCATAACTAAGGGAGGATTCAGGGTCACCTGGTCCACCCCGAACTATATGCTTTAGCAAAAAGGAAAGTTTTAAACCTAATCTTAAAAGTAGAGATAGTGTCTGTCTCCTGAATCCAAACTGGAAGCTGGTTCCACAGAAGAGGGGCCTGAAAACTGAAGGCTCTCCCTCCCATTCTAATTTTAAATACTCTAGGAACAACAAGTAAGCCTGCAGTGCGAGAGCGAAGTGCTCTAATAGGGTGATATGGTACTACAAGGTCATTAAGATATGATGGGGCCTGATTATTTAAGACCTTGTATGTGAGGAGCAGGATTTTGAATTCAATTCTGGATTTAACAGGAAGCCAATGAAGGGAAGCCAATACAGGACTGTTGCTGCAGCATTTTGGATTAACTGAAGGCTTTTCAGGGAGTTTTTAGGACATCCTGATAATAATGAATTACGGTAGTCCAGCCTGGAAGTAATAAATGCATGAACTAGTTTTTCCAGCATCACTCTGAGACAGGTTATTTCTAATTTTAGAGATGTTGCGCAAATGGAAGAAAGAAGTCTTTTTTTACACACACACTCCCTTCTTTCCACATTTTATGGCTTCCCCCACACTGTCTCTTCACTTCTTGTTTTATGGCTTTCCACACACACACTCTCGCTTCCTGTAACACACACACACACACACACACACACACACACACACACACACACAGCACCTTGCTGGAATCCTCTGCTTCTCTCAGGGTGCACACTAATCAAATAAAAAAAAGCAAAACAAACAAAACAAACAAACAAACAAAAAACACCTTTTATTCAAACAACAACTTCACACAGTGCACTGGCAAGCGCTCTTGATTTTAGAGAGGGTTCTAACTAATGCCAGTTTCCTCTCTGGGCCTCCAAACCCTTTACACAATTTCTGTGGGTACTTTGGAAAGCTCACCGAACCGTATTTTTCCTTTCCTTTCTCGTGCTTGCTTTAAATAAAAGTTTCCAGCGGGAGAGCAGGATTTATTCAAAACCCAAGCCAACGTCGTCATCGCTTTTGAATAAATTGAATTGTTTTTGAAATTAAAATTAAAATTTATGCATGTTGTATGCATTTTGTTCATTCCTATGTTCTGAGTATGCATCAGCCAAAATACTGTTTTTGGTTATTAACGTTTGAAATGATGGAGGCACTTGAAAAGTAACACAAAATTGCCCTTCCAGAAAAACACAAAAACTTTTCTGAAGTACTTAAGGTTTGCATAAAACCCTGTTTACCTCTTTCCTCCAAGGCTTCTAGATTTCTTATTGGCCAACATTTCTACACGGCTAGCATTTGGCATGTTCTTGACAACGTTTGACTGCGTTTTTGGCGTTTACATGTGGGCGGAGATAAACTGCACGTGTGGACGGGATTTTTTTTTTAAAACGAAAACGGAAAATCTCTGTTTTCAAAAATACCTGTGTATGTGTGGACGTAGCCTAAAATAACCTAAATAACATACACACAAAGAATACAACATTCCTACAGACATATTAATTCACCTTCCTTTAGACAAATCAAATCCTTCACTACACAGTCTCATGGTAATAAAAGTAATACTTCCATAACACTTTATTCTCCGGTGTTAAAGCAACATTAAATAATGATTCCCCCATCAATAAAAATAGCTTCGGGGTTGTATAAATTCACACTGAAGACCAAAATACTTGTCACACATGATAAAACAGAATTAAGTAATACATTCTAAGGTGAATCTGAAGTGGGCCCTTACACTAGCTGAGATTCAAGATTCAAGAAGTTTATTGTCATGTACACGGCAAAAAACAAGGCAATGAAATTCTTACTAATTCTTTACTTTGGTTCCCTTCACACAACTAGAAAAAAGTAATAATAAGTTAAACAGTAAAACAGTACTTTGTAGCTTATGTGTGGGTGCAAAAAATTTAAAGTGCAAGTAGCTGCAACACTGTCACAGTGATAATATATACAGAGTGTGCAATTTACAGGTTAAGGGTAATTACGGTTGTATTATGTCGTGTATACGTGTACAAAATTGCAAAGTTACAGTTACAGAGAGAGTTCCCCTGCACAGCTACTCACATAATTCAAATGGTACCAGGGCCAACAAGATATGCAGTGAGTCATGTTGAGATATTAAGTCATCCTTGAAAATGACATGCCCAAAATAAGTATTTCTGAGTATTTCTGAGTATTTCTACAGGTGTCAAAATAAACTCTTGTGAGATTTCATCAGAGATGCAAATATTACAGCAGATGTTACTGTATCAAAGTTACTCAGGATAGAACATAGAAAAAGTAAGTGGATAAATTCTTCATCTAATTTGTTTTTGGATTTGATTACATTACATTTTCACAGTATGTTTTAGAAGACATTTAGTTTCAGAAAACCAGTATTCAACATATGAAGATTTTCTGTGCAAAGATTGATGCTGCTGAAATGAAACAATGAAAAATTACAGAGCTTTAATTAAAAAATGGCGAGGCATTTTGCTATTTGGAACATTTTGGCACCATTTGTGAGTTCAATTTTGAATGTAATGAACAACAAAAATTATATAACTTTATTTACATGCCTAAAAATGCATGTTTTTTTAATATTCTTCAAAAAATTATTCTCACGCTCACATACATTGTGCATGATTGACCCTCTTTTTAAGCGTTTGCGCAGATGGAATCACAGAAACATCGCTGAGTTTACGTCAGTTCCACCAATCAGAAGTTGCAAGGCAAGAACTACACGTGACGCTGAATACTTATTTTGCTTTATTTCTTTCACGAAAATGCATATTAACTTTTTAAAAATGCATTTTTCTGCAATTTTTTGTTATTGTTCTGTCTCCAACTGTTCAAATAAACCTACCATTGAAATTATAGACTGGTCATTTCTTTGTTAGTGGGCAAACTTACAAAATCAGCAGGGGTTCAAATCATTTTTTTTTTTCCTGACAGTTTGTCCAGGGTGAAATTGACCCAAAGAACACCAGGGGGTGCAAAAAGTGAAAAAAACAAACAAACAATAGAAGGGTTAAGTGATGATCCAAACAAAGTTTTAGTGTTTCTTGTCATTGTCATTGTCTTCGTGCTTGCACGCATGTAATCTGAATGAATTACTTACCATCAAAAAGAAAGTCTATTCTAAAAGGTTGTCGTCATTATACATATTCATGTGATAGTGTTTCAACACTCTGATTCTTTGTCCCACCAGGTGATACTAGTTCATCCCAGTGAGGCAGTCACAGAGCTGCGCAGGATGAACATAGAGGAACCAGACAGGATCTTCTTCAAGAGCCAGTTCCGCTCAAGCTTGTTCACTAGGACAACCACATGTAATGTATGTTTACGTCCAACTGAGCAGCCTGTGTGTAACTACACTGACCTCCGTACAGGTGAGCCATGGTTCTGCTACAAGCCAACAAATCTGAGTTGTAATGCCAGGATCAGTAACTACAATGGAGGATATAAAAAAAACCTGACAACCATGGAGAAGCTTTTTCAGAGGTGAGCATTATCTGTGAATTTCTGGAGTTACAAAAAATTTATGTACTGTGTATAATACATTTAATTTTCTAGTTTAAAAAGACTTTCATTCCCAGTTTTGTGAAGATGTTATATTGTGTATGCTTCCTTCAGAGGTATAAATATGAAAGTCTCCATTCCAGCTTCAGGACCAGCCAGTGTCACCGTTTTGCCAAAACAGAAAGGTACACTAACATCTATATCTTCATAATGAAATATCTAAAGAGGTTGTGATATATATTATAAGCAGTTGGCAGGTCAAACATAAACAAATTAATTAATTAAAACTTCCACAACATTTACTAGCATGTTCTGGATATTGGATACCTATAGAATGTGTCAAGGTTATTTTAAGAGTAAGTGATCAGGAGATCTGGAGAACTTTATTGATACGTTATTGATAACACTAACAACTAGGATAAATTAACTTACTGTAGGGGTCTGTTATAAAATTACAAAGAAACTTCTGGGAATTGGGCAGTACAATGAGGCTTACCTCATTAAAATTAGACTGATCTCTCATCTCATTTGATGCCATTGTTGAACACTGGCTGTCTTTTGTTTCTCTGTCATTCTGTCAGTGAGATCCCCTTTGCTTCAATGATTTTAAGATCCAGGATCTTTGGAAGCCAATCAACGACTAGAAATGGGAATTGAAAATAGCACAGTGATTCTGCTATAGAAACATGGACAGGTTATTACAGCCTTGAATAGGTCAATAATTGATAACAACATTGATTTGAATGCATTATTATTTTTGGAACAATGAAAATTTGTTGAAAAAACAAACTGAACTGAGCTGAACAAACTCAACAACAAACTGAACAAAGATGTAATTTACATTTTATAACATGAACCATGAAGCATTTTCAGATGGATTTTGCTTGGGCTTGTAAGACCAGGCTGGCTGCAAACGGTGTTCTAGGCAGGTGGCTTCTCTTCACCATGATTGGGGTGATGAGGGCTCTGCTAACCTGCTCTATGAACAGACGCCGCCTGTAGTGCTTTACTCTGTTCCAGTCTGGGTCCACAGCAGTGAAGAGGAGAAAAGCGTTGTAGCAGCTTATCAATCATGCCAATTATGTGATACATTTGTTGACGGCAGGAGTGGGTGCCACAAACCTGCAAAAGAAAAAGAAATGATCAAATGACATGAATAGATTTATACAGCCGTAGACAGGGGTGCACATAATATTTTTTGCCTGGTTCTCAGGGGAGAACCTAGGGTTCTTCCTTGGTCCTCATATTTTTAAATGCGCTTTTTTATCTTAACCCACCTCACAATTGGAGCAAAACAGAATAATGCATTGATAGATGCAACATGTACTTTAATTTTGACTGAAAAAGAGAAGCACAACAAAATGTATTATCTTAAAAACCCTCTAATTTTCTAATAACATAATAAAATTAAATGTGCAAAACAAATGTTCTTCTGTGATAACATAAAAATAACAGCTTTTTAAGCACTTTACAGAATTACTATTTCAAAGCACAGAAGTTTCTATTTCTACAAAATGTCATGATTGTCATCATCATCATCATCATCATCCTCACAATCTTGATTGGCCTCTATTTCACAAACAGCAGAGGATGTAGTTGGATCAGGGCTACTTCTTTTTTTCTGGTTTAGCCTGCGATTAACTGTTTTCATCCACAAGTCATCAGCTGGATTTGGGTCAAATGTCTCCGTGGTAAACTGCGACAGCATGATGTGCATTAGAGATGAGAGGCGAGTGTCTGATAGGCAAGATCTGTACTTGTTTTTTATGATATTCAAATGTGAAAATCCTCTTTCACATGCAGCACTGCTTAAAGGCAGTGTGAGGGACAAGAGAAGGACCTTTTGAATGTTGGAGTAACTGTCAGCGTTGCTTGTCTTCACTATATTCACCAGGTCGTGCACAGAGGAAGGTGCCAAACGTTTTCCAGCTTGCTTTAAATGCATCCACTCTCTTAAAGTTGATTCTCTGTCAACAGACATGTTGGACTCGTATTTCTCTTCAAATATTTTTATTGTGAAGCACAAATAACAATCACAAAGTGTCCCATAGACTGACATTGCTTCCTTTTTACAGTTTTATCATCAAGAAAAGGGGAAAAACAAAGCGAACAAAAAAACAAACAAAAAAACCCCCCGAAAACAAACCAAAACAACAAAAACAGGAAAAAACAAACAAAACACACAACCAAGACAATGGAAAGTACCAAAAAGGGCGGTCAAAAAAAACAACAACAAGACAAACAAACAAACAAACATACAAACCTCCTCCCTACACCCTTCCCTTATCCCAGAGTGCTATCAGCTTATTTTAAGCAACGGTGAAGTCCACATAATAGCTCTCATTTGTTCATAGTTTCCAGGTGCTCAATGAGCGGCCTCCAAATCTGATGGAAGTCCTCCAGTTTGTCGTTTATAATGTAGCGGATCCTTTCCAGATGAAGAGTATGTGTCAGTACTGAAAACCAGACTTTCAAGGAAGGCACTTCTTTTCCCTTCCATAGGAGGAGAATCAGTCTCTTTGCACACATAAGGCCATAGGACAGGAGGGAAATCTGTGTGCTCTTAAGTTTTTTAGATTGTCCCGACAGTCCAATAAGAATCAAAATGGGGTCAGGGTCTAACTGCACATCAAAAAGTTTTGAAAAAAAAAAAAAAACTGACACCCCAAAACTTTGTAATTTGATACACATTACAAAACTGTGAAGCAGATCAGCTTCTGCACATTGACATTTATCACAGATGGGTGACGTTTCAGGAAATATCCGATGTAATCTTGTCTTCGAGTAGTGCAATCTGTGCAAAATTTTAAACTGAATTAACCTATGTCGGGCGTCGATAGAGCAGGAATTAACATAACGTAGCCCTTTAGTCCAGACATCATTATGAATTTCTGACCCTAATTCCTTTTCCCAAGCTGATTTTATTTTACCTGTATCCTTCTGCTGGAGTGACTGTAATATCTCATATATAAAAGCAACAGCATGCTTTTCTGTTATACAATCCACCAGGCATTGGTCAAGCTTACCTGGAGTTGCAGACTCAAATTGTTGTAGTTGGGACCTTACATAGCTCCTTATTTGAAGGTATCTAAAAAAATCACAGGCTAATAAGTTGTACTTCTCCTTAAGCTGTTGAAATGAAGCAAAAGAGCCCTGAAAATACAGGTGTCCCACATTTCGCAACCCCATTTCCTTTGTTACGGGTCCGAAATTGAGGACGAGAGTAAAACAATCATGGTCCAAAAGAGGTCAATCAAACAATTGATTTTTAATGAATACACGCAGCGTGGGGAGACGTACACTGGAAACCATCAGTTGTAAATCCCCGCCCAAAAATACACTTCAGATTGCTTTTATAACATCAGGGTATTATGACGCCCCCTCTTGCGTTTACAAGCACATAATTTGCATCTTAAGAACATTATTTGCCTCTTCTACAGACAATGATCAATTTTAAGAGATAACTACAGAGACAGGAGTTCCCCTTTCTGGCATCCTTTTCCAAATATGGTGATGAGGTCCCCATGGACTTGTCCTCCTCTTTGGCCCATCTTCTGTCACCTGTTACTAGGCAAACTCAAATGCAGCAAGAAGCTGAATACATTCAGGCCTTCACTCAGCCACTATTTTACTGTAGCAATATACTCAGCATATAAGCTTTTATGATTATAGATTTAACTCAACGATTTAAGTGGTTGTAACTGCACCTGTAATAAACATCATAATCATAATCAACTATTAACATATTTGATTATGATAACCCCTGTAATACAAATTATAACATAATGCCAGCAACTTCAATAAATGCTTGGATGAAATGATAATTAATGCAATGATAAAGATGATGGTTATGTAAAATAATCCCTGTAATTCCACACCTTCCAGCGATCAAATGTCCCATCTAAAACTGAGGGTTTAAATGCAGGATTAGCTGTAATAGGTGTCAAAAGCGAGAATGCTCTGAGTCTATACTCTTTCACGATCTGTCTCCAGATTTGAATTGTATTGTGAATAACTGGATTACAATTGTAGTACGCTCTTTTAAAACGAGCGGAGACAATGCAATTGCACCAAGAGAATAAGGCATACAGTCTTCTCGCTCCATGTCCAACCAACTTCCCATTATAACTGTATCATCTAGCCAATAAGCTATGTATTGCATATTAGCTGCGAAGTAGTAATTTTTAAAGTCTGGTAAAGCTAGGCCACCATGTATTTTCTCTTTACAAAGGTGGGCCTTTTTTATCCTGTGGCTCTTATAATTCCAGATAAAAGGGAGAAGGACTGAATCCAACACTGGGATATTTTGAAACAGATATAAGAGTTGGGGAAGACAAATCATTTTGATCGCATTCACCCTACCTATCATGGAAAGTGGGAGTGATTTCCAAAATTCAACCTCGTTTTTAAATGTATCCACAATTCTCACAAAATTGGCTTCATATAATGACTTGTATGACTTAGTAACTTCAATTCCAAGATATGAACATTTTTCTGATGTTATTCTAAAGGGAAGACGATTTAGTAAATCAAGATTACTGCATTTAATTGGCATCAGTTCGCTCTTCCCCCAATTTACTTTGTAACCTGAAAAAGAGCTAAATAAATCTATTGTTACTAGCACCTTAGGGATTGAGTCTAATGGTCACAAACAGCAGAATATCATCGGCGTACAGTGAGATCTTATTGGAGGTGTATCCTATATTGTAGCCATGTATTTCTTTATGTTTCCGAATTGTTTCCGCCAACGGCTCTAATGCAAGGGCAAACAATAAAGGGCTCAGCGCACAACCTTGTCTTGTGCCACGAAATAACTTAAATGGTTCGGAAAGGGTATTGTTTGTGAGTATTCTGGCACATGGATTACTATATAACAATTGAATCCAGGAAACAAATTTAGGTCCAACTCCGAACTTACTTAATACTGCATATAGATATGACCATTCGACACAGTCAAAGGCCTTTTCTGCATCAAGGCTCAATATCACTAGGTCTTTATCTGGATCCCTAGAGGAATAAATAATGTCAAAAAGACGTCTCAGGTTATGAGATGCATGTCTTGCTGGGATAAACCCGTCTCCTGGCTAAAGATTTGGCCAGTATTTTCTGATCTGTGTTCAATAAAGAGATTGGTCGGTAAGAACTCACCAATTCTGGATCCTTTCCTTTCTTTGGAATGAGAATCACATTTGCTTCATTCAGGGTCTGAGTGTCAGGAGTGTCGTGTGTGGAGGCGAGGAAGAGATGACCCAAACGCTGGACTCACGGTGCAGGATAATGGGGTTTATTGTAGGTAGGTTGGATGAACAGAACATGAACTGAAATGGCTGACTGGGTGGACGACTGATTGAATGAACGAATGAAGGACTGACTGATTGACTGAAGGACTGAATGGCTGGCTGACTGATCTGAACATACAGGCGGAGAGACAACATTAACATCAATGACACGACAGTGAATGAGTGGAAACAGAGGACTTAAATACACAGACTGATGAGGATGATAATGAGAGACCGGTGAGTACACAGCTGAACATAATCTGGCTAATAACACAAGAGACGAGCTGACACAGGAAAAGCAGGAAGTAAGAACATTGATGTGGCAACATAATGTAAACATAACC
The DNA here is from genome assembly GCF_013358895.1 of Oreochromis aureus. Classification (NCBI taxonomy): domain Eukaryota; kingdom Metazoa; phylum Chordata; class Actinopteri; order Cichliformes; family Cichlidae; genus Oreochromis; species Oreochromis aureus. The sequence goes on along the minus strand of NC_052958.1, from coordinate 39,120,822 downwards.
TAAACGTGACAAAACTGAAAACACTGGGTCACCGACCCAGGAACCCTGACAGTACCCCCCCCTTCAAAGGCTGGCACCCGACGGCCGAAAGAGAAAGACACCAGAACAGGGCGGGCGGAGGGGGCCCAGGACGGAGGGACGGAGTCCAAACAGAGACAGTTCAGGCGGACGGCCACGTGGCCGGCTGTGACGCTGGAGGTGATCCGGCGGACGGCCACGTGGCCGGCTGTGACGCTGGAGGTTATCCGGTGGGCGGCTGCGAGGAAGACAGCGGCGGCCCCTGAGAAGGTCCGGTGGGCGGCCGCGAGGAAGACGGCGGCGGCCACTGAGAAGGTCCGGTGGGCGGCCGCGAGGAAGACGGCGGTGGCCGCGAGGAAGACGGCGGCGACGTCCAGAACGTGGCTTGGGCGATGGCGTGGCAGCCGCAGGACCAGGCGAGGCTAACGCAGAGGCAGAAGCTGGACTGTGGAGGCTGGACCAGGCGACGGCATGGGAGCCGGCGGTGACAGAGCAGAAGCTGGACTGTGCGGAGCCGAGGCTGGACCAGGCGATGGCATGGGAGCTGGCGGTGACGGAGCAGAAGCTGGAGCCGAGGCTGGACCAGGCGACGGCATGGGAGCTGGCGGTGACGGAGCAACAGCTTCGGAGGCTGGGCCAGGAGCCGGCGGTGACGGAGCAACAGCTTCGGGGGCTGGGCCAGGAGGTGCGGAAGCCCCTGGCTGGAGACAGGCAGGGCCAGCGGGCGCGGAAGCCCCTGGCTGGAGACAGGCAGGGCCAGCGGGCGCGGAAGCCCCTGGCTGGAGACAGGCAGGGCCAGCGGGCGCGAAAGCCCCTGGCTGAGGAGCGGCCGGGCCAGCGGGCGCGGAAGCCCCTGGCTGAGGACCGGGAGAGCTCACAGCTGGCTCTGGATGCTGTGGCTGCAGGTCCGGGAACTGAACAGGATGGTGGATGAATGACTGGACCAGAGAAGACTGGACTACAGAGGCCTGGAGGACGGGATGAGACTGGACTACAGGGGCCTGGAGGACGGGATGAGACTGAGCTACAGGGGCCTGGAGGACGGGATGAGACTGAGCTACAGGGGCCTGGAGGACGGGATGAGCCTGAGCTACAGGGGCCTGGAGGACGGGATGAGCCTGAGCTACAGGGGCCTGGAGGACGGGATGAGCCTGAGCTACAGGGGCCTGGAGGACGGGATGAGCCTGAGCTACAGGTGACTGGACAGGAGCAGGCTGAGCTACAGGTGACTGGACAGGAGCAGGCTGAGCTACAGGTGACTGGACAGGAGCAGGCTGAGCTACAGGTGATTGGACAGGAGCAGGCTGAGCTACAGGTGACTGGACAGGAGCAGCCTGAGCTACAGGTGACTGGACAGGAGCAGCCTGAAGAGCAGGTGAGTGAACTAACGGAGCTGGAAGCTGAACAGCGGGTGAGTGAACTGACGGAACTGGAGGCTGAACAGCGGGCGAGGGAACTGACTGAACTGGAGGCTGAACAGCGGGCGAGGGAACTGACTGAACTGGAGGCTGAACAGCGGGCGAGGGAACTGACTGAACTGGAAGCTGAACAGCGGGCGAGGGAACTGACTGAACTGGAAGCTGAACAGCGGGTGAGGGAACTGACTGGAGTGGGGATGCTAAGGGATGAACAGAGGTAGGCGAGGCTGACGATGGAGCTGTGGTTGGTGTGGCTAACGGCTGAGCTACAGACTGAGCTAGTGAAGGAGATAGAGCTACAGCCTGGGCTAGTAAAGCTGGTGCCTGGGCAGGGGACACCTCAGCTAGCCTAACCAGGGATAGTGCGAGGGCGTGAAAGGCTGGATCAGGAGGTGGATGAAGAGGTGAACTGACAGGTGGAGAGGCTGGCTCTTCCGAGCCTCTAGGGAGGTCAGGCTGGGTTCTAGCGGCCTTCAGCCTGGGTCCTGGGACAGGCACGGGAGGTGGCTGGACACCAGTCACCCCCACCCGAGAAACAGGAACGGGTGTGGAGGTAGACTGGGTCACAGCTGCTCTCGTCCTGGGAGCTGGCACAGGTGGGGGTGCCACAGAGACAGGCTGAGCCCTAGTTGCCTTCACCTGAGAAGGTGAAACAGGTGAAGGGGAAGGCTGAATCTGAGCCACTGTGCTGGCAAAAAAAAGTTGAGTAATGGGTGAGGAAATGGTGATTGAGTGGGAGAAATTATTAGGTGTAGTGGGGATAATGTCTTTAGCAGTGGCCTGAGATGGTGGAACAGTCTCTTTGGAGGCAGAGTGGTGCGTATTAATAGGGTAGTCCAGAATGTCATCACAACATACAGTCTCTGGCTTGAAGTGAGAGGAAAGAAAAAAGTCTGTTTCACTCACCACCGGGTGCTGCAGCTCCGAATGGGAAGTGCGATGGCGGCGGACGCGCCGCTCTCTCCGGGAAGAGAGAGCGGGCGGGGTACACAGCCGAGCCTCTGGCGCGGGAGCCTCCGTTGATCCGAGATGGGAGGCGGAGCCGCTGTGCCGTGGCGAGGCTGAAGGTCCGGTGCATGAGGCAGGTGGCGTGTCAGTGAGGAGTGGAGCCGCAAGAGAGGGAGCCGCTGAAGCGCAGCGAGAAATGCCCACTCTCCGCGGCGGATGCTCCGGTGCAGGTGAGGCAGCAGGTGGAAAAACGCGGCGTCTCCGAGGCCCGCCCAGAGCCAGGCGAGTCCCCTCGAAGACGTGCTCTCGCTCCGCGAAGAGCCGCTGTCTCTCCTTAAGCTTTTCCGCCCACAAGGAGAGCGCTGCCTCCTGCCGCTCAAAAAGGTCGGAGTCCGCTGGGTCAAAAGCGTGTCTTCTTGGCACGGGTCGTGTCATTCTGTCAGGAGTGTCGTGTGTGGAGGCAAGGAAGAGATGACCCAAACGCTGGACTCACGGTGCAGGATAATGGGGTTTATTGTAGGTAGGTTGGATGAACAGAACATGAACTGAAATGGCTGACTGGGTGGACGACTGATTGAATGAACGAATGAAGGACTGACTGATTGACTGAAGGACTGAATGGCTGGCTGACTGATCTGAACATACAGGCGGAGAGACAACATTAACATCAATGACACGACAGTGAATGAGTGGAAACAGAGGACTTAAATACACAGACTGATGAGGATGATAATGAGAGACCGGTGAGTACACAGCTGAACATAATCTGGCTAATAACACAAGAGACGAGCTGACACAGGAAAAGCAGGAAGTAAGAACATTGATGTGGCAACATAATGTAAACATAACCTAAACGTGACAAAACTGAAAACACTGGGTCACCGACCCAGGAACCCTGACACTGAGGGAGTGCACCATCTTCCAAGGCCATATTAAACATTTTTAGCAAATATGGGGTTAGTAAACTGCTAAACTTTTTATAAAACTCATTACATAAACCATCAGGTCCTGGGCTTTTCCCATTTTTCAGGGAGCGTATGGTACTAATCAATTCTGGACATATTAAGTCTGCATCTAGAAGTGTCCTGTCCTTTTGTGCCAATGTAGGCAAGTTACATTTGCTTAGAAAATCCTGTATAATTTCAGGAGGTGCATTGCACTGAGATGTATATAACTGTTCATAAAACTGTCTAAAAGCAGTATTAATATCCTTATAAGAATTAGTCAACAACCCACGAGTCTGACCTGATTGCATGAATGGCCCTATCACTTTCTCTCTTCCTTAGATGCCTGGCCAGTAATTTATGTGGCTTATCACCAAATTCAAAATAGGTCTGCTTAACATACATGAAGACCCTGGAAATTTTATCTGAGAGCAAGTTATTGAGTTTATACTTCAGAGCTGATATTTTACTATGTAGCTGTACAGACGGTTGTCTGGCATTCTCAGAGTCCAATTTTTGTGTTTGAACCTCCAACTGTATGCGTTCCATGTTATTATGTTTTTTCTCAGACGACTGAAAAGAAATTACACAGCCCCTAACATATGCTTTAAACGTCTCCCACAATAAAAGAGGTGATACATCGTCTTTGTCATTCATCTCAAAAAACATAACTTGATCTGTTCTTCCAGATAATTGCAGAATCTTTTCCTCGTAAGAAGTTGAGGGTCTAATCGCCAGTGTTTATAATTACCACCTGATTCAAGTAAATTTAGTGAAATAGACACTGGGCTATGATCTGATATAAGGATATTATGATATTTACTACTTTGGACTCCATGTAACAGTTTACTATCTAATAGAAAGTAGTCTATACGGGAGTATGTATTATGAACCCCAGAGTGAAAGGAATATTCCCTTCCGGTTGCATTCAAGGTTCTCCAAACATCCACAAGACCCAAATTATCAATAAACGATTTCAGAAACCTAGAAGCATTTGATGGCGCAACTGTCTGAGCTGACGACCTGTCCAGATAGGTATCTAAAACTAAAGTCTCCCCCGAGTATCAAATTTGTAGTTGAAATATCCGGGATCAAGCTAAACGTTTTTCTAAAGAACTCTGGGTCATCCCTGTTCGGGCCATAGACATTCAGCAATGTGATTGGTATAGACTGAATTTCTCCTACCACCATGATATATCTCCCCTCCTTATCTGCCAGGGTAGATTTATGTTTGAATGGCACATTTTTACGAATAATTATTGCTGTACTCCTTGCCTTTGCGGAAAACCTTGAGTGATAGACCTGCCCTATCCACTTAGCTCTAATTCTGCAATGTGCATCTTTTTCATCATTTTAAGATGTGTCTCCTGCAAGAAAATAACATCTGATTTCAATGATTTTAGGTATGCCAACACCTTACCACGTTTTATTGGTTCACTGATGCCATTCACGTTCCAAGAGCAAAAAGTTACAAGCCCTCTCCTGTTCACCCCATTATTTCCATCACCATCTATTGAGGCCATACTGTTAGTGATTTATGTGTATTGTCCCGTATTGACTAGAACATTTTCTACCGATAGCATCTTCCCGCCCAACAACCCCACCCATGGAAATACAAAGTAAACACAGCAGAAATAATAAAAAAGAAAACAAACAAACAAAAACAAAAAAAAAACACACACACCTAGGTCATAGCAGGGAGGGGAACCTGCCATCCTCCCGACAAGACCATGCGTACTTCTAACCATCCTCTGTCGCAACCTCCGACATAACAAGTGCTCTGTGTAGCTCCATAAAGACATTAAGCATAGACCAGATATCACAAAAAAAGGATCAGAAGGTACATTATCGTCACTATTAAACAAAACAATACAGTTGTTCAAAAACAAGTTAAAGAGTGTCTAACTACCAGCCCTTAAAACCAAGTGTGAGACCGCAACATGTAACATCATTAACAAGTATAACATTACTAACATACGCCTTTAACCGCAAGCTGCCCGGATTATTGACTCTTAGGTACAAAGAGAAAAAAAACCCCGTCAGTAATAAAATGCTAGATGTCACCTGCGTAGAGGTTATTCGCGTTCTGGGTGGTGTATTGTGGCATTATCTGCCCTGATCTCACGTGGGACAGGATCCCGTGATCCTCCGTTATCCACGTCTCCGATGGGGCGTTCTGCATACTGTCGTGCTTTTTCCAGATCAGTAAAAAACTTCTCGATACCGTCGTGAGACACTCGTAGTTTGGCTGGGTAAAGAAGTCCGTATTTGATCCCCGGTTTGTCGCGTAGCATCCTCCTCACAGCGGTGAACGTAGCTCGGCGCTTTGCCACCTCAGGTGGCAGGTCCCGGAAAATCTGAATCCGCCGGCCACAAAATGTTATATCCCGGGTGCCCATGACTTTCTTCATGATGTCCTCATAGGTGTGGCAGTAGTGAACTCTTACAATAAGATGTCGGGGTGGTTCGTTATCTACAGGCTTCTTTCTCAAAGCTCTGTGGGCTCTGTCAATCACAGGTGTCTCGTCCAGACCAAGCGCTTCTTTTAACAGCCTCCCTGCAAACTCCCTGGCATTCTGCCCGTCCTCTTTGCCTTCCTTCACCCCTACCACTCTTAGGTTCTGACGCTTCGAACGTCCCTCGAGGTCGAGGCATTTTTCAGAAAGCGATGTCACTTGCCCGCGGAGCGTCTCAACTTTGTTCTCCAACTCCCGTATTGCATCGGATGAGCCGCTAGCCGTATCAGCTAGCTCTTGCAGCGTATGGCCATGTGACTCTATCTCGTTCCTTAGCGTTGTTATGGCTTTGTCATTCTCGGCTTTCAAGCTGACTATCTCCCCTCTTAATACTGCTGTGACTTCTGAGATCTTATTTTCAATTTTAGCTTCATGCTGAGGCAACCCCCCACATAGCAAGCAGGTCAGGCCCGGATCTGCTATCAAGCCGGCACTGCTGGTTGACTTCTGGCATGATAAGACATACGTCATCTAGATATGGGCCAGGCCTGGCATAGATGGCACTGTCTATGTGATGGCATACCATATCTGGCTCGATTGTGGTTTGGTGTATTTGGCCCAGGCCCATAGAAAACAGGTCTTCCCTGGATCCCGCATCAAGCCGGCACTTCTGACTGACTAGTGTCATGGCAGGGTGTATGTCAACCAGATGTGGGCCATGTCTGGCAATGATGGCACTATTTATGTTCCTATTTTCCTATTTTTACTCAGTTTAGAGAAAGTGTGTGATTGGGTGAATATGACATGTTGTATAGAGCACTTTGAGTAATCCGGGAGAGTAGAAAAGTGCTATAAAGAATCAGTCCATTCACTGTCTGAACAGAGTTTGTTACTTTTGCACTATTATGTTTCGGAACATGTCGTTATTACATGGCTTGATTAAGGTACACATTAGGCTGACATTTGGGCCAGGACAGGACCACCAGTGCGTCTGCAACTGGCCTTGTGCTGGCCCATGTGTGGGCTGCCTCTGGCAAATCAGATCTGGGCCACCAAAGGGCCGTCATTCTTTGCGGTATGTGGGCCATGTGAAAGCACATTGTGTGGGCCAGATCCGGGCCATAACAATTGTCCTATGTGGGCCTGCAGGTTAGTAAAATGCAGGATTAGCTGCATAATGTCCTTCGCAAAAAAAGATCATAAGCCCGCACAGGGCTGCTGATCCTAGCAATTGCATAATGGGTTGATCATGGGGTTAAAATGGGAGGAAGAAAAAATGCCAGGGCCTCTACATGTGTGGGACACCACATGATTTCCCGATTTTTCAATCTCCACCGAGTGTCATGCTCCAGTCTTGTCTCTTCCTCCTCTTCTTCCTCCTCCTCAGATGAGCTGCAAAGCTCCTCAGTGCCTGGCAAAAATTCCTCCTCTTCTTCGCTGTCAGAAAACTCTCCACTCCTAGTGCTATCTTTTTCGCTTTTGGAAGACCGCAAAACTGCAGCAACAGCCTCCTCTAAATTGAGTGTGCGCTTCATGGTGTCTGTGCAGAAATGACCAGTAAGACCAGGCTGCAAACTGTTCTCACAGACTTCAAAGGTGCACCTGCATAAACATGCTATACCATGCATCCAATAAGAAAGAGGAGGCTCTCTTTTGATCAAGAAAAAACATAAACACAGCCCTTTTTGGCCTTTGATAATTACACACACACACACAAAATATATTCTCAATCACATTCACACCTAATATCAATCCCAGCACATCAAGACCATTGTGGTGGTTAGCAGTTTTATTGTCATGCATTTTGCAAGGTAAGATAACCAGGTCCTACATTCAAAACCAGGCCTCCATTGAAAATATCTAAGGTGGAGCTCTGCCTATATCTGGTGATAAAAGTGCTAATTTCATCCAAAACCTATTTTTCTTTTATTCTGAAGGCAGAGGCTTAGATCCATTAGGTATTCATGGGAAAAGCATTATAACATGTCAGGATTACAGTATATCTGAAATATATGATTAGGGGGGGTGCGGTATGAATTTAAAAAAAAAAGAAGAAGAATGCTTGGACACTGCTAGCATAATGGACAGGTTTTTGACGGGGCTCCCACACAAACGCAAAGCAGAAGATGAAGCATCGCCAAATATGTTGATGAAGCATGTTGATGAAATATGATGAAGCATATCTTCCCTTTGGCTTCACCTGCACAAGTGCCAAGGTAGGGATCCCCGACAGCATTTGTTTCCCCTGCATGGGGAGCATGCGCTGGGCTGTCCAAATCACGGACAGTCTCCCACAGTTGTTTATGTTTTTGAACCCATTTTGAACAGAGAGGCATTTTTTGAAAAATGTATTGATAGCAATGTTGAATATTATTACACAGGAAGAAAACCAACTACAAGTAAAACTAGAAAGTGCATTTTCTGAAGAAACTGCAGTGTGAATGCTTGAATCTGAATGTATGCACTGAAATGAATTAATTGCTGAATTTTAAGTTAAAAATGTTGAATGAGATGAAAAATACAGAAATTTTCGACTGAAAACAAAAGTGCTGAACAGCTAAAAGCTGACATTCACACAGAAGAAGTTGGAAAATAGCTGAAAATTTTTTAAATGTAAATTAGAAAAACCTAAGTAATGAGAAAAGAAAATTTAGAGTCAGAAAACATCTGAATGAATATTAAAAGTTCATATTCTTTGAATCACTGAATGACTAAAATGTGATCCCTCCACTTGGATCCACACAGTTTAAAAAGTTTAAATGTCTGAGCTTTCAAAGACTGTTGGAAAGACAACAACGATGGTTACGTTTTGAGCGTGAAATGATGGCTGTCGAGCAAACACTGTGGAGACAGCAGCAGTTGAAAGAGAAGTGTCTAAGATTAATCTTGGCACAGTGAGAGACAGAGCTCGTTAAGCAGGCAGGTGTGAGCCTGGTTGCTATAGTGACTGCACCCAATGGCTCCATACCATTGACTGTAGAAAACATGGACGACGCCACAGCTCCCCAAAAATGAAGCCAAAACGTCTCTATCGCCCCCTGGTGTCTGGCTGCAGTATAGGTCATAAACCCCGCCTCCTCCATGTTAGCGGATGGGACTGGGGTCAGACTAAAATAAATTTATTGTCCTTAGATAATTTTTTTCCAAAGATTCTTTCTTTTGTTATCAATAGTTCTCATCATGCTGATTGATGTCCAAGGGGTCTCCTTTACCATAAGTTTGATTCTAATTCCTACAGCGGCGATGTTAAATTGGGGTGAAACGTCATCATAACAGCTTTGACTGGCAGCTGCACTCACGGAGAAACTTGCGTATCTCTGTTCGGGAATAGCAGATAGAGCGTAGGCTCTGAGAGGAGGGGCAGCGTTTACGCTACGAAAACACGACCGAGTGTTTTAACCTGAAAGCCTGAGGTGTTCTTCAGTAAACTGGACTACCCGACAGAAGGACCCGAGGCCCCGCTGCACTTTTTCGGTAAGTTAATCGTGTTTGTAAGCTAATCCATAACTACGGTCCTTAGCTAGCTCCTGAGACCTAGTTAGCTAAGATGAGCACTCGGCTGTCAGGGTTCGTTTAGCTAATCTGTGCAGGGGAATGAATTTACTAAAGAAATTAAGAGAAACGCCCCGGGCTGCTCAGTCACTAATTACTGTTACTGTACTTTTATTACAAGTATTATACTGTAAAAACAACAGGCTGCACCCTGCTGCAGCTCCTGTGCAGAGCTGAATATTAAATATGTGCAAACAACAGCATGTTTTCAGTCTCTTGCCACATCTGTAAAGACAGTAACATCTTTTTTAAAAGCTTGTACTTCAGTAACTCCTCATTAATCAGGAACTATGGATTAAAGTACTGTAGTGTACTGTAATACTGAAAAAATGTAAGAGAAGAACTTCAGATCCTGAGTGTGTGAGGACAGAAGAATCAGCTTTATTTCAATTTTGAGGGATAAAATTTATATCTGAGTTTGATGGTTCTGTTGTCTTTGTGATTACAGGAGCTGCCCTCAGATTCAGACCTCAGCACCACCCAGTGACAGCAGACAGATCATCCAACATGTTCATATGTTAACTGCAAAATGAACTGATGAAAACAGTACAAAGGTTAAAGTACTACATGTGCTGTAGTGAAAGCTGCAGCTTTATTGATAAAGTTAAAGACAAAAAAACAAAAGGATTAATCACTCATGTAACTGTGTCACTATATATCAGCATTAACAGGACCTCAGTTTGGTGTTTCACAAAGCTGCTGATCTCAGACCTGCACATCTTCCGTTTTAAACACTTGATGTACTCAGCTGCATGAAGAGCATATGAGATTTTCTCTGGCACAATTAAATAAAACCTGATGAAGGTCAAAGGTCGTCACTTGTATGTTGAACTACAAACTTGTCATCTGGAATTCTTTCACAGTTTTTTGCAGATAGTGTGTTATTTACTATAAAGTGATTTAGAGTTATTCATACCAGAGTAACCAGAGAGGATCATATATTTTTAAATATATAACTTTCTACAGGACTGAATATAATATCTTTATGTAAAAGTCTGGAGCCTCTGGGAGTATCCAGTATTTATAACATTACACAAACCAAAGGTCTCCATCACAGTGTTCATGAAATGCTGGGTTTATCCATCTCCTGGATCGGGCCTACGGAGGAGTGCTGAAGATTTCCCTGTGAGGGAGCTGCTGGTGAAGATCATAAGTCCTGCTTGATCTATGCGATGAGCTTCAGTCTTCCTGGTGTTTCTTAAATGATGCCTCTTTCAGTGGGTCAACAGAACTTCTGGCACAGGACATCTGTGATGAAAGAAAAGGAAGAAGTTTCTCCAAACCTCTGGACCCAGGAAACCCAGCTTGGTCCTGGTGGTCTCCTCACTAGTTTCTCTCCAGGGTGAATGTAGCTGTTGATATAATATGGACTCTATTATTAAATGAAAAGAACAAATTAGACTACACTACTGAAACGTTCTGCTGATGTTTTTAAAGTCTCCATGTTACCAGGCTGTAGAGGGCTCTGAAGATTTAAACAGTTTTAGATCCATTACACTCACAGTCTTATGTTAAAATCTCAAAGGACAGCATTATATTTTTGATATTAACAGTAACTCTGGGCTTCTGTAGAGTGTGCAGATGATCTCATCGCTGTCTAAAAATGGATAAAAACAAACATAAGAAGTGCTGAATCCTTCAATAACACAGACTATTAGAGTAGCAGGTGTGTAGCATCGCTAACTAGCTAGCAACAAGCCTCCAACACAGTGCGTATGCTAGCGGCTAATCTAGCAAATGAATTAACAACAAAGTGATTTTAGAACTATAAGATGATAAGCTGTGCATCTTTTTTTATAACAGTGACATGGTTGTATTTATCTTAATTAAAGGAGTCGTCAGTCGCGGTAAACAGCAAAAAAACTCGAGCAGCCGGGCTACCTAAAAAATGTAGGGGGGCGTGTTTGCGGTCATGTCCAGCGGGTGTGTGGGCGGGAGCGTTACACAGTCGCTCCACCTAAAGTCACTACTGCACAGACTCTGGCTCCAAATTTGCAAGATGGCAGCCTCCACAAGCGGGATATTTTGGCTTCATTTTTGCACAATGGTAGGAGGCGGAGTCGCGTCGTCCATGTTTTCTGCAGTCAATGCTCCATACACACGCACACAGACATGCACCTCACTTTTGCTGCTTAAAATAAACAGAAAAGTCAGCCCGAAACAAATTGTTCCCAAATGAAAAGTACAAGTCGTATTAACAAAATTCTTTCACCGTGAGCGGCAGCAATGTCTAGTCTACTGAATTCTCAGTTTTCATGCCTGTGGAGTTTATTATATGGACGTGGTGACAGTGTAAAGACAGCCTGTACTTCTGATTTTCAGACAAACTTTGTGAGACATTTTAACATTGGAGACTATGGAAGAGTTGGAGGGAGGAGGCTGTGCATTGGTGACATTTATGAAAGAACCATAACACCTATTACAATAATAAACACATTGGATGAAAGAGGACAGCGATGGCTACGTTTTGAGGGTAAAATCATACCTGTAGAGCAAACGCTGCGGACACAGCAGCAGTTTTAAGAAAAGATTTTAAGATTGATTTCTTTCCTCCTCTCACTCTACCAGTTGAGCTGTCTCACTCTAGCCCCAACATTCTGTCCCATACACACCCATTATAAACTCTGAAATGGCTGAAAAAACAGCATGAAACTTAAACTGCAACTGAAGAAAAAGTATAATTGATATTGAAAAGATAAATAAAAGTTGAATAGTTGAATGTCTTGGCTTCGTTTTAAAGTTTGAATGGTGGCTCTATGTCAACGTATGTGGAAGTAGTAAGAGTTTAAAAATGAGTAAGTTGAATGAGGATTTGAAGGGTCTCCCCATTGAAATACATGGGAAACTTTTGTTGAAAAAAGTTGAATAAAATTAAAAATATAAATGTTAAAAATGAGAAAAATAGAAGCAGTCATGTCCAAAAGAAGAGGAATCTAACGGTGTTTGAATGGTTTTGAAGGAGTTAGATGCCAAAAACGTACAGAATATATAATAATAAAGATTACAACAACAATACTGTGAATGCTTTTCAAGCATTCACACTAATAATTACACCATGACACCTCTGCCTTTCTAAATGGAGGGACAGTAACTGCGTGTGTATATGTAAGCGTGTAAAAACTGTAGATAATCAGATTAACAGTAACAGTATTTTGTCTCTATCGCCATTGTAGAAATTCATCTAATGTAAACAATAACGTGGCGCACAGGCACATACCCTTGACATCGTGTGACGAACTCCATATTCTTCGTCCACATGAAAACGCAAAAACTGAGTTTTCGCAAAATCGCCAATCTGACAGGAGTTTAAAAAAATCTCTGTTTCCGGTAATTAGAAACACCCTCCTGTGTTTTAAATGCACTTTAGAACAGCATGCAACAACACTACATATGAGCAGGCGGAGGGAGGTTTGGGGTCTTCATTCACCCCCTTTCTCTGTTAACCGTGGGGGCTGGGAGAAGGTGTTGGCCATCTGATTGGGGTCTGGGATGCGGGGCCTCCCTGCTACTGCAGATACGGGGGCGGTCAGCCCTGGGTCTAGGTGCGGTTTGCCCGTCTGGGGGCAAGGGTACCTGCACCTGGGGTATAGAGTATGTTTGGGGAGTGTGATTGTGTGTACAGTGTCTATCTCCACATTGGGTGACTGCTGAGTATTTGTTTATGTGTATATGGGGGTGGGAATGCACTTTTGTGTCTGTGTGTGCCTGTACATCTGTGTCTATATGTCAGGTCGGGTCATAGACTTTACCTCTCTGGGAACATCTCAGGCTCTCCGAGGTATGGAGGCCTATCTCCCCTCACCACACTCCCCGCCGGTGGCTGATGCCCTCAGACGTCGGTGCGTTCGTGGTTCTTGGTGTCTGGGGCTGGGCGCTCATGTATGGACCGGCTCACTCCTGGTGGCCGCTTGGCGAGGCCTGGCGCCTGTGGCCCAGCTGGGCCCCTTCTGGGGGGTGGGGGGCCTTCAGGCCTCTGGGCCTAGCCCTCGATCCTCTCTGACACAGCTGGCTGCCGGCAGAGCCCGCAACCCCCTCTGCCCTCTGCTCGGTGGCTGCTGGGTGACCCCTTGTCTGGGGCTCTCCTCAGCTCTTCCCAGGAGGGTGGCACGGTTGCCCCTCTGATCATCCTCCTTGGGTCCTCGTACTGTGGCGCCTCTGGATGTCTGGGGCCTAGATCTCCTCCATACCTGCTTCATGCCCTGGGGGACAGGGCTATGGCTCCCCACACTCCCTAGGAGATCGTTACATGGAGACCATGGATTATTGTGCGATCTATTGTATAATATAAAGCGCCTTGAGGCAACTTTTGTTGTGATTTGGCGCTATATAAATAAAATTGAATTGAATTGAATTGAATAGACCTTTTGAATACAAGCGTGCTGATCCACACAGGTGTACACACAGGTGTTCACAGACACAAACTACACCTTTTTTGGCCGCTACCTCAAAGCACATTGTGCGCTGTAGATCTTGCGTACTGCACAATAATATTTAATATTTAGTATCTACTGTTATTCACAGTTAGCTAGTTTATTGTGATGGTGTTGTATTTATTAGGTTGCTCTTTTTTGTTTGTTTTCTCTTCTGTTTTTTTCTTCTCATGACAGGTGTTCCAGGTGATTTTTTTTCTTCCCCCCTTTCTCACTATCTCTTCTCCCCTCTGTTTTTCTTTCTCTCCCTCTATTTCTTTCATTCCTTCTTTCTCCCTGTCCTATTCCCCAGTCATGTCTGTCCCGTCTGTAACAACTGAAAATAAAATAAAATAAATACATAATTATAATAAAGGTTAAAAAAAAAGAAAGAAAGAAAGAAACGCCGTTTACGTGTGGACAAAGGTCCAAATGCATAAAAAAAGCAGAGTTTCCAAAAATACCTGTGTAGATGTGGACATAGTGTAAAAGAGTTAGTAGTTTATTTTATGGCTACCTGTAATTTATTGCAGTTTACTTTTATTTGTTTAATTGTTTACTAAATGTTTGAGGTGTGAATAAACTGCAATGGAGAACAAAAAGTGGGTGTGTGTGGTTGGAGGATGTATTTGTGATTGGGGGGGGGGGGTCTTGTAAAACAAAGGGGGGCCTGACAAAAAAAGTTTGAGAACAACTGCCATAGAGGGATCTTTGAATTTTAAAAATAATCCTAAAAACCATCCTGGCCAAGTTTCATGCAACTAGAATCAAAAATCAAAAAATGAGCAAAATCCACATTTAGGGTAACAGGGTACTAGGAGGGATAGTCAGGGACATTGTAGCTGCTGCTTGATTTTTATACAAGGACACCTCCTGGCAGTGTGAGACCATGAGTTCGCCTGTTGTTAGCAGCCAGAAGCACACACTATTTTCTCATAATGGCGGAGTATTCAGGAACAACAAGCCACGTCTCCCTGTCTAATCATTCCTTTCCTGTTTACAGGTTAGTATTGTGTCCAAAATAGACCACAAAAGTGGTGTGTATATATATTGTGTAGATTAGTCATTTAAGGTCAGAAACAGAAATAACACAAAACTGTTGAGTCTTGTACATTAGTCTATTTTTTAAATGCTTGTTTACTGCTTTAGCAGCATGCTATTGGTAGCGTGTCAGTTTGCATCACACACCTTCAATGTTCTGTAATGTTGCCGACTGGCTCCACCTTTATCGTGTATTATTATACTTCCTTCTTTTTTGCCATAAAGTGTTTACTCAAATTCAGTGCACATTTTAAGATGGTGATGATTATGCCATTCTTTATGTGAGATATCTTTGGAAAAAGTAAACAAAGAGTTGTATACTAAAAAGGTTAAAAAATAGTGCATGAGTATGAAGTGGAATAAATATTGGTGGAGCATTCAGGAATGACAAGCCATGTCTCCCTGTCTAGCCCTGTACCTGCAACATGTACAAGAGCAAGTTCTCAGTTCCCATCTCTATTTATGAATGATATTGTTCAATTGTGTGTTTTTTCTATCCAGGTATGCTTTAACTGCACTGGCAGCATGTTTGGGGTAATTGCTGTGCTGAAAAAGGAAATTGTTAGCAATTACATGCTTCCCAGATGGCATTGCATGGTGGTTTAAAATCTGATTGTGGTTTTTTGTGTTTGTGTTTTTGTGTTTCCCTATCTTAAAAATGGTTCCTTGACAATAAGTCTTCCATTAGGACCATTTTGATGAGGCTTTAGCAAATAGTAGATTGATCAACCGAAGGGCCAGATGCAATCTCAGCTTCTGGGTCTGCGGTCCTTTGCTGGATTTTTTCCCTGTTTCTTAAGGGCAGCTAGTTATAGATATTTTATTGATTATTTTCAGGCCTGCCACTTTCTTTGTACAATATGTTGAGATATGTTAAGTTGAAGCTCAAAGGTCTTTGGAAAAAAACGTACTGGTACAAACATACTATTTAATGCTTGTCAATTTGAGCTATCCATGTCATTTCATTCATCCATCCATCCATCCATCCATCCATCCATCTTCTTCCACTTATCTTGGGCCGGGTCATGGGGGCAGCAGCCTAAGCAGAGAAGCCCAAACCTCCCTCTCCCCAGCCACCTCCTCCAGCTTGTCCAGGCCAGCCAAGAGATGTAATCTCTCCAGCATGTCCTTGGTCTGCCACGGGGCCTCCTCCGGGTGAGACATGCTTGGAACACCTCACTCAGGAGGTGCCCAGGGGGCATCCTTGTCAGATGCCCGAACCACCTCAACTGGCTCCCTTTAATGAGGAGGAACAGCGGCTCTACACTGAGCCCCTCCCGGATGGCCGAACCTCTCACCCTATCTCTAAGGGAGAGGCAAGCCACCCTTCAAAGGAAGCTCTTTTCCGCCGCTTGTATCTGCGATCTCGTTCTTTCGGTCACTACCCACAGCTCATGACCATAGGTGAAGGTGGGGACGTAGATCAATCGGTAAATTGAGCGTTTTGCTTTTACGTTCAGCTCTCTCTTCACCACGACGGACCGGTGCAGCATCTACATCACTGCAGCCGCAGCACCAATCTGTCTGTCGATCTCCAGCTCCCTTCTCCCAACACTCGTGAACGAGACTCCAAGATACCCCATGAACTCCTCTACTTGGGGCAGGAACTCATCCCCAAACCGGAATGGGCACTCCAACCTTTTCCGGCTGAGAACCATGGCCTCAGATTTGGAGATGCTGATCCTCGTTCCCGCTGCTTCACACTCGTCTAAGAACCATTCCATTGCGAGCTGGAGGCCATCACCTGATGAAGCCAACAGCACCACATAATCTGAGATGAGATTCTGAGGCCACCTAAGTAAAAGCCCTTCGCCACTTGGCTGTGCCTACAAATCCTGTCAATAAAAATTATGAACAGAATCTGTGACAAAGGGCAGCCCAGGCAGCGTCCATCACCCACTGGGAACGAGTCCGTTATTGCCAGCTAAGCTCTTGCAACTGTTGAATATGGATTGAATGGCCCGTAGCAATGGGCCAGACACTCCATACTCCTGCAGCACCTCCCACAGGACACCCCGAGTCGAATGCCATCTCCAAGTCCACAAAACACATGTAGACTGGTAGGACAAACTCCCATGTGCCCTCAAGTATCCTCGAGAGGATAAACAGCTGGCCGAGTGTTCCGCGACCAGGACGGAAACCGCATTGTTCCTCCTGTATCCGAGGTTTGACTTATGGACGGACTCTCCTTTCCAGCACCCTGGCATAGACTTTCCCAGGGGGGCTGAGGAGTTTGATCCCCTGTAGTTGGAACACACCCTCCGGTCCCCCTTTTTAAAAATGGGGACCACCACCCCAGTCTGCCAGTCCAGGGGTACCACCCCTGATTTCCGCGCAACATTGCAGAGGCGTGTCGGCCAGGACAGCCCTACAACATTTAGAGCTTTCAAGAACTCATGGTGGACCTTATCCACCCAAAGGGCTCTACCACAAAGGAGTTGTTTAACTGCTTCAGTGACCTCACCCCCGGAAATTGGCGAGTCATCCCCCTCATCCCCAGATTCTGCTTTCTCCATGGAAGACGTGCCAGTGGGATTAAGGAAGTCCTCGAAGTATTCTTTCCATGCCAGACAATTTTCTCAGTTGAAGTCAGCAGCGCTCCACCGGTACTATACACAGTACAGGTAGAGCACCGCTTTCCACTCCTGAGTCGCCTGACGGTTTACCAGAATCTGTTGGTACCTATCAGCTGCCTCCGAAGTCCAACAGGCTAACCAAGCCTGATAGGACTCCTTCAGCCTGGTGGCTCCCTTCACCTCTGGTGTTCACCATTTCATTCGGGGGTTACCACCACGAGAGGCACCAACCACCTTGCAGCCGCAGCTCAGTGCACCAGCTTCATTAATGGAGATGCTGAACATGATCCATGCGGACTCTCTTTACCCGGGTGTCCAAAACATATGGCCACAGGTCTGGTGATACGATTACAAAATTGATCATCGACCTGCGGCCTAGAGCGTCCTGGTGCCACGTGCACTTATGGACACTCTTATGTTCGAACATGGTGTTCAGTAAGGCCAAACTGTGGTTTGCGCAGAAGTCCAATAACAAAACACCACTCGGGTTCATATCAGGGAGGCCATTCCTCCCAATCATGCCCCTCCAGGTCTCACTGTCGTTACCGATGTGAGCATTGAAGTCTCCTATTAGGACAACAGAGTCTCCAGGTGGAACACCTTCCAGCACCCCACCCAGGGACTCTAAACAGGCAGCGTACACTGAGCTGCCACTCGGCGCATAAGCGCAAATGACAGTCAGGACCTTTTCCCTGACCCGTAGGTGCAGGGAACAAACCCACTCATCCACTGGGAAGAACCCCAACGTACAGGCAGCAAGCCGAGGGGATATTAGAATACCCACGCCAGCCCGCCGCCTCTCGCCAGGGGCAACTCCAGACTGAGACAGAGTCCAGCCCCTGTCTAGAAGACTGATTCCAGAGCTCAAGCAGTGCGTTGAGGTGAGCCCAACTATATCTAGCCAGTACCTCTCAACCTCATGCACCTCCATGTCCCAGTTGCCAGTCTGGGTAGCTGGGTATCAGTCCGCCAGGGCCTCCGCTCCTGGCCGCCGCCCGGCACACAATGCACCCGACCCCTACGGCACCCATCCTGCAGGAGGATGGGCCCATGTCCTGGCTCCTGGAATTGAACCAGTACCTATTCATTCAGTAGATAATCTTCAGTAATTTTTACCTGTGCCTCAATAAGTTTTTTAAAAAGGCTCTGGAGATGATCAGAGTTTGATGCAAAAGAGTGTTATTCAGTAAACCAGTCTTGTGAGCAAAAGACCCATTTTCAGGCAAATTTGACCAATTTTAAATCACGTTAAGGATTATTGTGGGCTGGTTACAAGAACTTTTGATCACATCACACCTGCCATACAACAGCTGAACTGGCGCAATGCAGTGTCAAGCTTTCCAAGTGTAAAGCTTGTTTGTTAAGCTTCTTTCAGCTTTTGAAATCTTCTACTTTCATGCATTTGATAAGTTTAAGTTAAACACAACAAAATTATTATCCCCTGCTGATTTGTCCTGTAGGTTTTAATTGATCAACTTAATTGTACATGTAATGTTCTGCAAATCACTAGTGAAGTACATTTATATTGATCTATTGGAGAATGTAAACAGTAGATTTAAAAACCCATTTATTTAAGTAAGAGTAGAACACTCAATCGACCAGATGTTTTATGAAATCAACATTAGAAAAATAAAGCAATACATTTGTACGAATTTTACTTGGGTTTGATAGCTACAGACAGGTTAAGGAAAGACTTTGTTTTGGTCTTTTAATTTAAGTTAAAAACACACACAATTATTTGTTTTACTCCTTACCAGGTCAGTCAGAGGTGAGCAGCAGCAGTGGGGAGCCTGAACCTTCTGGCTATTACTACCAGGGTGTATGGCGAGCTCTAGATGGCACCACAGTTCATCAGTTCAACACTTCCTCAGCCATCACTCAGTGTCTGAAAGGAAAGGTGATCCATATGTATGGAGACTCCACAATGAGGCAGTGGTTTGAGTACCTTAATGCATCACTACCAGGTAGCATCTCTGCAAACCCTTCTGGAAACCAACATTATGTTATTCACACTATTTTATTTATGTATCTTGACTTATTCCCTTTGGAATTCTTTTAGATCTAAAGGAGTTTAACCTGCATAGCCCCAAGTCTATCGGACCTTTAATGGCCCTGGACTATGCAAACAATATCTTTGTGACACACCGCGCCCACGGTCCTCCTCTGCGTACTGTCAATGTCCCATCCATGGAGCTGCATTATATTGCCAATGAGTTGGACAATGTGGTTGGAGGTAGTAACACTGTAGTAGTTTTTGGCATCTGGGCACACTTTGACAATTTCCCTATTGAGTTCTACATCCGCCGACTGATGTCCATCCGCAGGGCAGTGGTAAGGCTACTGTCCAGGGCTCCAGGCACTGTGGTTGTCATTCGGACTGGAAATCCCAAATCTTTTACACCCTCTGGTGCATTTGTCAACAGCGACTGGTACACTTTTCAGCGGCTAAAGGTACTCAAGGCTGTGTTCAAAGGCTTGAATGTCCATCTGGTCCATTCCTGGGAGATGGTTCTGGCCCATCACCTACCACACAACATGCACCCACAACCTCCAATTATCAAGAACATGATTAATGTTCTTTTATCCTACATATGTCCTCAAAAGGTTGGATAGATGTGTTTCAGCAGTCCATGCAGACACATCTCATATATAATATGTCTGCTTCAACTTCACAGGAGCAGTTTATGGAGGCACATCATCTTAATAACTTTTTTGTTATTACAACAAAAATAAAATTGAAAAAGGGGGGGGGGGGATGTAAAGCTGACATATTCCAATGTTTTCTAAAGAGGGGAAGCACCTGACAATTTATGCTGTCTCTAAGTGTGATTTTATGTAATTATATTTGAGCAGGTCAACCAATTACATCAGTCTGTCTTTCACAGGCTGTGGGCAATCAACATAACTCTGGTGCTGTCCATCTAGCTGGTTATTATAGTTGACTGCCAGCCTTCAATTTGTTTCTTGATTTTGCAAATTTTTGTAATTCCTTGGTTGAAAATACCTTGAACACTTTCTTGTTTTGTTTTTACATTGGACATTGCTTGGAAAACCAAAGTGAAGTTTTTTCCCGTTCACTGAACTAGCTAATTTATATTTGAAAAGTATTTGAAAAGGGTCCTGTGACTGTGGTGCATGAATCATTTGTGGGGTTTGATTTGAGTTAATGAGTTAAAAAGTACACATATACATACTGATTATTGTTTCACTAGCTTGTCACTTATTAGCAGACCTGAAGTTAAATAAATAAAAATGATTTTGAAAAAAAAAAAAAAAAATTTTCATTTTATTTTTGTTTTATTTTCAAAGGGCTGTGAGTGCTATTAGCACTTTGCCCACCAATAAAGGGCACTGGGAGGTACCACACAGGAGCATCAGTTTTGCAGTTAACCTAACAGAAGTAACAAATGCAGTAGCTGCTACCCACTCCTACCCACTCATGAGCGGAGGCCCTGGTAGACCGATCCCCGCCTACCAAGACTGGCAATTGAGACATGGAATGTAAGCTCTCTGATAGGGAAGGAGCCTAAGTATCCTAGTATCCCCTCAGCTTGCTGCCTGTACGTTGGAGTTTCTCCCAGTGGACGAGAGGGTTTGTTCCCTGCGCCTTCGGGTTAGGGAACGGGACCTGACCGTCATCTGCGCTTATGCGCCGAGTGGTGGTTCACAGTATCCAGCCTTCTTTGAGTGCCTGGGTGGGGTGCTGGAGGGTGCTCCGCCTGGGGACTCTGTTTTCCTACTGGGAGACTTAAATGCTCACATCGGTAACGACAGTGAGACCTGGAGGGGCGTGATTGGGAGGAACAGCCTCCCTGATCTGAACCCGAGCAGTGTTTTGTTGCTCGAAAAACGTGAGTTTGGCCATAATGAACACCATGTTTGAACATAAGAGTGCCCATAAGTGCACGCGCACCAGGACATTGACCTGCGTCAATCCATCATTGACGCAGGTGAATGATGGATTTTGTAATTGTATCACCAGACCTGCGGCCATATGTTCTGGACACTCACCTAAACATATAGTGAAGGTGTGCTGGGAACGCCTAGCAGAGGTCCTAGTCTGCAAGCTCTTCAATGCACACCTCCAGCAGAGCTTCAACAGCATTCCAAGGGAGACTGGGAACACTGATTCCGAATGGACCATATTTAGCACCTCCATTGCCAAAGCCATTGCACTGAAGAAGGAGTCCTATCGGGCTTGGCTAGCCTGTGGGACATTGGAGGCAGCTGATAGGTACCGACAGGCCAAGCGGAATGCACCTCAGGCATTGGCTGAAGCAAAAACTCGGGTGTGGGAGGAGTTCGGAGAGGCCATGGAAAAAGACTTTTGGACTGCCTCGAAGAGATTCTGGCAAACCGTCAGGCAACTCAGGAGGGGAAAGCAGTGTTCTACCTGTACTGTGTATAGTGCCGGTGGAGTGCTGCTGACTTCGACTGAGAAAACTGTCTGGCGCTGGGAGGAATACTTCGAAGACCTCCTTAATCCCACTGGTACATCTTCCGTGGAGGAAGCAGAGTCTGGGGATGAGGGGGATGACCCGACAATCTCTGGCAGCGAGGTCACTGAGGCAGTTAAACAACTCCTTGGTGGCAGAGCCCCTGGCGTGGAAGAGGTCCACCCTGACTTCCTGAAGGCTCTGGCTGTTGTAGGGCTGTCCTGGTTGACACGCCTCTACAATGTTGCATGGAGATCAGGGGCGGCACCTCTGGATTGGCAGACAGGGGTGGTGGTTCCCTTTAAGAAAGGGGACCGGAGGGTGTGTTCCAACCACAGGGGGCTCACACTCCTCAGCCCCCCTGGGAAGGTCTATGTCAGGGTGTTGAAAAGGAGAGTCCATCCATTAGTCGAACCTCGGATACAGGAGGAACAATCCGGTTTCTGTCCTGGTCGTGGAATACTGGGCCTTTATCCTCTCAAGGATACTTGAGGGTGCATGGACGTTTTCCCAACCAGTCTACATGAGTTTTGTGGACTTTGAGGGACACATTCAATTCAATTCAATTCAATTCAATTTTATTTATATAGCGCCAAATCACAACAAAAGTCGCCTCAAGGCACTTCATAGGTACAGAGAAAAACCCAACAATCATATGACCCCCTATGAGCAAGCACTTTGGCGACAGTGGGAAGGAAAAACTCCCTTTTAACAAGAAGAAACCTCCGGCAGAACCAGGCTCAGGGAGGGGCGGCCATCTGCTGCGACTGGTTGGGGTGAGAGAAGGAAAACAGGATGAAAGACATGCTGTGGAAGAGAGACAGACGTTAATAACAGATATGATTCAATGCAGAGAGGTCTATCCGGTTGTTCAGTCTGACGTCACTGGCCGTGTCTGGGCCTAAACTCCGCTGCAGGTCCATATATCAAACGATCACTGTGGCATTACTGAGAGTTGAAAAACTGTCTAAAGTCTTTCATCTTTAATAAAATCATCAGTGTTCTGCTCTACCAGGTGTAACAATTGAGTTTAACATCCAGGCATCCATGAAAATGGAATTTATGACATTTAACGGCGTTAGAAGTTAGCAGGAAGTTAGCTCGCTAGCTTCTATCTAAATACAATATAGCATGTCCTGACTGCGGGGTTTTGGAAACAAATTCAAAAGTACAGCTCTGCTATCACTTCCAACATAAATGAAGACAGAAAACTAAACAGCAGTGACGTTTGTAGGGTTACTGAAGTTTGGCTAGCTGGTATATAATGATGTGCTACGTGACCGCTAGCGACACAGCTATGTTCGCATAATATAACATCCAATATTGAGTTAGCAGGATGCCACACACACCGAGCCGACAGGTTAGCAGATGACTCCGGCAAGACCAGAGGTGGAGGTTTGTGCATTTATATTAACAATGCTTGGTGCATGAACTCCACTACTACTGAGAGTCACTGCTCACCTAATGCGGAGTTTTTAATGGTCAAATGCAGACCTTATTATCTCCCCAGAGAGCTCACTTCGATCATACTCACTGCAGTATATATCCCCCCCCGACGCTAATGCTAGGTTGGCCATGAAAGAACTTTCTGCAGCCATTAACAAACACCAGAATAAACACCCCGAGGCTGCTTTTATTGTTGCTGGCGACTTCAACCACACCAACTTAAAGACAGTCCTCCCCAGATTCCACCAACATGTCTCCTGCCACACCAGAGGAGACAAGACTTTAGACCATGTTTATTCCAACTTGGCTGGAGCCTACAAAGCAACACCCCTCCCCCACATTGGACAATCGGACCATCTCTCCCTGTTCCTCACACCCAGGTATTCACCACTCATCCAACGTGTGAAACCTGCTGTGAGGACAATTAAAGTGTAAATATTTATATACAAATATTCAACTATACCAGAATTAAACCAGGTCTAAATAAAAAAAAAAGGAGTCAGTATCACTACAAAGATTACCCACAGTGGTCCTCATACCACAGTTTGATATCAGCAAACACCGAGAGCATACATTGATATGACACCACAGCCATGCTATCATTGCTAACACTGATAACAGCATAAATTGAATTAAATCAGGACTTGATGAGAACTGTCGAGTATCACTAGAAATATTATAAACAGTCGTCTCCATACCACAGTTTGCTTTCAGTAAACACCGACGGCATTCACTGTTAGCATACCACAGCCATGTTAGCAGTGTATAAATGATAGTTCAGCATATATTAGCACAGGTATCAATAAAGGACTACCGTATTAAACACTTTTACTAACCTCAGGCAGATGGACAGGCGCTCTGCAGGTGGGATTGAGCGCCTGTAGTTGGTGTCTAGGCGGGCGATTCTGGGACCGACACGGGACAGCAGGTCCTCAAACTGGGCGAGTGAAAGACGGTGATATCGCTGAAATTGGCCGTCATCCAGGCGCAGCTCCTCGAGCAAGTGGTGAAACTCACCAAACTGCTCACGCCTCTGGAGGACCTGATGGACCCAGGTACAGCGAGGACGTCCTTAATGCCGCTGCTCTGCTCTCCACAGTAAATAGAGAAGGGAGGCTCTCTCTTCAAGCGCTAGCTCGACAGCTGCCATCTAGCAAAGATACCGTCTGGCACAACTTCCTCCCACATTTCCGGTTCACGCGCGTCAAAATATGCCATTTTGAGGCGCGATGGATTTTTCTTGGACACGCGTCGAGGTGCGAATGTGCACGCGTCAAATTAGGGGCGTTTGGGGCATTTTCGCTTGCGTCTATCGCGTTCGGTGTGAACACACCGTAATAATGGCTGCGCAACTTCAGTGTAATGGGGCATCCATGATCGACAAAAGTTTAGCAACCCTAGAAATTGCATCATGTGTTTCTTTGTCACTGGCCTAGGTGCTGCCAAAATAGCTGTTTTCCTCTCTGGATGTATGCTTTTCCCTGCAGCACTAAGCAGATGTCCTAAAAATTTCACTTCTGTCTTTACCCACTGTAGCTTTGAAAGTGAGGCCTTGTTACCTGTTTCAGCTAAGTGAGTTAGCAATGTCAATGATACGTTCCTACAGTTCTGCTCTGAATTGGATGCAATTAAAATGTCATCGACATAAACCAACATCTGCGAATGTGATGGAACTACAAAATCAGACAGACAATTTGTAATATTCTGTGTGAAGATTGTAGGACTATCACAAAAACCTTGCGGCAATCTGGTGTATGTGTATTTTTTGCCTTGATACGTGAAACCAAACCAGCCTTGTGAATTCTCATGCACTGGTATGGAAAAGAAAGCATTACTTAAATCTACCACAGTGAAGTGTGTCTTGTCCGGCTTAAGCTGATTTAACAAGGTGTGGGGGTCGGGGACGCATGGAGCTATACTCTCCACTGCCTGATTTACAGCTCTTAAGTCTTGAATCATGCGCCATGACTGTGAATCAGCCTTTCTAACTGGGAAGATTGGTGTGTTACATACTGCCTGTTGAGCTTCAACTAGTATCCCTGCTTTAATCATATCCTCTGTTACTGGTTTAATGCCTTCCACTGCATCAGGCTTCAAGGGATATTGCTTCACTCTTGGCCTAAAAGACATTTTGGGCTTTATTACTACTGGACTCGCTGTGGTCATTAACCCCACATCAGTCTTCCCAGTAGACCAGAGCTTGGGACTTGGGACCTGTTTAAGCTCCGGGTGTCAAAAGATTTCAGGATTTTGGGATTTTTATTATGTTATGCTTAAAAGTACGTTTCTTTATCTAAATATGTTTGCTCTTTCAGTATTAAGCTTAAATGGGGAAGTTACACTTAAATGGGGAAGTGCAGACTCAACAGGAAGCCTGCACAGTTCTATTTTATCTCTTCCTGTACGTCTCTGAGAATGCTATGAATAAAAAGGCTGACAACTATTGCACGGGGCGAGTCTCCCTGAGTCTCACCCGTGTACACGTTAAACCTGTCTGAGCGTTTTTATTCCGACCTGAGTTGCAATACAGGAAAACTCCTGACATTTTTTGGTCCTTCGAGCCGGATGGGACACAGCGCTTTTGTGTGACCCCACAGGAAAGCCTCATTGAGTCCTGCCGTCGTGAGAAGCCCGCGCTGAAGTCTGTCGACAGCTCCTGTCCAGGTACAGGATAAAGTCCAGAGACGTGAATTCGGGTTCTGGCCGGCGTTCTTATAAGTGGTCCACGGCGGTGGGGGTCGATGAGGTAAACCTGAGAGACCGGCAGTGAATCAGCAACCAGGTGAATATTAACACTCAGACACCTCGCGTAAAACGTCTAGGCTCGGCTCGCCCAGAGGGGTTGGTAGCATTCCTAAAAGTAAACGCTCGCCTGAAAAAGGGGCTGGAAGCTATTTTAGGGGGCATTCCTAAAAGTAAACGCTCGCCTGAAAAAGGGGCTGGAAGCTATTTTAGAAGGGTTTCTAGAAGTAAACGCTCGCCTGAAAAAGGGCTGGAAGCATTTTTAGATAAACCTCGTCCATAAAACGTAGTACGCGTTGAAAAGGTATTGTTGTTGTTTTATTTTTGTTGGTGGAATAAGTTGATTTTACAGCACAATAAGGAGGCTGAACTATTCCACTGTTTTGTTTGCTGTTGGCCACCCAAGTACTGGTGAAAAGAGAGAAACAGGTCGTGTTTCATCACGTAAAGATGACACCGCTTTCAAGAATAGCTTGAAAGTAGAAGGCCGTGTCAACTACCTCTCTCGATTCTCGTGCCAGAGAAGGTGCCGCAGTTGTGTAGTTGTAAAGGATTAAAATGGGTAATGAAGCTTCAAAACTCACTGCTGACGAGCAGTGGTTAGAAAAGAAATGTCCAGGTGCCGGACAAATTAGTGCATAAAGATGGAGAAATCCAAAGAGAACCTAAATGTCCCACGTGGGAGGGAAACTATAAGAAACCCTCCAAGCAGAAATAAATACTGAAAAGGATGCTAAAAAGAAATCAAAGCGTACACAAGAGTTGTATTTTAAAGCATGGAAAGAGGAATGAAGTGGAATAAACAAAAGGTTAAATTAAGGTTAACTTAAATTAAAGCAGAGCTTATCTAGTGATAAGCATGATAATAGGAGATAATAGGAAGGTTAACAACCTGTAAACTGGTATTAACAATGAAACATAGTTGGCATGACGACCGTGCCTAGAATGAATAGAATGCATGAAACCAGATAATTCACACGAAAATATATCAAATAAAAAGAGAGATGCATAAGGTATATTAAGGCTGTGTCATTGTTCAGCCAAGGAAAAGCAAATGTCTCCAGCTTGGGAAGGTGTGAAGTTGCAGATTCGCACAGACCCGTGATGGATACATAATAAAATATAAACTAACAAACTATAGTATATTAGTAGTGAAGCAGTGTATTGTAATATACTATTGCTGTTATAAAAAAGGAAAAACAATACAATGATAACATTAATAATGACATACTATTAATAAGAAGAGGCACCTCAGTCAGTTATGATGCGAGGTGGAAGATTGTTAAAAGTAGTCTGATTCAAGCTTAAGGTTTGCTCAAACTCAGTACAATGATATATGAGATGAAGAAAATAAGGAATTAACTACACTAATCAGGTGCATAGAGACACTTGACCTGCTTGTAAACCTGTCATCTTAGATGAGACTTTGTTATAATGAAGACCTATACTAACAACTAATGAGCCAAACCCTGTATACAACAGCTACAAGATTGAGAAGCTGAATTAAATAAATATGTGGACACTACCAAGCTAATGAGGAGCGGTGACGCGCATGGAGATGCTGGTTTTGCTTACTACAATTGTATAAATAGAGTTTGAATTCTGTGGATGTACAGTGAGTGACCTCTATATATCTTGAAAAGCATATCTGAAATACTCGCATGGAAGCATATTTTGAGTGATTTTGACTTTGAGTAGTAGGTTTTGAGTGATTGGGTGTGATCTGTACAAAAATAATAAAGAATTAGTAAGTATAACACTACAAAGGTTCATAGTGGAGTGAGTGAACAAGTGGACGTTTGAGAGAAAAGGCAGTGTGTGTGATGATTCCTGATGTCTGAAAGAGCTCAATTTAAAAGTGTGTGTGAAATAAAGGTGTATTGTTTTTAGATCAAGAGATTTAGATTGTTTTTAGTAGAATTAGAGAGGGTTTTTAGACTATAAATACAATGAAAGACAGAGTCTGCAGAAACAGGAAATGTGTGCCTGTCGGTGACAGGAAACCGTGTGTGTGTGAGGAGATAGGTTGAATTTAGAACTCAGTGATATGATGCATGAATTAAACCTTATTGCAATAAATACTTGCAATGAAGAAAGCAGCTTACACTCAATTAATATGAACGCAAAGCCTTGATGATGCCATAGGCGATTTGTTTTGTTTTTGTTTGTTTGCTTAGTAAGTTTGGAAAACAAATTTGTGATCATACTTGTGGATCACAGTGACACATAATGATTTGGGCATATGATTTGCTGATGCCTAGTTTTAGAGCTGTGAGCTATGAGCTTACACTGTCACACATCAGAATTGCTGTATGCTGTATCACGCGCTGACCTTCACAGCACCCCACAGGCTGGTGTCGTTGATATCTTTGTAGACGGTTCAGCGTCCAAAAGTAGCCTTGGGCGGAACTGTGTAGGTTATGCGGTAACCACAGTAGACACAATTTTAGAAGCAAAAGCACCAACTTCCTCACACTCTGCACAGAGTGCAGAACTCACAGCTGTCATACGTGCCTAACCCAACTGCAACATGGAAAGCTTTTGAAGGCACTGTTGGAAGTGTTTATATTGCCAAAACAGTTAGCATTTTGTTCAGAGGTCACTGAAGGCAATAACTTCGCAGACCAAAGCCGCAAAAGCAGCAGCACAACAAACTATAGACACATTAATGTCTGACTCCTCAATGCAAATACCACTTGATGTGCTTATAAACGAACAGAAAGCTGCACCAACTACAGAACAATAGAAGTGGTTAAAAGGTGGAGCACAGCTAGAAGGTGGTTTGGTGACTTGTAATAGCAAACCAATACTACCAGTCCCTACACATATCAGCAGCATTATTGTCAACAGGAGGGGGGGTAGGAGTGGTAGATAAAATTTCGGAAATTTGTCGGAACATGCATGATTTGCCAAAAACATAATGCACATAATGCACACCACCTCATCCTTTTCATACAATCCACATGGGTTTTATTGAGCTAAATGAATGCCACTAGAATACGCTCTAGTGATCATAGACGTGATCTCAAAATGGCCAGAAATCTATCCAGTAAAAAAGCAGATGCCAGTAGCAAAATGTTTGTGCAACCATTTTATTTCAATATATGGCATCCCCACTCTGATAAGATCAGACAATGGGACACATTTTGTTAATGAAGTAATCAGTAAAGTCTCTGAAGCACTAGGAAATAAAACAGAGACTGAGAAAATGCATGGAAGAAACTTGAAAATAAAGAGATTGTTCTAAACAACTCTCCAGTATCTTGCAGGTTGAAACCAGGTGATTGGATCCTGATCAAAGTACTCCAAAGGAGAAATTGGAGTTCACCAAGGTGGGAAGGTCCTTATCAAGTGCTACTCACCACACCTACTGCCTGCAAAATATCAGAAAGACCGCCCTGGATCCATCAAAGCCACTGCAAAAAAGTGAGTGACAACCTAAACGTTTAGACGCCGACACCCCTAACTCCTGTATGGTGGTCTATTGGTGGAGGGAGGGCTGATCGGGTATACGAGCCTTCTTCTTCTTGCCAGTAGTCTACTCATCAGAGGTCACAGGTGTGTCTGGTCATCATGAAGACACTCGTCCTCCTAGTGGCTAATGTTGCACTCCTGGTGAGTTTCTTAACACTCACCCGAAAGAAAGAAGATGAACAACGCATGGTATCGATATATACATGACAGCACACCCAGAAAGGACTGCTATGTTTGCTCCTATATGCCCCCAACGACACAATACGCCACCTTGTATGCGAAGGGAATGGACATAATTCAGGCAAAGTGTGCCGCAAGCTACGCCAGCCGTGGGCATCAATTCCAGGGAATCGTGGTCAACCATGAGGAACCTCTCCAGATAGGACGAAATGGCACATGTGACGAATGGTTCTGGGTTGACCTGAAAGTGAAGCACAGAAGTAAGGCTAAATCATTCCCAGTCTTTCTTGAAAACAATGGGAATTTGAGCCAAAGCCCATGCTACCGCCAAGAGAACGGATCCACGCCAATGGGAAACCACCAACTGCAAAGCAGTACAGACACATGCTCCTGGAGGGCCCGTGAAGAGCAGCAACATCTCAAATGACACCTTCTGCGTGCAAGGGATGGCCTGGGATATCCTTCCTGGGAATTGGACAGGTCAGTGCGCTCCCATTTTCATATCTGACCACACTTTCAAGATAACCATGGACGCCACGTCAACTTCAACGTCAACAACAAGGAAAAGACGAAGCACCCCAGACCTCAAGCAGCATGATTCCATATGGGGTTCCGATGTCCCAGAGGAATTTAAACTTTGGACTGAAAGACAAAAGGTTCTGAATGCTTCATGTAAATTCAACGACGAATGGGATCAGGAGATTGACGCTCTGTGCATTGCAGTAATGCAACACAGGGTAGCATTGGACATAATTCTCGCCGAGAAAGGAGAATTCTCTTTAACAACACATGTTGCACATACATTCCAGATAATGTGCACTCACCGAACATGACTGATGCTCTGAAAACACTCAGACAACTTCGGGATGCACAACAATGAGACTATGCCGCAAACACAGAAGACTGGCTTACGTGGCTTTTAAGCGGCTCTTGGAAGTCCCTGCTGATTAAAGGACTTGTTTTTGTTGGTGTTATAATACTGTTATTCTGCTTCAATTCATGCTTACATCACCCTATCACAGAATGATGAAGATGATAATGAGACAGACACTTGGATATAACATACTCACAAAACCCACTATTTTATGATGTCTTGGCTAAAAATGTCTACAAGTGGCCATAGACTGATGCACTGTTAGTGGTTGCTATGTACATATATAGAAGGAAAGATCAAACAACAGGTGGGAATGTCAAAAGATTTCAGGATTTTGGGATTTTTATTATGTTATGCTTAAAAGTACGTTTCTTTATCTAAATATGTTTGCTCTTTCAGTATTAAGCTTAAATGGGGAAGTTACACTTAAATGGGGAAGTGCAGACTCAACAGGAAGCCTGCACAGTTCTATTTTATCTCTTCCTGTATGTCTCTGAGAATGCTATGAATAAAAAGGCTGACAACTATTGCACGGGGCGAGTCTCCCTGAGTCTCACCCGTGTACACGTTAAACCTGTCTGAGCGTTTTTATTCCGACCTGAGTTGCAATACAGGAAAACTCCTGACACCGGGTGATCGCTGACATCTGCAACATATCATTCTGCTGTGTCATTCTCACCCCCCTCTAAGTGTGTTTGTGGTGTAGTATGTGTCACCCATCCCAGCTTTTTATGAAAGATGCTGTGCTGCATGTCTGTCTCCCAACCCCCTCCAGCTTGCTGCCACATTCCAACACTCTCCCCCTGTCTCACCAAAGATGCTAAGTCTGTCCACTCAGCTGTGCCACTCTTTGTCAGTGAAATATGTGGTGTCTGCCCTGTAAAAAGTTGTTGTGCAGCTTCAGAAAGGATCACACTACATCCAGCCATGGTTTCACCATCAGTATATACTGCTTTTATGGTGATTCTCTGTGGCCCTAATTTCAGCACTTTATCTGTGTAGGCCTCATCAGGCCCAGGTGTGGTCTTAAATCTCATTGTGACATGCAAGTCTTCTGGCGCCTGTGTGTTGTGGCTGGTTGTCAACATTTCCTCAGCTGCAGCTAACAGTTTACAGTTTATTTGATCAGGTCTGGAGGCCGACAGGTCAAGTGTCCAGTAATAATGCAAATCCCCACTGTCCTGATGAACCATTGTCTCAGCAGTTTTTCCTTTTCCTGCAGCTATCATCCCAATGGATGCTGGAATTATTGAAATTCCGAGTTTCATCATCATATCTCTTTCCAAGAGGTTCACCGGACAAGTTGGGCACATTACAACTGAACCCTGAGCTGCCTCTCCTGTGGTAGGATCTCTAATCCACACTGGTTTAGAGATTCTATGCTGATTTAACTGACCATTTGCAGACTTCACATAAATTGTGCCACTTGAAGGGTCAACTCCTGACACATGATCTTTTAAAACAGTTTTATCTGCACCTGAATCACACAGAAATTGAATGATTTTACCCTGCATGGTTAACATGCGAACTGGTTTTACTTCTTTCCCTGACAGATTTAACTATACTTCAGTTAAATCTAGAGTCTGAAACACAGGCTGTTGTAAATTCTGGCAAACTAAGGGATCATTTGTACATGTATGTGTGTTAGCAGTGTCAACAGGTGCTAGTCATTTATTATAATAAGGGTTTCTTGCATCAGGGCGTTTATACTCCTCAGGCATGCGATCAGGACACTCCCTTGCGTGGTGGCCCATTTCCCCACATGCATAGCACTTATCATCTCTTTTGCCACAGTTCCCCCTAAATTGCCATGACCCTCTATTTCTTCTACTCCTGCCTCTGTTTTGCCCTCTTCCAGCCTGTCCCTGAAACAAAATTTCAACTGCTAGAAAGGCAGCGGCCTCAGAGCTTTGTGACTTCTTTTTTTTATTTTTAATAACTTCCTGCGCATGGCGGGCCCAATTCATGCATTCAACGGACCCGTCGGTGCACTGATTAACATTTTGTTTTCTGATGAAAGCAGCAATGTGTGGATGGAAGCCATTCATCAAAGCATGTTTTAACTGCTGCTGATATGGGCTGGCCTTCTCCGCACTCTCTACAAGGCCGCTATGCTCTTTGAAAACTTCCTCTAATCTCGCCCTGAACTCATGGACATCCTCTCCTTCTTTCTGCACACATTGGGCGATTTTGTTGTAATCTACAGAAGCTTTAAAGGTAGTTCTAAGACGCTCATAAACCCCATCAACCTGGCCTCTTAAATTTTCATGGCCATAGGGTAGGACGGTATTACCATCCCTCCCTGTGTAGGTGCCTCACACCCGAGCCCAGTTATATGTGAGACACTTCCTAAAAGTGGCTTCTATTTCCTGACCGTTTAAGCGGTATGAGGAGCAGAGTTGCTTGTGTCGGGCGATAAATTCATCAACATTAGTCAACGGGTCTCCTAAACCTTTACATGCCTCTGCACATTCAGATTCAGTCCATGGCCTGTAAACACAAATAACACGGCTTCGGTCACTTTCAACACCAAAATGGGGATTCGCGACCTCCACCATGGGAAAGGTATCTGCTGCATGGACAGGGTAGACAGGCATGCCAGCTGCACCCATCTCATCCCTTTTAGTTTTGGATCTAGTGTTATAAGGGCTTAAATATTGTGCTGCGGCATCCCCAAACTCCTGTTGCACTCTATCCTCCTCCTCTCTCTCTCTCCTTTCCTGCTCCTGCTTTTCTTGCTCCTCTCTGGCCTCTCTCTCCCTCTCTAATGCTGCTCTACGCTGTTGGTCCCTTAACGTCAGCACCATTGAAGTAGACTGCACCGTCTCATCTTCAGGTTTCACATCTAATGCCTGCAACGCTGCTCTCTTCGCGTTCACTGCCTCCCGTCTTTTCTGCGCCTGCTCTAACCACAGTTTAGCGGACGCCAGTTGTAACTCTCTCCTGTTTCAATTTCCCTTTTGCACAAGCTGCCTTTACTGTCAACTGATCTATTAACATTTGACATTGTCCTACAACCAATT
The DNA here is from genome assembly GCF_013358895.1 of Oreochromis aureus. Lineage (NCBI taxonomy): Eukaryota > Metazoa > Chordata > Actinopteri > Cichliformes > Cichlidae > Oreochromis > Oreochromis aureus. The sequence continues at coordinate 39,087,285 of NC_052958.1, read as the reverse complement.
TACCTTCAAAACCATATTTCTTGCGCCAATGTCCTAAATACTTTGTTCTTCCAGGAGCGAATTTCATCATAAACTTCTTGTCACCCTCTGACGCACTCTTGGTTGCTTGGGAACCCATAATAACAACAACAGCTGACATCACAGACCGCGTGTTCTGCTCCGCACCCACTCACACTCACACACTCAAACACAACAACAACAACAACACAAAATAGGCCTATTGTCCAGCACAGCTGGACCCCGCAGAACTCTCAGCGCTCCACTGAGCAATGGAGAATTTACTACAGGATCCCACAAAGCGGTCCGTATTTCGCCCCACTAAGACGGCGAACCAAAAAAGTTCGAACTGCGCTACTTAATGCTTCTGTACAAAAAACCCCACTGAGCGGCCTTGTACATCGCCCCACTAAGACGGCGCATTTTAGCCCCACTGAGCGGCAAAGACGTACAGTTATAGAGATGGACTCTAAACTTACTTGGTGTTGCTCATTGCGTGTAGCGTCAGCCCCGTCAGACCCTGTCAATCGTTATCCATCGAGGAGAAAAACAGACGGCTAATCCACCGGCCCGATGACGAATTCTCACGTCTCGGGTCTTTGTTGCGGGACCTCTATAAGTCCTGGCTGACGTCAGTCTTTCGGCGTGTCCCCGGTGAATGTCGAATCCAAGGATCCGGCTCAAGAAGGACCAATTAATGATAGGTTTGTAGCATAAACCTATTCGCTGGAACGTTCAGGACAATATGCTACACAGCAAAGAACAAGACACAAGTAGGCAGCGTTCTTAGTGTTACTCATGCATGAGGGAGGCCTGCCTGGAGCCAAGTGTCGTTCCACCCACTTGACCTCTGTCGGACTCTCAGTCAGGTTCCCCATAGCACTCCTTTTATTGTGGTTACATGAATATGCATAGGGTCATTAACATATAACATCTTACATAGGTATACATGTTGTCAAAAGATTTCATTATGTTTATGCTTAAAAGCACATTTCATTATCTAGATGTGTTTGCTCTTTTAGTATTCAGCTTAAATAGAGAAGTTACGCTCTGTGCAAAGCTCAACAGGAAGCCTGCACGCAGCACAGTTGTATTTTATCTCTTCCTGTACGTCTCTGAGAAGAACATGCTATAAATAAAGGCTGACAACTATTGCAGGGTGTGAGTCTCCGTTGAGCTCTCACCCGTGTGCACGTTAACTTACAAACCTGTCTGAGTGTCATTTATTCCGACCTGAGTTGCACTACAGGAAAACTCCTGACACATGTGAACAAAGAATACCTTGTGTGTGTGTGTGTGTGTATGTGTGTGTGTGTGTGTGTGTGTGTGTGTGTGTGTGTGTGTGTGTGTGTGTGTGTGTGTGTGTGTGTGTGTATATCTGTGTATCTGTGTGTGTGGGGGGTCAAGATGTGACCCCAGGAAGACTCCCCAAAGCTGGTGCCAGGAGTCTAGTGGTACATTTGAACAAAAGGCTCTTACACTCAAACAGATATACGTGTATTTGCTATACCATATATCAGAAAGAGAAGATACCCCTCTCCTAGGAGGCGTGTGATCTATGCCAGAACACTCTGAAGAGGAGTGGACGCACTCCCCTCTTCATGCTACACAGAGTTGTTACAGACCTCCTAAAATGAGACATTCTTTCAATATGCCATCAACTATATACTTCTAAACACAAATGATTACATGTTTCTTAATACAAATGACAATAATAAAACATAACCCCAACAACAGTTCTTCAACATCAAGTAGACTGAGTCTATAACAAGTCAATACAGCTGTAAATGTGGCCAATTATCAATCTATTACCAATCAATAACAAAACATAGCTTTTATTCTATGCATGCTTTTAGTCAACCACTCATCCAGAGGATCTTCAATCCCAGAAAATTCCTTCTCCTCATTTAATAAGTCTGTCCTCCTTCCATGCTCTGGTAACTGGTCCATCCAGAGCTATATCATCTTGAAATATACATACAACAAGCCAAACCACACCTTGGTCACACCAACCCTTTTCCACCCTCAAGATGTCCAACACCATCGTAGTCTGGACTGTCAAAGGAGACTTTAACGCTGACTATTCCGACAATCCATTTTATAACATTTCCTGGTCAGATTAGCCAATCTCTGCACACTGGAATAAACATAATCAACATGGTCAACATTTTTACTGCGTGTTATTTTACCATCTTATCGATTCCAACGCTCCATCCTTATGTGGTTTGCTACATTATGTTTATCTAGAACTCCACTCTGTCTCTAAATGTTTGAAGAATTTTTCATGTTTGGGGTCAAATTTTAAGAACTTGACCATAAGTGAAATTTATGGTGTTATCACCCCCATCGGGGCTTACCTTTCCCACTTTTGATGATATTCCTCCCTATTCTTTGCAAGTACCCCCTTTTGGTGGTGAGAAACTGTTGGTGTGGTCAAGTGGGTGCTGTAAAAACAAAAGCTCAGGACAGAACAGTTATCAGTCATGTGCTTCATGCAAAATTCGCATATATTTGATTTCATATTGATCCTCTGAGTGTAATGGTACATTTTAATCTGAATTTATCAAAACTAAAAACAATAGGTTTTTCTTTCTTTACTTTGCTCTTGTTCTTGTGCAGTACCACATCCTATCACATGTCCCTGTCGGCTATATCTCTACTTTTTAAACTGCTGACCATTTCAAGAAAGAACCTAAATCACGTGGAGTTTTTGGCTTTTTTTCCTCTATAAAACTTAATTGACTTTTTACAGTGGCCTGCTATGGTTAATAATAACATGTTCAGTCATGAGTGAAATCAAGCCTTTTCTTCACTTTAGCATTTGACATTCTCAACAATATAATGTGATACATTAATCGAAACACAGCCAATAAAACGCAGTTTCCTTAGTGCAAACATCAGTAACTCAAAATTAGCAACCAAAGGGTTAAGTCTGCAGTTCCACACTCTCATGTGAAGCTACAGTCTCCCCCTCTGCTCTCCCTTATCCTCCTGCTCCTGCAAAAACAAAACAAAACAAAGTATCCACCCATCTGTTGCAGGCTGGGTGAATTATTTGTGGACATTTACTAATCCTAACGTCAGTGCAGTTTCTGTCTCAGCATCAAGTCAGTTAAAACGTTTAGTCGTCAGTCCATCACAGTCCAGTCACAGGCATTCATTCACACACATTCATACCAGATATTGCTGATAATGGAGTCTCATGCCCAACCTATTCGAACATCCATCACCAGCAAGATGATGTCATCATTTTAAAGGAAAACAGTTCTTTGTTTTTTGGACTGGATTGACTCGCTGCAATCCTTTTAGACCCAGGACTTCTCATGTGATCAGTGTCCCATATAAGTGAATTTCTCCAAAGCCCATTATAATCATGGAGAAAAACACTTTGCGACTGTTTTCAGTAAGAATGTTTCATAGCGCTTTAAAGTTCAATCTCTCAGGCCTGGTTTAAAGAGCTGATTGTTAAATCAGGAACTCACCAAATACCAAAATATCACCACCGGTGGATCACACCTGATAGGTTTATAGCTTAACCCTATTCGCTGGAACGTTGAAGGCAATGTAATTACACAGCAAGCAAGACACGAGTAGGCAACATTCTTTATGTTTCACGTGCACGGGAGAGAACTGGACAGGCGCCGTTCCTTCACTTGACCCCAGTTGCTCTCGTCCGCTCTCCCGTAACACTGCTCTTTTATTGTGGTTACATGAATATGCATAGGTTCATTAACATATGACAGCTTACATAAGTATACATGTGAACAAAGAATACCGTGAGTGTGTGTGTGTGTGTGTGTGTGTGTGTGTGTGTGTGTGTGTGTGTCTCCCCAAAGCTGGTGCCAGGAGTCCATCTAAACAAAAGGCTCTTAGACTCAAACAGATATACGTGTGTTTGCTATACCATATATCAGCAGGAGAAGATACGACCTCTCCTAGGAGACGTGTGATCTATACCAGAACACTCTGAGGAGGAGTGAACGCACTCCCCTCTTCCTGCTACACAGAGTTGTTACAGACCTCCTAGGATGAGACATTCTTTCAATCCACAAATGATTATATACTTCTAAGCATATATGAGTAAATATTTCTAAGCATAAATGACCATAAACAATACAAATCTACATTTCCCCCCTTTTGGCAATTATGCTAGAAAGGTCCCCAGTTATGAATACGTCATGTCTGACAGTGTCAATGCAAACATTTTTATACTCAGCATATGTCAATGTACACAGTCTGACAAATATATTAGAAGTTATCCAAGTTCTCATTCAATGGTAAACTGCATCCTACGAGCAAACAAATGAATTGTCAATGGTCAAAAGAGACATTAACATTTTCAAAAACACTCCAGCTTGATGGTGCTCCTCAGCAAGACATGTAAATCACACGTCTCTCTGCAGAGTGGTTTAAGTTCTGCAGGGCGTCATAAATGTCTCTTCCAGTTGTTTCCATCACTGTTCATAGGACCAGAGTCCAAATGTATGTAGAATAGACATTCAAACATACCAGTTGAGTTTGTTGTTTGTCAACATGGGTCTCAGCTATCGTGAAAGCTGCAGACCTCTTCAGCACTCTAGTTTTATGGCCTCTACCAACCCCCATCACCTCACTTCAGGCCTCCGTCCTGCGAGGGGGATACATATGACTCCTCCATTGTCCATCCTGTGCAGGAAAAATCCTCTGTGGAAAGGGTACTGGATCCAGTTATCTGTAATATTGTTATGATCCCAGCAGTCTTCAGAGTGTCATCGTATGCACAGTACAGTGACACAGCATTAGGTGATATTCATAGGAAACTGCTGTCATCACCACCATAGCTTCTGGGTCCTGTGCTTTTCATAGAATCAGGCACACTCCCCTCATCCTTCAGGTGCCCGTCTGTCGTCCACAATCTCCTCTGTTGGCCTCTGGAAAGCCCCCTTGGCACAGCTCTCATTCCAATGCAGCTTCGTGGTCCTTGCTGTGGCTGTGGAATCTGATCTCATGACGGGCCCCAACCAGCTCGACCTTTGACCTCAACCACTGCCTGGACTGTCAGCTATGCCTGGAATGGGTTGCTTCTCACTGGGCCTCTGAAGATTTCTCAGGAGATTCCTTTCAGCAACACTCTGACTGCTGCACCTGTATTTCCTTGCTAGGAGGAAAAACTCCTATTTGGAAAGCATGTAAACCATCATCAAACTACATTCTTTAGTTCAGTGAGCTTCATTTATGGACCATCAAAGCCTCATCTGAACATGGATGCACCACTTTGCATAGGTTTAATACCCGTAAATGAACTGTTAATCACACAAATCACTGCAACAATCTTAAAAAACATAGTTTAGAAAACATAGAAAACATAGTTTCATGTAACTCTATAATTCTGGACCCCTCCTCTTGATGCATGGACACTCCCATGAGTCAACTCATCAAAACCAGATTCCTGTCCTAAAGAAAAAGGTTAGCTAGATCACGTCCCAGGCAACATCAGGGCATCTCCTCTGGAGTAGCTCCGTAACCCTGGAATAAAAGATGTTAGTGTGTTTTGCATATTAAGTTTGCTTAAAACCTGGCTCTGTCTGGAGCCTGCATACACACCATCATGGCCTGGAAAACAAGATCTGGAAGTGAAATCAAACTCCACACTTATAAACAATTGTATTATAAGAGTAATAAAGCATTCAGCATCAACAGGACAAGTATCATGTGCAGGTTTTCTCAAATCAGTAAACTACAATTATTGCCATAATTTGCCTCAAACATGGATCATCCCATGTACTCAGTTAACAGTAATGTAATCGGTGACTTCCCTTAAGCAAAGTCACTCCATGTATTTAACACTAGGAGCTCAGTAGTGGCCAGCTAATGAGCCCCATATCAAACACTGCATCTCTTAGTTGCTTTCTCATGTTACTTGTCCGTCTCTGCTGAATCCTCTACATGCACTCTTAGAAAAACAAACATTAGCAACACACATGGACAATCCTGGAGGTCAGGCAGGAGTTGACAGGGTCCAGAGGTGCTATAAAAAGACCATAAAGTTAGCCATCCATAGCTGTGGAAAGAAGTAACACTAGTTTCAACACAGGAAATGTCTCGCATGTTATTCACATCGTCAAAGTAACTTTTAACATTTCCCCAACAACACAGTGTAACAGCATCACCAACTCATAACCTGTAAACACAGTTTTCTTCACACATAAACCCAGAAATCCTGTAGTAGGAAAACATCAACCAGCTATCCTGGTATAAATCACATGATCAAATCACATGAAAAACTGTAATGCTGTAGAAAAGTTAGCGCTGCGCAGGTGTATACACACTTTCTCACAGTTACCTCTGTGAGCAACACAAGGTAGTGAATAACACCCCTGACAGATGCACAGACACAGAAAGTGGCATTTAAAAGGTTAAATCATCACACAACCTCGAATGTTGTTGTCATCTTTCTGCTCCTGTAAAAAGAAACACATAGATTCATCTGCACCTTTGTCGGGTGGGGGTTAACTTCGCACAGTGATGTCAGTCAGTCTGTCAGCTTCTGTCTGCTTTTACCAATCAGTCAGTTTTTCCTCTTTTTTTTCTCTTCCACTCATTCATGCATTCATTCATTCCATGATTCTTTGCTGATAGTGGAACCTATCGTCGCCTTTAGCATCCACTCACAGCAAAATGACGTCATTTCAAAAAGAAAAGAATTTAGACTGGATTTTCTCGTTGAATCCTTTTGGACAGAAACTTATTTTCTAATTGTCCCAGATAAGTGACTTTCTCCTGAGCCCATTTTAATGTGGAGACAGGCCTGGACTGGGACAAAAAATCGGCCCGGGCATTTTGACTGGAGACCGGCCCACCAGGATAGAGATTGAAAATGTGACATCATTCAGGGGTAAAACCGCAAAGGATTCTGGGAACTTGAGGCAAGAGGTACTAGCGCACGCAGGCTTTCAATTGAACTCAGTTACACAGCGATAAAAAGAAACCCAAAAAATGGCAAGAAGCTGTTGTATTATTAACTGCAATAGCCGGTCGCATGACAGCCACGGTAAGCCGACGTGTAAAGAGATCTTTTTTTTTTTATCGGATTACGTCGTTGAAGAGAAATTGTTTAAGCCATGTTTCCGAAGTAAAAGCCGGATGGTCTGGATATACCAAATATAACGTCTCAGAACACTCCAGCTCACGTTAGTCTGCTCCAAGCATTCCCACAAAGGTCAGTGTTTTGTAGCAGTTAATATGTCATTTTTCATAACATAATTGGTGATATAGGTTACAAGCAAGTCTGGTGCTGAACAGAAATGGTCGCGCTATGCTCCTTTATTTATTGTGCATAAATAGTGAATTGTCCTGACACAATATTGCGTTTCACTTCTGTTATTACCACGGTACATTGACAAAAACATATACTTTTATTCACAGGATAAAACAGTTGTTTTGTATCACTAATTGCCCAGTGCGATTACAACATACAATATTATTGTCACTGCTACATTTCTGTAATGCGTACCAGAAATTATTTCCACTACTAATTAATTACCGTTGAGCTCAAAGGTCCTATTAATAAATGGTTAACGAATGTGTATTTATGAAGACGATTTGTGAGACTGGTAAACTTACCTTTGTTTGTACGATGGTCTTTCGTTCTACACGGTGCATTTCAAGGTCCTGTACCCATCCGTCGGTAAACTGTACCTGGGCTTGTTGCAGTGACCTGAAGTTACTAAAAACTTCATGAGTGTATGCACTCACTCCAAGAACCTTATAATTATAAATCTGAGCGTGGTGAAAGTTGGGCAGCACGCTAACGTCTTTTGTCCACTCTGTGTGCTCGTAAGGGTCTGACCCTCTCACTGCTTTGATTTTTTCCTCGTATCTTTTCTTTGCCTTTTCATTGAGTCTGTCTTTGTACGGTCCGGCATTGTTCTCCTTAGTTTTGTACATTCCTTTTTTGTGCGGCAAAGAAAAACCAAGAAGGTATTGGAACCAGAGAATGAACGTTTTGCGGTGCTGCAAATGCTTGCATTTGATGCGGTACTTGGATTGTTTTGCCTCGAGTTCCCGGCATGCAATGCGCGAAAGTCACGTGATCTGTCAATCGCTATAGGAAAATCCTTAAATTAAGACCAAGAACACTAGAGGTGAGACATGATCATTAATTAATATTAAAATTAATAAATGGCAGATTTAGTGATATTTTCATAAACACTTCCTTTCCTTTTTCTGTTCTCCATTTTCTTTAGTTCGTCTATAAGATTGCTAAACAAGGGGGAGGGTGTATCCGGCCTCCTTGGCTGTAATTGGTCCAGCCCAGAGTCGATCATGACCAATTGGCCAATCCAACACCTTTCATTATATATACACCCTTCCTAAAAAAAAATAAAAAATAAAAAAAAATCCATCGGCCCATAAAAACAAAAATTCGCCAGTGGCCCACCAGTCAAATGCCCGGTATGCCCGATGGCCAGTCCAGCTATGTGTGGAGAAACTCACTTGCAACAATTTTCTCGACAACACACTGTATAGCGCTTCTGTTCTAATCGTGCAGATCTGCTTCAAACGAGATCATCAAACAAAACTTTCAGTGCACTGTGAAAGTATCAAAATAAAAAGGCCTCGTTAAGTCATGACACACACTCCTCATCTCAGGAGGGTAAATCATACCATTAGCATGATTTATCATTCCATCATACTAACTGGCTGGCTCAACTTCACAACAAAAGAAAAATCATCAGCTAGATAAACTCCAAACCAACCATCAGCCGCACAACACACAACATAAGCCTCATGTCTCATTAGCTATGAATTTTAATCCCCAGGACTGTACTTTTTACTCATTTGGGCCACAAATTTTATTTAGTTTTCCTTTTCCCCCGTCATCATAAAACATGTGACATGTCATCAGGTATTTCACAAAAACGTTTGTTCTTATGTATTCAGAGTTGTGTATTTTGGGTACAGGATTCACTCGCACATCAAAACAGGAAACTCAGTGTTTTAGAGTCTCCACTCTAACAAACTCCGACACATCCCATTCACTCGTGCTAGAATTCAATCACCTTTCATTAATCTAAGAACGATCAACTAATTTGCATATCACCTATTAACCCACTAAGTTGACAGGACAACAGAAATGCATGTTCAAAATATTATCACAAAAATAGAATTTCCCTCATACAGTAAATTACTTGTGCTGCATCAATCAGGCAGAAAGCATCTCCCAATTCACTATATTAACAACTAAATTTATTGTCTGATCACTGGTTGGTCAAACCAGAATCCTGTTTTTTTTTTTTTTTTTTTTCACAAAAATTAAACTGTTGTCCTGCAACCTAGAGAGTTAACTGTCAGCATTGGATAAATTCAGCATTTGATAACAAGTGTCTGTTAAATTGACACTATTTTAACACTGATGAGAGATAACAAGCTGATCTTCATTGCATGTGTGTTTGTTATTAGGCAGGTTTAATCAATGTCTGTGGAGCTGCATCTCCAGCAGGGCATGTTCTTAAAGCTGCCTTTCCTACACACTTCTCTGCTATTAATTGATCATTTTTAACTAATGTGCTATGAGTCCACTGGTCTTTGCATCACACGAGGTGACTTGGACAAGATGATAAACAGACTCACATGCTTAAGATGTTGTCTAATCTTCATGAGCTCTCTTGTTTGTGTTTGTAGGGTTAATGCATGTTCTGCTTGTGTGTGTGATTTTGTATATGTTTCTTTTTGCAGTGTTTCAGATTCCTTCTCAATTTTCCACTTAAGCAGTCAGTTTTCTTTTCCCCAGGTTTGCTAACCCAAATTTTGATTTCCCACATTAAACAACAGCATTCCTCTGTGTTCTCACCTACTGCTCTCACTCTGTTGTCCTCTCCCACTTCAACAGTCCAACAGCCGGCAGTTCTTCTTCAGCTTTGTCCTGTGTTCCACTGTCTCTTCTTGCCATTTTACTCCGAAAGTGGCAAATGTCAACCTCCAACAGTCTCCTCTGTTCTCCTCAAAAGTCCTTTTCACAAGCACAGTGACTTTGCAGCTTGTTGGAAACACAGTGACATTCATCCAGTCAGGATGATGGGTTTGCTCTTCTTCTCCACTGCTGTTTGTCCACACTGCTGCTGCATGCTGGGTCTCTTTGCTCAGGACTTTGCTGCTGTCTCTTTATCTGCCATGTTATTGCTCTTTGGAACTGCATTCCTTGTCTTCAGGGAGGAGTGAGAGCTCGCTTGTGAGGATGAAGGACACATGGTGCTGTAAATAAATTAGCCAGAAATTGGCCTGAATGTTTCCAATAATGTTAAACTATAACTTTCTTCCAACTGCTGCATGTGGAAAATCGATCCAGGTCTGCTTTTCATTTGAAAGTGACAAAACTAAGACATTTTTCATTATTATTATCACTGCTTAACCAACACACAGAACTCTCTGTTTTGTTTTTTTTGAACTCTCCTTTCTTAAAAGCAGAAAATGAGATTGTAGTTGTTCTTGGCTAATAGACACAAAACCTTTTTCCTATGATTTTCCATCTACAATGTAGATTTTGTTTCTTTTTTACTCTTTTTTTTCTTTACACTAGCTGGTGACCTGCAGAATCACCGCTCTCACAATTTGTGACAATTACGTTTACACAACGCACGCACACACTGCGACGTCAGGCACATTCACACTCACTTTTTTCATCTGCATAATTAAAACATATGGCTGATGATATGTGCCATGGTGATCCATAAGTATGATCACAAGTTTATTTAATTATTTTTCAACCCAACAAAACAAATAAACAAAAACATGATGCTGATGCTATGAACACTCTACACACATGAGTCAAGATGCAGGAAAACTGCTGCGCATCTGAAAGACGAAGCTGAACTCACGGATACGCTACATACTCGAGTTATCATAGTTCTGTTTCTCTCTCTTTGATGAGTTCTCAGCCAGCTCCCGATCTGATAATGTGTAGCTTGCTCATCAGCTCAGAAGAGACAGCAACACAACCTCACACCGTGGTTGCGTGCTTTGCCCACAGTGGCAAAGACTTACACTTTCATATTCAACTCAGCTTCTCCATCATGTAGTTTTCAGCTGTTTCACACAGGGTTCAGCATAATAGTTGTTTTCATAGGTGTGCTCTATATCTCAACAATGGCTCATAATGGGATGGCAGTCTTTCAAACAGGTCAAGTGCCTCTATGCGCATCATTAGTTTAAATTAGAGATGGCACGATACCACTTTTTTAAGTCCGATACCGATACTGATATCATAAATTTGGATATCTGCCGATACCGATATGAATCCGATATTGTGTGTTTTTTCATCAATAAAACTGTTTTTTTAATATCTTGCTGCATTTTGTATAAGTTCATACTCAAGTTTAAATAAACAACAACACTAAAGCTATTCTGTTATACCTGTATGTAAAAAATACACTGCACCCAAAATATTTCATAGTTCAGCAACACTGATCAATCTAATAAACCTTACCTAACTTAAAACCTAACTTAAACCTACTCCATCCTCCCTATTCTGGTATTTTAAAGAGTACTTAGCAGAAATATTAAGCAAACTAACTAATAGGGTTGCAAACTCCCAGAAAAAAAAAAAAAAAGGGAACCACCCACCCTCCACCTCATGATGCTTAATCGATGTAATCAACTTGCAGGGTGAAAAAAAATGCACAGAAATAAATTATTTTTCAAGAATAATTGAATGGATTCAAAATCTTTCTTCTACAGAATTGCAGACTGCACAGATGGTATCTTCCCAAAGGAAAAAGTACTACAGCTTACTAGGGTAAATAGACTTAAGAGTTACTATATATAGTAATGGACTTCTATACATTTTACATCAGATTAAAACTTTGGGTGTAAGATTCAGATAATTATTTATTAAAAGCTAGACATTTTAAATGAGAATAAGAAAGAAAAGTATGTCTTTGTGCCCCCTTTTCCCTGTTAATGCCCTATCGGCCCCCCTGGCTAAACTTTGCTAGATCCGCCCCTGCACAGTTACCAGCCGTCAGCTACGTAGAAAAGGATCCTGGTCTAGAAAGTAATATTAAATAAATTCTAACAACAGCTTATCAAGCTTAAACGTGCTGCTGTTGTTCAGTCGCTGGTTTCCTCTTTCTGGCGCGAAGTGGGCCAAAAACAAAGAAGAGAGACGGACTCGCGACAGAAAAGACTGCGGTCAAGTGAGCCCTCACTTACGAAGTCACAGTCAAGCTAGCCGCCCCGCCAGCCGCACCTAAAATGTGGTTGCACTACTCTTACGTATATTACGGTATGGATGAAGATCGGCTAAGAAACGCAGTCTTTTGTGTCCTGACACTATATTACTTTACAATCCACTCCCAAATTTGGTTCATCTCCACTTTTCACGCCATGATCCACAGCCAAAATTACTGTACAATTCAGAGAAAGTTAACAATAAAATTTAACCAATATACAATACTGTACTTTTATAATATCTTCATTTTTGACCTCAGATTACAGGAAAACTGTAAGAGGTGACACAGATATTTCACCGGATTCTGACTCTGGGTGACCCCCACTCTTCACCCTGTCACCCACAGACAAGTTTACTGTACGGTTTTTGAGAAAATTGATAGTAAACTTTACCCAAATTACTGTACTGTACTCTATATATTCAAATCTTTGACCTCAGATTACAGGAAAACTGTAAGAGGTGACACAGATATTTCACCGGATTCTGACTCTAGGTGACCCCCACTCTTCACCCTGTCATCCACAGACAAATTTACTGTACGGTTTTTGAGAAAATTGATAGTAAACTTTACCCAAATTACTCTACTGTACTCTATATATTCAAATCTTTGACCTCAGATTACAGGAAAAGTATAAGAGGTGACACTGATATCTCACTGGATTCTGACTCTAGGCCATCTCCACTCTTCACCCTGTGATCCACAGCCGAATTTACTGTACGGTTTTCCTGAAAATTGATAGTAAACGTTGCACAATTTACTCTACTGTACTCTATATATTCCCATCTTTCACCTCAGATTACAGGAAAACTGTAAGAGGTGACGCAGATATTTCACTGGATTCTGACTCTGGGTGAGCCCCACTCTTCACCCTGTCACCCACAGACAAATTTACTGTACGGTTTTTGAGAAAATTGATAGTAAACTTTGCACATTTCACTCTACTGTACTCTATATATTCAAATCTTTGACCTCAGATTACAGGAAAACTGTAAGAGGTGACACAGATATTTCACTGGATTCTGACTGTGGGTGACCCCCACTCTTCACCCTGTGATCCACAGCCGAATTTACTGTACGGTTTTCCTGAAAATTGATAGTAAACTTTGCACAATTTACTCTACTGTACTCTATATATTCCCATCTTTCACCTCAGATTACAGGAAAACTGTAAGAGGTGACGCAGATATTTCACTGGATTCTGACTCTGGGTGAGCCCCACTCTTCACCCTGTCACCCACAGACAAATTTACTGTACGGTTTTTGAGAAAATTGATAGTAAACTTTGCACATTTTACTCTACTGTACTCTATATATTCAAATCTTTGACCTCAGATTACAGGAAACCTGTAAGAGGTGACACTGATATCTCACTGGATTCTGACTCTAGGCCATCTCCACTCTTCATCCTGTGATCCACAGACAAATTTACTGTACGGTTTTTGAGAAAAGTGATAGTAAACTTTGCACAATTTACTCTACTGTACTCTATATATTCCCATCTTTCACCTCAGATTACAGGAAAACTGTAAGAGGTGACGCAGACATTTCACCGGATTCTGACTGTGGGTGACAGGGTGAAGAGTGGGGGTCACCCACAGACAAATTTACTGTACGGTTTTCCTGAAAATTGATAGTAAACTTTGCACAATGTACTCTACTGTACTCTATATATTCCCATCTTTCACCTCAGATTACAGGAAAACTGTAAGAGGTGACGCAGATATTTCACTGGATTCTGACTCTAGGCCATCTCCACTCTTCACCCTGTCATCCACAGACAAATTTACTCTACGGTTTTTGAGAAAATTGATAGTAAACTTTGCACATTTTACTCTACTATACTCTATATATTCCCATCTTTCACCTCAGATTACAGGAAACCTGTAAGAGGTGACGCAGATATTTCACTGGATTCTGACTCTGGGTGACCCCCACTCTTCACCCTGTCGTCCACAGACAAATTTACTGTACGGTTTTTGAGAAAATTGATAGTAAACTTTGCACAATTTACTCTACTGTACTCTATATATTCAAATCTTTGACCTCAGATTACAGGAAAAGTATAAGAGGTGACGCAGATATCTCACTGGATTCTGACTCTAGGCCATCTCCACTCTTCACCCTGTCACCCACAGACAAATTTACTGTACGGTTTTCCTGAAAATTGATAGTAAACTTTGCACAATGTACTCTACTGTACTCTATATACTCCCATCTTTGACCTCAGATTACAGGAAAACTGTAAGAGGTGACGCAGATATTTCACCGGATTCTGACTGTGGGTGACCCCCACTCTTCACCCTGTCACCCACAGACAAATTTACTGTACGGTTTTCCTGAAAATTGATAGTAAACTTTGCACATTTTACTCTACTGTACTCTATATATTCCCATCTTTCACCTCAGATTACAGGAAAACTGTAAGAGGTGACGCAGATATTTCACTGGATTCTGACTGTGGGTGACCCCCACTCTTCACCCTGTCATCCACAGACAAGTTTACTGTACGGTTTTTGAGAAAATTGATAGTAAACTTTGCACATTTTACTCTACTGTACTCTATATATTCCCATCTTTCACCTCAGATTACAGGAAAACTGTAAGAGGTGACACAGATATTTCACTGGACTCTGACTCTGGGTGACCCCCACTCTTCACCCTGTCATCCACAGACAAGTTTACTGTACGGTTTTTGAGAAAATTGATAGTAAACTTTGCACATTTTACTCTACTGTACTCTATATATTCCCATCTTTGACCTCAGATTACAGGAAAACTGTAAGAGGTGACACTGATATCTCACTGGATTCTGACTCTAGGCCATCTCCACTCTTCACCCTGTCACCCACAGACAAATTTACTGTACGGTTTTCCTGAAAATTGATAGTAAACTTTGCACAATGTACTCTACTGTACTCTATATATTCCCATCTTTGACCTCAGATTACAGGAAAACTGTAAGAGGTGACGCAGATATTTCACTGGATTCTGACTCTAGGCCATCTCCACTCTTCACCCTGTCATCCACACCCAAATTTACTGTACGGTTTTCTAGTAAATCAATAGTGAACTTTACCCAAATTACTGTACTATTTTCTGATTAAATTAAATCCTAATCTATTACTGAACAAAATGAGTTCATTCAAGTATTTACTTAACTACAAGAAATTTCTTTCCACACAAAATTTAAATTTTCAAAACATCATTGACACAGCACCTCAAGTAGCAACTTTAGTTTTAGACATTATTTATTCAGTGCTTAATCACAACAATAGTCACCTCAAGGCACTTTACATAATAACTTAAACCTTACAATAACACATACATACAAACACCCAACAATCATATGACCCCCTATGAGCAAGCACTTTGGGGGAAGGAAAAACTCCCTTCTAACAGGAAGAAACCTCCAGCAGAACCAGGCTCAGGGAGGGGCGGCCATCTGCTGTGACCGGTTGGGATGAGAAATTACATTTCTCATATTACAGATTTCTCAGATTACTATTATACATTTTTGATATATTGTTATTCATTATCTGTCATCACACAAATCAACCCAAAAAATCAAAAAGGAAATACTTAAAATACGTGCTCAAAGCAAGAATGTTATTGTGTTTTACACATGTGTTCCTCAAAACACCAATAATAACTATAAGCAGATTATTCTAGTAGCTTTCACTGCATGTGGAATTAGGTTACACAAAGCACACACTTCCACTCTGTCTTCTGAGCGCTGCTGAGCTGTTCATTTGTCATGTCCAGGCATTCAGAATGGAACCAGCAGTTGCAGTTATCACACTGGATCTGTAAACAAATAACATATGTGTTTTCATAAACACATGAAGTAAATAATTCTATGATTTCATAAATTACAATCCTTAACAACACAGAGTCAAATACTTTGTTGTAGATAACATAAAACTATTTTTTAAAAACACTATACCCAGTCAGTGATGGAGGGTCCTGGATTGGGTGGTTTCGCTGTTGCACACATGGCACAGTTGGTGTCACTGTCAAATACTAAAACATAAAAATATATATATATATGTTAGTGTCAATCAGTTTGACACAAACAAATATGTCCATTTGAAAAGAGATTACACACCTGAGGCCTCAAGTATTGTCTGTGCAAATGTCCTTCGTGCCTGGGCCATCTCTTTTTTTGTCATCAAAAATGTCATTTCTGGTTTATTTGGGAATGCTTCCATTACTGCTTTGGCCATCTGAAATGAAAACAAAAAATAAAATTTAATTGAAAACATCTGCAAATGTTACACTTCCTATTTAAATAGTTTAACCTTTTGAGATTATTTTAACTTATCTTCTTATCTAATTTTACAGAACAATATTATTGCTTTAATGTGGTACCATACCATGATGACCATTACTCCGCAGCTAGAACCATCACGTTGAAATGGATGTGTCAGTACTCCTCCTCGAAGTCTCACATTCACCCAGTCTGTTTTGTTGTAGCATGTCCTTCTCATTTTGAAGTATTCACTGTGTGAACATAATGTACATGACATTTATATAGAAATGAAAGATAAAAGTCACACAGAAAAAGAACATTCTGTACTTTTTCATAAATCACATAGACACATATCAATGTGTTTTTAATGGCGTGTCAGAAAGCCCTGTGCTCTAGATTATGTTACATGAAGTATCAAAAATAATAACATGTTCTTTGAAATCTACAAATGTTAACTGTGTCAAATGTCTCACTGCTTAAACACTGTCAGGGTATTTTTATTATTTAAAATTACATATGTGTGTAATTTTGAAGTAATTTTTTTTATTTCTTTCAAGAACTGATAACCATGGATTTTATTACACTTTCATCTACAACCATATGTTCACCTATAGAAAAAGACATCCTCTGTCCTCCTGTCACTTTTCTAATGGCATTACAGAGTACCAAATATTTTATGTTATTATTTTATACATGTAATAACGCATAATTACCGGAATCTTTTGGCTGCACGGTCAGACTCTTCCTGCTCCAAAGAGTTTCTTGAAGGATCGACCAAATACAGACAGCTGTCATCTGCATTTATGTACTGCGATAGATATATAAATTTAAAAAGTACATAAATTATGAAGAATGTTTTATTGAAACAAACTTTTTTTTCACAGAAATGCTGCTTGTACTAACCAGAAACTTCCAGTGTACATTTCCAATGTTCACAAAGGATAAAATGGCTCGGTAGTTGTCAAAGTTCACCTGTGACATATTAGGAATTAATTACAAATTTGCAACAATACTTTTTTCATTTATATCAAGAGATTAATAAAATTTAAAAAAACTGAATTCTAGAATATATGAAATAAAAATTTACCTTGGACAAGCTTTGTCTCCTGATTAGTTCTCTCTCTCCATAGAGGATCACACCGCTCGTGTAGTGGTTCATAATGTAGATATTATTCCCCAGATTCAGCCTAATGGCCCAGTGGTGCAGGAGACTTTCAATGACCTGAGGAGTATAATAAATAAACTTTTATTACTTTGTAAACATGATAAATTTTTTGAATACAAAGGTTAATAAAGAGTTTTTTACTTACGTATACTCAGTATTCAGTCATGAGGATATGCCTGGAATGTAGATCTAAAGCAGTACTTACTGAATGTGTAGGGAACAACTAATGTTCTGCCCCAGCTTTAACGTTATCCTTATGCAGTACTTTTGGGGGGAAGGGGGGTTAATACCTGGATTACATACCTCTCCAACAAGCCAGCTGTGTGGTCTAAGGGTCAGGAACTCACTGTGACGTATGACAAAGTTGTTACCTCTAATCTGAGATGGGACCACAGAAACAACAACTTCCGTTTCCTGTTGTTTCCACAAATATGCGACCTGTGTTTCAACAAGACAATAGTAACTAAATAAAGTTCTAAAAATTCTTCTTAGGAGAGGTTTTAAATGTAATTTTTAAAAGTATTTTATGTACCTGACGCAACAACACGAAAACATCTCCAAATTTGACATAGATTTTAATGTAATTTATTTGAGATGTTAAACTACAATAAGAAATTAAAAATTGAGTCAGTTACTGTTGTTCTTGTAAAATTAAGGCCAGTAACTTGTAAATGTTACATTTATTGTTGGACTGACATTTGTCATTTTTCTGTGATCTGTAATTTTCATTCATCAACACATACATACATACAGCACATAATAAAATCTAATATATAATTACAAAAATATGTACTAACAAACTTGGTTTTTCAAACACATGACATAGTTTTTGAATTAGAGTTTGTTTGTGAAACATCACCTGTGATGCAGTGTCCTTTGTTAGACCGGTTGTGTTTCTCTCAAGGTGCTCTGTCCTTTCCAGTGTAGATGGAGAATCCTCTGGCCCCTCGATTTGTGGGTTGAATTTAAAAGAAAATATTTGTTACTGCTGTGATCATTTTAAGTAATGTTTTATTAAGGAAAACATGGCATTACCTTTGCATGAATTACACGTTATTAATGCTGATATATTTCACATAATACTAACTAAGTGTGGTGTTTGTTGGCTTACAAAATCATAACAAATGAAGAAGAACAACATAGCCTGAATGTATTTAATGACTGCTACTTTTTGTGGCCTAATTTTTATTGCACAATTTGAAAAGGGTTATTCTATGCATCAAAGATGCGATAATTCTTCAATTTCACTTGTTATTTCATAATAATTATTTATTCATGCTGATTGTTATCATTTTTTTCTAACACTAAAGATAACAATTATACTTTAAAAATGGGTGTACTCACTGTCCTCCTGACATCAGAGAGTGGCTCCAAAAGGATCTCTTTGAAGGCCCTTTCCATTTCCTTCACGGTTGGATCATCGTTGTTTACCAGGTGTATTTCAAATGGAGGACTTGTGGGGTTCTTATGTTTAATGTACTTTTTGATTGTGGTGACTACAACATCAGCACAAATTGAGACTGGAAAGTTGAATAATCCAGAGCTCACTGCTGGAATGGCAACAGATGAAAATTTGTGCTCTTCTGCACATGTCATGACATTCAAAATACCTTTAGTTAAAAGTTTCTTTGCATGGGATATCATGTGCACTGTGGGGTCATTCTGCAGACACGGGCCTACCAAATGAATCAGCTTCATGCAAGGTAGTTTGCCTGCTGTGGTAACTGCAACTTGTCCAGCCTTTATTTTGCCATTTTTGGCAATGAAGACATCACTCTCTGCTTGGATAGTACGTCCTCCAGTAGCAGACAGGGCCTTTGCAAGTCCACCCATGTGAGAGAGACTTTCATTAGCTGCATTCACAATTGCATCCACTTTGAAGGCACATAAATCTCCTTTCCATACTGTGACCGACACTTTATTAGCCATGTATGTTGCTATTTTTTGGCAAACGGCTATTTGTTCCTGGCTCTTATCCTACAAAGATAGACACATGTCAATTTTCAGAGTCATTTATGACAATAACACACAAAACATAAATGCAGACTTTAAAAACATATCTAAAAATACCTGGTTTTGACGAGCATCATGTTGTTTGTGCTGTTCCTGTTTAAAGGTTTGAACAGTGGTCTTCCCTTTTATCTGTTAACAGATAACATTTTTGAATGACTTTATATAATAGAATATAATAGACAATAGAATATGGTCATCAATGACACAAACTTGTTCTGATTTGAGATGTATGTAACGAGTGAGCATCTGTCCTGCTGTTGGTGTACCATACAGGCACTGATATGACTGTGTATGAGTGCCTAGTCCCCTTAAAGGACTCTGTCCAACATTACATCCCAAGTAAACAGAGGAACTATGAGAGAAAAACATGGGCAGTATGTGATGCCCGGTCCAGCTGTACAGAGAACATGCTAGTGTACGATTGCAAACTTGCTTGCCTGCAGTCAGGGCACGCGAGCTGTGCTTAATACAGTAGGTCTCCAAAGACAATGATCACCCTTGAAAGCTTGTTTAATTCATATGCCCTTGGCCTACAACTGCTGAAAACAAAGCTGTACATGGTGTGACCAGCAAAAAGCAAAAAACCTGAGCTTCCTCCGGCACTTGTGTCACCTACGGACATGCATTTTTTGTCATTAAAGTGGGGGTTCACTAAGGCCCATGCCTAGGTGTAATACATTGTCAAAAAACATAAAAATTTCAGGTAATCAGTTGGAATACAGTTTGATAAAACTGTATTCCACGGATGATAATTTATAATTTATAATTGATGCTTTATAAATAGTCAAAGCAGACGCTTTACCCCAGAGGACAAAAGGAGTATGGCAATCGGGAGGACATCACAAGGTTTAATTATTGAAAATAATGGGAACATGATGACTTACCTCAGTTTTCTTTTTCTTCAGTGGCAGTTCAGTCACTAACGGTGACACGTACACACCTTTCCGTTTAATGCGTTTGTCTTTCCATTTCTCCATTTCCACGCGAAAAGACTGTTGATTACACATACATACTTTTAGTGCTTACTTATTTTATCAACTCTTAATTCTACAGTCATAGCCAAATGTTTTCACTTTTTCTTAGTTTCTTGTTCTATTTGTATAAAACATCATTTTCATTATTAGGAAGTTATTCATACCTTTTGTCTTGATTTTTCATGTCTGCATATTCAAGCAGGAGGGCATCATGCATTTTTGATAAATTTCCACAAAGTCATCAAGCCTTGTCAGTCTCCTTCTCTGGATACGGATTTTTTTCAAATCCCACTGGCTTTTCTCCATGATTCCTTGGGTTCTGTTGTCTTGTGTAAAATTCTTAAATGCAATAGTACATTGTTTAAGTCAGTATCTATGGATTGTAAATTTATATACAATTTATGTTTCTTTTTCACTTATTCTTCTCGCTATGATACCTGGTTCTTGGATTGCTGAATGTCACTATAGAGTTTACTGAGCTGCTGGTAAGCAGGACCAGTACCATGATGTCCAAGATCCCCTAAAAAGAATACAAGTAATTCAAAACATAATTAAAATAGATAATTCAACATTTATCACATTTACATTTATTAATAAATGACAATTTATGATAGTAATACAACAAAAAAAATGTACCGAGCATCATTGATGACCACAAAGTTGCATGTGGTAGAAGGTGATTTACCAGACCGGCAATAAATTTGGGTGCATGAAAGATGTTTCTTTCACCCTCACAGTCCAGTGTTGCATTGTCAACAATTGCCTGGAAATGGGTCTTCAAGGGGCATTCTGAACATCAGTCTGTAAAACAGATATATATCTATATTCAGTAAGTTATCAAAGCAAAGAGAAATTAATTATATGTAATGTTATTGTGGTTTAAAATATATATATATTTTAATAATTTAAATTCATTAATTCATTTGGGACATACACAAGTAAAAAGTTATTAATAAGATTACTTAAATAATAAATCTTAGCTAACCTTGTAGTCCTCAGCAATCACAGTCTTTTCATCCAAATCCAGGGTCCCCCTTTTTTGCATAAGGATTTTCAAGTTGTTGTAGTGTTTTGTTACGTTCCTTCCACTACAAGGACTGCAAAACACTATTGCTGCACTATGGACAACATCATCCATGTCTTTTAAGTTATCACAGCATGCAAGGAGCCCAAACACATGCATTCCAAGCCTGTAGTTCTCTGGAATGCTGGGAAAATGAACGAATGAAATCACTGTTAGTAGGGCCTTTACATTACAAATCTTGTATTCTTTTTTAATTATTGATATAAATGTACTCACTGTTTTTGCAAAGGTCCTTGGCATTTTCATGACATGGCTCAAACATCGATGAAGAATGGGAATGTTGAATTGCTGTGCTGAATGCTGGCCAGTGAGTAAGACATAGTACTTCTGCAGCAGATCCTCTAGACTTGTTCTGCAGAATGTCATGGAAATGGATCGAAGGAGTACTAGGGATCCATCACACATGAACATGACAGGCCTGTTGTAGGCCCAATTACCAAATGCTCTTACCAGATCAGTCTGAAAGGCCTGCAAGAAGTATGTCACAGAGGCAGTAGTGTGGTCACATGTGACATATGTAGCAACTGGAAGAGGAGAAGCACCTTTGGACGGGTTTCTGACAACCAACTCATACACATAATATGGTGGCCTTCCAGCACTTTCTTTTCTTATTATACTTCCAGTGGCATCAAAGTACACAATGTCTTCTTTGCATCTTTGATGAAAAACTGACAAGGTTTTCTTAGACCATAGCATTATGCCCTTTGGATGCATCAGAATCTTCTGCAGTACATCCTTTTCAGTGTCCTGATACTGTTGAATTATCTTTTGTAAGCTCATCAACTCGTTGGGATCTGCTCTACTGGCTTTTCTTTCAGACCATGCAATGTTTTTCAAGACTTCTTTTGTTGGAGCATCATCCCTGTTGCCAGGTTGGATCAGCTTTTGTGGCACTTTCTGTAAAGACTCCAAGTACAAGCTCCTTGGTAATTTGTTTTTGAGGAGTTCTCCAGTACTTTGACGTGATTGTGCACACACAGGCTGCCTTTTCAGCTCTTTGTTATTATGGCAGACCTCACCTCCTTTAAAAACGACTTCTGCTTTCAGTGTCTCTTCATCATAAACCACCACATCCACAGTGACAGGGCAGTCCTGAAATCTGCAGTACCCCATACACCTGAAAACCGGTGCCTTTGATCTTGAAGAGAGTTTTTTCACACTGTGTCTCCGAAATCCAAAACTGCAGTACGGATTAAGGGTTCTGATTCCACTGGCAATTATATTTGTCCACTGCAGTCCTTTAAATAGTCTTCCTGACTGATGTTGCCGTAACTCCTTCCATTCATTCTCATTTATGAAAAAGAAAGTTTTCTGCTGTGGCAAACCAGATGTGAAAAATCTTTCTCCTGAACTGCTACTGTCTGTGTTGACCTTAGCTGATTCATCTGATTCATTCCTCTGCAACATACAGATATATATTTCAAAAAAATATATAAATACTTTCAATGTTTGTCACTACAGTGTCTCTATGAAACAGCATCATTATGTTACAATTTCACTAATGAACCCATAGTACAAGTAAGTGAATATGACTAAGAAATATTTATTTTACCTCTAAAGATCATCACAAAAAGATTTTAACTTTAAATTTAAACTTTGGATTACATTTAAAAAGACAAAATTTTTAATATAATAATTACATCCTGATAGTGTTTAACAAAAATATAAACTCCGTGTTTTCTTTCTCTGTTGTGCATTAAAAACAGCAAAAGTTATGAAATTACCTTAGCATTTGCATTTGAAGATGAAGATTTAGAGTCACTCTCGAGGGATTGTGTGTCTGGGGTATGGATGCCGCTCTCTGCAGTTTTTTGAAGTGCATCCTGGGAAGAGAAAGCGTTTTCGTTAATTTACAAATTAATGTTTTTCCAAGGTATCACAATGTAATACTAAATAATATACAAATAATTACCTCTTTTCTTGAAGGTAAAGGTACATTTCCTACAGATTGTGGAGACTTTGGCGCAACAACGTCTTCCTCATTCTAACGAATCACAAATTAATTAAAACATAACAATTAGACTGAAATATCTGTATGTCTTTGTTAACATACATTATTACAAAATATTTTGAAAGGAATCACTATGTAATGACGGTTTTATAAGGGAAAAAATATTCAGCAAAGGAATATAGTACTATAATTATTGTAAATGATAAAGTAATATTCTGATTCAGATTTTGGAACTTGATTGGGCAATAACAAGATCAAATGGAGAAATTAGAAGGGTGGAAGACAAGGAGTGAAAAGTTAGTCAGCAGCAGGAGGATGAGTTGGTTACTCCTTTAAAATGGAGGTCAGATATGACACTCAGGTCTTTGTGAGGCTGTCCTGTGGGGGTGCTTAAGGCTCTACACCGCATGGTTTGGTGATTTGCTTTGATATGTGTTTACTTGCTGTTAAGCCTATTGTAATCTACTTTCTTGCTCTCCATATGACTCATTATTACTCTGTTTCAAGATTTAAATTATTTTAAAGATGACATTTTGGAGTGAATTTGTTTTATTTGTATCTAAAAAGCTGGATCTCTACTATAGCTGGATAAGGTTGTCATAATGGCTTCAAAATTTTAAATCTGACAGTAAGTGTATGACACATTTCTTACAATGGAAGGAACATCATCTCCAAGTGTTGTCTCTGCAGTAGGAAAATCAGTCTGTAGTAAGGGACCCTCTACCCCTGATGTGGTCTGTAAAAATATTTGATTTTTGCATAATAATTTTTATTACCGGAAGTTCTACCAAAGAAATATCTGTTCTTTTTTTTAAAAAATTTTTTTAAATGGAATAAATATAAATACTTTGTGAAAAAACATTGCTTACCTTTTCATACTGCAGGACTGCTTTGAGAATTTTTTTCCTATTAAGACATGTATTAGGCACTCCCAAATCTCTTGAGACATTTTCCCAAAAGCCATGCACTTTGTGAATACTGTAGGTCTTTAGACTGGTCCCGGGTTCAGCATACTTGTGAATGACCTCTAATATATTTGGCAGGGATTTTGAAATTGTCCGTGCCTTTTATGTAAAAGAGAACAGTGACATTAACACATCTTTGTTCAATCTGTATCACACCACAATAATGTATCACATTATTTTTTGTTAAATTACTTGCCTTTCCAAAAACTGAAAAAGTGCAGGTCCTGAAATTTTGAGACAAATGAAAATTAATACAAAGAAAAACAAACCATATGAACATATCTGTTATCCTGAGATCAACCTTGCAATGCTGATCAACAATAACATATGAAACAGCATAAATGTGAACTCTTCATTTAAGTTTAATAGACTTCAGAAAACATTTTGGGGCACTCCAAGTACCCACACTCTAGTGATGTCCAAAACGCATGATGCGGAAAAATCTTTTTGGTGCATTTTTCTATGCCAACAACATAACTGGTAGCAGTTAGATTTTTGGACATACAAGTGCTAACTAACACAGTCCTTTTTAATGTTTATTTGCTAATACACTATCACTAAGTTCTAAGTTTTAAAATTCACAGTGCAAATTACTGTAATCAACACTATAGTTAAAAAACACAAGCACTAATTCACTGTGTATAATACACATTCCCTACCTGATTTATTACTATTAATAATGTTATACTCTGTTAGATATACATTTTGAGTGGCTCCTAAACCACAAAGACAAGCTGTTAAAGACCGTTGCTCTGAGCGTATTTTACAATCATTATCACAATCACAACGACATGAAAGAGTCATTGTGTCAAGCCAATGAAAAATTAAAATCTGGTAATACCCAGTGCAAATGCTTAAAAGAGAATTTATGACCTTATGTGACAAAAAGACTTTTGTGAGATGAGTTATTTATCATGGTGAACAGTGTTACTTATTATGGTTGTTTTACAACTAATTCAACCAAACATGGATTTTGTTTTAACGTATTTTTTCGTACTACAAAATGTTACGTATCTTTCAATTATCTCAATGTGTTATCACTTCTTTTTCTTAATGAATATTTATATTTAAAAAAAGATACAACATCAAAAGTTTTAACTATGCTTAAATGGAGTGTGTTACTTTTAAATGTACGCCTAAGAGTACAAAATCTAATCTTAGGTATATGTTATATTTCTATATATATATGCTCTCCATCGGTTAGTATATCAATATTATTAAAGTTTTCAAATTCTAAAAATTATGATTTTAGACACATTTCTGGACGAAGACTATATACAAAGCGCAAACAATCTAAAACAATTTTCTATAATTAGACTGAGGAAAATAACTGGCATTAAATGGCTAGAATGTTCTCGTTTCTTGTTAATAGTCCAATTTTTAGTGTTAATTACTCACCTTTCCATTTTATTGTTGGTGGGTAAACCGAAAATTTTTGTCCACGTAGGCCTCGAAGAAAAGTTCAGTGTACTAATAATAAGTATATGTAATGACAGCGTAACCACATATAACCGTTTCCTGTCGCAATGAAAGCTACGTTATCTGTCCATACGATGCAACGACTCAATAAATACCGAAAGATCACAGGTGGGTTGGCTATATGTCATGTGACTCTTGTCCCACACATCAGTTTGCATTGAATTAACAAAAAATACTAATTTAATTCTAATAATGAAGCAAAAACTAAAAAATGTTAAGGCAATGTACAACCTTTTAATGTCATGTATAAAATATAATCAAAATAGTATTGGCAGAAATATTTCTATGAGTTACAGTATGAAAAAAACAAAAAAATGTATGAAACCTGCAATCAAAAGGCAAGATATTGTATAGGTAATTCATAATATTAATGTTAAAGACAATGAGTGTCAGAGAAAAAGACAAAAGCATATTGCTTAAAATATATTGTAAAAGATGTGATTAAAGACTTTCATATAAATTATGAGAATTGAAAATTGTTTTATACCTCTAAGACTACTATTACTTATAGTAACATGAAAATTAACAAACAAAGAGGAAAATATTATTTTCTATTGGACAAGTGAGTGAGTTAGATTTTCAACGTTTGTGCACTTAACATATTTACTGAGACAATCAAAAATAAGCATGGAACAACATCTGTTGCATGCCATGGCATCCAGCTCTGTGTTTTCTGTTACTCTTGTCTTTCAGGTGTCAAGCCTCATTCTATTGTCCAATGCAAAGGTAATTGGCACGTCTCTATTGGCTGATCTGGGGAACAGTAGACCAATCGCTTGCCTGGGATAATTTAAAAAAACAGCTCCCAGGCCAGGTTGGCTTCTGACTGTCTTTGAACTTTTGTTAGTAGGTGTCTGTGTGTGTGAATAGAGTGTTTGGGTGTGAGGCTGGACAGATAAGATCGGAGTACCCCAAACACATTCAAATGAGCTTTAAGTGTTAAAAACACTAGGTTAGGCAGGTGATGACACTTTTGTATCCTGTGACTGACCTTATGTGTCAAGCAGCTACACAGGCCTTTTGTTTTGCATATTATTTGATTTCCACTTTAGGGAAGCTGTTGGCATCTTTTTGTTTTAGTAATGTCTTTGATCTGGCTCAGCCGCCCGGTTCTCGTCCCCAGCCTTTTTCTTTTGTTAAGCTTACTTTTATCAAGGCATGGTAAATGAACAGTAAACCTTGCCTGATGACTAATCTTCCGTTCCCTCTCATTGATTTATTTGGGTTGTCATGGCAGAAGTATTAAACAATGCCTTTTATTAGAACATAAGCATTTAAATTCAGTAATTTTATTTGAATTAGTTAAATATGAGTGGGCAACTCTGACCATGACAAGACTGCATTTGCTCTAAAAATTAATACAAAATTTAGACATATTGTTGTCATTATTTTTACTCTTCAATTTTATGTGTTTTTTCTTTAAGATGGTATCAGAAGTTGCTCCTCCACCATGAAAAAAACCATCTGCATGTATTCTTTCACTACATCCACGATTCTCCTCTGTGGTCTTCCTCATTCATCCTGTTTGGAGCTTAATGTTCAACATCCTTTATCTATTAAAATTACAGAAGGAGAAGAAAATAATCATCAGAGCAGGAGTCATGATAAATGATAAATAGATTACTAGTACATACAAACATAACACTTGCATAATTTCTCTGATAACGCTGCATTGGATGGGTTTATTAACGGTGGGCTGAAATTGTACTACAGTATGCTGGTGAGGAACTTATTTGAGTGTTGAATAAAATGTCATCCGCAATCTGTATATGAATTGTCATTAAAACCATAGAGATTCTTACTTATAAAGGAAAGAAAGGTGGGACAATGCACATCAACATATAGTGTATATTTTTTGAAACATTACAAAGATACAGGTAATTCTGGGTTCACCTGAATTACAGATTAGACTGGTGGACAAGCAGAGATGTGTACAACTGGTGACAGCATCAGTGACAGGGATGCCAAAAGGAAGAACAAATTAATCAGCAAGGCTGAAGCAGAATTAGGAGGCGTCAGAGTCAGCGAGGGTCAGAGATCAATGAACAAATTGCCCACCTTCATGGATAATGCATCACCCTCAAAAGGATTCAAAATTTGGGCCATGAAGAACAGTTCAGGAAACTTATTTTATTGTTTCGTCTGTGAAACTGTATAAATGAAATGTAAATTATGTTAAAGGCAAACACATCTGTAAGCCATAAGAAACAAACATGCTTTGCATTATACCTTCAAACATCTGTATAGATTTCATACAATATTTTATAATATTTAATATTTCTTTTACTGTTGATATGTCAATGATATGTATTTTTTATGACTAAATAATGCTCTATCGAACACCTGGCAATAACAGCAGGTGTGGCAATTTTGTAATTACTTGTTTAAATTTGATATTATTTTAGGCAGTATATTTTCTTAGCCTTTGTCATACTCTGTTAACACAGCAATCTCAGAAACCGTACAGTAAATTTGGCTGTGGATGACAGGGTGAAGAGTAGGGGTCACCTAGAGTCAGAATCCAGTGAAATATCTGCGGCACCTCTTACACTTTTCCTGTAATCTGAGGTCAAAGATGGGAATATATAGAGTACAGTAGAGTACATTGTGCAAAGTTTACTATCAATTTTCTCAAAAACCGTACAGTAAATTTGTCTGTGGATGACAGGGTGAAGAGTGGAGATGGCCTAGAGTCAGAATCCAGTGAAATATCTGCGTCACCTCTTACAGTTTTCCTGTAATCTGAGGTCAAAGATGGGAATATATAGAGTACAGTAGAGTAAAATGTACAAAGTTTACTATCAATTTTCAGGAAAATCGTACAGTAAACTTGGCTGTGGATGACAGGGTGAAGAGTGGGGGTCACCCAGAGTCAGAATCCAGTGAGATATCTGTGTCACCTCTTACAGTTTTCCTGTAATCTGAGGTGAAAGATTTGAATATATAGAGTACAGTAGAGTACATTGTGCAAAGTTTACTATCAATTTTCTCAAAAACCGTACAGTAAATTTGTCTGTGGATGACAGGGTGAAGAGTGGGGGTCACCCAGAGTCAGAATCCAGTGAAATATCTGCGTCACCTCTTACAGTTTTCCTGTAATCTGAGGTCAAAGTTGAAGATATTAAAAGTACAGTACTGTATATTGGGTAAATGTTATTGTTAATTTTCGCTGAATCGTACAGTAATTTTGGTTGTGGATTATGGGGTGAAAAGTGGAGATGAACCAAAACTGGGAGTGGATATTGAAGTAAAATAGTGTCAGGACACAAAAGACTGCATTTCTAAGCCGGTCTTCATCCGTACCGTAATATACGTAAGAGTAGTGCAACCACATTTTAGGTGCGGCTGGCGGGGCGGCTAGCTTGACTGTGACTTCGTAAGTGAGGGCTCACTTGACCGCGGTCAGAAAAGCCGATCAGCTGATCATTGATCACTTTCACGATTGAAGTAGCAGCAGCAGAGGGAGAGAGAGAGGCAGTTGCTCCATATATCAGTTGTTAAGCTTAACATGGGAACGCTTTACAAACATTCAGAGATGAACTTACACACTTGCTTTACTTCTCTCTGGGATAACTTCCTCGGAGATGAAATGCCGGTTTGGTAGCGAGGCTACAAATACACACAGCCGCTCTATCACGTGATGCATAATGCTCCGACGTGCTACGGTTATGAGCCGAGTTACGCCGTGTTGCAAATTTTGTGAGATGCTTTTTTGATATTTAATGGATCGGATTACATTTTTTATTTTTCGCCGATATCCGATCCAGTAATTTAGGTCAGTATCGGACCGATACCGATACGTAATATCGGATAGGTCCATCTCTATTTACCTATTTTACTTCATCTCATATGTCATTGTACTGAATTTGAGCATCCTTAAGCTTAATGCAGATTACTGTTAACAACTGGTTAAAGTAATGGTCTGGAGCACAGGCTGTTGTTGATCAGGGAAATCTAAAGAATCATCTAAACATTTTGTGTCAGCACGGGGTGGGGGAAAGCCATTCACCAGAGCATAGCTTAACTGCTGCTGATGTGGGCTGGCCTTTGTGGAATTACAGGGATTATTTTACATAACCATCATCTTATCATTGCATTAATTATCATTTCATCAAAGCGTTTATTGAAGCTGCTGGCATTATGCTATAATTTATATTATAGGGGTTATCATAATCAAATATTAACATGTTTATTGCAGGTGCAGTTATAACTACTTTAAAATGATTGAGTTAAATATATATATCAAAACTCATATGCTGAGTATATTGTTACAGTAAAATAGTAGCTGAGCAAAGGCCTGAATGTATTCAGCTTCTTGTGGTATTTGAGTTTGCCTAGTTACAGGTGACAGAAGGATGTCCAGTCCATGGTGACCTCAAAGGCCTGAGATCATCACCATATTCGGAAGAGGATGCCAGAACGAGGAACCTCTGTGTTTGCATTTAATTCTTAAAATACATGAATGTTCTGTACATGCAAATTATGTGCTTGTAAACGCAAGAAGGGCGTCATAATACCCTGATGTTATAAAAGCAATCTGAAGTGTATTTTTGGTCGGGATTTACAACTGATGGTTTCAGTGTACGTCTCCCCACGCTGCGTGTATTCATTAAAATCAATTGTTTGATTGACCTCTTCTGGACCATCATTGTTTTACTCTCGTCCTCAATTTCGAACCCGTAACATTTGGTGCATTGGCCGAGGGTTGAGTAGAGAGAGTTGGAGGTTGAGACCGAGAGGGTCCGAGGCGCTCGAGCGAGCAGACACGAGTCAGTGGTCGAAGTGAGTGGACATAAGCCGGCTTATTCAAAGGTAAGGCACTACCTGTTGAATTATTTCCAAATAGTGCCGGATTGGTTATGACGAAATTAAAAGTCTACTCACTGAAATTACTGGTAAAGGTCTGTTTTGATTTTGGTGAAAATCTCATGAGAAGTGAAGTTGAAGTAATGATAATGAAACGTTGAAAACAAGTAAAGAGTAAAGAGAATAAGTGTATTTAAAGCAGTTGGACTGCAGAGTGAATTTAGAATAATAGGTAATTGGTCATTTTAATTGGTGAGACGGTTGGACCGGCTTCAGTCATATACTTAATGTGAAGTTATGATGGTTGTTTTAAATTAAGATAAATTTCTGTAGAACGGCAGTTGGACTGCTAAGAAGTGCATTGTTCGGAGGTGACGCTCTAAATTTACTGGCGACGGTCGTGAATTCCTTGGGAAGGGATAGTCCGATTGGCAATCGTGGACAACTGAGGACGGTCCAAAATAGCTACTGATTGGATCAGTTTACCGTTTGGAACGGTATTTGCACTTTTTTGGGTAGTAAAGCTTGGAGCTTGGGCGTTGGACGCTTTTAAATTGAGTTAGGGATTTTAGAGATTAGACCAGAGACAGGTTGGACCTGATACTGGGTAATTGACAATAAAAAACTTGGAGTTTGTCCCTTGGAGGGTTAATTTAAATTTGTCAAAATTCTGTAGGTTGTGCAATTTCAGGCCTGATAATTGTTGTTATTGTAATTATAAGACGTCTGTGTATCTGTGTAATATAAAGTAAGAGGTTTGGTATCAAAAGGAGTCTGACCCAGCACTGAGCTGAAGTGCTGAGGCCATTTTTAGACGGAGTGTGTGTGAAAATGCAAATGAGGCAGCTGCGAGGTCCCTAGAGTTTTAGGAAGTTCATAGAGAGTGTTACACATTGCTGAATGCCTGTATTTAAGATGCTGGTTTTGTTTATTACAATACTGTAAGTAAAGTTTTTATTTCTTGCCATGACTGTATGACTTTTGCTGGGTTTTGAGATAGGATACATAAACTGTTGATACTTAGGACCGTTATTTGGGTTCTGAGAAATGAAATTGACTTTGAAATAATTTCATTAATACATATGTCTGTAAGTGATGTCTCTTTTGGTGTCGAAGTAAGATGTTTTAGGATTTTTAGATGGGTTTTGTTTCTGTTTGAGATAATATATACAGTTAAATTTTCTGTGTGCGTGTTGTTGAGTGACAACATGCGCAGTTTAAATTGGGCGCTGTTCCTTCCTCTTTTTAGTTTCAAAACACAAAGGCTGTTAGATTAAAAATTACTGTGTGAGGAACGGTTTGACTTTTGACTAGGGAAATAATATGCTTACTTTTGGGTCTATGAAGATATCATAACATTTTGGTGGAGATGCCAGGGTAAAAATAGTGAGCTCAGACGAGGGAGTCTGAGAAAAAAAACACCGTGAGATGAGCAAGGTGTTTAACTGACTCAGGATTTCAGAGAATCGAGTCAGCGGCGATCTTGAGTTTTAATAGTAAGTTGATTGTAAGAGAAAAATCAATGTTTACCATGTTGAAGTAATTCTGATGATATTACTAGAGGTGTTGCGACACAAGTGAAGAACAAGTTGTAAATGGGGACTCACAATTATGTTGATATGGATAAAGGACAGAAACAGTTTCTGAATTTTGAGGAGAATTTTGAAGCACTGAAGTTGAATTTTCTCTGTGCTTGGTGCCCTGTGTGGACCTATATTAGAGTTATAAGTCCAAAGGTTATGACCTGGAGGTCATTCATGGTGTTTAAAGAAGAACAGGAATTAGAAAAGATATTTAATGTCATATTTTGTGTAAATTGAGGGGGACTCACCACATATGTGTTCACCTTTTTAATTTAAAGTGACACAGACATTGACACACACATAAAGTTGTTAGGGGTGAGTTACTTCCTCTTTTAATTTTAAACTGCAACACATGTGTGCATTGGACTAGAATTTCATTTGGGCTAGTTAAAGATAAAGATGACCTGTGTCAGCCCCACAGGTGGGAAATTTCTTTTGTTAAAGCAAAAGCGCAAAGTTATGCAGTAGAAATCAGAAAACACTGGAATGCCATAAAATAAAATAGAACAGAATGATGTATACAATAGAATAAAATAAGAATACCAAGACTATATAAAACTCTTTCTCTTTTAAGAGGACAGACGCAGTTACTGAGGGTTGTCTACTTCCCTTCCTGATTGTAAACAAGCATGTTTGATGGAGATCTCTGGCGCTTGATAAAACTCCTCTAAAACTCCCTCTAAGACTCTTAGGAAAGCGTGTATGGAGTGATTATAAGTGTATGAATGTTGTACTGGATTTTAATGATTCTGTGTGAGTTGTACAAAGTAATAAAAGTAATAATAAGACTGCGAGGTACATAGGAGAATGAGTGAAAAGTGGAAGTCTGAGAGAAAAGGCAGTGTGTGTGAGGCGATTATGAAAGGATTGTGTGAATGAAGTAAAAAAAAAAAAAAAAAAAAAACCAACAACAAAAAACTGACAAATGCAAAATTAGTATACTTAAAAGTCTGTGTGAGAAGAGAGGTGTATTGTTTTAGATCAAGACTTAGTAAAACTAAATAGACAGACGAGTTAAATTCTGAGAAGATGAAGCGAATGCATGTTTAAGTAAAAGTAATAAAATGACATTAATTACAGGTTTCAGAAAAGGGACATATCGAGAGAAATAAATACATGAACGGATAATTACATTAATGAATTGAAAACATACGCACACAAACTGTTACATGTGAAATTATTGTTGGAAAGTTAATACACACATGAAATAAAGAAAGCAGTTTACACTCCTTTAATTTACAGAACCAGTGTGTCCCCTAGATCTGGTGACACCCTTGCCCAGTTGGCCCCGTATCAGGTGAGCATGGAAGGCTGGACAGCCCATGACGGGTAAGATCCCACCTCGAAACCCTGGGACAACCTAAGGCAGGCACAGTCACGATTGCTCGCTAAGTCCCTAAGTGAGCCTGGAGTCACTGGAGGAGATGGGACTAAAGGTAAAAGCCGCTGCGCAAAGGCAGAGGGAAAGGTCGTTAACAATGACCAGTGATGAGCCAAAGACAGAAAACACACCCTGTCAAGAGGAGTCTGAAACACTGCAAAAGAAACATTTACAAGATCACAAGGATCACAAAGAAACATTGATAAAAATTACACATACAAACAGAAAATGCACTAACCTTATAAAGATAAGCTCATGAAGATTAATGCGATTAAAACCTGGCTAAGAATACAAACATATGTAATTAAATAAGGTTGCTAATTTCAGGAGTGTTAAAATGGTGTGGATGTTGAATAAAATACACTTGGATAAAGTAACGTTGAGGAAAAACTCAAAAGAAGTTAGATGACAAGGAAATCAGTTATGCAAAAAAAAAAAAAAAAAGATAAGTGATTAAAGTAGTTTAAAAAGAGTGACTTAGCAGTGCTTTTGCACTGAGTGATCAAAACAAGTGATTAGTATAGAAAGAAAATGAAAATAATTGAATAATGGCATGAGGTTTAAAAAAAAAAAAAAGTATTTCTCTTGCCAAGTTAAATTGTTGAGATATGGCTGAGTATGCAAAAAGTTTGAGAGCTCGTGTGAATGTGGACAGAGGAGCTTGCTGTGTGTGTGTGATTGAGGCCTTAAAGGAGGGGTAGATTGTTCAGAGGTGCAAATTTGATTAAGAGGTTTATAAATTAGTGTTGACACATTGTTATAAGGTGGTAGGCTGAATCTGAGTATGGTAAAGTGCTTAATGGGGGTTATTGTTGTGTACGAAACGGTGTAGCTTTTGGCGAGGTTTTTAGTGTGTTGAATGGGTGAAATTTAAGATTGTTGAAGATTTTTGAGGTTGTTGTTTTATTTTTAAAGAGGGAGTTTTAATAAACATGGACATGTTTAAGGGGGTTTGTAACAGTGCACTTATAAAGAAAAAACCTGTCAGGTGATTTTGTTTTGTACTTTGATGAGCTAATACTCAGCTCTCTTTTTTCTCATTTTGTTCTAAGCAGGCCTGCAAAAGAAAACAATGAATAACGGCGCCGACAATAGTCTCAGGAAAACAAAAAATAAGGTGACCTTTTCCAAATTATAATGGGCGAAGGAAAGAGGCCACGTGTGGGGATCTGATCAGATTGTGAGTCCCTGTCTAAAAGGATTGCAGCGAGCCAATCCAGTCCAAAAGTATAAAGAACTATTTTCCTAGAAACAACTAAAAAGAAAATAAATGAGTATATAAATTAACTGAGTTTACTGAAAGTGGAAAATGTGATTATTTGTGCGGACGTTTACCACTACCCGATGTTAATGCGTGTGAGTGAATGTGTGGGAATGGACAGGTGAATGGACGGACCAGGCAGACCATAGGTTGGACCGACTGGACACTGACAAAAGACTGGACTAAGGTTGGACACATGACTGATAATTGTTCTGTTTTAACTTTTCTTTTGTAACACAGGTTGGATCATAAGTGGGGAAACTGAGTATAAAAGGTGATGTACTGGTTAACACACAGGCTTTTGGTTCTAGGACGTTTCAAGGATGCAGGCTGTGGATGGAGCCCAGAAAGGATTTGACATGATGATTAATTTGATTTCATTCCTTAAACACAGGTTTGAAGCTCCGGAGCATTTATACATAATATGATAAGACTAAACTTTTCTATAATTCCATAACCTGAGTGAAGGATTTTGAGTTTGTAACACATGAGATGTGTCACAAAAAGGGGGGTGTTAATATATGCGATTAGCTACATGAAATGTGCTCTTTAGGGTTACTAAGCAGATGTTAGGTGACCTTTACCTAACAACCTTTGTGATGATAAACTTGTTTACCGACTTGCTCTCTTGTAGAACATACAGACTTAGGAAAGGGGAACCTCAGCTCTGAGTTCTGAGAATAACTCTGTTAAGTTGACAGGAAACACGTCAAGACAGCCATATAGGGCAAATGTGTTAGAGCTTGTAATTAAATGTGGGACTTGAAAAGAGGAAGCAAATTTGGTACAGGACGTACTTGAGATGATCAGATGAGAGAAGGAGAAGGTCAGGAATAGTTTAGATTAAGATTGAGAAATTAGATTGGGTGAAAGGGGGGTGTAGGAAGTAGATTCAGGGCAGCTCACAGCCCGGTGTAAACGCAAGGTGCTGTCACACAGCTTAAGTTATTTGGTTGATTTATTTTATGACAAAATAATAAGGAAATATTAAAAATATACAACACGTTGAGGAGATCTCTTTTGTTATATTTTAGTGTTTAACATGGAAGATGCCTCTCTGGAGCTTCTCTCCTGAGGCTACCCCACCAAAAGAAGCTTATTTATAGAGACTATGTCAGCTCCCAAACAGACAACAACAAACCAAGATTAGCAATAAACAATCTAAATATAAATAATAACAAATAAAGAACAATACAGAATCCAAATCTGAACCGAAGAACAAAATAGTGAAATGTGGATTATTAAATATTAGGTCTCTCTGTTGAAAGAAGTCTCTGTTAGCTGACGCCAAGCGGTCGCAGCAGATGGCTGCCCGTACCTGAGCATGGTTCTGTCGGAGGTTTATTCCTGTTAAAAGGGAGTTTTTTCTTCCCACTGTTGCCGAGGTGCTTGCTCAGTAGGGGGTCACAAGATTGTTGGGTTTTTCTCTGTATATATGAAATATTTTTAATGTGTATCTGCTCATTATCTTGTTTTATGTACTTTAATAATGAAGGCTTGTAGAGGCCAGTTTTTATTCACAAACAAGTGCTCAGCCAGACTGAAAAACAGGAAGTTTTAGTGCACAAGGCATATTAATAGATATAGACACAAAAAGAGGAACTCCCCATATAAACAACGTTCAAAACTGTGTGACGTGTAAAGTACCGAAATAACACCATATAAGTCACAGCTGATGATTCTAATGTTAGAGAGCTCTTGCAACTGGCTTCTGAGCTGTGCAGAGGTCTCTCACCCCCGGAAGATGATTAAATAAAAAAAAAAGCTCCAAATCTGACATTTACACATGAAGGAATCAATATGGCAGATTTAAAGGGATTAGGAGAACCTCATGATTGTACTAAGAAAGCAGAACTTGAAGGGAAAGTCAGGGAAGATTTAAAAGCAGGACCTGTTGGGATTTGGGATTTAGAGATTCTTTTATTGCTATCATATAATCTGCCTTAGGATGACTGTATTAATAACATGTTGTACAGTATTATTTTATGTTTGTCATAACAGTGATGTCTCTATTTACAGGTTGAGTTCATTTTATACACAATGCATAACTGTACTGGTTTAGAGTTGATGTTCCGTCCAAAAGGGTTTTAAGCTTCACTGGTGAGAGTGTCCAGGTGATACATGTTGAGGGAAGATGAGAACATAGCAGGTTAATTGCATGCACGCTTACAAACACACATGATTTAAATATAGGCCAGGCCAAAGGCCTGGACTTTATGTAGCTTTTAACTTTACAGCTCCTAACTTGCAGGAATGGCGTGGAGTGTAATGAATGAATGCAAAATATGCTTACAGACACAAACATGATATAGATTTATTTTACAGGGTAAAGGTGGGACACATGTTGCTTTGTTTCTGCTTAGCAACTACTGAGCCGGGTGAAACAAAATGTTGTAGAAACTTGTCTAACTGGCATTAACAGTAACTTTTGCATGTTATGTATATGCTTGAAGCCAAAAGAGGCGTAAATCCTGATAGAAAATTTTGAAGTGTGCTTTCTAGCGGAGATTTAGGCTGACATGGGGATGGTGTGTATTTTACTCGGGGTGTGTTTAAGAAAACTGAAAGCGTTGCTCACACACATAAAGAGTATTGAGATTAAATAAAGTTAATATAATGGATAGAGCCCAGAACATGATATTGTGAACCAACTTTGAATAATGACAGGAACCTTAGATGAACACAGTAGGTTAGTAAGGTGTAGCAGAGAGAGGCTGTTTGTTTTCTATCCCTTACAGGAGAAGGTTTCCACTAGAGAGGGACCCAGAAGAGGAGCGGAGATGGACTTGGGAATGGTGGTTTCGGCGCCCATGGTGCCATTAATGGATCTAGAGGTGACAGAGTGGGTCGAGCAGTGACACAAGACACAGTATAGTGACCTCTTGTGGACAAGAGGTCAAGAGAGGGAAATGTGGAATTACAGGGATTATTTTACATAACCATCATCTTATCATTGCATTAATTATCATTTCATCAAAGCGTTTATTGAAGCTTGCTGGCATTATGCTATAATTTATATTATAGGGGTTATCATAATCAAATATTAACATGTTTATTGCAGGTGCAGTTATAACTACTTTAAAATGATTGAGTTAAATATATATATCAAAACTCATATGCTGAGTATATTGTTACAGTAAAATAGTAGCTGAGCAAAGGCCTGAATGTATTCAGCTTCTTGTGGTATTTGAGTTTGCCTAGTTACAGGTGACAGAAGGATGTCCAGTCCATGGTGACCTCAAAGGCCTGAGATCATCACCATATTCGGAAGAGGATGCCAGAACGAGGAACCTCTGTGTTTGCATTTAATTCTTAAAATACATGAATGTTCTGTACATGCAAATTATGTGCTTGTAAACGCAAGAAGGGGCGTCATAATACCCTGATGTTATAAAAGCAATCTGAAGTGTATTTTTGGTCGGGGATTTACAACTGATGGTTTCCAGTGTACGTCTCCCCACGCTGCGTGTATTCATTAAAATCAATTGTTTGATTGACCTCTTCTGGACCATCATTGTTTTACTCTCGTCCTCAATTTCGAACCCGTAACACCTTCTCCACATGCTCTTCAAGGCTGCTGTGTTTTCTGAAAACTTAAGCTGTGTCCCAAAACGTCGGCTGCATCCTCCGGAGGCCGCATTTGAAGGCCGATTACATCGCAGCTCGGCGACAAAAGCTGTCCCAATTCGTCGACTCCTTCAAATGTAGCCGACAAATGCGTCCTTCATTTCCCCGAATTTGAAGGATGGGTTGGGTGTGTCCTTCGTGGCCCACCATATCCCAGAATTCATAGTGCGGCCCAGCCAAATGTCAGCTGCCAACAATGGCGGCCGCTACTAAGTTTTAAAATTAGTCTTATTAATCTTTCTGGGTCACAAAATAAACTTTTAACATATTTTCAGGCGAGAAAGTGGCGGTGTAAATTTCAAATATCTGCTTGGTTTATCAAGACATCGCATATTTGCAAAAGTGCGCCGACGTTTTCGGAGATGTCTGTTACCCACCCGCTCGATAGCAAACCGGGGGATTCAATGGTCGCTCGAGCCGGCGAGAGCAGCGGACTCCCGGTTTCATCGTTTTCAGACCCCCGCTCTTTCGCTACTCAGGTTAAACATGATATATAAGTCACTCGGATAACTTAAAAATGTAATTGTTTGCCTTATTTCGGTGTTTTATTTGTTCGTGAGTAAATCGGTTTGGCTGAGATCAAAGTTATTAGATTATTAGATTAAATAAAACTTTATTAATCCATCGGGTGGGTTCCTCCGGGATTTTCACACAGCTGAATAAACGTCAAAAAGAAAACTGATTAAACAGAAGTGTGAGACGGTCGAGAATTTACGCCAGTGTCCTGTTATATTTTAGATAGTAAGGAGCAGACGACCGAGTTTATTAAACTCCACCGACACAGCGGTGACGCAAATCTGAAGGCTAGACCGTCCCATTTCACAGCCTCGCACTTCCGGCCTTCTTGGTCTTCGAAGGACCCGGCCCACGTAGACCGCGAAGGCCGGGTCCTCCGAAGGATGCAGGCGACGTTTTGGGACACAGCTTTAATCTCTTCCATTTATAAGCATGTGATTAACCGCACGGCTCAGGTCCGCGTGAACCCGCGCAGCTAAGGAGCCGTCACTCTTTTTTTTTTTTTTTAATACTGTGCGCTCCCAGGAGCGTAGGCCAGCATAAACGTCTGTCACGCTCAGACGCACTCTTGGTTGCTTAGGAACCCATGATAACAACAACAACCGTGTCCCAGACCACGCCTGCTCCGCAGTCATTAACACAAACACACTCAACACAACAACAACAACACAAAATAGACCTATTGTCCAGCACAGTCTGGACTCCGCGGAACTTCTCAACGCCCACTGAGCAGCGGAGAATTTACTACAGGACCCCACAAGGCGGTCCGTATTTCGCCCCACTAAGACTAAGACGGCGAACCAAAAAAGTTCGAACTGCGCAACTCTGCGACTTAATGCTTCTGTACAACAACTTCACTGAGCGGTTTTGTACATCGCCCCACTAAGATGGTGAATTTTAGCCCCACTAAGCGGCCACGAACATCGCCCCACACAGCCGGCGAAGACATACAGTTATAGAGATGTACTCTAAACTTACTCGGTGTTGCTTAGCGTGTAATATCAGCCTCGGATCCCGCCGATCGTCATTCATCGAGGAGAGAAAACAGACAGCTAATCCACCGGCCCGATGACAAATTCTCACGTCTCGCTGACGTCAGGGTTCTCTCCTCGGTGAATGCCGACTCCAGGGATCCGGCGTCGAAGGACCAATTAATGATAGGTTTATAGCTTAACCCTATTCGCTGGAACGTTGAAGGCAATGTAATTACACAGCAAGCAAGACACGAGTAGGCAACATTCTTTATGTTTCACGTGCACGGGAGAGAACTGGACAGGCGCCGTTCCTTCACTTGACCCCAGTTGCTCTCGTCCGCTCTCCCGTAACACTGCTCTTTTATTGTGGTTACATGAATATGCATAGGTTCATTAACATATGACAGTTTACATAAGTATACATGTGTGTGTGTGTGTGTGTG
Organism: Oreochromis aureus; assembly: GCF_013358895.1. Lineage (NCBI taxonomy): Eukaryota > Metazoa > Chordata > Actinopteri > Cichliformes > Cichlidae > Oreochromis > Oreochromis aureus. Next base: position 39,046,608 of record NC_052958.1, on the reverse strand, counting down.
TGTGTGTGTGTGTGTGTGTGTCTCCCCAAAGCTGGTGCCAGGAGTCTAGCGGTCCATCTAAACAAAAGGCTCTTAGACTCAAACAGATATACGTGTGTTTGCTATACCATATATCAGCAGGAGAAGATACGACCTCTCCTAGGAGACGTGTGATCTATACCAGAACACTATGAGGAGTGAACGCACTCCCCTCTTCCTGCTACACAGAGTTGTTACAGACCTCCTAGGATGAGACATTCTTTCAATCTACAAATGATTATATACTTCTAAGCATATATGAGTAAATATTTCTAAGCATAAATGGCAATAAACAATACAAATCTAACAACACCTCTCAGATGTTCTTATTTCAGTGCACTGTAACAAAAGCAATAACAAACGTAACCAACAAAATACTAATATAATAACAAATACTAGGGCCCATTGCAGACATGTCCAAGCATAAAACCATCTTTCTGCCTTAGATCGCTCGAATCCTCGGACTCTGACCCAATCCTCTATGTCCAAGTCTATTTCAGAGTTTATGTTTCAGAATGGTTTTGTAGATCCCTGGAGGTTTTCTAACCCTACTACCAGAGCATACTCTTTCTTTTCTCAGGTACATCAATCCTTTTCGCGGATTGATTATTTTTTTTTGAGACGGTTCCCTTATTCCAAAAGTACTGTCATCTACATATCATCCAATTGTCATTTCCGATCACGCACCACTTAGCATTGACATCAAGCTCATAGCCCAGTCCTCTTTTTCCTCACCCTGGAGATTTAACTCTTTGTTGCTTTCGGATGAGGGATTTGTTACCTTTATCAAATCCGCAATTGATGACTTTATGGTGTTTAACGACAGCGATACAGTTACGAGGTCATTGCTTTGGGAATCTCTTAAAGCATATGTGTGTGGGCAAATAATTTCTTTCTCTGCCCATTCCACTAAAAACCACAAAGCCAAACTTCAAACTTTGACTACACAAATTTGTGACATAGATAGACAGGTTGTAGCCAGTCCCACTCCTGCTTTGCATAAAAGACGACTTGACTTGCAGACCGAATTTGATTTACTTTCTACGGCAGATGCTGAACGCCTTTTACTTCGTGCTCGTGCGACTTATTATGAACATGGTGATAAGCCCAGAAGGCTTTTGGCCCATCAGTTAAAGCGTCAGGCCTCTTCTCGCTTAATTTCTCAAATTAAAGATGCAGCAGGCAACTTGGTCTCTGATTCAAAGGAAGTAAATGAGGTGTTTAAGAAGTATTATTCCTCCCTATATGAATCTGAATCTGCTGCTGACGCTTCTGAGGTGGATTCTTTTTTTAACGGTCTTACAATGCCCACTGTCGATCCTGTTATGTCTGAACAATTAGATGCCCCTTTTAGGTTGGATGAAATTGTGCATGCAATCAAGACCATGCACAATAGTAAGGCACCAGGACCTGACGGGTTTTCAGTTGAATTTTTTAAAACATTTATAGACAAGTTAGCCCCACTACTTCTTTCAGTGTATAACGAATCTTTTGAACGTGGACTATTGCCCCCTACATTGTCTCAAGCACTAATTACTGTTCTCTTAAAGAAGGGTAAGGATCCTACGTCTTGCACCTCATATAGGCCTATTTCACTGCTGAATGTGGATGTTAAAGTCTTGGCTAAAATTTTAGCAATTTGCCTTGAAAAGGTTCTTCCTACTATTATTTCAGATGAACAGAATGGCTTTATCAAAGGCCGCCAGCTGTTCTTTAATGTTCATGACGCTTTTGAATGTCATTCTTTCCCAACACTCGACCACTAATCCGAAATAGTTATCTCACTTGACGCTGAAAAAGCTTTCGATCGTGTAGAGTGGAGCTTTCTCTTTGCGGTTTTACAAAGATTTGGTTTCAAGGACAGATTTATTTCATGGATTCGACTGTTGTACAAGGCACCCCAAGCCAGTGTCTATACAAATGGTGTTTCCTCTGGCTACTTCTCATTGTCACTGTGACACGAGACAGGGTTGCCCCTGTCCCCCCCTACTTTTTTGCTATTGTAATTGAACCCCTATCTATAGCTTTGAAGGCCCTTCCTCATTTTCATGGCATTTCCGGTCTGGCCTTGACTTAAAATTGTCTTTGTATGCAGATGACCTGCTTCTATATGTTTCGGATCCCTTATCTAGCATACCATCGATTGTGTCTCTATTAAACGAGTTCGGCACTCTGTCAGGTTACAAAATAAATCTTCTTAAAAGTGAATGTTTCCCCATAAATTCTTTAAGTCTTACACTTAAACAATCTGACGTTCCTTTTAGACTTAGCCCTGCCGGTTTTAAATATTTGGGAGTTAACGTGACTCGTACTTTGTCTTCTTTATACTCTTCCAATTTCTCCCCTTTAATCACTCAAATTCAATCAGATTTTCAAAGATGGAATTCGCTACCCTTGTCCCTAATTGGTCGGATCAATGCTGTAAAGATGAACATTTTGCCTCGATTGTTATTTCTATTTCAGAGTATTCCTATATTTTTACCTAAAGCTTTTTTCAAAAAGTTGGACCAGCTAGTCATATCGTTTTTGTGGGGAGGGAAACATCCCAGGGTGAGGAAATCATTATTACAGAGACTGACGTTTGATGGTGGTCTTGCCTTGCCTAACTTTTTATTTTACTATTGGTCCTCTCATATTCACAAATTGACCCATTGGCTTGAATCTCAAGAACTGCTGTGGTGTAAACTGGAGCGCCTGTCGTGCACTTCCTCATCCTTAGAAGCTTTATTGTTCTCTCCACTACCACTTAAGCCTTCTCATTTCACAAAAAACCCCGTGGTACAGTCTAGTCTAAGGATTTGGTCACAATTCAGGAGTCATTTTAAGTACATTTCTGCATCAGTACACATGCCCATCACACAGAACCATCTGTTTACTCCTGGCCTCATTGATGGTACCTATGTACAGTGGAAGCGTCATGGTATTAATACTTTTAAGGATCTCTATAAAGATGGCACTTTCTTAACTTTTTAGACCTGTGTTCGGAAACAAATCTTCCGGCTACCAATCTATTCCGTTATTTTCAGGCACGGCACTGCACTTCTGCTCTCTTCCCTCCTACCCTCTTCTTCCAAAGCGTCCAACCATGGGAGGAATTCTTATCCCTTAAACCCAATAAGAAGTCAATTATATCCTTAATATATAAACAACTTATGGATTTAAATGTCCATTCAGTTGTTAAAATTAGGAGGGCTTGGGAGCGGGAGTTAGGAGTAAATTTTTTCGGATCAGCAATGGGAGAAAGCAGTATCCAATGTCCGTTATAGTACGTCCTGTGCCAGGTTACAACTTATCCAGTTCAAGGTATTGTACAGGGTTTACTATTCAAAATCTCGTCTTTCTGAGATTTACCCACAAGTGATGGATCAGTGTGAGAGATGTCATGCCACCCCATGTGACCTAGGTCATATGTTCTTTCTGTGCCCGAGACTCCATGGCTTCTGGAGTCAGTATTCAGTTATTCTTTCCAAGGCTCTTGGGACCCAAATCTGCATGGACCCTTTTCTAGCTGTTTTTGGGCTTCCAGACAACACTGGTCTGACAGACCCTACACACTTCAAAATATTAGCCTTTACATCACTTTTGGCTAGACGTTGCATCTTACTCCTTTGGAAATCTTCAAAGCCACCTTCAGTTTCTTTATGGTTTAGAGATGTGATGTTATTTCTTAAATTGCAAAAGATAGGCCTTGTGGCGAAGGGCAAATACAGAGGATTTTATCGTATCTGGGGCCCCTTAAGTAAACTATTGCAAGTCATTAAACGTTCTACCAGCTGATTAATATAATCCCCCTTTTTTTTTTTTTTTCTTTTTGTGTGTGTGTGTGTTTGTTTTGGTTTTCTTCTTAGTTTTTGTTTTTGTTTGTTTTTTCTCAATTTTATATAAGCGTATGTGTGGTTGTTCCTGTATGTGTGTGTGTGTATTACTGTATCTGTTCATGTAAGAAAAATTAACAAATGTGTGAGGGGAACAGATTGTATTGTCATTGTAAATTAATGTACATTTGTGTCTCAATAAAAATATTTATAAAAAAAAAAAAAAAAACATCTTTCTCTCTCTTAGAGAAAGAAAACAATCCAAACCTCACTGATAAAATCAACCTAGTGTTAAGCAAAACCCAAAAATCAACCAAAACTTCATCAGAAAGTTTCCCTCCCTCCCGGGACAATATTGTATGGAAATGAGAGGTGCTATAACACCTTTTGTTCCTCCTTTAATTAAATCTCAATCACAGAAAATGTTGCGCTCCGAAATAAAACTCACACCGTTAGTTCATCATTTTCACTCTATACCACTGCTCCTTATCAGGCTGTGTGAAGCACAGCAAACAATTCAGTCAAGGCCTTGAGCAGCCGTACACAGACATCACGCACAGACATTGTTTTCATAACCAAACTGTTTTAGACCTTGTCCCTTAAATCTACATAAATGCCCTCTGGGTGACATAAAACACATTCTAAGTAATCAATGGCTTCTTATGAAAATTATGTATTTGGATGTTTGTGCGCAGCATTTTGCGTATCAGCATAAGCATTTGTTAGCAAAGCATTCTTCATTGCACAAGCGTGTGCATGTGTATGTGTGTGGATCACTTCTCAGTCAATTGAATCAGCATTTCAATTTGTGTGCGTGTGTGTGTGTCATTTCTCATTATCAACGAGTGCACATGTGTTCATATGTGTATTTCTCTTCATTCTGAGTCATTGTATGTAGATGTGTGTGTTTGTGTATGTTTGTGTTCATCACTTTCCTGTTCTGGTGTTCTGGGTAAACCACAGCCTGAAGCGTGCCCTGGGGTCCTGCCCTCCTCCATCTCAGCCTGTTTTCCACCCTTGCTGCTGTTCAAAGTTCAGTCTGTCCTGGTTCTGGCCCCAAATCAGGCAGTCCTTTTCTCCAGTGTCCATGTTCACCGGAAGTGCAACCTGCATCTTCTCCTTGTCCAGCTCCTCCTGAGCCATGCTCAGTTTCTGCTCTGATGCCTTGAGCTCTTACTGAGGGCAGAAACCTCAGAGTCTTTTCCGTACACGTCAGATTGAAGTTTATTCATGTTTTCCTTGCTTTGCTCCAAGGCCTTCTGCAGCTCTGCTGTCCGGCTCTTCTCAGAGGTCAGCTCCTGGCCGAGCCCTGACACCTGTGCCTTCAGCTTATTTTCTTCTTGTGCTTTTGTCCATTCTGTGGTGCCTCCTGACCTTAGTTGCTCCTCCTGTCTCTGGCACGCCCTTTTTGCTGCCCGATCATCCGTGTTGGTCCGTCACTGTCCTGCACAGTTTTAATGCAGAGTTGTTAAGGTCAGCATTCTTTTGCTCGCGTCTCATCACAGCTCTGTCAGCTGAAGCTGTCTGGAAATTTCCCCCATGTAGTGAAATGGGCCTTGGATTTAGCGCTCTCCGTCTCTGCTGCATGAGATCGCTTTCCTGCAGCACTGTTGACATTCTAAGGTTGTTGTTGTGGGTCCAGCGGCTGCAGCATTTGGTCAGGGTCACGTCAAAGATGGTAGAGGGGAGAGCAGGAGTCCAGGTCAGCCTGGGCTTTCCGGGCCGGCAAAGCAGCCTGTAATTAAACATAAAGGGAAAAAACAAAAACAAAACAAAAACATATATGAACAGGAAAATGATGTTGTTTTGGCTGTGTTATTCAGAGAGGGGAGAAACACCGGGCCAAGCCCTGTGTCAGCCTTCTCTCCCCCTTTTTTTTGTTTTTTTCTCACCATATAATCAACTCATAACCCACCAAGTTGACAGGACAACACAGGTACCTGTTGAAATTCATAAGATCATGTTTAAAAGCCCAAAAAAGGAATTTTCCTTCCTCCAGTTATCACTTGTATTAATCAATCAGCAGAAAACATCTCACAATTTGACTCTTAACCACTAAATTTGTTGTTTCATCGCTGGTTGGTCATACCAGTCTCTTTCTTTTGGAAGTTAAGTTGTTGTCCTGCAACCCAGAGAGTTTATTTGTTAGCAATGGATAAACTTCATCATTTAACAACAGGTGTATGTTAATTTTCGCTGCTTTAACCTTGCTGGAAAATCTTCACGTGTTCATGAGTGTAAGCTGTTTTTTCATTGCGTGCGTGTGTTTGTAGGCGGCAGTGGCGGTCCTAGCCTGTTTGGCGCCCTGGGCGAACACGCCCTCTAGCGCCCCCCCCCCCACACACACACACATACATATGAAGAGAGACAGGGAGTATGCATAGTATGCAAACGGCTACCAAACAGCTATCATAATTTGTCATAAAATGAGAACAGGACAAATCAACAATTGACAATGACTAATTAATATTAAAATCTGTAACATAATGTATTGTTTGGAGTTTAGTCTGTTACTGTTGCTATTTTTACCATTTCTTTTTGGAGCAACTGTAACCCACATTATTTCCTTAGGGATTAATAAAGTATTCTGATTATGATTGTTTCAGGATGACCTGCCATTATCCAATCACACATCTGCTTACCTGTATCTTTTGCTCATTTCTCCCTCTCTTCTTTTCTATTTTTTCTAAACTGAGCACCTGATAGCTTTGAACTTTTCTTGTCCATCTTCCATTGGTTTTAATTTTCCACTCCAGTACAAATCCCCCAACTCGAGGATCACCACGACATAACCTAACAGACCTACACCTTAGTTCACAGATTCACTTTGTCTAAAGTGTATTTCTGGGATTTCACACAACCCAGGATTCAAATCATGAATACATAATGGGCTTGGATTTACATCATCATGAATGAAATGTGCTCTATTTGGAAGCAGCAGGCCCCCCTCCCCTTTCGACAGATTGTGTGTGAGACTTTAAATCATCAAACTGTAAATTATAAATTTTAAATTGTTATTGATCCCTTTACCCCTGGTCCTAAAGTGTATATTTATTTTCTTACTCTTCTTATATTTATTGTTTGTTTACTTGCACTGCTGTAACTGGAGCCTCGTCGTCTCGTCTCTTTATATACTGGACTGTATGTAGCGGAGATGACAATAAAGTTTACTTTGACTTCAGCAGCGAGCAGGCGCACCGAGGGCTCTCGCGCTCACTTTTCGCGTATAGAATTTCGAAAAAACATCGGTGTGAATTATAAGTCTGTATCATAATGTCCGGTGTTTTCGTGTTTGTTGGTTTGTTTTCATTTTGCGAGTTGGTTATTAGATGCTGCTCCAGCCAGCCAGAGAATCCCCGCCGCCCGCCCTCTCCTCCCTGTGCCATAAGCAGCAGGCGCACCACCATAAACGGAGGGCACCCTTACTCCCAGCAAATAGGCGATAGAAAACCGATCGGTGCCTACGACTTTCCCAATATGCGCTGGCTGATGTCGGGGCAGCATGAGTACGAGTAATTTTTTTTTTTTTTTTTTTGCCGATGCCCGTGATGCCGCCCCCCACCACGATGCCGCCCCGGGCAACCGCCCGTGTCGCCCGTATCTAAAACCGCTACTGGTAGGCGGGTTATTTTAACTTTTTTCTCAAACAAGACATTTCTCTAACAGGTGCCTTTCTCATACATTTCTCTGGTTGTGTGTGTGTTTTTATTTTGTTTCCCAAATTTTGATTTCCCACCTTAAATAACAGCATTCCTGGTCTTCAGCCAGGAGTTAGAGCTTGCTTGTGAGATTCAGGGACACATGGTGCTATCAACAATTCAGCCAAAAACTTGCCTGAACATCTCCAGTGATGTTAACCTATAACTTTCTTCCGACTGCTGCATGTGGAAAATTGGTCCAGGTCTGCTTGCACCTACAGATACCAAAACTGAGACATTTTCATTATTATCATCAGTGTTTCACCGACCCGTTTCTCTCTCTCCAGTCAGAAATACCAATTTATATCATGCATATAAGTGTTCATGTTAATGCTGAGTGTAGGCTGCTACTTTATTGCATATGTATTTTATAATCAGGTTTAATTCATGCATCTTTTCACTGAGCTGTGGATTCAAACTGTCTCACGTCTGATACTTTCCAAAAATAATTAAACATGTAACAAGTTGTGTATGTGTGTTTTCTATTCATTAATGTATTTGTTAGTTAGTTTCTCTCTTTATTTTACCTTCTGTTGTTTACCTCTTTGTTGTCATGTGGTGGACATCTCTAAACCATCATAAGTTCAGCCTTCAATTTCAATTCAATTATATCCTGTACGCCCGCCTGCGAACTCGTCCGGGCTTGACCTCTGACTGGTCCCTGCCCCTTTTCTTCTCACAGTGTCCTGTGTGGCCTTAAAATCTCCAGCAAATACAGTCGCCAATTCAGCGGTTTCTTCTTCTCTGTGTCTTCCTTGTAGGTTAACTCCCGGCCTGGCAAAATAACAGCCAGTGGCTTCAAACAGTCATGTCACTTGTCAGGTTTCCAGCTTGTAATTCAAGCTCATATTCCATACATGCTGCTGCTTGACCCTTCAGTGTTATAGGTCAGTTGCACTGCTGTTCACTCTTCACATCCACGATGTTCTGTCGGTCTTCATCAAGACATTAATTGTCCTTTAAGCTTCTTCTCAGGGTGGGGACAAAGTGAGAGGTCAAGCTGTAAAATTTTGAGCCAAAGCCTGGTCTGTCGTCCCAAGTCTGTTAATCTATCCTTTTGCCGCTGTACTCAGGTTTCCAGGTTGAGAGAAATCCACCTGTATTAAAATTAAAAATGGAAAAGACAATAAATGTCCCTAAGACCCTCCAAGGGATTAGTATTTCTTTACTGAAAACATCCATTCACTTCATCTGCCTAGATTTTACTCTCTCTCTCTGGGTGCACACTTCACACAGTCCGGCAGTTGCCTTTTATGGGCATGCAGAGTTCCTGTCACACACACACAGTTACTCACACCCAGCGGCTGCAAAGCCGTCTTCACGTTATCTATGCACACACTCAGCCACAATCATCCGCTCCTTAATATAAATGTATAAAACCAGTAGTAATTATCCCTAGAAACACACACCCTCAAGAAAATTCACTGTATTTAATCATTTATTCATACTTACTGTGACAAATGCAATTCATGTAAAGAAGATTCCCTATAGGTGAAATTTCAATTTGGCACGACCCCAAAATAAGCATGCCTTTTATTTAAATAAAATGAAGTTGCTACACCACATCTAGTGCTGAAATTCGTGCTTGATCACACCCTATATTATGATAAAACCAAAAGTAAAACAAATGTAACTGCTTATATTATTGAACTGAAACAAGAACCACTTAAAAATCTTATAAATCCTGCTTCACACCACAAAAATGAAACAAATCACCCCCGCATTTATCACTCAAACTCCTCCACTCAATCTTACCCTGCCGACTGAAATGCTGGTCTAAATCATGCACGATTTGTCTCTTCTATATCAAAACCCAGCCAAACATCAAACATTCACCGTAATCAATCAAAACTTTATTTGTAATGTTATAATCAGCAAAATCAGCGTCTTAATTACAGGCATGTATCATTGTTTGCAACAGTGTTTATAAAGCCGCTAATACTCTAAGCGTTTCCCCGCCTCCTCATTTGCATTCACACACACACCGTCTAAAACTAGCTCGCAGCGCTGCAGCACGCTGTCGTCACACACAGCCTCCTTCCACACCAAACTCTCTTATTTTATATTACAAAGACGTCTTATATTTACAACTGCAGAGATTATCAGGCCTATTAACACCTAAACAATTTCGACAAATTTAAGTTAACGGTCTTGATGCATTCTCAATCATCCAGGAAAGTAAATCTCCAAAAGTTGAATCTGTTCATCTGGACGTAGCGTTTTGTGGGAGAAACGTTTCGTCACTCATCCAAGTGACTTCTTCATTGCATAATTATGATTAAGGAACTGACCTCACAGCCCATTGTTCCCTCAGTGGGCTGGTTTCAGTCATTATGCAAATGTACTGTTTATAAGGTTTGGGGAAACCTGCAGTCAGCTGAGACTGAAGAAGTCACTTGGATGAGTGATGAAACGTTTCTCCCACAAAACGCTACGTCCAGATGAACAGATTCAACTTTTGGAGATTAAGTTAACGGTCCAACCGATAAACTCCAAGTTTTTTGTGATCAATTAACCAGTATCTGTCCAACAGTTTCTGGCCTCATCTCTAAAATCCCTAACTCAATTTAAAAGTGTCCAACACCCAAGGTCCAACCTTTGGTACCCAAACAAGTGCAATCCACCGTTCCAAACGGTGAAGTGGTCCAACCACTAGTTATTTTGGAGTGCCCCAAGCTCCACAGTGACCAACTGACTATCCCTCAAAGAGGTCAAGGTCTAAGCGTCCTTGACCTTGGCAAGCGTTACCTCTGAGCACTGCGCTTCTTAGGACTCCCAAAGTCCCGTTCTACAAAAATTTATAATGTTTTGAAACAACAGTCAACACCCCAAAAAGGTTATGACTGACGCAGGTCCAACCTTATGACCAATGGGGACTCTAACCCACAAAATGACCAATTACCTATCACACTAAATTCACTTAGCAGTCCAACTGCTTTAAATCCTCAGTACTGTCACTTTCAACGTTTCATTATCATTACTTCAACTTCAATTCTCATGAGATTTTCACCAAAATCAAACAGACATTTACCAGTAATTTCAGTGAGTAGACTTTAATTTTCCATGTCCAATTCAGCACACTTCGGATAAAATCAACAGGCCTGTGCCTACCTCTTTTATAAAGGCGCCTGTCCACTCAGTTCGATTGCCGGATAAAGTCCGCCCATCTGACCACCTCGGACTGTCCAAGCCTCCAACTTCCACCCCAATACCACAGGACAAGCCCCCAAACTGTTACGGGTTCAAAGTATTGGAGATGGATACAAGAGGAAAACCACAATAACAACACTGGTCCAGCCGGGTCAAGTCAAACGATGATTTTAATGAACACACGTGTGGGAGATGAACACTGCACGCAGACAGCATAAGATCTCAAAATGGTGGAGCATTGCTCAAACTCTTATAGCCTCTAGTGGCCCCCACCTAGTCATAAAAGCCTAAACATTCACATTCTTTCTCAACACGGCGCCTAAGCTGCGACCTTGGCCCCCTGTTTATCTGCTCCTGCTGAGATGGGGCAGAAAACCTCTCTGGTATGTTCTGTTCTCTTCTAATCAGACAAATAAGATCATGACTCTCTGAAAACAGTATTTCTTATAACTCAGCCGTATAATGCATCATAAAACAATATTATTCATTCACAATAAATCAGCAGTCTAATCTAATACAAATCAGTTTAACAAATGTAATAGTTATCACCTTCTTCTAATTCAGGAGAATAATGCAAACTAAAACTACATAATATTTCACAATCTTTAATTAGGGATATAACATGGCATGAGGTAATATTATAATCCCACAAGAGATAACAGAATGTATGTGTCACGGCTGGGGCAGCAGTCGTGTTGTGGATGAATGAGGACCCAAAATGCAAGCAGCCGACTGATGATATGAGTGAGGGTTTATTTACAGGTGGCAGTGGCAGAACAGGCAGTGAGGAATGACAAATGACTAAAGAAACCTAAACTGGGAAAACTAAAGAGCAAACCTGAAGTCATATGAAACGGAGAATGCAGAGATACACGGATGACGCAGATAAACACAGAGAAACGCAGACTACACAGGGATACGCAGACAAACGCAGACGAGCCGACGCCGAGCACAGCCTGACACCCACTAAATATACACACAAACAAGGAGACCAGGTAATGACATACAGGTGGGAGCACAGCTGATTCTAATACACAAGACGACCTGAGGATACAAGCTGAACATGATGACAACAGACACAGACCGTCAGAATAAAACAGGAAATCCAGAACACGAACAGGGCACGAGGGGAGGACACAGAATACCAAAACCAGAATAACTAGAACAGAGGAAAATAATCATAAAACACACAACGCTGGGTCAACGACCCCGGACCATGACAGCACCCCCCCTCCAAGGGCTGGCTCCAGACAGCCCAAAACAAAAACAGACGACCACCCCAGGGCGGGCGGCGGGGGGCCCAGGACGGAGGGACCAACACCAAACAAAAGAAGCCCCAGCGAGTTACAGGAACTGTCCAAAATACAAACACACATGCTGGAGTCCTCGAACAGGGTCCCAAAACACAGTTCAGGAGGCCGGCCCGGAGGCTGACAACTCAGGAGTCTGAAACAGTTCACCTCCGGAGGCCGGCCACGTTGGCGACACAAATCCAAAAGCCAACCACGCGGAAGGCAGCGGTGGCGAAGTGGAAACAGTTCAGGGGGCCGTCCGTGCACACGGCAACGGGCAAACAGTTCAGGGGGCCGACCGTGCACACGGCAACGGCGGCAACGGCCAAACAGTTCAGGTGGCCGACCGTGCACACGGCAACGGCGGTGGCAGAGCAGGTCCGGAGGTTGGCCATGAAGCCAGCGGTGGCGGCGAGTTCTTTCAGGAGGCCGCCCTCGACGGCCATGATGCCAGCTTAGAGGCCTGGAAAGCGGCCAACAAGGATGAGGTGGCACAGGGCGAGCTGGCTCTGACAGCAGTGTTGACGAGGCTGAGGCTGACTCGGAGGCTGCAGCCGGAGCCGGACCAGGCGGCGAGGCAGGAACAGATGCTGAAGCCGGACCAGGCGGCGAGGCAGGAACAGATGCTGAAGCCGGACCAGGCGGCGAGGATGAAGGCGCGGAGGCTGCAGCTGGCGAGGATGAAGGCGCGGAGGCTGCAGCTGGCGCGGATGAAGGCGCGGAGGCTGCAGCTGGCGCGGATGAAGGCGTTGCGGGGGCTGGGCCAGGCGACGCTGAAGACGAAGCGGACTCGGAGGCTGGACCAGACGAGGATGAAGCCGGAGCTGGACCAGGCGACGGCGTGGGAGAAGCCGCTGCTGCAGGCGGCGTGGGGCCGAAGACGAGGCGCTGCAGGCGGCGGCATGGTGGATGAAGCTGTTGCTGCTGCTGGCAGCGTGGATGAAGCTGCTGCTGGAACAGCTGGCGGCTGGACGGGCTCCTCGGGCCCCCCAGCTGACGACGAAGGAGGCTGGAGCGGTCCCTCGGGCCCTCCAGCTGACGACGAAGGAGGCCGGAGCGGTCCCTCGGACCCCCCAGCTGACGAGGCAGGTTGCTGCACGGGCTCCTCGGGCCCTCCAGCGGAGACAGGAGGCCGGAGCGGTCCCTCGGACCCCCAGCTGACGAGGCAGGTTGCTGGACGGGCTCCTCGGGCCCTCCAGCGGAGACAGGAGGCCGGAGCGGTCCCTCGGACCCTCCAGCTGACGAGGCAGGTTGCTGGACAGGCTCCTCGGGCCCTCCAGCGGAGACAGGAGGCCGGAGCGGTCCCTCGGACCCTCCAGCGGAGACGAGAATGGGCTGGCCGGGCTCTCCAGAACCCCCAGCGGACATGAGGACGGGCTGGCCGGGCTCTCCAGAACCCCCAGCGGAGACTAGAATGGGCTGGCCGGGCTCTCCAGAACCCCCAGCGGACATGGTCACAGAACCAGCGGGCACAGGGGCCCCTGGCACACACAGGGCTGAACCAGCAGGCTCATGGGCCTCTGGAACACACATGGCTGACTGCAGCTGCGCGGAGCACTGACCCTGCTCAGGCAGCGACAGCTGGGTGCAGTCCTCAGCTGGAGTCTTAGCCTTCAGGGGTCCAGAGTGGGCTGAGGGCTGAAACTCAGCCTCTGGGGAGGCCCTGAAGTGCGTCACAGTCTCTGGGATGACCAGCTTTAGAGGACTGATTACAATATTGTGTGGTTTGTCTCTCTGCTTAGACCGAACAGATGAAAAACAGTTCTTTTCAGGTTGGATTGGCTTCGCTTGTTGTACAGGAGGAGTAGGTGAAGATGACGACTGAATAGGTGGCTGATCTGAGGGTGACTGACGTAAAGGTTGGAACAATAATGGTGGCGAAGTTGGAGACTGAGCTGATGATAAGGCTGATGATTCTTTTATCAACTGAGCTATAGACTGGGAAATGGACTGTAACATAGTTTGTAACAGGTCTGGCTGTGACTGTAACTGAGCTATGGGTTGTGAGGCTGAATGTGATGGAGGTGACGACTGAGCGGCTAACTGAGCTTGTGGCTGCCGTGCGGCTAACTGAGCTCCTAGAGGCTGGGCAGCTAAGTGAGCTCCTGGAGGCTGGGCAGCTAAGTGAGCTCCTGGAGGCTGGGCAGCTAAGTGAGCTCCTGGAGGCTGGGCAGCTAAGTGAGCTCCTGGAGGCTGGGCAGCTAAGTGAGCTCCTGGAAACACATTCTTATAATCGACAGTTGCAGGTGAGCCAGGGAAAACACCATAGTCCTTACTGGCGGCACAGAAAACGGCCCCAGAGTAAACAGTCCTTATCTCCGAAAAAGCAGAAACAGTGTCCCTCTCACTCACCACTGCCGGTAGCTTACATTTCCCGACATCCGGCTGTGGGGTGCCGCACCAACGGCGCGATCGTTGCTTTCTATTCGGAGACGGCTCCGACGGTCCGGGTGATTCCTCGTCCGGCGGTTCGGACGGCACGAGCTCCGTGGAAGCGAGTGGGCGAGCGGTAACGGTGGGGGGGTGAAGGTGGAGTTCGTGGAGAATGAAGTTTTGTGCGAGTGGGTGAAGGGAGTCCAGTAGCCAGGGGTGAGCAGAAATTAATCGCTGTAGCCTGGCTTCTACAGCGCGGTGCAGTTCCTCTCCCTCATGTTCAAGCCACAGATTAACCAACCTTGAGACGGAGTCAATTAATTCCTCCCGAAACTCCTGGGAGGGTGCGGATGCTGCTGGGTCCATGTTTGGTCAGCTCGTACTGTCACGGCTGGGGCAGCAGTCGTGTTGTGGATGAATGAGGACCCAAAATGCAAGCAGCCGACTGATGATATGAGTGAGGGTTTATTTACAGGTGGCAGTGGCAGAACAGGCAGTGAGGAATGACAAATGACTAAAGAAACCTAAACTGGGAAAACTAAAGAGCAAACCTGAAGTCATATGAAACGGAGAATGCAGAGATACACGGATGATGCAGATGAACACAGAGAAACGCAGACAAACGCAGACGAGCCGACGCCGAGCACAGCCTGACACCCACTAAATATACACACAAACAAGGAGACCAGGTAATGACATACAGGTGGGAGCACAGCTGATTCTAATACACAAGACCTGAGGATACAAGCTGAACATGATGACAACAGACACAGACCGTCAGAATAAAACAGGAAATCCAGAACACGAACAGGGCACGAGGGGAGGACACAGAATACCAAAACCAGAATAACTAGAACAGAGGAAAATAATCAGAAAACACACAACGCTGGGTCAACGACCCAGGACCATGACAGTATGGATAATAAGAATTACGCACTTAGATTTTTTAAAAAGCATTTGATACTGTCAATCATGAAATTCTAATACAAAAACTGGTACGGGGTTAGAGGAGTGGTTTTGCACTGGTTAAAAAGCTATGTAGTGAATAGGCAACAATATGTACAAATAAATGAGTATAAATCTAAATTGATGGATATTGCTTGTGGAGTACCTCAAGAATCAGTATTTAGTCCAAAAATGTTTCTTATGTATATAAATGATATTTGCCAAGTATCGAAGATTCTAAAGTTTGTAATATTTGCAGATGACACAAATATATTTTGTTCAGGTGTGGAATTGCCACAACAGAATTAAAGCTATTAAAGAAGTGGTTTGATATAAATAAATTATTATTAAAGCTAGATAAAACCAAATTTATGTTATTTGGAAACCATAAGAAAAATATCAAAGTAGAAATATGTGTTGACAGTGTATATTTAGAAAGAGTAAATTAAATAAAATTTCTTGGTGTGATCATTGACCACAAGCTCTGTTGGAAACCACACATTACTTATGTTCGGCGGAAACTGGCACGGGGCATTGCTGTCCTGGGGAAAGCACTGCAAATCTTGGATCAGAAAGCACTGCACATATTATACTGTGCTTTACTACTGCCATATATGAGCTACTGTGTAGAGGTCTGGGGAAACACATACAGAAGTAATACACAAACAATAACTATAATGCAGAAAAGGGCCATTAGATTAATAAATAATAAAATAATAAATAATAATAATAATTAATATGGGGTACAGGGACCACACAAATGCACTTTTTATCAAAATGCAAGCTATAAAAGTCCAAGACTTGGTGAAGTTTAAAACAGCGCAAATATAAAGCAAGAAACAAAATGCTTCCAAAAGAAAATTTGTTTATAGAAAGAGAAGGGGGGCATAACTTAAGAGGGAAATAATAATTAAAAATACAAAGTGCTAGAACCAATTTAAGACTAAAAGAAAATTAAATGAATGAAATGTAAAATTTGAGGGGGTAGGGCCAAATAAGTGTATACTTCTGCCTACTCCTTTTCAAACAAAATATATTATGTAAGATATTATGTAATGATGGTGAATGTTTGAAATAAAAATGAACTGAACTAAATCGAGTGCATGGAGCCACCAGCAGTCTCTGACCTTATGATCTTAGAGCTCGGGAAGATGAATGTGGTTTCAGCAGGTCAGATATATACTGGAGAGCTTGACCATGTAGGGCCTAAAGGTTAAAACTAAAATTTTAAACTGAAACCTAAAACCTACAGGTAACCAGTGATGGGAGGTGTCACAGCCTAGCTGAGTAGCTGACTGTGTGAAGTATGAATAGTAGACCCAAGTGCAGACAAAATGGAACAGGGAACGTAACTTAAGTTAACAAAAAGCAAGCCGTTTAATAAAGTAATGCACAAGGCAAACAAAGACAAGAATAAACAATAACCTAAACTGAGGAAACTAAAAATAAATATGAAAAACCCTAAACGTGAAACCTGGGGTGGATACAAAGATACGTGGAACATGGAGACATGGCGCAAAGGACAGCAGATGACCTGAGACTGAAAAAAGGAGGACAGAGGACTTAAGTACACTGAAAGATAATGAGAGGATGGGGAACAGCTGGGACAAATCAGACCTAACGAGACAAGGGGAAGCAAAACTAGACACACTGCACATAGGACAGGGATTTTCACAGTAAAACAGGAAACAGCATGGAACGCAGACATGACAACTCAAGTTTGACAACATAAGACGCGCAGACATGAAACACGTAAAGGGTGAGGGAAAGTTAAACACAGGGGTGGAAGACAAAGGGAATCTAAAAAACAGTGAACAACAAGCAACCTAGGCAAAATGAAAATGAACCTAGAGAACCTAATAAACTTAAACATAAACCATAAACATCTAAATATATATATATGTATAAACTCAAAACCCTGGGTCAAAGCCATTGCTTCCAAACCAACTTTCTGGTGTGTGGTATAAATGATGATGGCATGCAGCGTCAGTTGTTAGGAGAGCCCACACTGGACTTTAAGAAAGCATTGGAAATTGCTCAGGCAATAGAAACAGCAGCCAATAAGACGAAAAACATTCAGAAAGCTAAGGACAATATGCACTCAGCCGATATACAGCAGAGTACCTGAGGAGGGTGAGTGTGTTTTCAACATGTTTAATCCGGATGGCCTTAATAAGTGCCGTGCAGAGCCCATATATGCCACTGTCCAGGTAAATGGGAATTAGCTGCAAATGGAGCTTGATACGGGGGCCTCAGCTTCTGTGATCAGCCAACCACAGACTGTGGCACTCGGGCGGGGCGCCTGCTCTCCAAGCAACTGACATAAGCCGGAGATAGTATATGGGTGAATGCATTCCTCTGCTTAGCGGTATAGAGTGCATGCGGCATATCAGGGTCAAGAAACTGCAGCAATGCTACTGGTGGTGAAAGGGGAGGGGCCTAGTCTGCTGGGATGCAGAAAATCTGCCTGAACTGGAGAGAAAGCAGGTGGTAGCAGAATTACTGGGAAAGTATGTAGATGTTTTCAAGAATGAATTGGGCCATCTTTCAGTGCACCATGGCCAATCTTCTGCAAAACATTCACAGTGTTGCTGTTTACTTAGATGACATTTTAATAACAGACAAAATGGAAGAGGAACATCTGCACAATCTTGGGCAGGTGTTAAAGAGGCTATCAGAACCTGGGTTGCGTTTGAAGCACAGTCAGTGTGTCTTCCAAGGTCCTAGTGTGCAGAGATGGGCGCGTTACTGTAATCTGATTACTTTTTTCAAGTAACGAGTAATGTAAGGGATTACTATTGCAAAAACGGTAATTAGATTACTGTTACTTGCACGTAGGAACGCTGCGTTACTACGTTACTAAAACCGTGATTTTTTGCGAGAATGTCTCATGACAGTGACGTAAGCGAGTGCGACGTTCGTGACAATAGCTGTGTGCAGATCAACAATGGATAATATATCGAGTGCGGGAGAGAGTATGAGCGTGCAGCGTTTAAAGCGTGGAAGTACTGACCTTACTGTGAGTTTGATTCAATAAAAAGTGATGTTATGGAAATTTTAACAATAACCTGCAACACACCCAGTGAGCTTGATTTGAAGTGGGTTTAATAAACACATTGCAATGTGGAGAGAGCATCCCAGTGAAACACCAGGACCATCTCTGCCTTGTGGCCACCGCCCTTACATCTTATATACAGAGACACAGACAAAGAACATTCCACAAACTCTAACATGTTGGCCCCTCTCACAGGGGGCTATACCTCCTCCCGCACAGAGAGAATTATGACCTTGTTTTCTGCTTAGCCTTCACCTAAGGATTTACATCCCTGATAAGCAGAAGAAGTCTCACTATCTGTTTAATGTCTCCCATTACAATGGCCTCACTGTGTTAACTTTCCACATGCATGTAAAGTAGTGGCAGGAGTGCTCTTACTATGGTAAAGTGAGAAAGTGATATTACTATAACTAATGTGATATAATTAAATATGTGATTAATATATGAAAAAAGAAATCTGCCACCACAGTGACAAAAACATTAGTGTCCGTTGTGCGTGGGAAGAAAACTTCTTTTTACAGCGAAAAAAACCCCTAAACTTCCAAGCAAGCACCGAGTGCGCTACGAGAAACTCGCGGATTCTTCCACTGACCGCTGCGGCACACCTGCACCAGGGTAAACCTCCGCCTGCCCCACTCCTGCTTTACAGGTGAAAACAGAGCAACAGGACCGCTAGTCTTTGACTTTATTTATTTTCTGCTGTGTTTTACTTGCATCTATTTGAAAGAGTGAGTGTAAACACAAAAACATATTTTATTTTATGTGCTGGAATGTGCAGAAAATAGGTTTAAATGTTAAACAAATTTCTTCCAGTCAGAGAATGTTGCATATAATTTAATTTTTGCTTGATGCATAAAGTTAAAAGATTAAAACTAATAAAACAAGTTTTAAAAAGACACATTTCCATTTGATTACATTTTGTATGATGGATTATGCAGAAAAAGTAGAATTGGGCTGAAAGATCTATCGCTTTATCACCTATTCAGGTTGTAAATCATGTTTTTAAAAAGTAACTAAGTAACTAAGTAATTAATTACTTTTGAAAATAGGTAATCAGTAAAGTAACGGGATTACTTTTGGGGGGAAGTAATCAGTAATTAGTAACTGATTACTTTTTTCAAGTAACTTGACCAACACTACTAGTGTGACATACCTGAGTAGTCTCAGTCCGTGGCCTGTCCTTGCTGGAAGACAAGGTGAGGGCAAGAAAGGAAGTAAATGGCCTGTATTTATACATTCAGTCATCCACCTATTCACACACTGGTGATGGCAAGCTACATTGTAGCCACAGCTGCCCTGGGGCGCACTGACAGAGGCGAGGCTGCCGGACACTGGCGCCACCGGGCCCTCTGACCACCACCAGTAGGCAATGGGTGAAGTGTCTTGCCCAAGGACACAACGACCGAGACTGTCCAAGCCGGGGCTCAAACCGGCAACCTTCCGATTACAAGACAAACTGCCAACTCTTGAGCCACGATCGCCCCAAGTCCAAAGAATCTAGCCAAACTCAGATCATTCTTGGGTTTAGTGAACTATTATACCTCACTATCAAGGTGGTACCAACCACAGGAGAAGGCTTTCAGACAGGTAAAAGAACTACTACACTTAGTAGTAATGCACCACTCCTGGTGCATTTTGATCCAGAGAAGGTGGCGGTCCTGTCCTGCGATGCCTCTCCATATGGCATCAGAGCTGTTCTTTCACACCGCATGGAGGGTGGGGAAGAAAAGCTGATCGTATATGTATCACGCATGCTCACAGCAGCAGAAAAGTTCTATTCACAGCTAGAGAAGGAAGGCTTAGTGGTAGTCTTTGCTGTAAAACCGTTTCATCAGTACCTGTATGGCTGCCCTTTTACTGTTGTTACAGACCATAGGCACATACTGAGTCTGTTTAGTGAAATAAAAGGCATCCCACCCATGGCATCAGCCCGGTTGCAGTGCTCGGCATTAACATTGTCAGCATACCAGTATCACATTGTTGTATCACAAAAGCAAAACAAAAACAACTTGTGAGTGTCATACTAGTAACATTTCATTATTTTCAGACATATTATCTGCAATGCTTTATTGTGAGAGATCAGCTCAAAGTGTTGCCATACAGGAGACTCCACGAAAACAAGCTTAAACACTATAACACAAATTTTCCAGTGATCCATTCCAAACAGAAATCACGTCATCACTGACCTCCATAAAGAAGCAAGCCTCGTTACACGCTCCTGCTTTCTCGACACGTGCTCCGAAGCCTCGGCACAGTATGGCCCATCATTATCCAAAGCTCAAGTAAACTTTCAAACTCACAACCTCCAAAGAGCATATTGTGGGCTACCTGCCCACACTAACTCTGCCTCTCCACTGACTTTGGTATTGAATTTAGTGCCAGGTCACATTCAGTCTTTTATTATTCATTTATTTTGTTATCACTAACATTCTTAAACTTGTTACATGCTGCCTGATTCAAAATTTTTGATTCATTACAGTATAAAAAGAAAAATATTTATTCTGTTGAAAAATGTTCCTCATTAGTGTTACATGTCAATGTCAATCTACTGTAACACATCATAATCTATGAAATCATGTGTGTAGTGGCTGTCCTGTGAGGACCATACATAAATCTAAAAGATCATGTCTTTATATTAAACCTGATGTGGCATGGAGTTGGCATCCACTCTCTAATATCAGCACTTTCCTTGATAATGTATTAAGAAAGTTATTACACAGAGGAAACTCGTCTATTATGGTAATCAAGCATGAGAGGCTCATTTACTTGCTAATGCTAGCTCTGGATCCAGGCAAAGTGTGGATGTAAAATGATCTCAAAAAACAGAACCAGTTGCAGTTTGTCTGGCTGGTTGGTCTCCTACCAGTTTCCTGTCAAAGAGCTGAGGTTTATCCACAACAAAACAAACAGAAATCAGAAAAGGGTGGTTGGCTCTGAGCTTGACAAGCTCCAGCTATTGTTAAGAGTACTCAGACATGCCAGAGCACTGCAAAAACTCAAAATCTTACCAAGAGTATTTGTCTTATTTCTAGTCAAAATCATCTCATTACACTTAAAATAAGGCAGAATCAGCTAAAGGGCAACATTAAGCTAAAGGAACTTATTTCAAGACAGTAAATCTTAAAACTAGAAAAAACTAGACATTTTCACTTGTTTCAAGCTAAAATATCTTGTATTAAGTAAAAAAATCTGCCAATGAAACAAGTGTTCACTACACACTAACAAGTGTGTCGTGAGGGGTTTTACAGCCTTAAAACATCTATAATAATTGTAAAAAGGCGGTTTAATGTGTGTCATCTGAAAGGTTATTTTTATCATTTATTATTATTATTGTTATTAATTCCACACACTGGTAATAAAGCACATCCAGGTTTCGTATCATGCTTTCAGATGAACCCAGATGAAAAACAATTTACTCTAGAAACACCAAATTCTGTTTAAAACCTGAATGATTGCACAGTTAGAAGAAATCACCGTTTCACTGTAGCTGTGTGATGGCAGTTAATTAAAATAAAAACAAACAAATGTCATCGTGTCAATATGGAGCAAAATCTCTAAACTTTGATAAAGTTAGTGTTAAAAATTGGATTTTATGCAGTAAATGCGCAAACTAGTGGTGTGCAGATTGATACTGAGATATGGATTCTTCCTATATCAGATATTTATTTTTAGAATCAATTCACATATTAAAATTTCGATATTGTAGTAATTTGGGGAAAAGTTGTAGTTTATGAGTAACAGGAATACAGTGGAAAGTAACTATATTATTTGGATTGTCTAAATGAAGGAACTTCTTCTTCTTCCGCCTGTCACAGTGATATGTGAAATACGTCTGTATGAATGCAGCACGGCTCACTTGTCTTTGCTCACTTGGCTGATGATCCGCAAATAGCCAAGACGCAGTTTATGACACATGTGGCAAGAGCACAAATCTGGTCAAACACAAACACAAGTAAATCATAACACAGAATATGATGACGACTTTATGATGAGGTATCGCTATTGGATCCATCAACACCACCTAAATTTTACTTGGTATCGGAGTGGAAAACAAACCAGTGGTGTCGCACCATACTAGCACCAACATATTACATTAATGCCGCAAAAGTAATACAAAGAGTATGTTTAAGTACTGCAAAAGGCATCCTGTGTTGTCCCATGTAAAAAAAAAAATCTACCTTTTCAGGTAAAAGTGTTGTCAGCTGTCAACATTTTAGATGACAATGACTTCTCATACATGCAAAATTATACAGAATGAGAGTCAATTTAACAAGAAACACAAAATGGTATCTACTTAATATACTCCACATTAAACTCAGTGCACTTCCAAAAGGGTGACAAGAAAATTTTTTGTATAAGTTTCAATGAAACAACTTTGATATTATGGAATTAAACTTGCTTCACAAAAAACATTCAAATAAGAGGGATTTGGGGGTTTATAGGGACATGAAAAAGGGACACGGGAAACCTGTTTGGATACAAAATCTGTGTCAAGTCATTTCTCCGACATAATTATCTCGGTCAATTATTTGTTCCTGAAGCAGTTCATGCTGTCCTGAAATATCTTTTTTGATATGTTTATGGTTTAGCACCACCGGCTGTTAGCACAGAACGATAGCCCCGACTATAAAATGTGCACATTTCAAAACATATTGTAGAGGAATATGGCCATTGTTGTCTAAAAATAGCTACACAATCTGAGAGGAAATTTCCATTCTGCTGTTAGATCATTACCTCTGAATCACTTTATCTTGTTAGCTATGTGAGTTAATCATCACTGTGGAGGAACAATTTATCACTTTGTGCTTCCATATAGTTTAATTTGATTTACTTAATCTAAAAGCCAAAGGCTTTTACAGCAAAATGCAATAATTTTACAACATGGAATATTAGTCAGTCAGTATTTATAGTCATTATTACTGTCGTAACTTTTTAACAAATAGTGAACCAAAATGCAGAAAACTTGTGTGAAAAGCTGAGTACGCCCCATGGTTCAGTAGTTTGTAGAACCTCTTTAAGCAGCAATAACTTGAAGTAATTATTTTGTGCATAAATTTATTAGTGTCTCACATTATTGTGGAGGAATTTTGGCCCACTCCTCTTTGCAACAATGCTTCAACTCATTGCGGTTTGCATGAATTCATTGATACACAACTCTCTCAAAGTCCCATCGCAGCATTTCAGGTTCGGTGAGGTCTGGACTTTGACTTTGCAACTCCTTGACTCTTTTGTGGACTCTCAGTGTGATTAGGATCACTGTCCTGTTTCACGATCCAGTTTGGGCCAAGCCTTAGCTGTCAGGTTGATGGCCTCACATATAATTCTAGAATCCTTTGGTATAAGCTCTCTCAATGCCCTGGGAGAGTAGAAAGGAGCTATATAAGGATCAGTCAATTTACCATGTACACAGAGCCACTCAGGGGGTCCAAGAACCCGTGACTGCAAAACCAATTCAATACTCCACCGCTGTGCTTGATAATATATATTAGGTGTTTGTGCAGATATGCTGTGTTTGGTTTTCTCCAAGTGTGGCACCGTCCATTTATGTCTGTTTAAAGGACATTGCTCAAGAAGTCTTGTAGTTTGTTCAGGTGCAACTTCGGAAGCCTAAGCTGTGCAACCATGTTCTTTTTAGAGAGAAGAGGCTTTCTGATAAACCTTCCCAACCAGCCATAATCATCTTTCTCTAATTCTAATGTCAGGAAGTAACTGAGGCCTATAAAGTCTGAAATGCAGCTCTATGATTGTTTTGGGATGGCTATAGCTGGGAGCGTAGAGGAGGTCATTTACTAACCAGAGGGTTGGTGGTTCAATCCCTGCCTGCTCGGGTCTACACGCCAAAGTATCCTTGGTAAGATACTGAACGTGTGAAGTGTGAATGTGTATGACTGCTTCATAGAAAACCTATTAGAGTAGAAACAAGTGTGACTCGGTGAATGAGGCATGTCATGTAAAGTGCTGTGAGTGCTTAACTAGATTAGTGTAGTACTGTATAAGAACCAGTGTATTGCATTGTGACTTTGGATGTACTTGACTTTCATATCTAATGTAATAATAGAATAGAAATCAGTTAACAGAAACATAGATATTGTAGGTGCAATGTCAGTGTAGCAGGGTATTTAGCATGCAATTAGAGGTGTCTTGATCTGACTGTTGTTCTGAAATACTGTTGTATAAACAAACTAACCTGAAACTTATTGTCAGGAACAAACATGACGAGCTTTTTGCTTTCCTCAGTCGTTGGGTGGACAGGAATGTGTGTCACACCTTTTTCTACATGTTATCTGTTAACACTAGAATTACTGAGCCTTTTTTCCCTGGTGCAAGTCCCTACTACTAGATTTACTGGCCTGCGCAGATTTGCGTAAATTCCCCCCGACCTTAACACCTCTTGGCACCCCGCTGAGATTTTCACAGGTCGTCAGCTCCATTGTTCTCCTGCTCTTGTTGTGCAAACACACCCTCCCCCAACCCCTAACCATGAGAGATTCAAGTTTTTCCTTCCCTGCAAGGCTGCTTTCCTTCCTTACCTGCCTGCATGCCTGTCCATAAACATATATACACAGAGTTGTACATATATTTATATATTTATATAGCCACACCTTATATAATATGCATAAAGTCTAGTTATACACACAGACACATCTATATCATATATACACACACACACACACACACACACACACACACATATATATATATATATGTGTGTGTGTGTGTATATATGATATAGATGTGTCTGTGTGTATAACTATGTATGTGTGTGTATAACTATGTATGTATATATATATATATATATATATATATAATATGTATATATGTATATATATATAAAATGTTTGTATAGTGCACTTTCTCTATACCGTGCTCTGTCCACTTTTTTTTGCAATGACAATGCAGATTTTCCACTTGTGGGACAAATAAATGCAGATTTGCTGTGTGTGTGTGTGTGTGTGTGTGTGTGTGTGTGTTTGTGCAACATTGGCATTTGTTTACTCAGATCCAAGGCAGGCCAAACCTCTGTGTTACAACCTACATACAAAAGACAGACATTCACAATATATGGGTACACAAGTCTGTTTTATTTCAAAGTCTTTCAAACTTTGAAACGAACCTTGGTAGGGAACAGCTGTTCCCTACCAAGCATTTCTTGCAGCTGGCAACAACGGTCATGCATTCAATATAGTTGTGACTTCTGCAAAAAATGTGGTCAAAATCTCATGAGTAAGTTGAAGCATTTCTATCAGGCATTTCTGAAAGTTGTAACACAGAGGTTTGGCCTGCCTTGGATCTGAGCAACTCTGAGTGAGCAAATGCAAATGTGCCAGGCCTCAAGGACAATGGGTGGTTTGCACAACAAAAGCTGTAGGAGAAACAAGCTGACGACCTGTGAAAATCTCAGCAGGGGTGCTTAACACCTCGGGACTTGCACCAGAAAATAAAAAAGCCAGTAATTCTAGGGGGTATTGGGTTTAGGGAAGTTACGCAAATTTGCGCAGGATAGTAAATCTAGTGTTAAGGTTCAAATGTTGAGAGAGGAATCCATAAATAAGCACAGATCCAGGCGTGTGCAATTAGACGGCATTTTAATGAATACACATGTGTGAGTTCAACAACCCAATCAGTATTGAACTGCTTTACCATATTCAGACAACGGTTTTATAGGGTTAAGATAGTACAGCCCCCTTTTCTGTTGCTAGGCAGATTTAAACAAAGCATACGTCACTCCAAAACCACAATGACTCTTAACATAGTCTAAAACAAACATCTTCTTCGGGTCGAAGGCAGGTGCTTCCTGTCTCCATCCTGCCCAGGCTTATCTTCTGGAACATCAGGTCCACGTTCTGCACAAAATGTCACTCATGCAGGCACAACTTTGCAGTCATAAACTCTTACCTACTAAATGAGTTGTGTGTGTGTGTGCGTGCGGGGCGCGTGCATGCTGTGTACTGCGACGTGTCGTGACCTCTCTTACTATATGTGTCTGTATGTGTGTCTCGCCTTAAATGCTCTCACATCTCACCCGTTACACTTCTGACCTTTCACCGGAACAGAGGCTCATCCTTACATATAATAACCTAACTGGAACTATATATGTAATCTACTGAATAAATGTTTTAATCAAAGGCCTCTACTAAAAGTTTCATATCCTACTCACAGTACTTGCATTCAGAGTCTGCTTTCAGTTTCACTTCTGCAAGAGCATGCCCTGCAGACGTGTTTCCTGTCTCATTTTGGCACAGCGTGTATTTCCTGTCCCTGCAGTCTACACAGAAACATTTAAGATTATTATATAGGAGCATTGAAAAACATTTAAAATTATAGATTCAACTCCACAGTTTAAAGTGGTTATAACTGAACCTGTAATAAAGACTATAACCATATATTAGAACATCTGAATGCATCTAAATGCAACATCACTATTAATAATGAAATGTTAATGATGATTATAAAAAATAGCAGCAAATAATAGCAGCAAAACATTCCTACTCCTCTCAATCCCCTCTCTCGACCTCTGGCACACCAGAGGTCGCCATACATTATGTTGGGTCACTCCTTGGCCCATTCAGCTGCTTCCCTGTCCACCCCTGACGTCATGGACATTAGGATCACTTTTCCCACTCTGACCCTCTCTCGGCATTCTGTGATTTAGCGAACCAGACAAACTCATGTCATCTAGGTGGTCTTAATAATAAAAGGCCCGCTCCCACTTGAGAACACTCATGCTTAAGGTTAATCACACCAAAGTATCAGCGAGCCTAAAGTTGATCGGGGGCAGGAGAGAATAAGAGTGCAAGCAGAGCTCAATCAGCACTCCTCCCTCACCCCTGAACCCACTCATACCCGGTGAGAGACCCCTTACACTTGTGAATCTCCAGTGGTCTGTCCCTGTTCTGGGTCCCTCTCTAGTGGAAATCAGGCCGCCTGCAAAGGATAGAAAACACCTTCTCCTCCTACGGCTCTAACTTACTCTGTTCCTCAGTGGTTCTCTTTATTCAAACCTGATTCAACCTAATATCACTCAAAACATGAACCTAATTTCGTATTTGGTTTTTGACTTTTATTTTTATATCTTAATCAACCGTACTCAGCATTTGTAAAACTCTTAAAAGCACTGCCTTTAAGAGGATCAAAGGAAGCACGTCTCTGCATGTGCTTCCTGTTGCTCCTCTGCACAAAACTGTCGCTGCTGCACGGAGCTCTCACCTAATGTCACCTTTCACAAGAAAAATCATCATAAACACTTCTTCTACTAAAGGATCAAAGAAAAAACAACCACTTTAATCACTAAGTATAAGCACATAGTTAATTGCTCCTAGATAAACTTCATCATAGCTAAAAGCTGAACTCTAACTGTATTTTGGAACTCACATTTCCTGCATTATACCCTGTTTTAATATATCATTTTATTTCATTTTTGCTGCTCTTAATGTAATGATACATTCTAATTTATACTTTATCAGACTCAACCAAAATATATAAGCTTTTTCCCTTTGCTTCTGTTTTAAACAAAAACTTGGTCACTTCAACAAGCATTTGTTATTCTGAACCTGCATTTTATGTAATAAGACTAATTTAGAGCTGCATGTGTTATCTCAATATTTTACATGTCACACAGTTTAGTTACAACCAAACTCCTATTCAGTTCCTCTTGTCTGTCGCTTGTTACAGGGCCAGCTCAAATTCAGTTAAAAGCTAAATGAATTTCAGGCCCTAGGCCTCAAACCAATACTGTCCTGTGTGGATGAACTCTATATGTCTGTAAGCGTGTGCAATCCTTCAATAACTCAGGTCATTCTCACAGTAAATTGGCTAATCATAACGCTAACCAAAAGTTTGTGACCCTCAAGAGACGACTCTCTGAGCCACAACTCCGTTAAAGGCACAAAAATGCAATGTGTATGAAAAAATCATTTCTACATATATAATCTCCAATATTATTCATTTGAGTCAGCGAGACTTTTAACATCCTCATAAAAGCTCTCCTCTACCCTAGAAATAAATCTGTATGTATCTGTTTATATCTGTGTAAATGTATCTGTTTCTAAAGGCTACATTATAACAACTTATCCTAAAAATCAAAAAGAAATCACACATTTTCTTCTCATAAAATGTTCACTATTTTCCCCAAAGCATATCCTTTATTCCCACAGTTTCCCTCTAAGTTTTATATACCACTTCTTATTAACACCAGCAATTTATCTTCTAAACCGAATTCAGTTCATTTTACTCCTTTCTTTAGAATTAACAATCTTTGCCTCAGTTTTACCATATCTAAATTATCAAACAACCCCAATCGTTATAAAATCATACTAAAACCCATTTCAAATTAAACAAATTAAATCTTAAATCCCTCTCTTTTTTGACACATCTCATGTGGCAAAAAACTCAAAATGCTTCACCCAAGCTTAACAAATTAAAAGGGAAAAAGGTTAGTCATATCATATCATTTCTCAGAACACTTCAGCCATCCTCCTCTCCGGTATTTTGCTCCAGCCCTGAAAACCTGTGTTTAAGGAATAAGATCAATTTAATTATTATGTCAAATCTTCTCCAAATCGTTGCTCCATCGAACTCTGGATCCTTGGAACTTCCTGGAAACAAAACCTGTACTTAACTCTCCCCCTTTATGATCCAGTCTGTGTCATGACAAAAAATAAACTTAAACAGAACAGTTATTAATCATGAGTTACCTCAGTTAATGGTAACTTGAATCTCATCAAACAATGTTTCCCTTTTAGCATTTTATAATGTAATAATATGGTCTAACCCAAATCAATAAAACAGAAATTCACTCAAAGGAACATCAGCGTCCCCTTTCTTTTCCTCACATGGTAAATTTGTCCACATTTATTCATTCCCACCTCAGTCCAGTCACTCACATTCACTCACATGCATTCACACATGATATTTTTGCTGATACTGCAGCCTAATGAAATGCTCCACATCAGCAAAATGAGCTCAATCATTTATTTTATCTCGTTTTCCTTTTTAGGAAAATAGTTCTCTATACTTTTGACTGGATTGACTCGCTGCAATCCTTTTTTAGACAGAGACTCGCCGCCAATCAGTCTCGGATTGTAATCAATTATAATCTGTAAAGCCCACCTGATTTTCGTACTTGGTAATTTTGTCAGCGCCGTCAGTTCACTCTCTTCCAGGCCTGCTTAGAACAAAAATGAAAAGAGAGCTGATTATTAGCTCACCAAAGTACAAAACAAAATCACCTGACAGGTTTTTCCTAAGTGCACTGTTACAAAAACTATGGGCCCTTTTAGACATGTCCATGTTTATCAAAACTCCCTCTATTAAAATGAAAAACAACAGCCCCAAAAAATCTTAAACAATCTTAAATTTCACCCATTCAACGCACTGAAAACCTCGTCAAAAGCTGCACCATTTTACACACAACCATGTCTCCTTTGACACTTCACCATACTTAGATTCAGCCTAAAATATAAACACGTTATAACAATGTGTCAACACTAAATTATAAATTTCTTGTCCAAATCTGCACCTCTGAACTGTCTACTTTGCTTCCCTTCCTTAAGGCCTCAATCACACACACACACAGGAAGCTCCTCTGTCGTCACTCACTCGAGCTAATTTACATACTGACTCATATCTCAACAAGTTAACTTGACAAGAGAAATACATGTTTAAACCTTATCACATTATTCAATTATTTTCATTTTCTTTCTATACTAATCACTTACTTTGATCAATCAGTGCAAGAGCACTCCTAAGTCACTCTTTTAAAACTGCTTTAATAACTTTTCTTCTGTTAATTTCCATAACTCACTCCCCTGTCATATAACTCCTCTGAGCCAACTTCAACTTCAAGCTTTAAGTCTATTTTATTAAACATTCACACCATTCTATCACTCATACAAGTAGCAAGCTGATCTTCATTGCGTATGCTTGTGTTCTTAGCCAGGTTTATTCAATATCTGTTCATTAATCTTCATGAGCTTGTCTCTGTAAGGTTAATGCATTCTCTGTTTGTATGTGTATGTGTATGTGTTATTTTTGCATCTATGGCTTCACAGTCTCCCAGACACTTCCCAATTCTCCAATTAAGCAGTCAGTTTTCTTTTTTCCCCGAATTACTAACCCAAACTTTAATTTCCCACCTTAAATAAAGCACTCCTGGTCTTCAGCCAGGAGCTAGGGCTTGCTTTTCAGGTTCCTGGACACATCATTCTGTGAACAATTCAACCAGAAACTTGCCTTAACTTATCCATTGATGTTAACCTCTAATTTCTTCCGACTGCTGGATCTGGAGAGTTGGTCCAGGTCTGCTTTACTCCTGAAAATAACAAAACTAAGACATTTTCATTATTATCACAAGTGCTTAAATGACCCATTTCTCTATCTCTGGTCAGAAATACCAATTATGCCATGCATGTAAGCGTGTTCTTCCTTGCATTTTATGTTAATTGAGTGTAAGCTGCTTTCTTCATTGCATCTTAAATGTGCTCCTCATTGCATTTTCATGTATTCATATTTAACACTTTATGCATGTTTTCACTGAGCTCTAGATTCAAACTATCTCACTTCTGATTCATTTCAAAAATACTTTCACATGTAACAATTTGTGTATGTGTATTTTCAATTCATTAATATAGTTGTCAGTTATTTTCTGATTATTTTTACCTTTTGTATTGTTTACCTCTTTGTTGTGATGTGGTGGACATCCCTAAACAATCATGAGTTCCGGCTTCAATTTTAGTCCACTCATATCCTGTATTCTCGCAGTCAAACTCGTCCAGCTTCATCTCTCACCGGTCCTTTTTCATTCACAGTGTCCTATTCGGGCTTCAAAGCTCCAGCAAACACAGTCTGTTTCTTCTCTGTTCCTTTACAGTCTTTCTTTTCCAAGATTGCTCCAAGCTTGGCAAATATGAGAGTCAGTGCCTTCAAGCAGACACATCACACTGTTCTTCACCAGCATGCATGTTGCATCTTTCATACTGCTGGACTCATCAGTCGTCGTCAGTGTTACTGCTTTCACTTGCACTTAATTCTTCAAGTCCACGATGTTCTGTCGGTCTTCATCAGGAAATTGACTGTCCTTGACTGTCCTTTGAGTTTCTTCTCAGTTTCAGGGACAAAGTGAGAGATCAAGCTGCACAATTTCGAGCCAAAGACTGGCTTATTTTCTCCCAATTCTGTTAATCTATTGTTATGGCGCTGCACTCAAGGTTCCAATGTTGAGAGAAGTCCACCTGTATTGGCACACTAAAGCATAGAATTAGTATTCTTTTCATTTCTTATTCTTAAAACCTCTGTTTTGCTTCATCTCCCTCGAGTTTAACTCATCCGTCTCTCTGTGTTCTCTCTTTACACAAACACTTCTCCACACACATCACCCTTCTTTAGGTCAGTTTGTAGCGTATACACTTATGTGTTTTCAATCAGAAAAATAAACTCAATCTCTCACAACATCACTCATGCGTTTCTTGAATTAAAAGCACTTTCAAACCTTAAAACATCCTACTTTACATCACAAAAGAAATATATTTCACACTCCTTTATTTCATACACACTTTTTAAATGTTCTAACCTCTTTCAGACGCCATGAATCGTCTCACACACCCTGCCTTTTCTCTCACTCAGACAAATCACGCAGAGTCACTCAAATCAAATACTGACAGCATTCACACAGTTAAAATCACTCAAAATACATTTTCCTATGCGTATTTTGGACATGCCTTCCATAATCAGAAAGAGCAAGTCAAAAGAAAAAGAAACTGAAACCTCTCATCATTCTCACAGCTTCTCACCACACACACATAACTGAAAAATAAAACACACCAGCATTTATGGCTCAAGATATATACATCTATCAAAATTCAGTCAATTACTATACATCCACACTAATATATTCAAACTGTATTTATACTCTCGTAATAAGCAAAACCAGCCTCTTAAATATAGGCATTTAGCAAAATTGGCAAACAATAGTCATAAAGCTCAATACTCTCGAAACTGAAACCACCCTCTCTGCGCGTCACCGCTCCTCATTTGCATTTACACACCATCAGTGCACATCCGGCTGTGCATTGCTGACACAGAGACTGATCTTACTCATAGATCTCATATTTTATATTACACAGAGACGTCTTTATATTTACAACTGCACAGATTTTTCTAGGCCTCTTAAACCTATATAATTTCAACAAATTTAATAATAACGGTCCAACCGATCAAGTCCCAGACTTTTTTGCGACCAATTTTAGCCAGTATTCCGTCCCTGACGGTGGCCCGATTGCTAATGCCCTAACCAAATTTATCGTAGCCAAAAAAGCGCAAAATAGGAGACTCTAACTCCTAGCAATTTCGGAGGTTCCCAAGTTCTCCCCCGCTGTCGACGGTACTATCCCTACTCTTCAGGGTAGGTCGAGGGTCAGCGTCCTGCCCAAGCGCAAGCGTTACCAAGGAGAAAAATGCGCTTCTTAACAGACGCCGCTGTCATTCTAGAAGAATTTAGAATAATTTGAAACAACAATCTACATCCGAACCAGGATTAAGATTAAGGACAACCCTCAACAGTTTTGGAGATTCCCGAGTCCTCCTCGAATGTTGCCCGAAACTATCCCTAGTCGCCGCTAGGTGAAGGATAGATTTCTCTATCCAGCAGGGAGCGTCACCTCCGAGAAACTTCTTAAGGGTTGTATGACCAATGGGACTTGAACCCACAGATTGACCAAATTCCCTATCACTCTAAGTTCCAACTGCAGTCCAACTGCTTTCTCTTTTCATTCCTTTATTCTCACTACTCAGTATTGTCACTTATACTTCATTATCATTACTTCAACCGGTAAACCTCATGAAAACTTCACCAAAATTAAAAAACAGACATTCACCAGTAATTACAGTGACCAGGCTTTTAATTTGACATGCCCAATGTGACACCATTTGGAAATATATTTCAACGGGCAGTGTCTTACCTTTAAATGCCCCGGGGAATGCCTGCTCACTTTCACCACTGATTACCGTCTGCCCGTCCAATTACCCCGGACCCCGGATCTCTCAAAATTCCTCCCTCTCTCTCACCGGACGATGCCCCCAAATGTTAAGGTTCAAATGTTGAGAGAGGAATCCATAAATAAGCACAGATCCAGGCGTGTACAATTTAGACGGCATTTTAATGAATTACACATGTGTGAGTTCAACAACCCAATCAGTATTGAACTGCTTTACCATATTCAGACAAGGGTTTTATAGGGTTAAGATAGTACAGCCCCCTTTTCTGTTGCTAGGCAGATTTAAACAAAGCATACGTCACTCCAAAAGCACAATGACTCTTAACATAGTCTAAAACAAACATCTTCTTCGGGTCGAAGGCAGGTGCTTCCTGTCTCCATCCTGCCCAGGCTTATCTTCTGGAACATCAGGTCCACGTTCTGCACAAAATGTCACTCATGCAGGCACAACTTTGCAGTCATAAACTCTTACCTACTAAATGAGTCTGTGTGTGTGTGCGCACGCGGGGCGCGTGCATGCTGTGTACTGCGTACGTGTCGTGACCTCTCTTACTATATGTGTCTGTATGTGTGTCTCGCCCTTAAATGCTCTCACATCTCACCCGTTACACTTCTGACCTTTCACCGGAACAGAGGCTCATCCTTACATATAATAACCTAACTGGAACTATATATGTAATCTACTGAATAAATGTTTTAATCAAAGGCCTCTACTAAAAGTTTCATATCCTACTCACAGTACTTGCATTCAGAGTCTGCTTTCAGTTTCACTTCTGCAAGAGCATGCCCTGCAGACGTGTTTCCTGTCTCATTTTGGCACAGCGTGTATTTCCTGTCCCTGCAGTCTACACAGAAACATTTAAGATTATTATATAGGAGCATTGAAAAACATTTAAAATTATAGATTCAACTCCACAGTTTAAAGTGGTTATAACTGAACCTGTAATAAAGACTATAACCATATATTAGAACATCTGAATGCATCTAAATGCAACATCACTATTAATAATGAAATGTTAATGATGATTATAAAAAATAGCAGCAAATAATAGCAGCAAAACATTCCTACTCCTCTCATATCATAATGTTATCATAAAATATCTAATAATAGCAAGGCTGTAAAAATGAATTGGTATGAATCACTAAATCATTATCATTAAATTGTGTCCTGTTAAATAAACTATTAACACACAATGCTAGTTTTTTACTTTAGTCAGCAACTGTATATTACCTTATAACAAAAACTACTTTTTTTTTAACTTCATAACAATAGATTTTTAAAAAGAAATGTGCTTGAACAAGTATGCAAAATAACAGTTTCTCTGTTAGATTGGTTACTACGTTGGAACAGGAGTGGTGGTGGTGATGGTTGGGTTAAGTTTACAGCTTGTGCGTTTATATTTTATTTGTAATATATACTTTGCATTTAAAAAATGCTCAATAAAGAGAGGACACTGACAAGTCAACAAATTGTATAAATTGTTAAAGTACTCCTATGAAGAAAAAAATTGATGTTTTCACCATGTCTCTTCCATTAATGGCTATTCACTCTGTTATTTCAGTGTGGAATCCAAGGAAATGACACACAGAGATGTTTACTGACTTTTAATTGTGAAAAAAAGAACATTAAAGGAGACCCAGGGATTTATCAGAAAGAAAAGACATTTTCCACAATGCAAATGTCATCATAGCAGAAGCAGGATGTTAATAGAATGTCAAATATAATGTCAGTATTATCTTTTAATTATATAGGTTTACTTATGATAGAATGCTGCATGTAATCATTTGTGTTTAGAAGTATGTAGTTGATAGTATCCTGAAAGAATGTCTCATCCTAGGAAGCTTGTGTGGTTTGTTACGGGTTCGAAATTGAGGACGAGAGTAAAACAATGATAGTCCAGAAAAGGCCGTTCAAACAATTGATTTTAATGAATGCACGCAGCGTGGAGAGGTGCAAACTGCAAAACAGTTGTACATCTCTGCCCAAAATACACTCTAGATTGCTTTTATAACATCAGGGTATTGTAACGCCCCTTCTTGCGTTTACAAGCACATAATTTGCATGTACAGAACATTCATGTATTTTAAGAATTAAATGCAAACACAGAGGTTCCTCCTTGTGGCATACTCTTAAGAATATGGTGATGATCTAAGGCCTTTGAGGTCACCATGGGCTGGACATCCTTCCGTCACCTGTAACTAAGCAAACTCAAATACCACAAGAAGCTGAATACATTCAGGCCTTTGCTCAGCTACTACTATTTTACTCTACCAATATACTCAGCATATGAGTTATGATATATATATATATAACTCAATCATTTTAAAGTAGTTATAACTGCACCTGTAATAAACATGTTAATATTTGATTAGGATAACCCTATAATATAAATTATAACATAATGCCAGCAGCTTCAATAAACACTTTGATGAAATGATAATTAATGCAATGATAAGATGATGGTTATGTAAAATAATCCCTGTAATTCCACAATTCCCCTTTTGACGTCTTCCAAAGACGTCACTACACCATTTCAGGTCCACTACCTTCGCTCTGACCCTCTCTAGCCGCCCCTGACTCAGCAAATCCGACAACAACCTCATGTCCTCTAGGTGGTCCAGCAATAAAACACCAGCCCCCACTTGAAAACACTTCATGCTTAGGTAATCTCCGCTCCTTTTCTGGGTCCCTCTCTAGTGGAAATCTTCTCCTGTAAGGGATAGAAAACAAACAACCTTTCTCTGCTACACCTTACTAACTTACTGTGTTCATCTCAGGTTCCTGTCATTATTCAAAGTTGGTTCACAATATCATATCAGGCAAAATCACAAACCCTACTGCCACGTCTACTTTGTTAAGCTCTTCAGTTAGACTCTGTACCGGTTTGCCAATCTGTGTGTACATGCCTCTACACTTTTAATGTCTAAATGCACATCTGGATGTATGTGCACTTGTATGTCTATCTGCATCTATGAGTCAGTGGTTTTTCAGAAAAAGGCGTTAAAGTGAAGAATGTTTCCTGACTATTAACTCCTGATACTGGAGGGACTTTCCGGGTTGCCCAACCTCTTAGGTTTGGCCTTTTACACTTTTACTAAAGAAATTTTAACAAAGCCCAAAAAGATTTTTATTTTACTCCTGTGCTTGACAGGTTAAGCGAAGTTGTTTTTTGTTTTGTTTTGAAATTTTTCCCTTCTGTGTGTGTGTGTGTGTACATAAGTAAGAATATGATAATCAACATAAGATCCCTGGTTTGCAAATGATTTTCTGCCCCCGCTGCAGGGCAACATCATTTGTGGTGAGTCTATGTTGGCTAGTTTAATACAGATATGTAACAGTTGCTTGATTGCATGGCCCACTCAGAGTTGCACAGTTTTAATGTATGTGGAGAGTGTTTTCACAGTTTAAACATAGGTTACTCACATTTCTAGCCTGATTGTTTCCCAATAAAAGTGAAATCAAACATTACATTTGATTTTACTTATATATTTTCCTGTTCTGGGCTCTATCCATTATATTAACTTTATTTAATCTCAATACTCTTTATGTGTGTGAGCAACGCTTTTAGTCTTATTAAACACAACCCAAGTAAAATGCACACCATCCCCATGTCAGCCTAAATCTCCGCTAAAAGCACACTTCAAAGTTTTCTATCTGGATTTACGCCTCTTTTGGCCTCAAGCATATACATAACATGCCAAGGTTACTGTTAATGCCCGTTAGACAAGTTTCCATTATCTACAACATTTTGTTTCACCCGGCTCACCCTCACACATTTCCTGTTCACTTATTGCATATTTATCTTTAACACCTTTTACCTCAGTAGTTGCTAAGCAGAAACAAAGCAACCTGTGGTCCACCTTTACCCTGTAAAATAAACCCCTGTCATGATTGTGTCTGTAAGCATGTTTTGCATTCATTCATTACACTCCACGCCATTCCTACAAGTTAGGAGCTGTAAAGTTGAAAGCTGCATCAAGTCCAGGCCTTTGGCCTGGCCTATATTTAAATCATGTGTGTTTGTAAGCGCATGCAATTCACCTGCTATGTTCTCATCTTCCCTCAACATGTATCACCTGGACACTCTCACCAGTGAAGCTTAAAACCCTCTTGGATAGAACATCAACTCTAAACAAGCACAGTTATGCATTGTGTATAAAATTAACTCAACCTCATGCTAACCTACATAAGTACCTGTCTTAGAGAGACCTCTGCACAGCTCAGGCGCCAGTTGCAAGAGCTCTCTAACATTAGAATCATCAGCTGTGACTTATATAGTGTTATTTCGGTACTTTATACTTCACACATTTTTGAACGTTGTTTATATGGGGAGTTCCTCTTTTTGTGTCTATATTTATTAATATGCCTTGTGCACTAAAGCTTCCTGTTTTTCAGTCTGGCTGAGCACTCTCGTTTTGCAGTATAAACTGGCCTCTACAAGCCTTCATTAGCAGATACACATTACAAATACTTCATATATACAGAGAAAAACCCAATAATCCACATTTCACTATTTTGTTCTTTGGTTCAGATTTGGATTCTGTATTGTTCTTCATTTGTTATTATTTATGTTTAGATTGTTTATTGCTAATCTTGGTTTGTTGTTGTCTGTTTGGGAGCTGACATAGTCTCTATAAATGAACTTCTTTTGGTGGAGTAGCATCAGGAGAGAAGCTCCAGAGAGGCATCTTCCATGTTAAACACTAAAATATAACATAAGAGATCTTCTCAACGTGTTGTATATTTTAATATTTCCTTATTATTTTGTCATAAAATAAATCAACCAAATAACTTAAGCTGTGTGACAGCACCTTGCGTTCACGCCAGGCTGTGAACTGCCCTAAATCTACTTGCTACACCCCTTTTCACCTAGTTTAATTTTTTTTCAATCCTAATTTAAACTATTCCTGACTTCCCTCAATGCACACTGTAAAGTGTAAAAGATACAATTAGCTTTCTCCTGGTAAAGGTCCTACCTTATTTTCTCTACCTTTGGAAACATCCTCTATCGAGTTAACCCATTTCATTTTTCAAACTTAGGCCTGATTTCTTCGCCCCCTTTAACGGGTAGCGCATATCCGGTCTGAACACTGTGTTTGGGCAATTTACGAATTGTTGCAGGATTTCTATGTTATGTAAAGTTCCTCTCATCCCTTTTATGCTTCCATTATAACCTGTGTCTAACAAGCTTTTGATCTTCTTTGTAATATAAACAACTCGGTGTATTTGTGCTCTGTTCTTCTCCTTTCTCTCGTCTGATCATCTCAAGTACGTCCTGTACCAAATTTGCTTCCTCTTTTCAAGCCCCACATTTAATTACAAGCTCAAACATATTTGCCCTATATTGCTGTCTCGACGTGTTTCCTGTCAACTTAACAGAGTTATTCTCAAACTCAGAGCTGAGGTTCCCCTTTTCTAAGTCTGTCTGTTCTACAAGAGAGCAAGTCGGTAAACAAGTTTATCATCACAAAGGTTATTAGGCAAAGGTCACGTAGACATTTGCCTAGTAACCCTAAAAGAACACATTTCATGTAGCTAATCGCATATATTAACACCCCCTTTTGTGACACATCTCATGTGTTACAAACTCAAAATCCTTCACTCAGGTTAGGGAATTAAAAGAAAAGTTTAGTCCTATCATATTATGTATAAATGCTCCGGAGCTTCAAACCTGTATTTAAGGAATGAAATCAAATTAATCATCATGTCAAATCTTTTCTTGGCTCCATCCACAGCCTGCATCCTTGAAACGTCCTAGAAACAAAAACCTGTGTGTTAACCAGAACATCACCTTTTATACTCAGTTTATCCACTTATGATCCAACCTGTATTATAACAGAAAAGTTAAAACAGAACAATTATCAGTCATGTGTCCAACCTTAGTCCAGTCTTTTGTCAGTGTCCAGTCGGTCCAACCTATGGTCTGCCTGGTCCGTCCATTCACCTGTCCATTCCCACACATTCACTCACACGCATTACCATCAGGTATTGCTGACAGTGGAGACTATCTCGCAAATATTCAGTCTTCACTCTCAGCAACATCAACTCATTTATTTGTTTTACTTTGTTTTTAAGAAAATAGTTCTTTCTGCTTTTAGACTGGATTGGCTCGCGGCAATCCTTTTACTTTGTCAGCGCTGTTATCCACTCTTTTGCAGGCCTGCTTACAACAAAAATGAGAAAAAGAGAGCTGAGTATTAGCTCATCAAAGTACAAAACAAAATCACCTGACAGGTTTTTCTTTATAAGTGCACTGTTATAAAAACTATGGGCCCTTTTAGACATGTCCATGTTTATCAAAACTCCCTCTATTAAAAATAAAACAACAACCTCAAAAATCTTCAACAATCTTAAATTTCACCCATAGAACACACCCAAAACGTAAAAAGCTACACCGTTTTGTACACGAGATCCCCTTTAAGCACTTTACCAAACTCACATTCAACCTTAACATATAAGCACGTTCTCACAATATGTCAACACTAATTTATACACCTCCTAATCAAATTTTCACCTCTGAACAATCTACCCCTCCTTTAAGGCCTCAATCACACACAGACAGGAAGCTCCTCTGTCCACATTCACACGAGCTCTCAAACTTTTTCCATACTCAGCCATATCTCAACAATTTAACTTGGCAAAATAAATACATGTTTAAACTTTATCACATTATTCGATTATTTTCATTTTCTTTCTATACTAATCACTTACTCTGATCAATCAGTGCAAGAGCACTCCTGAGTCACTCTTATAAACACTTTAATCACTTTATTAAACATTCACACCATTCTATCACTCATACAAGTAGCAAGCCGATCTTCATTTGCGTATGTTTGTGTGTGCTATTTTGCATATATGGCTTCACAGTCTCACAGACACTTTCCCATTCTCCAGTTAAAGAGTCAGTTTTCTCCGTCCCCGAATCACTAACCCCAACTTTAATTTCCCACCTTAAATCACAGCCCTCCTGGCCTTCCGCCAGCAGTTAGGGCTTGCTCTCAGGTTCCTGGACACTGTAAACAATTCAACCAGAAACTTGCCTTAACATATCCATTCATGTTAACCTGTAATTTCTTCAGACTCCTGCATCTGGAGAATTGGCCTGGGTCTGCTTTACTCCTGAAAATAACAAACTAAGACATTTTCATTATTATCACGGACGCCTAAACGACCCACTTCTCTTTTCTAGTCAAAAATACCAATTATGCCATGTATGTAAGCGTGTTCTTCCTTGCGTTTTATGTTAATTGAATGTAAGCTGCTTCTTCATTGCATCCTTATGTATTCATTGCATTTTCATGTATTCATATTTAATTTATGCATCTTTTCACTGAGCTCTAGATTCAAACTATCTCACTTCTGATTCATTTCAAAAATAATCTCACATGTAACAATTTGTATGTGTGTTTTCTATTCATTAAGGTAATAACAATTATTTCTTTCATTATTCTTACCTTTTCTAATGTTTACCTCTTTGTTATGCTATGGTGGACATCCCTAAACAATTCATGAGTTCAGGTTTCAATTTTCAATCCAATCATCTCCTATCTTCTACATGAGTCAAACTCGTCCAGCTTCATCTCTCACTGGTCTTCTCTGCACAATGTCCTGTTCGGGCTTCAAAGCTCCAGCAAACACAGTCTCAACTCAGCTGTTGTCTTCTTCTCTGTTCCTTTACAGTCTTTCTTTCAGATTAAGTCCCAGCATGGCAAAATATCACTCAATGTCCAGTGCTCTTCCACAATTCTTTATCCCACTGTTCAACTGCCCAGCCTGTATTTTCACAGTACATGTTACAGTACACTTACATGCTGCTGCTGGTCGTCAGTCGTCATCAGTGTTACTGGATCAGTGGCACTGCCGTTTGCCTGCTGTATTCAAGTCCACGATGTTCTATCGGTCTTCATCAGGCGATTAACTGTCCTTTGAACTTCTTCTCCGCTTCAGGGACAAAGTGAGAGATCCAGCCGCACAATTTCGAGCCAAAACTGGCTTATTCTCCCAATTCTTTTAATCTACTTTTCTGCTGCTGAACTCAAGGTTGCAAAGTTGAAAGACGCCCACCTGTATTGACACACTAAACCATATAATTAGTATTATATTCATTTTTTCTTAAAGGCTTCATTTGCTTCATGTGCCTAGAGTTAAATCTCTCTCTGTGTTCTTTCTGTACACACTCAGTTCCCATATATGGGCATGCACAGTTCCTGTTCACTATTTCCTGTCGCTGCAGCCCCGGTACACAGAGCAATATTTCCTGTTCCTCAAACTAATCTAACTCCTTTGTTTTTGTTTTCTTGAATTAAAAACACTTTCAAACTTTAGCACATCCTACTTTTCATCACACAAGAAATATATTTCACACTCCTTTATTCCATACACACCTTTTAAATGCTCTAACCTCTTTCAGACGCATAACTCGTCTCACACGCACTGCCTTTCTCTCTCAAACTTCCCTTTTCACTTACTCAGAGAAATCACCCAGTCACTCAAATCAAATACTGACAGCATTCACACAGTTAAAATCACACAAAATACGCTTTCATACGAGTATTTTGGACATGCCTTCCATGATCAGAAAGAGCAAGTCAAAAGAAAAAAGAAAAAGAAAACTGAAACCTCTCATAACATCACTGAAGGTCAAATATCTTCATAGACCCAAAAGTAAGCATATTA
This sequence comes from Oreochromis aureus, assembly GCF_013358895.1. NCBI lineage: Eukaryota > Metazoa > Chordata > Actinopteri > Cichliformes > Cichlidae > Oreochromis > Oreochromis aureus. Next base: position 39,004,595 of record NC_052958.1, on the reverse strand, counting down.
TTTCCCTAGTCAAAAGTCAAACCGTTACTCACAGTAATTTTTAATCTCACAGCCTTTATGTTTTAAAAGTAAAAGAGGAAGGAACAGCGCCCAATTTAAACTGCGCATGTTGTCACTCAACAACACACACACAGAAAATGTAACTGTATATATTATCTCAAACTGAAACAAAACCCATCTAAAAATCCTAAAACATCTTACTTGACACCCCAAAAACACACATCGCTTACAGACATCTTTATTAATTAAATTATCTCAAATTCAATTTCAGTTCTCAGAACCCAGGTAACGGTCTTAAGTATCAACAGTTTATGTATCCTATCTCAAAACCCCGCAAAAAGTCATACAGTCATGGCAAGAAATAAAACTTTACTTACATATTGTAATAAACAAAACCAGCGTACATGCATCAGCAATGTCTAGCAGTCTCTATAAACTTCCTCATACTCTATTGACCTCTCAGCTGCCTTATTTGCATTCTCACACACACACACAGTCTAAAAATAATACCAGCCTGACTCTCAGACTCAGACAAGTCTCTTAATATATTTACACAGACGTCCTATGATTACAACTGCACAGATTTTAGGCTTCTCATTCCAAAACCTACACAATTTAGACAATTTTTAAATTAACCCTCCAAGGGACAAACTCCCTGAGTTTTTTGTGATCAATTTAACCAGTCTCGGCCCCGGACCGTGGTCAAATATCTAAGACCCTACACAATTTAAAAGCGTCAACCAACTCAACCCCTGCCGAAAAGCTCTGTTTTGGGGACATTTCACATCCCAGGCTTCCCCGAAGTTTTAAGTTAAAAGTTACACGCCCGAAACCCGGTTTCTACTGACCAAAAAAGTGCAAACCACCGTCCCGGACGGCAAACTGACCCAGTCAGTGGCCTATTTTGGAGTTTCCCAAGTTCTCCACGAAAGGCCAAGTCGGACTATCCCTATCCAAGGAAGATCCCGGCGTCCTCAGGAAATTTGGGCGTCACCTCCGAGAAATGCACTTGTTAGACTCCCAGAGTCCCGCTCTATACAATTTAATTATTTTGAAGACACCCGAAAATCATAAACCCACCATATCGGTGTCCAAGCCCGGCTTTATATTCAATTGAGACTTTAATGTCACAAACTTCACCAATTACCTATTATTCTAAATTCTCTTTATCCTAAATCCTCTTTATTCTTATTCCTTTGGGACTTTAACCCGGTACCTTTAGTGAGACTCTAACTCACTTTTACTCTTTTTCTTATCATTACTTCAACTTCAACTTCTCATGAGATTTTCACCAGAACCAAAACAGACCTTTACCAGTAATTTTCAGTGAGTAGACTTTCAATTTTGTCAGAACCAATTCAGCACTGTTTGGAAATAATTCAACAGGTAGTGCCTTACCTTTGAATAAGCCGACTTATGTCCACTCACCGACCACTGACTCGTGTCTGCCTGTTTGAGCACCTTGGACCCTCTCAGTCTCAACCTCCAACTTTTCTCCCTCAACCGCCAATGCACCAAATGTTACGGGTTCGAAATTGAGGACGAGAGTAAAACAATGATAGTCCAGAAAAGGCCGTTCAAACAATTGATTTTAATGAATGCACATAGCGTGGAGAGGTGCAAACTGCAAAACAGTTGTACATCTCTGCCCAAAATACACTCTAGATTGCTTTTATAACATCAGGGTATTGTGCGCCCTTCTTGCGTTTACAAGCACATAATTTGCATGTACAGAACATTCATGTATTTTAAGAATTAAATGCAAACACAGAGGTTCCTCCTTGTGGCATACTCTTAAGAATATGGTGATGATCTAAGGCCTTTGAGGTCACCATGGGCTGGACATCCTTCCGTCACCTGTAACTAAGCAAACTCAAATACCACAAGAAGCTGAATACATTCAGGCCTTTGCTCAGCTACTATTTTACTCTACCAATATACTCAGCATATGAGTTATGATATATATATATATAACTCAATCATTTTAAAGTAGTTATAACTGCACCTGTAATAAACATGTTAATATTTGATTAGGATAACCCCTATAATATAAATTATAACATAATGCCAGCAGCTTCAATAAACACTTTGATGAAATGATAATTAATGCAATGATAAGATGATGGTTATGTAAAATAATCCCTGTAATTCCACAGGTTCCAGAGTGTTCTGGTTTTCACACCCACATTCTAGGAGCATGGGAGAGGTCGTACCTTCTTTTATTGTTTTATGATAGGATAAACGTATCTATATCTGTTTTACTCTAAGTGCATTTTGTTTAGATGAACTGCTGGACTTCCAGGCCAGCAGGTTTAGGAAGTCATTTTATGGGTTCACATACACACACATACACACACCTAAACATCCACATTCCAATGTAAAGAACAAACACCCACTGATGTATAAATAAAGAACAGGGCAGTGGCACGGCGCGAGTCTCAGAGCTCTCACTCTCAGTGCGAGTGCTCTGTGGCTGCCCTTGCTGCAAGTAAAACTGTGTGTTTCTCCTCTCTGATTCTCAACTGAAGAAGTGTTTAAGAATACATCTCTTAACATTGTTTTGGTCCTTCGTAGCCGGAGCAGAAACATCAGAACTATTATCTGTGACTCTGTTCCAGGATCTGGCACACTGTTTCCTGACGCCGTGGAGCCAGCACCGAAGTCTGTGCACAGCCCTCTTAGAATTCTGGTCCGGACCGGTGTTTATAGTCTGGTCCACGGCGGTGGGATTCAGTGTGACGATCCGAACCACCAGTGAGTCGCCTGAGGGTGAGAAACACTATTTTGATATATAAAACCGCAGAGAAGGTTTTAAGAAATGTGCAAATAGGTTTGTTGTAGCCGTAATTACTTCGTGAAACGCGTAAAATAGGTTAAGGTTCGCCGAAAGGAACCAAATTAGACTTAGGTTTGAGAGGTAGCCGTAATTACTTCGTAACAAATTAAAATAGGTTAAGGTTCGCCGAAAGGAACCGAATTAGACTTAGGTTTGAGAGGTAGCCGTAATTACTTCGTGACAAATTAGCGCGCAAATGTCTATGTGTGTAAAAGTGTTGTTGTGTTTGTGTGAATGACTGCGGAGCAGGCGCGGTCTGTGACACGGTTGTTGTTGTTATCATGGGTTCCGAAGAAGAGCATGTGGAGAAGGCCAGCCCGCATCAGCAGCATTTAAGCTATGCTCTGGTGAATGGCTTTCCCCATCCCTTGCTGACACAAAATATTTAGCAAAGAAAGGGGAAGAGAACTATGATAATTATGATAACTGGAGTGTGCAGCATTTCCGTGAGTTCTTTCAGATGCGCAGCAGTTTTCCTGTCTCTTGACTTATGTGTGTAGAGTGTTTATAGCATCAGCATCATGTTTCTGTTTATTTGTTTTGTTGGGTTGAAAACTAACTAGATAAACTTGTGATCATACTTATGGATCACCATGGCACATATCATCAGCCATATGATTTATTTATGCAGATGAAAAAATAAGTGTGAATGTGTCTGACGTCGCAGTGTGTGTGTGTGCGCTGTGTAAAAGTAACTTTTAAGCCTCCAATTGTGAGAACGGTGATTCTGCAGGTCACTATGCAAAAAAAAAAAAAAGTGTAGAGTAAAGAAGAGAAAAAATTTACATTGTAGATGAAAAAAATAATCATAGGAAAAAGGTTTTGTGTTTATCAGCCAAGAACAAGACAGGAGAGTTCCAAAAAAACAAACAAAAGAAAAAAAAAACAGAGAGAGAGTTCTGTGTGTTGGTTAAGCAGTGATGATGATAATGAAAAATGTCTTAGTTTTGTCACTTTCAGATGAAAAGCAGACCTGGATCAGTTTTTCACATGCAGCAGTCGGAATAAAGTTATAGTTTGACATCATTGGAAACATTCAGGCCAATTTCTGCAATTTCTGGCTAACTTATTTACAGCACCATGTGTCCCTCGACCTCACAAGTGAGCTCTCACTCCTCCCTGAAGACAAGGAATGCAGTTCCAAAGAGCAATAACATGGCAGATAAAGAGACAGCAGCAAAGTCCTGAGCAAAGAGACCCAGCAAGCAGCAGCAGTGTGGACAAACAGCATCACAGAAGAAGAGAAAAAGCAAACCCATCATCCTGACTGATTGGATGAATGACACTGTGTTTCCAACAAGCTGCAAAGTCACTGTGCTTGTGAAAAGGACTTTTGAGGAGAACTGAGGAGACTGTTGGAGTTTGACATTTGCCACTTTCGGAGCAAGATGGCAAGAAGAGACAGTGGAACACAGGACAAAGCTGAAGAAGAACTGCCGGCTATTGGACTGTTGAAGTGGGAGAGGACAACAGAGTGAGAGCAGGAGGTAAGAACACAGAGGAAAGCTGGTGTTTAATGTGGGAAATCAAAATTTGGGTTAGCCAACCTGGGGAAAAGAAAACTGACTGCTTAAGTGGAGAATTGTGAAGGAATCTGAACCACTGCAAAAAGAAACATATACAAAATCACACACACAAGCAGAACATGCATTAACCCTACTAACACAAACACAAGAGAGCTCATGAAGAGTAGACAACATCTTAAGCATGTGAGTCTGTTCATCATCTTGTCCAAGTCACTTAGTGTGATGAGAAGTGATGCAAAGATCAGTGGACTCATAGCACATTAGTTGAAAATGATGATCAATGAATGGCAGAGGAGTGTGTAGGAAAGGCAGCTTTAAGAACATGCCCTGCTGGAGATGCAGCTCCACAGACACATTGATTAAACCTGCCTAATAACACACACACACATGCAATGAAGATCAGCTTGTTATCTCTCATCAGTGTTAAAATAGTGTAAATTTAACAGACGCTTGTTATCAAATGCTGAATTTATCCAATGCTGACAGTTAACTAACTATGTTGCAGGACAACAGTTTAACTTTTGTGGGAAAAAAAGGATTCTGGTTTGACCAACCAGTGATCGGACAATAAATTTAGTTGGTAATATAGTAAATTGGGAGATGCTTTCTGCTTGATTGATGCAGCACAAGTAATTTACTGTATGAGGGAAATTCTATTTTTGTGATAATATTTTGAACATGCATTTCTGTTGTCCTGTCAACTTAGTGGGTTAATAGCTGATATGCAAATTAGGTGATGGTTCTTAGATTAATGAAAGGTGATTGAATTCTAGCACGAGTGAATGGGAAGTGTTGGAGTTTGTTAGAGTGGAGACTCTAAAACACTGAGTTTCCTGTTGTGATGTGCGAGTGAATCCTGCACCCAGATACACAACTCTGAATATATAAGAACAAACGTCTTTTGTGAAGTGCATGACAACATGTCACATGTTTTATGATGATGGGGAAAAAGGAAAATTAAATAAAATTTGTGGCCTAAATGAGTAAAAAGTACAGTCCTGGGGATTAAAATTCATAGCTAATGAGACATGAGGCTTATGTTGTGTGTTGTGCGGCTGATGGATGGTTTTGAATTAATCTAGCTGATGATTTTTCTTTTGTTGTGAAGTCGAGCCTGCCAATTAGTATGATGGTATGATAAATCATGCTAATGGTATGATTTACCCTCCTGAGATGAGGAGCATGTGTCATGACTTAACGAGGCCTTTTTACTTTGATACTTTCACAGTGCACTGAAAGTTTTGTTTGATAATCTCTGTTTGAGCAGATCTGCACGATTACAACAGAAGCGCTATACGACACGTCGTCGAGAAGATTGTTGCAAGTGAGTTTCTCCAAAAGATCTTGTTAATAATTTTACCTCCTCACTACGTACGACTCTGGATACTGTAGCTCCTGTGAAAACTAAGGCCTCAAATCCAAAGTCCCTGACTCCGTGGTATAATTCTCAAACACGTAGCCTAAAGCAGATAACTCGTAAGCTGGAGAGGAAATGGCGTGTCACAAATTTAGAGGATCATCATTTAGCCTGGAGAAATAGTTTGCTGCTTTATAAGAAAGCCCTCCGCAAAGCCAGAACATCTTACTATTCGTCACTGATTGAAGAAAATAAGAACAACCCAGGTTTCTCTTCAGCACTGTAGCCAGGCTGACAAAAGTCAGAGCTCTACTGAGCCAACAATCCCTTTAACATTAACTAGTAATGACTTCATGAACTTCTTCACAAATAAAATTTTTATCATTAGAGAAAAAATTACCAATAATCATCCCACAGATGTAATATTATCTACAGCTACTTTTAGTACCATCAATGTTAAGTTAGACTCTTTTTCTCCAATTGATCTTTCTGAGTTAACTTCAATAATTAATTCCTCCAAACCATCAACGTGTCTTTTAGACCCCATTCCTACAAAACTGCTCAAAGAAGTCCTGCCATTAATTAATGCTTCGATCTTAAATATGATCAACCTATCTCTAATAATCGGCTATGTACCACAGGCCTTCAAGCTGGCTGTAGTTAAACCTTTACTTAAAAAGCATCTCTAGACCCAGCTGTCTTAGCTAATTATAGGCCAATCTCCAACCTTCCTTTCATATCAAAAATCCTTGAAAGAGTAGTTGTCAAACAGCTAACTGATCATCTGCAGAGGAATGGCTTATTTGAAGCGTTTCAGTCAGGTTTCAGAGCTCAGCACAGCACAGAAACAGCTTTAGTGAAGGTTACAAATGATCTTCTTATGGCCTCTGACAGTGGACTCATCTCTGTGCTTGTCCTGCTAGACCTCAGTGCTGCATTCGATACTGTTGACCATAATATCCTATTAGAGCGATTAGAACATGCTGTAGGTATTACAGGTACTGCACTGCAGTGGTTTGTATCATATCTATCTAATAGACTCCAATTTGTACATGTAAATGGAGAGTCCTCTTCAGACACTGAGGTCAATTATGGTGTTCCACAGGGTTCAGTGCTAGGACCAATTCTATTTACATTATACATGCTTCCCTAGGCAACATCATTAGAAGACATAGCATAAATTTTCACTGCTATGCAGATGACACGCAGCTCTATCTATCCATGAAGCCAGGTAACACACCAATTAGTTAAACTGCAGGAATGTCTTAAAGACATAAAGACCTGGATGGCCGCTAACTTTCTGCTTCTTAAGTCAGATAAAACTGAGGTTATTGTACTCGGCCCTGAAAATCTTAGAAATATGGTATCTAAGCAGATTCTTACTCTGGATGGCATTACCTTGCCCTCCAGTAACACTGTGAGAAACCTTGAGTCATTTTTGACCAGGACATGTCCTTCAACGCACATATTAAACAAATATGTAAGACTGCTTTCTTCCATTTGCGCAACATCTCTAAAATTAGAAATATCCTGTCTCAGAGTGATGCTGAAAAACTAGTTCATGCATTTATTACTTCCAGGCTGGACTACTGTAATTCACTATTATCAGGAAGTCCTAAAAACTCGCTGAAAAGCCTTCAGCTAATACAAAATGCTGCAGCAAGAGTACTGACAGGGACTAGAAAGAGAGAGCATATTTCTCCTGTTTTGGCTTCCTTCATTGGCTTCCTGTTAAATCCAGAATTGAATTCAAAATCCTGCTCCTCACATACAAGGTCTTAAATAATCAGGCCCCATCTTATCTTAATGACCTTGTAGTACCATATCACCCTATTAGAGCACTTCGCTCTTGCACTGCAGGCCTACTTGTTGTTCCTAGAGTATTTAAAAGTAGAATGGGAGGCAGAGCCTTCAGTTTTCAGGCCCCTCTTCTGTGGAACCAACTTCCAGTTTGGATTAGGAGACAGACACTATCTCTACTTTCAAGATTAGGCTTAAAACTTTCCTTTTGCTAAAGCATATAGTTAGGGCTGGACCAGGTGACCCTGAATCCTCCCTTAGTTATGCTGCAATAGACGTGAGGCTGCCGGGGATTCCCATGATGCATTGAGTTTTTCCTTCCAGTCACCTTTCTCACTCACTATGTGCTAATAGACCTCTCTGCATCGAATCATATCTGTTATTAATCTCTGTCTCTCTTCCACAGCATGTCTTTCATCCTGTTTTCCTTCTTTCACCCCAACCGGTCGCAGCAGATGGCGCGCCTCCCTGAGCCTGGTTCTGCCGGAGGTTTCTTCCTGTTAAAGGGAGTTTTCCTTCCCACTGTCGCCAAACTGCTTGCTCATAGGGGTCATATGATTGTTGGGTTTTCTCTGTATTTATTATTGTGCTATCTACTGTACAATATAAAGCACCTTGAGGCGACTTTTGTTGTGATTTGGCGCTATATAAATAAAATTGAATTGAATTGAATTGAAAAGATTACAATGGGCTCTGGAGAAAGCCACTTATCTGGGACAATTAGAGAATAGGTCCCTACCCAAAAAAGGATTAAGCGAGATAATCCAATATAAAGTTCTTCTTTTCTTTTTGAAATGACGTCATTTTGCTGAGAAGTGAAAATGACAATGCGACAATAATTTCCACTGTCAGCAAAGAAAGAATGAATGAATGCATGAATGAATGAGTGAGAGAAAATAAAACTGACTGACTGGTAAAAGCGGACAGAAGCTGACAGACTGACTGACATCACTGTGCGAAGTTAACCCCCACCTGACAAAGGTGCAGACGAATCTATGTGTGTTTCTCTTTTTTGGAGCAGAAAGAGGACAACAACATTTGAGGTTGCGTGAGCTTTGGCTGTACCGATTTAACCTTTTAAATGCCACTTTCTGTGTCTGTGCATCTATCAGGGGTGTTATTCACTACCTTGTGTTGTTCACAGAGGTGACTGTGAGAAAGTGTGTATACACCTGCGCAGCGCTAACATTTCTACAGCATTACAGTCTTCATGTGATTTGATCATGTGATTTATACCAGGATAGCTGGTTGATGTTTTTCTACTACAGGATTTCTGGGTTCATGTGTGAAGAAAACTGTGTTTACAGGTTATGGGTTGGTGATGCTGTTACACTGTGTTGTAGGGGAAATGTTAAAGGTTACTTTGACGATGTGAATAACATGTGAAACATTCCCTGTGTTGAAACTAGTGTCACTTCTTTCCACAGCTATGGATGGCTAACTTTATGGTCTTTTTATAGCACCTCTGGACCCTGTCAACTCCTGCCTGACCTCCAGGATTGTCCATGTGTGTTGTTAATGTTAGTTTTTCTAAGAGTGCATGTAGAGGATTCAGCAGAGATGGACAAGTAACACGAGAAAGCAACTAAGAGATGCAGTGTTTGATATGGGGCTCATTAGCTGGCCACTACTGAGCTCCTAGTGTTAAATACATGGAGTGACTTGGCTTAAGGGAAGTCACCGATTACACTAATGTTAACTGAGTACATGGGATGATCCATGTCTGAGGCAAATTATGCCAATAATTGTAGTTTACTGATTTGAGAAAACCTGCACATGATACTTGTCCTGTTGATGCTTTATTACTCTTATTATACAATTGTTTATAAGTGTGGAGTTTGATTTCACTTCCAGATCTTGTTTTCCAGGCCACGATGGTGTGTCTGCAGGCTCCAGGCAGAGCCAGATGTGAAGCGAACTTATTATGCAAAACACACTAACATCTTTTATTGCAGGGTTATAGGTCCAGGGTGGTGCTGCTCCAGAGGGGGAGACGCCCTGATGTTGCCTGGGACATGATCTAGCTAACCTTTTTCTTTCAGACAGGAATCTAGGTTTGATGAGTTGACTCATGGGAGTGTCCATGCGTCAAGAGGAGGGGTCCAGAATTACAGAGTTACATGAAACTATGTTTTCTAAACTATGTTTTTATGATTTTTGTGTGATTAACAGTTAGTCAACGGGTATTAAACCTATGCAAAGTGGTGCATCTGTGTTCAGATGAGGCTTTGATGGTCCATAAATGAAGCTCACTGAACTAAAGAATGTGGTTTGATGATGATTGACATGCTTTCCAAGTAGGAGTTTTTCCTCCTAGCAAGGAAATACAGGTGCAGCAGTCAGAGTATTGCTGAAAGGAATCTCCTGAGAAATCTTCAGAGGCCCAGTGAGAAGCAACCCATTCCAGGCATAGCTGACAGCCCAGGCAGTGGTTGAGGTCAGAGGTCGAGCTGTTTGGGGCTCATTGGGAGATCAGATTCCACAACCACAGCAAGGACCATGAAGCTGCGTTGGAATGAGAGCTGTGCCAAGGGGGCTTTCCAGAGGCCAACAGAGGAGATTGTGGACGACAGACGGGCACCTGAAGGATGAGGGGAGCATGCCAAGCTCCACCGACAGCGCAGGGGGAGTTCAAGGATGACATCATGAGTCTGTGAAAAGCACAGGAACCGGAAGCTATGGTGGTGATGACAGCAGTTTCCTATGAACATCACCTAATGCTGTGTCACTGTACTGTGCACACGATGGCACTCTGAAGACTGCTGGGATCATAACAGCAGTAAGATAACTGGATCCAACATCTTTTCCATAGAGGATTTTTCCTGCAGAGGATGGACAATGGAGGAATCATAAATATCCCCCACAGGACAGAGGCCTGAAGTGAGGTGATGGGGGTTGGTAGAGGCCATAAAACTAGAGTGCTGAAGAGGTCTGCAGCTTTCAAGATAGCTGAGACCCATGTTGACAAACAACAAACTCAACTGGTATGTTTGAATGTCTATTCTACATACATTTGGACTCTGGTCCTATGGACAGTGATGGAAACAACTGGAAGACACATCTATAAGGCACTGCAGAACTTAACTGCTCTGCAGAAATATGTGGCGGACCACACATCAGAAGGATGACTCTGAAGTTACAACAAGAAACAATTTTGCTGATAAAGCTGCAAAAGCAGCAGCCATAGCACCCACAGTCTTATTAACAACCCATGAAAATCACACTATCCCACTGTCTGTACTGCAGGATGAACAGAAAGCAGCACCGTCAAAAGAAGAAACGCAATGGCTAAAACACGGAGCAGTATTAGACACTGATGACATAATAAAATAGCAGGAATTCCCATTCTTCCCAAACCATTACACAAAACAGCCACTCTAGTGAGCCATGAGTTAAGCCATGTCTCAACAGGAGGGGAGATGATCTCTATAATAAATCAACAATTTTACACTTTAAATTTTTTTAGCAAAAGAATATGTGAGAACATCTATGACCTGCCAAAAACACAATACTTAAGGTTGAAGCCAGGTGCTAAAAAGACTACTCATCGGAGTTGGAGTATTTTTACTTTTATTTTGTGTTTTTGTAACATGTATACTGCCATGTCTAAAACTCATGACTAACCGCATAATATTTTCCACTGTTGCTGCATACATAGTCGTGACCAATGATGATAATGACTCCGACCTGTTGGAACGTGAAGATTTGTGTGATTAATGACGATGTGACAGAAAATGTACAACAAGATATTATATACTGATATTTCATTTAAAAGTTAAACTGACAACAGGGGGGAATGTTAATAGAATGTCAAATATAATGTCAGTATTATCTTTTAATTATATAGGTTTACTTATGATAGAATGCTGCATGTAATCATTTGTGTTTAGAAGTATGTAGTTGATAGTATCCTGAAAGAATGTCTCATCCTAGGAAGCTTGTGTGGTTCCAGAGTGTTCTGGTTTTCACACCCACATTCTAGGAGCATGGGAGAGGTCGTACCTTCTTTTATTGTTTTATGATAGGATAAACGTATCTATATCTGTTTTACTCTAAGTGCATTTTGTTTAGATGAACTGCTGGACTTCCAGGCCAGCAGGTTTAGGAAGTCATTTTATGGGTTCACATACACACACATACACACACCTAAACATCCACATTCCAATGTAAAGAACAAACACCCACTGATGTATAAATAAAGAACAGGGCAGTGGCACGGCGCGAGTCTCAGAGCTCTCACTCTCAGTGCGAGTGCTCTGTGGCTGCCCTTGCTGCAAGTAAAACTGTGTGTTTCTCCTCTCTGATTCTCAACTGAAGAAGTGTTTAAGAATACATCTCTTAACACAGGAAAATATCCAAAATTAAGGTGGACAAGTCTGAGAGTCAGGATTTCAAATGAATGAAGCTGTATAGGTCTTTGATTGATTGATAAGCCAGAGTGAATCTGCTGAAACTCAAGGATTCTGACAGTTGCATGACTCTCAGCTGCTGATTGATTTAAACCAACATATGTATCCTGCTGTCCTGTGTCTGGGATGCACAATAAATCAGTATGTTGTCAAATATTTATTTGTTTACTGACTTGGCCTTGGAAAGCCCAAACCTTGTGTTTAATAATCCATATTTAACTGTTTTACTCTTCGGTGCAGTTGGGATGCTATATTGGTCTTTTGTGAATTTTTATGATCAAATTGTTTTTAATAATTTCATTATTTCTCTTAAACACTAGGTCAGATGACCTGGGACCATGACAGGAAATATATCTAAAAGCAAATTCTACAAGTAGGAGTAAACTGTCTGTCATAGGCTGGGTGAGCGACTGTGTTTTTTCCTTGTTTTCACTGGCAGCCCCAGGGCTCTCGTCAGCGCACCTGGTGGGCTCACCTGACCACAATCCGAGCCCAGCATCTTCACCTATCCTCTGCCAGCTCGTCTGATAACCACCTGTCGCTACGGATCAGTCATACTCCGTGCTTCAGGAAGTTTTTCCAGTCTGAACGCTGGCCTCTCTGGATATTCGGATCCTGGACACACGCTCAGTTTCACTCTGCTCACCTGCCTGCCCTCCTGCTTCCATCACTTCTCAGGTTAATCTTCCATTTCCTGCACAGTCGTCAAGGATGCTCACCCAGCCACCTACAGCCATTCACTCTCCGCCTTTCTATGAAGTAAGTCACATCAGGCTGGGTGAGCCTTCCTCACCCAAGTTTCCTCTTCTCAGCTAATCGTTCTGTCTATAGATTTGCATTGAATCAACTAGCGTCATACCAGCTTGTACTATAAGACGGCGTAGCAGGGTGATGTGGTGTCCAGCCGGTCCTGTCCAGTCCAACAGGACAAGATGAAGAAATGCTAATGGAAAGGCAGATGTGAAAGAACAGGTGGTCAGACTGGAAGGAGGGGTTAGCTTACCAATACAATCACTGGATGTGATCAGCACATTATTGAGCAAACTATTAACTGGGGGATTTCAGAAAATCTATGGAAAATCAATTGCTTATTCCAGTTAGGATCACAGGGTTTCAGTCTGTCCCAACTGACACAGGGCAAGAGGTGGGTTCCACCTGAAAAGGTCATCAGTCTTTCACACACACACCCTGAAATCCACACCTGTGTTTTTGGGCGTAACCACACAAGCGTCTCATTGGACTGTGGGTCTTCCTGCTGTAAGGCAACAGTGCCAATCACCTCACCACCACAATTTCGGGGTCTAATTCTGAATTAGTCTACTCATTTTTACTAGAGGATAGCTGCACTAACACTCTCACAGGGAGGAGGAATCTTTAGTAGAATTTTGTGTGTTCAAGAACACCTCCAGGACGAAGCTAGTGGTCAGTCAGCAACAACTGCGTAAACCTGCTGTCATATTCTTGAGACTATAGCAAACCTTCTTGCAACAGCTCCAACAGCAGAATTAAATGTTGAGACACAGGAAGTAAGTGTGTCCTAATTGTTTACTCAGCTGGTGTGGGAATGCCTGGGTGTTCCCCCGGACAAGCTGGAGGAGGTGGCTGGGGAGAGGGAGGTCTGGGCTTCTCTGAAGGAGATGATAGGAATGTCTGGCTCTGTCCAAAGGCAATAAAATGAATATGCTAACCCTTGGACAGAGTGCTGTGAAGATGGAAATAGCATGTGTTGATAATGGCATTTTGGACTCTGCATTCTGAAACCTGAACATTGTCCTCATGCCTGCCAATGTGTCATGATCTGCGTGCACAGATCGTGTGTTTGAAGAGAGGATCCAAAAGTAGACACTGTAAGATGGAACTGATCTTAAGAAAATGCGAGCCTAAACTAAATGCTAAACACTAAACACTAGGAACATAGAACTTGAAACCTGGAACGTGGAACATGGAGGGAGGTGAACTGAACAGACGTTCCGGCATAAGACAACAGGACACAAAATATAAAAATGAGGGTGATTAGGAAAAGTGGAGACACGTGGGAGCACAGGAGGGACAAATCAGGCATAGTGACACAGAGGAAGCAAAACTAAACACAATCCACATGAGATGAAACAGGAAGTGACACGCACACCAAGACTCAGACAAGGCAGACTTTCAGACAAAAACACAGAACAGAAGTGTTTTAGTTGTTTAATATAAATCTGTTTCACCATGGTTGAACTAAGTCTCGTTAGTGTATGCAAAGTTATGATTGTTTGATGTGTTTGTTTTGTGTAGTTGTTGCAGTTTAATGAACTTCTCTATAATTTACACTGATGTTAAAATAAATTAAATAGGTTTTGATAAAATAAACTTGAATGAATTTGGGTCTGAACATTTTAGGATTGGAGCATCAACATGACTTTGCAGGTATAAATGATTTTTAGCATCAGTCACACAAGAAACTGTCTTCTACACAACTACCCATGATAAAACATGGTCTAAATGTGAATCCCAGGCCTCTGTGGTAATTTGGTGAATGTGATTTCTGGTCACTGTGTGAAGTAATAAAGATTAGAGGAGATATGAATGACCTGCATCACGAACACACATTTTTAACTGCAACACTCTCTGCATCCTCATGTGACTGCAAACCTGTGGATCATCATGCATCAGCTGAAAGCGCAGTACATAGTCTCAGGAAGGTGAAGTTCTGAGAGCCCTGCTGCTGTTATCAGTCCTTTGTGGTTGCACTTTCTTTTGTTCCTGTGAAAGCATGAGTTATCTGTTATCTTTGCCATCAGAATGTCAGTTCTGTTGTCTGCCAGTATTCTCTCTACCAGCGGTTGCTGCCATTTATTGTCCATAATGAGTTGAAAGTCTGTGTCATAAAAGCACTTTTTATGTGTCAAGCTGTGGATGATCATTTGCTGGAAAATTACTGAAAGAATATTAATTTCTATGAATAACCTTGTTGTTTACCTGAGTCAAATCAAATGGCTCAATAAAGCAGGGTTGAAACCAGCAATTAAAAGTGTGACCTACAACAGTGGAGCAGCCTCACACTTGTGCTCAGATTCAATCCTGAACTCCACGGCTGTGTGAACATTTTGAGTTTATTGTGAGCTAAAGCCTTTTTATGTATGTACATCAAAACAACACACTGTCTTGTTCTTAGAAGAGATTTTAACATTCAGAATGAGCTTGATTAGAATGCTCAGTCATCCAGGTAAGGAAATCCCCCAAAACTGTCAACTGTTGGGGGGCTAGATTAGACTTGTTGATTTCATGAGTAAAAATGACCCCAGCCCTGATACCAGCAACTCTGAGTTATATACAGGGCACTGTGACTGTGTGCTAAATCTTGCAGTGATTTTCTGGGATCACTTTAACCAGTGTGGATTCATGACAATGCATCCAAAATTAATTCAGGAGAAACTCAAAGCACAAAGGTGTCTGTATGTCTGTCTCCTAATATTTCAAATCTAAACCAAAGTTGGAGGGGGTCATTATTGCTTATGAAATCAAGCCGTCATGTCACTGTAAGTATTAGGTATTTTATTCTAGTCACTTTAAAACACAAGTGTTTCTTTCCCAACTCTGGACTCTTTCAATGTACATTTTACCAAAATGTGACAAAAGAGAGCAGAGTTTCCTGTCTGTTGTTTTAGTTTCATGTTTGAAATTTCAGTTTCAGCTCTCTGGTTAACTTACGGCACCAACAGTACTTGATTAGGTTTAGCAATAAGTCATATTTTGACAACTCCTACAACAAACCTGTGACTTTGCAGTGTCAGAGCAGACACTGTTGCCCTCTTGCAAACACTGAAGGAGTCTTATCAAAGTCTACTGGACAAAAATATACCGAGGAGATACCTACTCTATTAAAATGTGACAGTAAGAGGGCCAGAGAGACTTTATTCATACCATAACATGTTCCAAACATTTGACTGGTGTCAGCACATATTTAACTTTTCAGGTTTTCTGTTTTTCATGCACCTTAGAAGATTAGGTGCTAGAACTCTGATTTTACAAGCACAAGTCCAGATTGTTATGTCGACATCTTCAGGCTTATTTGTTTAATTCTTCTTTAACCTTTTCCAGAGAAACTGAAACTGAATTAAAGAACGCTCAGTTCGGCTTTTGGGTTGTCAGATACAGACCTCCCGTCCACTACAGTATCCAAATTCCTTGGTTTTACTGCTCCAAGTAGATAATTTTGTCCTACTGGAGATGTCTCGGGTGGTAGTAAAAAAAAAATCTTTAACAGTTTGGATTTTAAAAAGTGCATATTTATACATGCAGATGCAAACCTTCATTCATTACTACACACTCCTGCACACATACTAGGGGAACACAAGGCTAGTGGGCAACAGATTAAAGAGAAGCTGACCCACAGCCAAGCTGCAGAAGGCTGCTCCAAAGTTTAGACACGACAGCCTCTGAAGCATGATCACCTCTGGGTTTAAAACAAGACATGGACACAGTTCAGAGACCCTGATCAGATCATCAGAGAGCCCAGCTGCAGTTAGAAGGTCTCATTAGCTCTGCTATACACAGAGGAGCATGTAGGGCTTAATCAATACGATTTTTTAACAAAGGAAATAAAATGAAAGTATTTCTTTCAATCAGTACAGAGGTCTTTTTTCTGCATGAACATCCTCTCCATCTTTTATTAGCAGCACTAAATCAAGCACACAGTGTTTTATTCACTGGTCTTGGTTTTTTCATGATGTAAAACTGGGACAATATTATGAGTCTGCATGAACTGTTCTGCAACAAAGAGTGGACTGACACAACATTTACACCTTATTTGTCGCTGCTGTTATCTTACGAGTGATAAGCAACAGATAAGGAGCACATAAAGTATTTCCAGTAAGCAGGGCATTTATGACTTTTTCCACCACATTCTTCTTTTACAAGTTACAAATCTTGTTTATCATCATTAGAAATAGCTTGTCTTTGAGAACGATTATGATATAAATTACTGCACATTCAAAGACATTTGAAAAAAGTAGAACAAATTGTTACTTTTTCCTAGCACAGTTTGAAAAATACCGTTGGATGTATGTGTGAGGAAATCAAACCTTGTCTTGATGGTGGATTAAAATAAACTACAACACCAATTCCAAAGACGTTCACACACTGTGTAAAATGTAAATTAATCTCATAAACCCCTATTTTATTTACAATAGAAGACATATCAAATGTTTAGAATGTCCCATTTTAACAAAAACACAAGATCATTTGGAATTTGACGGAAGGAAGACATTTTTAAAAAGTTGTTCCATGGCCACGTTTACCACTGCGTAGCATTCTTTTAGCAACAGTCAGTAAACATCTGTGAACTGATTTGATGGGTAAAATGTTTTTAGTTGGTGAAAGTTCTTGACTGCAGACGGGTCAGATCGGCACACAGGCCCTTCTACTATGAGGCCCAGTTTACATTGTCCTGCTGAAATGCACCAATCAGGAGCATGAATTGTAATGATTTCTTTCTACATGGTGGGATGAATATTCAGCGTGCATCTTTAACGTCTGAAAAACAAAAAACAGGTGCAGAAAAGTTTTTGTTGAGCTTATGTTTTTTACCCATGTACGTCAGGTGTGCCGTACTTTCTAAAATGTTGCCTTAAAACTCTTTGTACATGTTATGTGAATACATAATGTTAACAACCAACGTGGTCATTGATTGTGAACTTACAGTTTTTTCTGAATGCTTAAACCCTAACTGTGATTCTTATAGCACAATTTCTAAAACTATTATTACTTATAGCAAAACCACTCACTGAGTTTGCAAAACTAAAAGCACAAACACTGCTTTGCACTCAGTTTGCCATTTTGTAACACACACTTTGCAAACCTGTAGCTACAATCCACTGCACAGCACTCTTTTTGCACAACTGTAAACACAACTCACGGCTTTACACTCAATTTGCAAATGATCAACACACTCCTAGCAAAACTATACACATTTACACACCATTATTTACACTATTTTATCAACTGTCTGGCACACTGTCACATGTGAAAACTTCTTTAGATAATTAGTTCACTTTGCAATCAGCCTAAGCTCTATAATACAGGTAAGCTCTGTGTGTGGAGTACAATGGAGGGAGCAGGAAGAGTGAGAAGTAGAGGAGGCCGAGGAAGAGGACGTGGAGGTGAAGAAGTAGGATGAAGTGAACGACAAGGACAAGGAGGAGCAAGAGGAGGACGAGGAGGGGGGAGAGGAGGACGAGGAGGGGGGGAGAGGAAGACGAGGAGGGGGGAGAGGAAGGGTAAGAAGAGTAAGAAATAGAATTGCTGATGACATCAGAGCTACAATAGTGGACCATGTAATCAACCATGGAGTGACCCTGAGGGAAGCTGGCCAACGGGTTCAGCCTAACTCGAGCCGCTACACTGTAGCAAGCATCATAAGGACATTTTGAAATGAGAGTCGGTTAGTACAGTCACTTTGCACTAAGACTTGTAGCACTGCCGTATGCCAATGAGAAACACAATACCATAGATGTAAAAATACTGAAGTTGTTACTTTACAGAATTGCTAGACGACCAGATGTTGGGGGCAGAGGCAGAATGTTCACTCCAGAGCAAGAGACCCATATAGTCAATATGGTGATTGCCAATAATGCAATAAGACTGCGCGAAATACAGCAGCGCATAATTGATAATGACACCATCTTTCAAAATATACACAGTGCAAGCATTTCTGCACTGAGTCGTGTACTTGCGCGCCACAGAATAAGAATGAAGCAAATTTACAGAGTTCCTTTCGAGAGAAACACAGAACGTGTAAAGCAACTGCGATATGACTATGTGCAGGTAAGCTAGTGTCATTGGTTCTGAATTTGGAAGTGCATACTATAGTGCTGTGCATGGGCCTGATGTGTTGCATTTGTTTTGTCTTGTCCAGAGAGTGATGGAACTAGAAGCAGATGCAATGGGACATGAGCTACTTTTTGTGGATGAGGCCGGTTTTAACCTCAGTAAAACCAGGAGACGTGGCAGGAACATTATTGGACACCGTGCCATCATCAATGTCCCAGAACAATGTGGTGGTAACATAACCATGTGTGCAGCTATAAGCCAAAATGGTGTTGTTCACCATCATGCAACCATAGGCCCATACAACACTGCACACATTATTGCATTCAATTCAATTCAATTCAATTCAATTTTATTTATATAGCGCCAAATCACAACAAAAGTCGCCTCAAGGCGCTTTATATTGTACAGTAGATAGCACAATAATAAATACAGAGAAAAGCCCAACAATCATATGACCCCTATGAGCAAGCACTTTGGCGACAGTGGGAAGGAAAAACTCCCTTTAACAGGAAGAAACCTCCGGCAGAACCAGGCTCAGGGAGGGGCGGGGCCATCTGCTGCGACCGGTTGGGGTGAAGAAGGAAAACAGGATAAAGACATGCTGTGGAAGAGAGACAGAGATTAATAACAGATATGATTCGATGCAGAGAGGTCTATTAACACATAGTGAGTGAGAAAGGTGAGTGGAAGGAAAAACTCAATGCATCATGGGAATCCCGGCAGCTCACGTCTATTGCAGCTTAACTAAGGGAGGATTCAGGGTCACCTGGTCCAGCCCTAACTATATGCTTTAGCAAAAGGAAAGTTTGAAGCCTAATCTTGAAAGTAGAGATAGTGTCTGTCTCCTGAATCCAAACTGGAAGCTGGTTCCACAGAAGAGGGGCCTGAAAACTGAAGGCTCTGCCTCCCATTCTACTTTTAAATACTCTAGGAACAACAAGTAGGCCTGCAGTGTGAGAGCGAAGTGCTCTAATAGGGTGATATGGTACTACAAGGTCATTAAGATAAGATGGGGCCTGATTATTTAAGACTTTGTATGTGAGGAGCAGGATTTTGAATTCAATTCTGGATTTAACAGGAAGCCAATGAAGGGAAGCCAAAACAGGAGAAATATGCCTTGAATCAACTAGCGTCATATGCCATTCCTGGACACTCAGAGACCAGAGCAGACCCGATATGTCATCATATGGGACAATGTTAGTTTCCATAGGGCTGCTTTGGTCCACAACTGGTTTACAGACCACCCATCCTTCATGGCACTCAACCTCCCTCCATACTCTCCATTCTTAAATCCCATCGAGGAGTTCTTCTCTGCCTGGCGCTGGAAAGTGTACGACTGTCATCCTCATCAACAGGTAGCCCTTTTACAGGCAATGGAGGCATGTGGAGATATTGACCAAGCATCATGTCAGGCCTGGATACGGCATTCAAGGAGATATTTTCCCCGGCGCCTTGGACTGGAGGATATCGCATGCGATGTGGACGAAATTTTGTGGCCGGACCCAGAAAGACGACATGATGTAGGCTGATTGTCTTTTCCCTTTTTTTGTGAAATTCCTATTTTGTGTTGTGACTTTGTCTTGGTTTTGATGAGTGTGAATAAACACCAGTACTTGAAGTTTGGATCCTTGTATGTTTACATGACACTATGACAAAAATGTGACCTCAAATTGACATCTGTACACAGAGAAAGCAAAAGCCAGATGTGTTTTGTATTCATGCCATCAGTGTGCAGTTGGCGCATTGTGTGCTTAGTAGATGATGGCTTGTGTTAACTGTTTGATACGAAAACACCATTTTTACGAAGGTGTGAAGAGTTAATCTAGCTGTGTTCGCTTTTGCAAGAGAATTACAATGTTTTGATAATTGGGTGACAGGTTTTCTTATTTGTGTGTAGAGTTTTGCAAAAATAGCCAATAGTTACAAAAAATGTGCTTAAGCAATCAGAAAAAACTGTAAATAACCAATGACAACTCTTCAGTCCTGTCTACTGATAGAATTAATGCCCAATGAGTGGAAAGTGATTGTAATTCAGAGGGTTTTAACCACTGCACTGTGGCTTATCATTCAGCATGATGTGACATAACAAAAGCTGGATTGGGCCATCTTGTTCTCATCATACGGTCAGATAACAAAGGCATGCCACAAACAACTTTTACAGCCGTTTCGCCTCCTAAAATGCTACTTGAGTTTTATCCTATCCTATCCTGTTTGTGCTGTCCACATCCTCCCTCTACTAAAAGTTGCGGGTTATCAGTGAGAACAAAGGTCAAGGGTACGTCAGACATCCAGCATTTGTAATCATACTTGAAACAGGGACATCATCGTAATTGCTGTTAATAATTACAGTTGTGATAAGTGGGAGAGATGGCATTTATTGGTGGCACAACCGCCTGAGACCCCAGTTGATTTCCAGGATCTGGAGCAGGAGGAAGACATGGTGGAAGCTTCGACACAGACAGAGACGCTCTCAGGTATGTAGGACGAGCTGCTCTACATATACGTATGTGTTGGAAAGTAAAGAGGGAACTGCTGGGGAAGTGAGGACTGCTAAAACTCAAACCAAACTTCTCTGGTGTTTCTTCAACCTGACAAATCTCACCCTCTGGGACAACGCACGTTCTGACCTGCCTTATGTGCTCTGTCTTGTATTTGGGGGTCTGGACCTTTGCTGTTTTCTGTTAATGTGCTTTGATAAGTGATGTTCAAAGGAAAGACAGGATCCTTTTCCTAACCTGATGTGATTAATGGACCTCAGAGCCACACAGAGCGGAAGCAGCAAAGGCGAGATGATGCGCCCGGCAGCTCAGCAGTACGTGGTGACCAGGCCGCTGTACTCGGAGGAGTCCTTCGCTCAGGACCATGAAAAGATCTACAGGCACCGCAAAACTATGCTGGACCACGTCAAACAGTATTTCACGTAAGGAACATGTCGGAATGCTTGTTGTGTTTTCTGTGTAGTTTCTGTGATGACTGAATATAAACCTAAGTTCTAAATGATGACTCTGCATAGGCTTGATGAAATGAACTGCGGTGAATTCAGCAACAGCCTGCTCGTATTTCCACCAACACTTAAAAGGTTCAGCCTTGTTTGGCTCAGTTTACACAGGTTAAGTTTATAGTGATTAAGGTCTGACGAGCCACTTTATCTGATATAAAAACATTATGTGTTTGTGTTTGCTATATATGTAAAAGATCTTTGCAGCATGCAAACAGGGTTAGGGCAGTTATTGGCAGAGGTAACTGAGCTGTGACATTAAGACTGTCACTGATGTCCAGACGTTTTAAAAATGATATTTACTGGGTGTTTTAAATGGTGACACACTGGCAGGCCTATGCTGCTACACTATAACTATAATTATAAGGATGAACAGCTGTTGGCTATTTATCCACTTGGTGCTTTGTGTTTTTTGCTCCCTTGTAACAGTTATCAATGGTATAGGTACCGTGGTATTTAGATCCTTTGCTTTCAGCTGCAATTCTAACAAAGTAACAGAGGTGATGCTTTATCTATTTTAATTTCACATATTGCCTTCTCTGTGGACACTTTCAAAACTGGAAGCAGAATAAAAGTTTTATTCCTTGGCTTTAAAATCAGAATGAGTTTGTGCTACTTTTACTTATCTTATTTCTAACTCAAATCATTTTATGATTCTTTTTCTTAACTTTTATCATGTTTTTATCTCTTTTCATTATTTTAAATGCACAGCACCTTGGTCAACATATGTTGTTTTAAATGTGCTATATAAATAAATTTGTCTTCACTTCTGTTTGTCAGTGTGCCAGGCTCAGTAAGCAGGAAAACTAGCGTTGATTGCATTTTATTAACAGACAGTTATTAAGACTCAAGACTCAAGAAGAAGTTTATTGTCATTTTGTATGGTGTTACCCAGCCTCACCAGCAACAGTGCAATAAGCAATACAGTTTAAAAAGAATAAATACAGTTTAAAAGAATGGGTTTTAAAAAAAGAGCAGCAAAAAACATAAATAGCATAAAATCTAAGTTCTAAAACAAACTCCAGTCACATTTGTTCGGTTAGATAGCAGCAGTCCTTTCACAGAAGGGGATGGAAAAGTTAGGTAATGTGTGTATCTGGGGAGTGTATTGTATGTATGTGTGTGTGTGTGTGTGTGTGTGTGTGTGTGTGTGTGTGGATAGGGGAAACACACGCTTGTTGATCTTATAGTGTAGCTGTGTGAATGGCTGTGTGGGTGGGGAGGGGGCACAGACCATTTATCAGTCTCACGGCTTGTGCAAAGAACCAGCATCCTGGTGGTTCTGCAGCTGATGCTCCTGTACCTCTTGCCAGACGGCAGGAGTGAGAACAGGCCATGAGAGGGGAGGTGGGAGTCTCTGATGATGGAGGTAGCTCTGCGTATGCAGCGCTGTTTGTAAATCTCCTCCAGTGATGAGAGAGGGGCACCAACAATCCTCCTGGCAGTCTTAACAATCCTATTAAGTTGACGCTTCTCGTAGGACTTGCAGCTGCCAAACCAAGCT
Source organism: Oreochromis aureus (assembly GCF_013358895.1). Classification (NCBI taxonomy): domain Eukaryota; kingdom Metazoa; phylum Chordata; class Actinopteri; order Cichliformes; family Cichlidae; genus Oreochromis; species Oreochromis aureus. Next base: position 38,981,355 of record NC_052958.1, on the reverse strand, counting down.
GTAAAACCTTGTGTCAGGATGTTTTTAATGGTGCCTCTGTAGAAAGTTGTGAGGTGGAGTGTGGAGAGTCCTGCTTTTCTGAGTCTCCTGAGGAAGTGGAGACGCATTTGTGCTTTTTTGATAACAGCTGTGGTGTTAATGGAGAAGGACAGGTCATCAGCAAGGTGTACACCCAGGAACTTAACACTGCTGACCCTCTCCACAGCAGCACCACCTATGGTGAGGTCGGTGTGGTGATCTCTGCCAGCCTTCCTGAAATCGATCACCATCTCTTTTGTTTTGTCCACATTGATGGTGAGATTGTGGGATCTGCACCACACTCCAAGCTGCTCCACGTCCATTCTATAGGCAGACTCATCGTCAGTGATGAGACCAACCACAGTTGTGTCGTCTGCAAACTTCACAATGTGGTTAGTGCTGAATCTGGCCGTACAGTCATGTGTGAGCAGACTAAACAGCAGTGGGCTGAGGACACACCCCTGAGGAGAGCCTGTGCTCACTGAGATGGTCTTTGATGTTTGGCTGCCCACCTTGACTGTCTGTTGCCGCTTTGTTAAGAAGCTGAAAACCCAGTTGCAGGTTGCCGGGTCCACGCCTAATAGCATCAGCTTTTCTACTAACTGCTGTGGAATGATCGAGTCAAAAGCTGAGCTAAAGTCGATGAAAAGGACTCTGGCATAGGTGTTCCTCCTCTCCAGGTGTGACAGCATAACGTGGAGATAGCATCCTCTGTAGATCGGTTTGTTCTGTATGCGAACTGAAGGGGATCGAGGTCTGTTGGGAAACTGTTCAAGACCAGCCACTTGAAGCGTTAACTCACAATTGGTGTGAGGGCCACAGGCCGGAAGTAATTTAAGCATGCTGGGTTGACTTTCTTTGGCACTGGTATTATGGTGCCACTTTTAAAGCAAGCTGGCACAACTCCCTGTCTGAGCGAGATGTTGAAGATGTCTGCAAAAACATCTTTAAACTGCTCTGCACAGGCCTTTAAAACATGTCCAGGGATGTTATCTGGTCCTGCTGCTTTGCGTGGGTTGACACTGGCAAAGGCCTTCCTCACCTCAGCTGTAGACACCTGAAAAACCTGGTCACATGATTGCAGTAGGAGTGTTTGTGCCTGGGTGGTACTATTAGCCTCAAACCGTGCTTAAAAATCGTTCAGTTTTTCTGGTCGCGAACGATCAAACGTCGGGGGGAGGGGGCTTGTAGTCTGTAATGTGTTGGAAGCCCTGCCACAGCCGTCGTGGGTCTTTGTCGCCAGTTTTTGTGCATACAGCCTATTTGCTTCTTTGATCCCCTTTGACAGGTTCAAATCAAATCAAATCAAATCACTTTTATTGTCACGTCACATGTGCAGGTACACTGGTACAGTACATACGAGTGAAATTCTTGTGTGCGAGCTTCACAAGCAACAGAGTTGTGCAAAAATACAATAACGTAAAACAAGCAAAATATAAAAATGGCTAATCTAAAAAGTAATAAATATATGTACCATATATAAAGGTATATACATTACTGAATGTGTATACTAAATATGTTTTTCTATGTGTGTGTGTGTGAGTGTGTATATAGTGTGCATATACATGTTTTACAAATGAAATAAAGTAAACAATAAAATAAGATATATAAAATATAAAATATACAGAGGTTGGTATGTGCAAAACAGTGGCATTAATGTACAGTATGGAGTGCATAATGTTGAAGTTCCAGTAGTGAGGGTGAGGTGTCTATGACGTGTTCAGCAGTCTGATGGCCTGGTGGAAAAAGTTGTCTCTCAGTCTGCTGGTACGGGACCGGATGCTGCAGAACCTCCTTCCTGATGGAAGTAGTCTGAACAGTTTGTGGCTGGGGTGACTGGAGTCCTTGATGATCCTCCCGCTTTCCTCAGGCACCGCTTCCTGTAGATGTCTTGGAGGGAGGAAGCTCACCTCCAATTATCCGTTCAGCACACCGCACTACTCTCTGGAGAGCTTTATGTTGTAAGCGGTGCTGTTGCCATACCAGGTGGTGATGCATCCAGTGAGGATGCTCTCAATGGCACAGCGATAGAAGGTCCTGAGGATGCGGGGCTCATGCCGAATCTTTTCAGTCTCCTGAGAAAGAAGAGGCGCTGCTGCGCCTTCTTCACTGTTTTGTCTATGTGTACTGACCACGTAAGATCCTCAGCCAGATGTACACCAAGGAAGCGGAAGCTGCTCACTCTCTCCACAGCGGCGCCGTTGATGGTGATGGGGGTGTGTACTCCTCTGCACCTCCGGAAGTCCACTATCAACTCCTTTGTCTTTGCGACGTTGAGGGTGAGATGGTTGTCTTGACACCAGTGGGTCAGGGCGCTGACCTCCTCCCTGTAGGCCGTCTCATCACCGTTGGTGATAAGACCCACCACTGTAGTGTCGACCGCAAACTTCACAATGATGTTGGAGTTCGTCCTTGCCAGACTGTAAGCTGCAGTATTCCCAGATTTGAAGGCTTTGTTCCGAGCCCTCAGCAAAGAGCGAACCTCCCCGGTTAGCCATGGTTTTTGGTTGGCTTGCTTCCTGATGGGTTTGACCAATGTCACATCATCTATACACTTATTGATGTAGTCAATGACAGACACAGAGTATTCCTGGAGGTCAGTGATGTTGTTATATGTTTGCAGCCTCTCTGAAGATTTCCCACTGGGTGGTCGCAAAACAGTCTGTCAGTGCAGAATTTGCATCTGGTGGCCAAATTCTAACTTCACTGACCACTGGCTTGTCGTGCTGCACTCTGCATTTGTAAGCTGGTGTGAGTATAAGGGCCAAGTGGTCAGAGTTACCAACATGGGGGAGGGCAGCAGCTCTGTAAGAGTGCTTGATGTTTTTATACACTTTGCCTAGTGTATTCTCTGCCCTGGTTGCAATGTTCACGTGTTGGTAGAATTTGGGCGGAACAGATGTAAGACTTGCCTGGTTGAAACCTCTGGCTGTTATAAAGAAGGTGTCAGGATGATCTTTCTGCTGCTCACTGATGTTGTTGTAGAGCTCTGTCATGGCCGCCTTCACGTTGGCATTCGGTGGTATGTAGACAGCTATAATAATAACTGCCGGCAGCTCCCGCGGCATGTAGAATGGCCGGCATTTCACAGTCAAAGCCTCTAGATGTGGCGAGCAGTGAGTAGAGACCACCACGGCATCTTGGCACCACGAGTTGTTTGTGTAAACAACTAGCCCACCGCCTCTTTGTTTACCAGTCAGCGAGGCTACTCTGTCTGCTCTGTGTAGCGTCAGCCCCTCGAACTGTACCGTAGCATCCGTGAGTTCATAAGTTAAACTTTTCAGACTTGGTAATGGTTCCATCTGTCCATGCTGGTCTTCATGATTCACCATTCACCCATTTCCAATTATGGTCACAGTCTATTTAATCTGATTTTCACTTCTTTTTGTTTCCCCGAAAGAGTGTCTGTTATGTTGTGAGAGAAAAATGACAGGATGAGTGTGGTCAGCAGGAGTGACAGTGTTTATTTAAAAAAACGGCCAAAATCCTGGATTACTTCAAACACTGCAGAGCAACCTGATATTGAAGTACTCAGTGGCCAGTGTTTATGTAATAGTAATTAATGTATAATGAATATAATATAATATAATATAATATAATATTTCTTTTTATGTATTTTGATTGTAAAATCCTAATCCTAGGTTGGTAGAAGGTGTTTAAATACACAGAGTAAATAAGATTACCGAAAAAAGAACAAAATGATACAAGACTGCTCAATATTTACTGTGTACTTTGTAACCAGTTCAAACAATTTTGTGAAGCATAAAATGTAAAAAGCCGTTACTCTAGTGTTTCTCTTTAACACCATATGTTTTGGTTCGTTATCGTTTTAGATGTGACGCTAAACGAGCCAAGAACACAGCTCTGTCTCTTCTCCCAGTCATCGGCTGGATGAAAGGGTACCGATTCAAAGAATGGCTGCTGGGTGACATCGTGTCTGGTGTCAGCACTGGACTGGTGGCTGTCCTGCAAGGTGAGTCGTACTAAGGCAGCTCCTCTGTTCTTCTTCCAGGACCAACTTTCTTAGAATTGGCTGCCCCTCAGTGGGAGATTTGGGGGTTTCGTGCTTACAGTCAGAGCTGTGGATGTGAGATGAGTATGTTAGCGATATCTACTCTCACATCATGCAAAAAAAAAGTGTAACAAAATGAATTGTTTTGCCCCGAGCATTGATAAGGAGCTCCGGTATTACTGGCCTCATGTTTTGAAATTTTGGCCATGTTTAACTGTAACACTGTAACAGTATAGATATAAGAAGGAAAATATGTAAAAGCAAGTTAAAAGGTCCTTTAAGCAATATATACCTAATTTACTTTAAAAAGTAAAAGAAAAATAAGTGATTCTTGTAGATTTTACTGGCACAGGTTGCTTTAGAAGACACAACACTGTAAAGTTCAATTCAGTTCAATTCAATTTTATTTAGATAGTGCCAAATCACAACAGCAGTCGCCTCAAGGCACTTTATATTGTATAAGTGAAGTGAACAGGAACATTATGTTATAAATGTGAATAATACTTTGAGTGTTTCTGTCTTGCAGGTCTGGCCTACTGTTTGTTGGCCTCTCTGCCACCCTGGTATGGACTCTTCTCCGCCTTCTTCCCTGTTATCATCTACTTTTTCCTCGGCACCTCCAGACACATCTCAGTGGGTAAGGCCATCGTCCATTTCTATATAGCTGCTCTCTAAATGTTAGAATGTAAATATATCTGCCATCCTCCTGTCTCCATGAAGGTCCATTTCCAGTGCTGTGTCTGATGATTGGCTCGGCGGTCACCAGGCTGGTCCCAGACGAGGGGCCAGCGTTCAACATCACGGGGTTTGAAGGCCTGACCAGAGACGAGCAGAGAGTGCTGGTGGCCTCTTCTGTGACCTTCCTTGCCGGTATCATGCAGGTGAATCAGCTCACCACAACCAATAAGTAGCTCTAGTCAACAACTGAGTCACCTTGTCAACAAGCATGCTTTCTGAGGATCAAACACAAGCCTGTAGAATCTCAAACATATGTTTGTGGTTTGGAAACAACAAAAAGCTTTGTGCCCTTGACAGAAAACAGAAGTTGTATTTCGTCCTTGCACATTTTTAATAAGGCTCCTTGAGAGCCGTTCATCACTAACTTCATTTGTGAGCTCTAGCTTTCAAAGGAGCATGCCTAGCTCCATCTTTCCATCAAAAAGTACTACTTAGCGGCAAATGTAGGATAATAGTGTGAAGCATGCAAACACTGACAGCTACTGAAAAGAATAGTTTGATATTTCAAAACTTTATATTGATTGCACTCACATTTATCCATTTAAGGCAATAGTTAGCTAGCATAGCTTGAAAGCTGGACACACCAAGAAGTCTGTGCTCCCTGCATGTTTGTCTGTTTAACAACTTTTTGTTGATGATTATTTCTTGAAATACATTTTTGGAATAGGAGAAACAAAACCAAAATCCCAGTCAGTGAGCATAACAGGCACTCATAGATGGACTTATTACTATCTTTAAGTTTGTTAGCGTTGGGCTACGTCCACACTCACCCGGATAAATTTGAAAACTGTGGGGGGGTTTTAAAACGCTCCGCGTCCACTCTATCATTTTCAGTCGTTTCTGAAGAGCTGTTCATCCACACTGAAACGACTGAAACGCTTACGTTCCAGTCCTGCGCATGTGTGAAACACAAGAAGATTCGACCTGCTTCATTTCTGTCTGCCGCTTATTCACTTTCCGGCTCGTTGAAACGTCGCGGCAAAATGTCGAGGAAAAGCACCGAGTTTTTTAAATGGACTAACAATGAAGTGGAGTTGTTGCTGCGAGTAACACAAAAGTACAAAGTTGCAAAAGCGAGTGAGAATTAAAGAATGTGAAGAAAAGCTATCTGGAGCACGTACAGACTGATATTAATCTTTAATAGGATGTCAAAACTGAGAGCAAACAAAACAACTGCTGTATAATGCTCTTCGCTATCTTAGTTTAATTGGTCACATGACTGCATCGCAGGACTAAAATGTGTCATCGTTTTTGAAAAAGTTCGCTGTCCACATTGCGATGCGAAACGGCATTTTCAAATGTATCTGCTTTGGAGAGCGTTTTCAAACAAAAACATATTGGTGTGGACATGGCCTTGGACTGAGGCAGGATAAGATAAGCATACTCCATACAAGAAACGTTATTACCTGCAGAGAGAGTCACAGAGCAATGAGGATATATGATATGATCATGTCATATTTGACCTAGAATCTCACTCTTACATTTCACATCCGCCTTTCATTCAAGCTGTGTTCAATCTTTAAAGAAAGTATTGGCAGGGAGAATGAGTGGCCTCATTACAGTAGTTAGAAATATACTGTAGTTTAATGTTTTGTAATAAACTCAAGTTATTCATGTTACTCCTATGTAACGATTGTGTAACCAAAGACAGGATCTGTCATGCTACACAAAATCAGATTTTCACTGCACTGCAAACTTCAACTACGGTTATAAATGAATACATACAAAAATACAGCATTATTCTCTTGAAAGGAAACACTGCCCAGAGAGTGAGCTGTGTTGGCGGAGGCTCACACTCCCTGGGTGCTTCCTGTTAATTATATGTACAGTATGATGTTTAGTCTTAGATGGTTCACTTAATCAATTATGTGATTTGCAGAAAACTGGCAGTTATTTTTATATCTGTTGAGAGAACTGAAAAAAATGTAAGCATTCATTAGTCCCAACTGGACTCTTACCAGTACTTTCAGGGTATTTTTGTAATACTAATCACACAGCCTGCTTTTATTTGTCAGAGTGGTACTTTTACTGTGTGTTAGTTGTTTATCTTAAGGATGTGAATACCATACCAGATTATGACATATATGCTGCTTTCTGCCAATCAAACAAGCAGCACATTGAGATGAACAGCTGTTGTCGACCTGTGATGTGGTAGTACACAGAGGGACGTTACAGGGTTTTCATTCCTAAAAGAAATTTAAAATGACCTTTTTTCTTTTCTGGCAACAAGCAGTTTAATAATACACGACTTTGATATATTTATCATGTTGGGGTTTTGTCATATTTTTATCTAAAGGATTTAATCTGTTTGTGACTTCTGTCTCTGGCAGCTTGCGATGGGCGTTCTCCAGGTGGGATTCGTTGTCATGTACCTTTCCGACACACTTGTGTCAGGTTTCACCACAGCTGCTGCAATCCACATTCTGGTGTCGCAGCTCAAGTTTGTGTTGGGGCTGGAAGTTCCAGGTATCAGTGGGCCGCTGTCACTCATATATGTAAGTAAAGGACAGCTTGAAGCTTGCTCTCTGTTCATCACAACAAGTTGTTTATCTGCTGGACTCTGGTTTCATTCTTCAGACCTTGAGATCATCTTTAACAAGATCACCTCCACCAATGTCTGTGATGTGGTGATCTCCATAGTGATCATGGTGGTGGTGTTCATTGTAAAGGAGATCAATGACCGATTTAAATCCAAGCTGCCTGTGCCGATTCCCATAGAGGTCATCATGGTGAGCAACACTGCAAGACTCCTGACATTTTGCATATCTCGAGGATTTGAAGGCTTGTTGGTTCCATAAACAATAACACTGATATTTATTACACTGATTTTGGCTCTTCACTTTAACGACTGTGCTCAGCAGGTGAATAACACTCATTAAAGTGATTAATGTTCATTTATGGGCCAGAAAAAGATTTCACCGAGAGATACCGGTCACAGGTTCACACCTGCAGTTAATAAATGCTCTCTGACTTTTGTATTTAAAAGAGTAATTAGCTGTGATTAATAATTTGTCATTTCTTTCACAGACTGTTATTGCATGTGGAGTTTCATATGCGTTCGACTTTAAGACAAGATATGGCATTGATGTTGTTGGTTATATTCCAAAAGGGTAAGAATACATCAAGCTTACAATAAAACGTGTCGATTGTTTTATCTTTGCTGTAAAAGAGTCAGTGCAGAACATTAGCAGCAGGAGTTATCAATGACAAACTGTACTTCCCCTGTAAGATTATACTGTTGTTTTAATATCCTGAAACTGTACATAACTCATAAGTACATAAGAAGTTATCCAACTTTATCAGGTGATAATAGCTAAAAGCTAACATTTTGTTTTTGAGATTGCAAAAGTGTAGAATCAGAAAGGCACTCAAAGAGAGGTCAAACCACTTCCACAACAAAATTATAGTTCTAAAATGCAACATGCAAACTTTACACATTTTATGTCTCTTTCTGCTTTGGCCAAAATTAAATCTTTTTTGATTTGTTTGGTCTGCGACCTACTGTCACGTGCTGGCTGTGTGAAGCAGACAGGAGAGGACCCAAACGCAGACCCAATGGATTTCGGTTGCACTATGTCTGTCATGATCCTGGGTCCTTTTGACTCAGCGTTTTGTGTTTTCTATTATTGTAATTTTGGTTCTGTTCTTCCTCGGTTAGTGTTCATTCTTTTCTACCCGTGTATCCCTGTGTTTAGTCTGTGTCATTACGTGTATGTGTTTCCTGTTTTACTTTAAAGGTCTCTGTCTTATCTTAGTGTGTTCAGTTTACTTTTCCCCTGTCTCGTCAGGTCTGATTACTCCCAGCTGTGCCCTCCTTTTGTGTCTCATTCCCTCGTTATCCTTCTGTGTATTTAAACCTCGTGTCTGCCTCTGTTAGTTGCTGGTTCGTCTGTGTTGCTCCCCTCCGTGTTCTCGTGTTTTCCCCCGCATCTCCGTTTCTCGACCCAAGGTTTCAGGTTTCAGGTTTGTTAGCTCTTCCCAGTTTAGGTTTTTCAGTTCTTGTTCACCTGCCGTTGTTGTTTGTACTCACGTGTGTAAATAAAGACTCACCTGCACCAGAGCTGCCGCCTTTTGGGTCCTCTCTACAATCTCCACACGCCTGCCACACCGGGCGTGACAATGTCCTCACAGTGTACAAACGAACTATTTACAAATGTACTTATATACATGCCATCCCGGTCAAGGCCGAGCCAGATGCAAAGGCCAAGCCGGGGGGCGGAGGCATCAGTCTGCCAGATGCATTACTGGCCCGAACGAGTCCCACAAGACGAAAGGACCGCAACTGAGCGGCCCCTCATGGTCAGCCTGCAAGTCGCTAGGCTGACCGAGGAACAACGGCTACCGCTGATGGGCACCCAGCACCCACTCCCCAAAAGAGGGGCTGGCTGCCACGTTCAAGCGGTAAAACCATGTAAAGGTGGTAGCTGAGCACCACCGCACAAATTGCAGAGAGGAAGGCGCCCCTTCACAAGGCCCAGTAGTGGCCACCCCACGGGTCGAGTGGGCCCACACACCCGTGGGGTGTATAAGCCTGCTGGATTGCCTTTACCACCCAGAGGGACAAGCGGGACTTGGACAGAGGCCTGTCCAGGATCCCGGGATTGAAAGAAACAACCAGTTGGTCCGTTGTCCAAACAGCACGTACGTACAGCACCAGAGCTCGGACGGGGCACAAAGCAGTTTCTGAGCTGCCTGTCGGTCCAAGCCTTCCGTGGGAGCTGACTGCAGCTCAACCGACTGGGAGAGGTGGGAGTCCTTGAGGGGTTTTGGCAGGGTTGGGCCAGAGGACCACCCCCTTCCCATCTGGTAGCCACCTGCAACATTCACTGTGGACCGACAGTGCCTGGAGTTCACTAACTCTTCTGGTGGATGTTATGGCCAGAAGGAAGGCGGTTTTAAGTGATAGCCACTTTACCTCAGCTTTCTCCAGAGGCTCAAAGGGAGGGCACTGAAGGCCACCAAGGACCAGGTCCAGGTCCCAAGGGGGAAGCAGGGACCCTGGCCTGCGAGCTGTTAGATGCTGGGCGCCCCTCAGGAACCACAATATCAAAGTGCTATCGGTGTAGCTGAGTGCTGAGTGACCAAGGCAAAGTAATCACAGCCACCATACCACGCAGGGTCACAACTGTTCTGCTTGCCTTCAGCTGGGACTTCAGGAACTGCTGGATGGCATCCACTGTCGCACCATGGGGTCCAGCCTGTGGACCGCACACCAGGAAGGGAACAGTCCCCAGTGATAGTCGTAGGCAGCCCTGGTAAATGGTGCACAAGATTCCTGCATAGTGTTCACAACTGAGTCAGGCAGCCCTAAGGCGCGGAGCCTCTCCCTCTCAGAGGCCAGGCCGTCAGCCCCGCGGGGAAAGGGTGGAACAGCCTGGGAAAGGAGGTCCCTACAAACTGGGAGCTCCCAGAGTGTTCTGTCCAGGAGGGGTGGGCTTGCTGGGAACCAGGGCATGTGGGGCCACCAGGACCAGCCTTACCTCCTCGGTCTGGACTCGGTGGAGGGACCAAGTGGAGGAGGGACAAAGGAAGGAAGGCATATAGGAGGGCCCGGCGCCAGGAATGCGCCAGGGCGTCCCACCCTAGAGGGGATTGTCAGCCTTCAGGGAGAAGACTAGAGGGCACTGTGTTGATTCCCTGGAGGCAAAGAGGTCGACCTCTGCTCTCCCGAAATGGCCCCGGAGTTGTTTGAACACCTGTGGGTGGAGCCTGCCATCTTCCTGGGTGAGGAGCCTGCAAACCAGGGGCCCATCCTCCTCACTTTGAGGGGGGGGGGGGTTGCCTCCACTGTGTGCAGCCACAGCGTCTACAAAAGGCGCTGCTGGGGCTGGAGATCTCCAGGGCCCCAAGTTGGAGCCTCGGGGCAGGTTGTGGCACAGAAGCTCTGGGCCTCCCCACTCTTGCTGAATGCCTGCGCAGGCCCCGTGCCATCTCCTGAGCAGCACAGCTATTGTCTGCAACTTGCTGCAGGAGCTGGGCCGAACATGGCTGTAGGGTCAACTGACAGCCTCGAGAGTCACCAGAGGAGAGGACGGACTCCTCATCAATGTCCTCCTCCTGATAGTCATCCTCCACAGGCCCAAGCTTGGAGGCAATACGCCAGAGGAACACAGCAGCTTCTTATTGCCTTATAAGTGAGATAGGGGCTAGGTAGGGTCCAGGGAGGCTGCTGAGACAGGCTCCCACACTGCCACAAACACACACCCTCACACAGTAACACACATAGGTACCATACAGTCAATCACACACGCACATACACTAGTTGTGTATGTAAACTGTGGGGCGTAGCCGGGCTAGCCGGAGTATCTTAAAGAAGTATCTACACGCCACGACCAAGGGGAGGGTCATACCCGTACATATGGAACATGTAACAGAGTGGAGAGATAGTCTGATGATAGAGAACAGGAAATACAAAACTAACTAAACTTGTAATGTACATGAAACTAAACAGGCTGGTAGGCAGAACACATGGTGGGGAATGAGGGAGACAGAGCCTTAAATACACAGCACAATATCGAGAGAGCAGAAAACACATGGGGAACACAGCTGAGACAAATTAGACATGATGAGAGGGAAGATGAGAGAGAGAGACACAGGGCAAAGACACAGGGGAACCGAATAGTCCAAGAACTAAACAGGGACTATAAGAATACTCAGAATAACTACGACTGTGAATGAACCTGAACATAAACCATAATACAAAATATTACTAGAATACAAGAAAGTCAAAATGACCCAGAACCATGACACCTGTATTTTGAAACAGTAATTAACATGGTAAATGGACTGGTTCTTATATAGCGCTTTTCTACTCATCTGAGCACTCAAAGCGCTTTACACAACTTGTGCATTCACACAAGCACATTTTTTCTAAGTGCTTTCTAACTAGCATTCACACACACAGCTAGGAATCGAACCACCAACCTTCCGATTAGTAGGCGACCTGCGCTACTGCCTGAGCTACAGCCACCCCAACATAATATTACACTTTAGCTAAGGGTCCAACATGCTAAGGTAAGGGTCTGAGTTCTGGGTCTGAATTGTTTCTTTTATCATTCGTGGCTGATCCACCTGACCGTGTCCATGTTTAGAGACACAGTAATCTGACAGACTTGTACCGTTTCAGGTACGAGGCGCCAGTCGCCCAAACCCGCAGATCTTCCAAGAAACAGCAGTAGAAGCATTTCCTATAGCCATCGTGGGTTTTGCTGTGGCCTTCTCTGTGGCCAAAGTTTATTCTATAAAACATGATTACACCATAGATGGAAACCAGGTGGGTAACAACTCAGCGACATGTAGGTTAAAGTCATGTCAGGACTTCAGTGTGATTTTATGCTGAGGAGTGTTTTTATCTCTGTGACCCGGCTACAGGAGCTGATAGCCTTTGGAGTCAGCAACATCTTTGGAGCTTCCTTCAGGTCTTTTGCAGCGAGTACAGCTCTTTCTAGGAGTGCAGTTCAGGAGAGCACAGGAGGCAAAACTCAGGTAAACTAATGTAGCTGATGCCGGATCCATCCATGTCAGGCAACACTTAACAAATACACGTGAGTCGTTACTGAAGGATGAGGGGAGAAAACCCGATAATATCAGTGGAAAAGCCTGTGTGTTTGTCACTCTCGCTCCAAACTCATCACAATAACATTCCCACACTAGTGCACCAGTCACACATGAGGCATCACTGGTTGTGTTGCCACAGACGGAGGCTGTAGCTTTAGTGTTTGTGTAATTATTCTTACTGTCAGAACGGGGAAACAAAGGTAACACGCTGCAGGTTAGGATATACTTTGAACGCATCACACGGAGAGATAAATGTGGATTTTTCACACATCGCTTTAAAATACATTTAAAAAGTATTAGGAAGAGATGATTAATGACCACAATGACCAAAAGCAACAGTTACAGCAAGCTACACCACTTTCATTACATATGGGGGGCAGACGATTGTAAGCTCTAATAATACATCTTACTACAGTAACATGGGTGCTGCTGCAGCTCAGGTCGATCTCTGGCTGCTCCAGTGTGCATGCCACAAAACATCCTTGGGTAAGATACCAACCCCAAGTTGCTCATGTGAATGTTAGATAGAAAGCACTTAAACATCAAAATTCTTTCTCAGTAACAACTCACATTTTGTACACTTAAATAAACGTTTTTCTTTTGGGGAGAAGAATGGAAAGTATTCTGTTTCTGTCCAAGAGTTAGACTTACTCACTGAGACATCTTAATCTGTATGGTACTTTCATAAATTTAGCTTCAGACAAAGACTTGAGACAGCTATCCTCTAACAATTATAAAAATCAAGTATAACTGTAAAAAAACTAGTAGGTTTCAGGGTGAGTGCAGGTTTTATCACTATCCAACAGAGGCATTACAATTTAAGGAGAAATATTGTGCTTTTACTGCACGTCAGCTCTTGGACAGCAGTGTAAGGTCACTTTAAACTAAAAATATATAAGTAATATATAGAATCAATCAAATCAGCCTAAAATATAAAAACTTTCGGCTTACAATCACAAAGCAAATTAATTTAGGCAATTCGGTAGTGCGAAAATACTTTTTTACATAATTTCCAAGGTACTGATAGTTTCTGATGTTTTGTGATTTGTGATGTTTGGTAGGCCAGCTGTATTCTGAAACAAGCATTATATGAAAGAATGGAACAAATAAACAATATGATTTTTACCTTTTTATGAACATATTTTTACAGCATAACATATTAAAAAGTGTACAAGAAATTCATTAAATTCAGAGTGAGTGACCAATAGAAAGGCCAGCCAACAGTGACCTCTAGTGTTTAGAGGAGAAAAGTGTATAAATCAACTAATCTCATAAAGTCAGTCCTTTTTAAATCAGGTAAAAATTTGCACAAACTCACAGAATTTAGATTTTCATCACATGTGTGCTGTTTGTTTTCAATTCTCTGCGTCTTCTGTCCTTTTCAGGTAGCTGGTTTACTGTCAGCTGTCATAGTGATGATTGTCACATTGGCTATTGGATTCCTGCTGGAGCCCCTACCAAAGGTATTTACACCAGTATCAGCTCCCTGTACCTCTGACACGCTGTATACTTTGGGAAAGCCGATCTTTGGTCCTCTGCTTTAACAGTCCGTGCTGGGCGCCGTGATCATCGTCAACCTGAAGGGCAGTCTGATGCAGTTCAGAGAGATCCCATATCTGTGGAGGAGGGACAAAGCAGACTGTGTAAGACCTCACAAACTTTCAGTACTTATAAAGACCATATTTGGTAAAAAAGGACACATGGCCTCCTTTTTAGTAAACAACATGTTTCTTACCACAACAAGGTGGTGTGGCTGTCTAGCTGCATTGGTGCCTTCTTGCTGGGGCTGGATCTGGGACTGGCTGTCGGCCTCGGTGTGGAGCTGATCAGTGTCATCCTCAGGACTCAGTTGTGAGTCGTACAATGTGAACATGTAACTGATTACTGTTGTTATTTAATAACTATTGTCACGAGGTTGACAATTATGGCTTTTAGATATATTCTGTCAGCAGTTAGATAAAATACCACGACAGTGAGTACAAACACGTAACTCTGATTCTTTTAAATGATACAGTAGTTTGCATTAGACCTTTCATCATTGTATCATCATTATTGTGAGCATGTCATGTTTGCTTGTTTGTTTGCTTCAGTCCTCGCTGCAGTCTGCTGGCCAACATAAGGGGCACTGATATCTACAAAGACCGAAAGGACTACATCAACGTAAGTTAGCGTGTGGCCCTTCAGGGGGCTTCAATTTACCTTTAAAATATTTACACAGGTGTGGGGATATTATCTTAGGTCGTGCGTTTGGATTAGAGTTTGAGGTCATTATTTTTATTACTATTATTTACATTGCAAAATGTTTTATGGAAATCTAGGATGGAAGTACTTTAATCAGCCTGATTGCAAACTGAAACTGTTGTATAAAAGTGTTTGTAATTACAAGAACCAGAAAATGTCACTCATCCACCGTCCTATTCAGTTCCCTGACCTGCAGCCACAGCATCCAGAGCCAGCTCTGAGCTCTCCCACTCCGCAGCCAGGGGCCTCCGCGCCCGCTGGCCCTGCGGCTGTTGCTCCGCCGGCTCCCATGCCGTCGCCTGGTCCGGCCTCGCCTTCGGCTTCTGCTCCGTCACCGCTGGCTCGCATGCCGTCGCCTGGTCCGGCCTCGCCTTCGGCTTCTGCTCCGTCACCGCCGGCTCCCATGCCGTAGCCTGGTCCAGCTTCTGCCTCTGCTTCTGCTTCACCTGGTCCTGCCGCTGCCACGCCGTCGCCCAAGCCACGTTCCTTACGTCAACGCCGGCGTGGTCGACCACCGGACCTGCTCAGTGGCCGCCGCCGTCTTCCTCGCGGCTGCCCACCGGACCTGTTCTGTGGCCGCCGCCGTCTTCCTCGCGGCCGCCCACCGGAACTGACTCGTCTCGGCCACCGGCTACGTGGCCGCCCACCTGAACTGTTTTTGTTTTGGACTCCGTCCCTCCATTCTGGGCCCCCTCCGCCTGCCCTGTTCTGGTTTTTCTTTCTTTTGGCCGTCGGGTGCCAGTCTTTGAAGGGGGGGGTACTGTTAGGGTTTCTGGGTCGCTGACCCAGTATTTTCAGTTCATGTTCACTGTTTATCTACTGCCTGTTCCACTTCCTGTTTTATTGTGTTAACCTTGGTCTGTGTGCATTATGTTCAGCCCTCATCCCATTTATCAGTAGTTCATTATGTTCAGCTGTTCACTCACCTGTCACCTATCAGTTATTATTCAGCCAGCATATTTAAGTCCTCAGTTCTCTCCTGGTCTTTGTCGTGTCATTGAGGTTATGTTGTCATTCCCGTTAGTGCTCAGTTATTCAGCCAGCCACTCAGTCTTTCAGTCAGCTAGTCAGTCCTACCGTTCCTGCTTTGTTCACTCACCCGCTCCAATAAACCCTCATCATTTCTGCACCGTGAGTCCTGCGTTTGGGTCATCTCTTCCACGCCTCCACACACAACCCCTGAAAGAATGACACGACCCGCTTTTGACCCTGCGGACTCGGACCTTTTTGAGCGGCAGGAGGCAGCGCTCTCCATTTGGGCGGAGGAGCACATCTTCGAGGGAACTTGCCTGGCTCTGGGCGGGCCTCGGAGACACCGCGTTCTCCCACCTGCTGCTCCACCTGCACCGGAGCATCTGCCGCGGAGAGTGGCCGTTTCGCGCCGCGCTTCGGTGGCTCCCTCTCTCGCGGTTCCGCTCCTCGCTCACACGCCATCTGCCTCATTCACCGGACCTTCAACCTCGCCACTGCACAGCGGCTCCACCTCCCACCTCGGCTCAACAGAGGCTCCCGCGCCAGAGGCTCGGATGTGTACCCCGCCCGCTTCCTCTTCCCGGAGAAAGCGGTGCACCCGCCGCCATAAAATGGACTATTTCCAGCAATTCCCGGTGGTGAGTTCCAGTGACTGTTTTTCACCCTCATTCGATTCTTCACTTAAAACCAATAATAAACCCATCTCTGATTCATGGGATGTTTCCCTCCTGGAGGATTCTGTGGACTGGGAAGATTTGTTCTGCTCTGCGCCCCTAAAGACTGTAACTAGTGGTGGCAGAAAGACCAGAACAATTCCTGATAAACCCGCCAGTATCACACACCCAGTCACTATTTCCACACACATTACTCAGCCATTTCCTGCCAGCATGGCGGCCCAGATTCGGCATTCCTCTTCCACAGTTTCCCCTTCTCAGGTGAAGACAGCTAAGGCTCAGCCTGTTCCTAGAACACCACCTCAGATGGCTAGGGCCCAGCCAGCAACCACTCCTGTTCCAGCTCCCAGGACGAGGGCAGCTAGGACCCAGTCTACCCCCACACCCGCTCCTGTTTCTCGGGTGGGGGTGACTGAGGCCCAGCCACCTCCCGTGCCTGTCCCAGCGCCCAGGTTGAGGGCAGCCAGAACCCAGCCTGACCTCCCTAGAGGCGTGGAAGAGCTAGCCTCTCCACCTGTCAGTTCACCTCTTCATCCACCGCCTGATCCAGCTTTTCACGCCCTCGCACTGTCCCTGGTTAGGCTAGCTGAGGTGGCCCCTGCTCAGGCACCAGCTTTACTAGCCCAGGCTGCAGCCTTATCACCTTCAGTAATTCAGTCATTAGCACAGCCATCAGCCTCTCCAGCCCAGTCAGTTCCCACGCCTGCTGTTCAGCTTCCAGCCCAGTCAGTTCCCTCGCCTGCTGTTCAGCTTCCAGTCCAGCCTGCTCTAGTCTGCTCCAGTCCAGCCAGTCCAGCCTGCTCCAGTCCAGCCAGTCCAGCCTGCTCCAGTCCAGCCAGTCCAGCCTGCTCCAGTCCAGCCAGTCCAGCCTGCTCCAGTCCAGCCTGCTCCAGTCCAGCCTGCTCCAGTCCAGCCTGCTCCAGTCCAGCCCCCCGTCCTCCAGTCGCCCCCTGTCCTCCAGTCTCCCGTCCTCCAGTCGCCCCCTGTCCTCCAGTCTCCCGTCCTCCAGTCGCCTCCCGTCCGGCCGCCTGTAGCTCAGTCACCCGTTCTCTCACCGTCTGTAGTCCAGTCTTCTGTAGTCCAGTCACTCATCCACCGTCCTATTCAGTTCCCTGACCTGCAGCCACAGCATCCAGAGCCAGCTGTGAGCTCTCCCGCTCCGCAGCCAGGGGCCTCCGCGCCCGCTGGCCCGGCCTGTCTCCAGCCAGGGGCCTCCGCGCCCGCTGGCCCTGCGGCTGTTGCTCCACCGGCTCCCATGCCGTCGCCTGGTCCGGCTTCGCCTTCGCCTGGTCCAGCTTCGCCTTCACCTTCGCCTGGTCCAGCTTCTGCCTCTGCTTCTGCTTCACCTGGTCCTGCCGCTGCCACGCCGTCGCCCAAGCCACGTTCCTTACGTCAACGCCAGCATGGTCGACCACCGGACCTGCTCAGTGGCCGCCGCCGCCTTCCTTGCGGCCGCCCACCGGACCTGCTCAGTGGCCGCCGCCGTCTTCCTCGCGGCCGCCCACCGGAACTGACTCGTCTCGGCCACCGGCCACGTGGCCGCCCACCTGAACTGTTTTTATTTTGGACTCCGTCCCTCCATCCTGGGCCCCCTCCGCCCGCCCTGTTCTGGTTTTTCTTTCTTTTGGCCGTCAGGTGCCAGCCTTTGAAGGGGGGGGTACTGTTAGGGTTTCTGGGTCGCTGACCCAGTATTTTCAGTTCATGTTCACTGTTTATCTACTGCCTGTTCCACTTCCTGTTTTATTGTGTTAACCTTGGTCTGTGTGCATTATGTTCAGCCCTCATCCCATTTATCAGTAGTTCATTATGTTCAGCTGTTCACTCACCTGTCACCTATCAGTTATTATTCAGCCAGCATATTTAAGTCCTCAGTTCTCTCCTGGTCTTTGTCGTGTCATTGAGGTTATGTTGTCATTCCCGTTAGTGCTCAGTTATTCAGCCAGCCACTCTTTCAGTCAGCTAGTCAGTCCTACCGTTCCTGCTTTGTTCATTCACCCGCTCCAATAAACCCTCATCATTTCTGCACCGTGAGTCCTGCGTTTGGGTCATCTCTTCCACGCCTCCACACACAACCCCTGACAGAAAAAAGAGTGGAGATACTAACAGTTTAACCTACATTGTAAGAGATCTACTTTACCGTATGTGCAATGCATGTGGGAAGAAGTGTTGTAGTTTGATAATGACATAAAGGACTTGATTGTCTTCAGAAAAGCAGCGGTATTACTAATTACAACTGAAAACCTACGAAATGTCAACAGGAAGTGTGAGTGTGGCTTATCACTGGGCAGGCAGCCCACGGACAGACAATTACACTTTGTACAAATCCAGCCAAGTCTTCCACATTCTTCAGATCTGCACCATCTTTACACTTAAAAGCACACTGTGTGTCTGTGCTGACAGAGACATCATTTCCTTGTAACTAAAACCAGTTTTGAGGTACGACTTCACTGACTCATCTACACAAAATTTTGTGGAGCGTGTAGCAGCCGTGGCACTTTGTCTTGAAACAACTGTAATCTCCACATTTTTCCTCAAAACATTTTTAAGACTATGATAATGAATAATTTTTCTTCTTAGCGTGTCTCTAATACTCCTTTGTATTTTGTGAAATCCTTTAACAATCAGATTTTGTGCTACTTCATAACTAGAAAAAAGATTACTGCATTACTAGGAATAATTCCCATTCTTTTTGCTTTTTGGTGTTTGGGTTGGGATGATACTTTGAAAAAGCATAGCAGGACTCACTGTCAGTAAAAGTAGTTTACTGACTGGTCTACATGTTTCTTCTTCACGTCTACGCCAACAATCCGCCTCAACTAGACAGAAAGAGAACTTTAGCAAAAACTTTCCTTTTTGCTAAAGCATATAGTTAGGGCTGGACCAGGTGACCCTGAATCCTCCCTTAGTTATGCTGCAATAGACGTAGGCTGCCGGGGATTCCCATGATGCATTGAGTTTTTCCTTTCCAGCCACTCACTATGTGTTAATAGACCTCTCTGCATCGAATCATATCTGTTATTAATCTCTGTCTCTCTTCCACAGCATGTCTTTCATCCTGTTTTCCTTCTTCACCCCAACCGGTCGCAGCAGATGGCCGCCCCTCCCTGAGCCTGGTTCTGCTGGAGGTTTCTTCCTGTTAAAAGGGAGTTTTTCCTTCCCACTGTCGCCAAAGTGCTTGCTCATAGGGGGTCATATGATATGATTGTTGGGGTTTTCTCTGTATTATATAAAGCGCCTTGAGGCGACTTTTGTTGTGATTTGGCGCTATATAAATAAAATTGAATTGAATTGAATTGAATAGATGCAGGATGATTTTTTAAACTCTTTGCAGATATATGAGCCAGAAGGAGTGAAGATCTTCAGGATCCCATCTCCAATCTTCTTTGCCAACACTGAGTTCTTCAGGAACAAGCTGGTGGAAGCTGTAAGTCACATCTGGCTTTACAGTGTAAAAAAAATAAAAACGTAGTTAATGTACAAATTAGCATGAACTTGGCTGATGTAGTTTTCAACACAGCCTCTTATTCTTTCAAACACAATAAAACGGATCAGATAAACTTATCTCTGATCTGATCAGCAGATTACTTACGATAAATGACACACTTACTGTATGTCTTCCCAGGTCGGGTTTAACCCATTACGGGTGTTGAGAAAGAGAAATAAAGCACTGAGGATGATACGGAAACTTCTGAAGAAGGGCAAGTTGCAGTGGACATCTGTGAGTATCGAGGCTGAGCTTGGTTTTGATAGTAACGGTTCCCTGTGTCAACACATTAACAAGGCAAAGAAGCCTCATTTCATTTTTACAATGACAGTGAGTAAACTGACCAGTACGGTGTACATTTTAGGACATCGTCAGGTCTCAGGAAAAAAGTTGTCAGGTCTCAGGAAAAAAGTTGTCAGGTCTCAGGAAAAAAGTTGTCAGGTCTCAGGAAAAAAGTTGTCAGGTATCAGTCTCACACGAAAAATTGTCAGGTCTCAGGAAAAAAGGTGTCAGGTATCAGTCTCACACGAAAAATTGTCAGGTCTCAGACTCACACGAAAAAATGTCAGGTCTCAGACTCAGACGGAAAAATGTCAGGTCTCAGACTCAGACGGAAAAATGTCAGTTCTCAGAATCACACGAAAAATTGTCAGGTCTCAGACTCAGACGGAAAAATGTCAGGTCTCAGACTCACAAGAAAAATTGTCAGGTCTCAGAATCACTCGAAAAAATGTCAGGTCTCAGAACACGAGCTATCAGACAGAGAGAAAATCTTCCTGCAGGCGGCGCTGTTGTCACGTCCCACCAATGACTGTAGTGACAGCTGCAGTCACGGAGAAACTTGCGTATCTCTGTTCGGGAATAGCAGATAGAGCGTAGGCTCTGAGAGGCGGGCCAGCGTTTACGCTTCGAAAACACGACCGAGTGTTTTAACCTGACAGCATGAGGTGTTTTTCAGTAAACTGGACTACCTGACAGAAGGACCCGAGGCCCCGCTGCACTGTTTCGGTAAGCTACATGTGTTTGTAAGCATGTGTTTGTAATGTTTGTGTTTGTAAGCTACTCCGTAACTACCGTCCTTAGCTAGGTCCTGAGACCTAGCTAGCTAAGATGTCAGGGTTCGTTTAGCTAATCTGTGCAGGTGAATGCATTTACTAAAGAAATCAAGAGAAACGCCCCGGGCTACTCAGTCACTAATTACTGTTACTGTACTTTTATTATTATACTGTAAAAGCAACAGGCTACATCCTGCTTCAGCTCCTGTGCAGAGCTGAATATTAAACGTATGCAAACAACAGCATGTTTTCAGTCTCTTGCCACATCTGTAAAGACAGTAACATCTTTTTAAAAGCTTGTACTTCAGTAACTCCTCATTAATCAGGAACTATGGATTAAAGTACTGTAGTCTACTGTAATACTGAAAAAATGTAAGAGAAGAACTTCAGATCCTGAGTGTGTGAGGACAGAAGAATCAGCTTTATTTCAATGTTGAGGGATAAAATTTATATCTGAGTTTGATGGTTCTGTTCTCTTTGGGATTACAGGAGCTGCCCTCAGATTCAGACCTCAGCCCCATCGAGTGACAGCAGACAGATCATCCAACATGTTAACTGCAAAATGAACTGATGAAAACAGTACAAAGGTTAAAGTACCACACGTGCTGTAGTGAAAGCTGCAGCTTTATTGATAAAGTTAAAAACAAAAAAAACAAAAGGATTAATCACTCATGTAACTGTGTCACTATATATCAGCATTAACAGGACCTCAGTTTGTATCTCAGACCTGCACAGCTTCCGTTTTAAACACTTGATGTACTCAGCTTCATGAAGAGCACATGAGATTTTGTCTAACACAATTAAATAAAACCTGATGAAGGTCAAAGGTCATCATGTTGAATGTTGTAGTATGTTGAACTACAAACTTGTGATCTGGAATTCTTTCACAGTTTTTTTGCAGATTGTGTGTTATTTACCGTAAAGTGATTCAGAGTTATTCATACCAGAGTGACCAGAGAGGATCATATATTTTAAATATATAACTTTCTACAGGACTGAATATAATATCTTTATATAAAAGTCTGGAGCCTTTGGGGAGTATCCGAGTATTTATAACATTACACAAACCAAAGGTCTCCATCACAGTGTTCATGAAATGCTGGGTTTATCCATCTCCTGGATCGGGCCTACGGAGGAGTGCTGAAGATTTCCCTGTGAGGGAGCTGCTGGTGAAGATCATGAGTCCTGCTTGATCAACGCGATGAGCTTCAGTGTTCCTGGTGTTTCTTAAATGATGCCTTTTAAGTAGGTCAACAGAACTTCTGGCACAGGACAGCTGTGATGAAAGAAAGCGAAGAAGTTTCTCCAAACCTCTGGACATAGGAAACCCAGCTTGGTCCTGGTGGTCTCCCTCACTAGTTTCTCTCCAGGGTGAATGTAGCTGTTGATATAATATGGATTATTATTAAATGAAAAGAACAAATTAAGACTACATTACTGAGACGTTCTGCTGATGTTTTTAAAGTCTCCATGTTACCAGGATGTAGAGGGCTCTGAAGATTTAAACAGTTTTAGATCCATTACACTCACAGTCTTATATTTTTTATATTAACAGTAACTCTGGGGCTCTGTAGAGTGTGCAGATGATCTCATCGCTGTCTAAAAATGTATAACAAAACCCTAAGGAGTGCTGAATCCTTCAATAACACAGACTATTAGAGTAGCAGGTGTGTAGCATTGCTAACTAGCTAGCAACAAGCCTCCAACACAGTGCGTATGCTAGCGGCTAATCTAGCAAACGAATTAACAACAGAGCGATTTTAGAACTATAAGACGATAAACTGTGTCTTTTTTTTTATATAACAGTGACATGGTTGTATTTACCTTAATTAAACGAGTCGTCAGTCGTGGTAAACCAGCAAAAAAAAAACCTCGAGCAGCCGGGCTAAGTAAAAAGTGTAGGGGGGCGTGTTTGCGGCCACCAGCGGGTGTGTGGGCGGGAGCGTTACACATTCGCTCTACCTCAAGTCACTACTCCAAATTTGCAAGATGGCAGCCTCCATCTGAGACTGAGACCTGACAATTTTTCGTGTGATTCTGAGACCTGACGATTTTTCATGTGAGTCTGAGACCTGACGATTTTTCATGTGAGTCTGAGACCTGACGATTTTTCATGTGAGACTGATACCTGACGATTTTTCATGTGAGACTGATACCTGACAACTTTTTTCCTGAGACCTGACATTTTTTCGTGTGATTCTGAGACCTGACAATTTTTCATGTGAGTCTGAGACCTGACGATTTTTCATGTGAGTCTGAGACCTGACGATTTTTCATGTGAGACTGATACCTGACAACTTTTTTCCTGAGACCTGACATTTTTTCGTGTGATTCTGAGACCTGACAATTTTTCGTGTGAGTCTGGGACCTGACATTTTTTCGTGTGATTCTGAGACCTGACAATTTTTTGTGTGAGACTGATACCTGACAACTTTTTTCCTGAGACCTGACGATGTCCTAAAATGTACACCGTAGACCAGAGTAAGAAGTTATTTTGGTCATTTAACTTGATTTTTGTCAGCATGGCAGATTTACATTTTTAGAAAATTCAAAAAACCAAACAGTGATGTGAGAAAAGCAGCACTGTATTGTATGTTATAAAATTCCTGGAGAAAAACAGCAGATGGTACAAAGTCCAGCTTCACTTATCTGAGGCAAGACTGATAACGTGGATGTGGTATGAGGCTTGTAATCAGAATCAGAATCAGAAAGACTTTATTTATCCCCAAGGGCCAATTAACATACAACAGAGCAGCATGGCGTTGAAGATAAGGACAGGGCCTTGTCATGTGTGCAGCAGCTGTGACTTTGTGTGTGGTTTACAACTATGTACAGATTCAGTCACAACAAAAACAGAAGTGTTTCTGAGTAAAAAGTCTTTGAGAGTGTTATTAAACAATAACTGACACATTTGTTCCTTTGGTATGAACCTTGATGCTCGATGGACAAAAACAATCGTATAAATACCATTTATCATTTACTTATTTATTTAAATTGTCAGTAGCCATAACTTGATTGTAAGCATAGATATTCCTGCAGTTCCTGCTGGAATGTGTTTCCGTGTGGTGAAATCTCTGGAATAGAAAACATATTTTGCTGTTATAGATCGGCTTCCTGAATACCTCGTGTGGACCCATAAATGAATCAGAGGACGAGAGCAACATGGAAGAGCTGGACCAACCGACTGACTTCAAAGACTTTCCTGCCCGGATCGACTGGAATGCCGAGCTTCCGGCCAACATTGTGGTTCCCAGAGTTGAGATTCACAGCCTGGTCCTGGACTTTGCCGCTGTCTCCTTCTTAGACATCTCTGGACTGAAGGGACTCAAAGCAGTGCGTTTGTATTCATGCAGCAACAGCAGCAGCAGCTGTTTCACTCTGGCTCTGTTTAATTCATTTTTCTTTGCAGTTGCTGAAAGAGCTGATCCGAGTTGAGGTTGAGGTCTACATTGTGGCGTGTGACCGTAAGTATTAACGTACACGATTTGTATCAGTACCTGTATTAGTTTAGTAATCATGTCAGCCACAGCACACGGTGGACATTCTTGCTTGAATACTAACCTAAACACCTGTCACGTAATCAGCTGGATGTTTGTCTGCCATATTTGGACCTTCTGTTGCAGCTTACATCCTGGAGAAACTCCATGATTGTAGCTTCTTTGATGATGAAGTTCAGTCTTCAATGTTCTACCTGACACTGCATGATGCCATGCTGCACATCCTGGAGAAACATCCGGAGCCTACTCAAAAAAAATCTGATTATGAAAAGGTAAAGAAGAGCAATAAACACAATATTCAGGGAGTATTTTACATATTACTGTTGTAAATATGTACAGAATATCAAACTTATAAGAAATGTATGTTATTGCACAGATAATAACATCAGTCACAGCTCATCACCTCGCTGGCAGTTTGAGGAGCAGAGACAGAAATGTAGGTATCAGCCTCAAACTGTGCTTTTCATTGTTTATGGTCTTTGAGAAATAACTTTCATCAGTTCATTGAGTTTCATTCATTCAGCTTAGTTGACTAAATGTAGTCATCCTGCAACTGAATAGGAAGTTACATACAAGGCTTGAATCACAGTCTCCTTGGAGAAAGCAGCTCATGCAACCTCCACAACGTCCTGCCTCAATGTGTCTTTGTCACTCAGTGTTGTCTCACCTGAATTCCTCCTATGGGCATCTTAGTCTCTTGTAAATGAAATAAGTAATACACTTTCAATAATATGTTGCGCTTAAAAGTTGAAACAGCCTGAAACACGAGTTCCTTCTTCACCCACAGGCTTCAGAAGCACAAACGAAGTTATAACGTCAGAGTCAGAAGATGATGATAAAGAAGACCAAAGACTAAAAGCATCGAATATCTTACAAGTGATGCTTTATAGCAACATGCATAGTGAATAATGGTGAACTGCTTTAATTTATTTAGCTTTGACTTTAATTCACGAGACGTTTCGTTCTATTGTTTTTTTATACTGTACATATTGGATATATAGACATATGGTGTGATATATTTTAATGTATATTTTCATGACAGTGACAGTGAATGAACTTTTGACAAAGGAATATTGTTTTTAGAACAAAAAGAATGTGAAGATAAAATGCAGTGGCTGAAATAAATATTTTTTATCAATAAATAATTCTGTTTGGTCTTTTATAGCCATTTTCTTTTAATCTGGCACCCATAGAATTAAAAGGTTCTTAGAAGAATGCTGTTGCAGCCCGATTAGCAGGGTTATTATTGCAACTTGATTCATTGTCACTATTAGCTTCTATTATTTGGAAATTGATAACATTAACACGACTAAAATTACGTCATTAAAAACATTATTTCAGTAACATGAACATATCCATGTTTATTTGGTATATTGTGACTCAGTACCAGTGTTGGGTAAGTTACTTTAAATTAGTAACTTAGTTACATTACTAGTTACTTCTCTAAAAAAGTAACTCAGTTACTTGAAGTTACTCATTACTTTCAAAGTAACTAGTTACTAGGGAAAGTAACTTTGGTTTTACTCAGACTTCTCTTGTTAATGTGTTGCTTCCGTAACTGGATACCCAGCCAGACTGCCAGTCTTCTAGCTTGCTTACTTGCCACAAGTGCACTGTGCCACCTACCAATAGAAAGGAAAAAATAATGTGCACATTTCCACGAGAGAAATCCCACGCCTGGACCGTCGTTGACCGCCGCCATGATTCTAGCCTGCTTTTTACATCCAACACAAAAACTGCAGTCGTGGTGCTTTTGATTGTACTCAGAACTTGGAAATTCTGCCTTCTGAATAGGAAGATGTAGGTAACACCAGACTGCAGATGAGCTGCATACAGAGCTGGACTGGGACAAAAAAATCGTCCCGGCATTTTGACTAGAGACCGCCCACCATTATAGGAAAAATCATAAAGCCTTTGAATGAAAATAAACACTGTTGTGACAGTGATGTACACTGTTCTGATGGTATATATGTATCAATCTATCAATTGTTTGTTGTAAGACTCAGATAATTATTTTTTTAAAAGCGAGACATTTTAAATGAGAATAAGAAAGAAAAGTATATCTTTGTGTCCCCCTTTCCCTGTTAATGCCCTACCTGGCCCCCTGGCAACACTTTGCTAGATCCGCCCCTGCACAGTTACCAGCTGTCAGCTACGTAGAAAAGGATCCTGGTGTTATTTGTCTCTCAGAAACAGTTCATAACTTCCCTTCAACTCATTCATGTCACCTAAAAGGTAAACCTGTTTCTCCATCACCTGTTCAGCTCTGATGATTCAGTAAGGACATCTCCTGGTTTCATCTGCATGTTTCCTCTCACCAGATAACCAAACCGATATCATGACCAGCAGCTTTACAGCTGTGGCTCCAGCAAACATCAGCTGATACTAGAAATTAATATTAAATAAATTCTAACAACAGCTGATCAAGCTTAAACGTGCTGCTGTTGTTTAACGCGACATCCGCTGGTTTCCTCTTTCTGGCGCAAAGTGGGCGATAAATAAACAAGAGAGAAAAGCCGATCAGCTGATCATTGATCAGTTTCGTGATTGAAGTAGAAACAGGAGAGAATGAGAGAAGAAGAGGCAGCTGTGCAGCTTCAGCTTTGTGTCTTTTTCATTGTAGCTGAAGTCCGGGACAAACTGTGTTCCTTTTCACCTCAGTACGAAACGCGTAATATTTTCTCTGAATACGAGACGATTCTGTTTTTTAGGGGACGGTTGGCAACTCTAATAATTAACCGTATGAACAAGATAAAGTTCAACATCAGTAACATAGCACCCACCCAGCTGTATAGAAACTCCGTCATGCTAGCTAGTACGCAGTACGAAAATGTCAGCATACCGAAAATAAACTCCACCTAAACTTGGTTTATATCTGACCCAGATAGACTGCAGGTCATAACTTCTTACCTGAAGTTCAGTTCACCTGACACGCGGACGGCGGCCGCTTCGGTCTCTCCTCTTGCCTCCCTTTTCCTTCATCCACCTGCTGGCCTCCACCACTTGCTAATGTTATTGAATCTGTGGAAGCTCCACGATAGCCACCACACGAAGTAACGAGTAACGAGCCTATCTAAATCCCAGTAACGAGTAACGCGTTCCTGGATTTGGCATAATAACTAGTTACCGTGCTCGTTACCACAATAATAACGTAGTTACTGTAACGCGTTACTTAATAACGCGTTAGTCCCAACACTGCTCAGTACACATACAACAACATTAAAATAATATTAAAATATTTAACTATGACGCCTATCAATGTGAATTCTACAATCTGCAGCTGAAAATAGTGCTCCATTATTTCACTTTCACTTCCTTGCTAAACATTTTTTTAAAAAGTAAAATAAAAAATAATAAATATAACATTTAAAAAACACTACTTTTGAAACTACTGTATATATTTTAAGATTTTTAGATTTAGTTCTATGAATAGAATAGAATGCCTTTATTGTCACTATACAGTTGTACAATGACATACAGAGCATCTCCTACTCAGTGCAAACATGCTGGGGGGGCTGGCTCACAGTTCTGCAGCACTATATACATATGGACAGTATTAACAGAGGGAAAATATATATATATATATATATATATATATATATATATAAAGCTGCAACCACCAAGTACCTGCAGAGGGTCAGGCAAGTCCTGAGGAGTCAGCTGAACGGTAAGAACAAGATCCGGGCCATCAACACCTACGCCCTGCCCGTGATCAGGTACCCTGCTGGGGTAATAGGCTGGCCAAAGGAGGAGATAGAAGCCACTGACATCAAGACAAGAAAGCTCCTTACCATGCATGGAGGGTTTCACCCCAAGTCCAGCACCCTGAGGTTGTACGCTAAAAGCGGAAGGAAGGGGCCGGGGACTGGTGAGTGTCAGCACCACAGTCCAGGATGAGACAAGAAACATCCACGAATACATCACGAAGATGGCCCCAACTGACAGCGTGCTCAGTGAATACCTCAGGCAGCAGAAACCCAAGAAAGAGGAGGAAGGCGAGGAACCATCATGGAAGGACAGGCCCCTGCACGGTATGTACCACCGGCAGATAGAGGAGGTGGCTGATATACAGAAATCCTACCAGTGGCTGGACAAAGCTGGACTGAAAGACAGCACAGAGGCACTAATCATGGCAGCACAAGAACAAGCTCTGAGTACAAGATCCATAGAGGCTGGGGTCTATCACACCAGGCAAGACCCCAGGTGCAGGCTGTGTAAAGATGCCCCAGAGACAATCCAGCACATAACAGCAGGGTGCAAAATGCTAGCAGGCAAGGCATACATGGAGCGCCATAACCAAGTGGCCGGCATAGTGTACAGGAACATCTGTGCCGAGTATAACCTGGAAGTCCCGAGGTCAAAATGGGAGATGCCCCCAAGGGTGGTGGAGAATGACCGAGCTAAGATCCTGTGGGACTTCCAGATGCAGACGGACAAAATGGTGGTGGCTAACCAACCGGACATAGTGGTGGTAGACAAACAGAAGAAGACGGCTGTAGTGATCGATGTAGCAGTTCGAATGACAGCAATATCAGGAAGAAGGAACACGAGAAGCTGGAGAAATACCAAGGGCTCAGAGAAGAGCTCGAGAGGATGTGGAGGGTGAAGGTGACGGTGGTCCCGTGGTAATCGGAGCACTAGGTGCGGTGACTCCCAAGCTAGGCGAGTGGCTCCAGCAGATCCCGGGAACAACATCGGAGATCTCTGTCCAGAAGAGCGCAGTCCTGGGAACAGCTAAGATACTGCGCAGGACCCTCAAGCTCCCAGGCCTCTGGTAGAGGACCCGAGCTTGAAGGATAAACCCGCCAGGGGGCGCTGGTGTTTTTTTTTTTTTTATATATATAAAAAAATGTACAAATATACAAGCCGGTTTTAAAAAAGTAAATAGTGTTATGTATATACAGTTGGGTATTGCACATAGAATTTGGTATTGCACAGTGGTGGTCCATAGAGGAAATGGGGGGGAAAAAAAAATTGGGGGGGGGGGGGCTGTGTTATCGGTGCGTGTGTGAGTTCAGGGTGGTTATGGCTTTAGGGAAGAAACTGTTTTTGAGTCTGTGGGTTTTTGTGCTGATGTACCTGTAGCGCTTCCCTGAGGGAAGCAGGCTGAACAGTGCAGCTGATGTACCATACCGTGATGAACCGGCATTGTTACAGCCGTAAACTGTTCTGTTTAAACTTTCCTTCTGTTGAGATTTGTTTTAATGTTAAACCTTTATCTACATTTAACCTTTTCTATTGTCTGTTTATTTTAGTCTTTGTATAAAGCACTTTATAAGCACTTAATAAATAAACTGTACTTACTTAAAGTATCTGATGAATTCATGCCTTGATTTGTTGATCAAATAAATCAGATTCTTTAAAGTTACACTGCATAAAATATTCCCATATGATCACTGGCAGCCATACTGTGGACTGTTATTATTTAGTGCTTTTCTACTCAACCTGAGCAATTAAAGCACTTTATACAACATACCTCATTCACCCATTCATACAGCAGACATTTTTTCATATTGTTTAGCTTCCTTTCTCTGTGGGGTGTTGTGGATAAACCACATGTTAAACCAACACAGTCTCTTATCTCTATCTTGTATCTTGACAGTTGTGCTTCTTAGGTTCAGCTAATATTTATTAATGTACTAAGCAGTGGACACAATGCCCATGAGGCTGACAATATGCCTGCCGTTGTGGCGTCTAACCAGCCTTCTATTATATTGCCCTTTTAATGACGTCTGCAGTGTTTTTTGAAGTGGTTTATCTGAGGATTTGTCCAGTCAAAGTATGTTGTAAACTATATGGCATGCTTGTAATTTACTTGAAAGGTTCTTTGCATGTAATTTAGAGTTTCTAAGAATTTAATCTGACAATATCAATATAAATACTTTGAAGTATATCAAGCTTGATATTCTTCTGCTTCCAATAAAAATGGTGCTGTTGAAAGGAAGATTCCTAACTGAGGGAAGTGATCTGGGAGTGTCTGTATGGCAGCCATAATACGAGCTGGTCAATCACTCAATTCAGTTCAACAGTTTCCTCGAGGACCTTTATATTGTTAGGAAAATAATCCTACAATAACACAAAGAAAACTATCATTGGGTAATGAGGTGCCTGTTGGCAGTACAGGTTACCTTGGGGAGTTTCTGTGGAAGCACCACCTTTAATTCAATTTTTAAAAACACTGTCTGTTCTGAAGCATAATTTATTTAGAGTTTTAACAGCATCAGCCTTCAGTATGAACTTAGAGCTGAGTGCCACACAGTGTCGAAGAGTCAGAAAAGTATGGCAGAGAGGACTGCATGCTTTTGAATATGGACACACTGAGATTAATTATACAGTACTTAAGATTCTTATGAGTCTCTTTCTTTCATACTGACTGTCATCAGTTGCAGGGTATCCTATTAGTTCACCTGGGATCACTGTAGCTCAGAAGCTAGCGCAGGTCATCTGCTAATTGGAAGGCTTGATCCTTGGCCGCTCCAGTCTGCATGCCAAATATCCTCAGGAAAGATACTAACCCCAAGTTGCTCTGCGATGCATCCATCAGAGTATGACTGTGTGTGAAAGGCAGAGAGCACTTACATAGAAAAAGCTTAGAAAAAAGTGTTTGGGTGAACGAGGAAGTTCAGGAAGTTGTGTAAAGCATTTTGAGTGTGCAGTGTAGAAATGTGCAGAGATATAATGGTGATGTTAGCAATAATGGTAACCAGTTAAGTTCTCTGCATAAGTCTTTGGACTGCTGTTCCATCAGGTAACTAATTTAATGTCGTTTAACTAGACAACACATCAACCTGTGGTGTGAGTTATGAGTCTCCCACTGCTCCCAGAGTGCGTCTTCAAGGAAAGTGCTGTGGAGCCGTTGTTAGCTGTAGCCTCCTGGTCAAAGTCGACTCTATCAAACATGATTACGCCAAACCAGCTGAGTAATAAATCTTTAAAAACAGTTAATCAGTTACTAAGGCTACGTTCACACTGCAGGTCTTAATGCTCAATTCCGATTTTTTGATCAAATCCGATTTTTTTGTCTGCTTGTTCACACTACAAATAAAATGCGACAGCAAACGCTCTCTAGTGTGAACGCTCAAAGCGGCCCGCATGCGCAAAAGAAGATGTCACACACAACGCACTCTGTTTAGACCCAGACCAAACAATATTGTTTGACTGATGGCCCTTAATATAAAGACTTCGGACTTTACTTTTCCCAATTTTTCCTTTAAGTTATTTTGTTATTTACATAATAATGTAAATAACCTAATAATGATGCTTATTGCTGTTTTAGAGGAGCGGTGCTTCAAAGGATAGTTGCAGATTTCTGTCAGAATCTGCAGATTATACAGTACAAATAAAATGTTCACGTTTCTCCAACGTTGTCTTCCCAACAGTTTCACTGACATCTACACTGGATGGGCAGGAAGCGTTCGCGATGTCTTCTCCGGCGCTGATAATTGGCGTCTGTCAGTGACGTAAAAGACGGATTTAATGCGACATGACAGTTCAAACAGCAGTCGCTTTCTAAAACATCGGATATGTATCGGATTCAGTACCACATACGAAAGTGACCCAGATCGGATTTGAAAATATCGGATTTGTGCCGTTCACACTGTCATACCATGATCGGATATGGGTCGCATAGGGTCAAAAAAATCGGATTTGATGCGCTTTCGCCTGCAGTGTGGACGTAGCCTAACATTAAGCAAGTAAAACTTCTCTGAATTTTAGTTAAGCCAATATAAAGCTGAATATTACTTGAATGTCACAGTCGTCAGCTGTTGTGGGTTGCATTAAGAAAAGGTCAAAGGGAATCAAACAAAGGCAGCCTTTCACTGTTATAGCAGCAATGTAACTTATCATTTTTCCACTCCAAGAGCTTCTTGCATTCTGAGTTGACGACAAATTCAACACAAGCTTCAGGTTGTTTCCAGTCAATACAATCTCCAGGACAGCTGTGCAGGAGAGCCCAGGAGGAAAACTGCAGGTTTTATAGCATCTAATTACTGGGTCATGAACTTTTACTGGGTTGTTGAGTTTTTTTCCCACTGGCACCTTAGAAATTAAAACATTATTTCTTCTTTTAAGCAAAAGAAAATTGCTGAGCTAATCTTAGTCATGATGGCAATGCCTGTAACAGCAGCACTCCCCAGTGTGAGAGCCTTTTTTTATTATGCAATATATTATTTAGTCTTATTTAAAGCAAGAATGATTTCATATACATTCCCTATTTGACTGCAGTCTGCCTTAGGCGCTTTGATGATCGTCAACTTGAAGGGCATGCTGATGTGGTTTTAAAAATCCAATATCTGGTGAAGAAGGAACAAAGGAGACTTTGTACTTGTCCAATAACTGTCCTAGACCCTGTTCACATCTGGCATCAACACTGTTTTATGTAAAATGGTCACAAATGGCTTGTTTCTTTGCAAATGTTCAACATCTCCTTGAAGTTTCACAAAATCCTTCAAAATAGCTTTGCCAAAAACTGCACTTCCATGACTGATGGCTTGAGTCTGTCTGACGAAACATTCAAAAGCATGTCTAAAGCCACACTCTAAAAAGTAATTCAGAGGCTTAGTAAATATCACTATAAGTATAAGTTAGATGAGCCTGATGAAATCTATGAATATCCTTTTAGTAATTACTTGAGTTTGATAAGTTGAAATAAATGTCTAAAATGTTAACGTATGTGTTTGTGTTAAATTAACGTATTTATTTACATTTATCTCAGACAAAAAATTCAGTA
Organism: Oreochromis aureus; assembly: GCF_013358895.1. Taxonomy (NCBI): domain Eukaryota; kingdom Metazoa; phylum Chordata; class Actinopteri; order Cichliformes; family Cichlidae; genus Oreochromis; species Oreochromis aureus. The sequence goes on along the minus strand of NC_052958.1, from coordinate 38,948,376 downwards.
AGTGGTTCACAGAATACCTTCTTTGCATGTACTTAATATTTTTGTTTAAAATTGAATCAAAATATTTGAGAAATAGGTATCTATACTCACCAGTATCTTGTACTAAAATCATTAATTATTCAAATCAATATTATTTATTGTCAGCAACGACAATTGAAAAGTGTAAGTAAAACACGATAACGTAGAGTAATTGAGTACCATGAGCCGTTTTCATTGTTTTGTTCATTTTGTTTTTTAAATACTCTGAGCTTTTGTGTTTGCTCTCCTGGTTTGCCATTTATCCCTCAAGTATGTAAAGCTTTGAGCTAAAAGGGAAAAGGCTCTTGTCTTTTTAGTGCTTGTTTATTTCAAGTTATTGCCATGTTTATGAAAATTACATTTTCATTTGGAAAAATGTTTAACATGTGGTCATTTTTCATACATGTATTATGAAACACACGACTACATATTAGTTTGTTTGGTTTTTTAGACTTAGACTACCAGTGAAATACAATAACATTCATATTTGAATGTTAGGGGGCGATCGTGGCTCAAGAGTTGGCAGTTAGTTGGCGCTATACAAATACAGGTCATTTACCATATTTAATATTAATTAAAATTTTGATTATGTTCAGTTTACAATATTAAGTAAATGGAACAAAATTTTGGATTAACTGACTATATTTCAGTTACATTGACCAAGCATGTCAGTGTTATTTACTCATTTTTTTCATGTTTGTGTAACAACTACAATTATTCATTTCAACTTAATACGTTTAAGCTTTAGTTATTCAATTGATCAAGTATATTGAACAGATTTGACTGGTTTCCAATCTATTCAATATTTTTAAGTGTAAAAGTGTTGCCTCAAAAATTTTAAGTAAATGTCAGTTTTAGTTTTTAGGTGTAAAACACTGTTTTGGCTGCTCTGGATATTGCCTCCTTCAAAACAATTTGGTAGTGGACAAAAATAATATTTTAATAAGTACTACTGCTAAGACTTAAAGGGACATCAATGCTTTGGTTGTGCTGACACGGGAAATGTAGCCAGTCTGCGAGGCCTCATCTCCCTTAATTTAAGTGACTGAATTAGAGTGTTTAATTGAATTATCTAGTATAGTGGTTTACACATAACAAGTGCAAACTCACTGGTCCTCTCCCAGGTGGAAACACAAATCCCTTTTGCAGTTTTGTCAGAAGAGACATTTGGTGTAAAAACCCAAATTAAACAGTATAAATTAAACTAGTGCAACTAGCTTTAAATAAAGGAGCCACTGAAAGCAGTATGTGACAAATAATATGATTTGCTGTTTGGTACAGACCACATGAAAACCATCCTAATCATGCTGGACAACTAGTACTCAAAAGCAACTTTCCGTGTTCAAAGACGTTTTTTAGCCAGCAGAAGGTGGTTCCCATGCCTAGTTTTCTGGGAAAAAAGAAGAAAAGAAAAGCATACAAATATTTAAACATAAGGATGTCCATAAGTGCATGTGGCACCAGGACACCCTCCGTCACTGGTCAGTGATCAAATTACTGTAACTCTTGAACTGTTGGTGCAATCGAAAAAGTGATGATTCATTTTTTTTTTTTCTGTTCTCAAACTGATCTCCCTGTTGGAGCTCAGTCTGGGGGGAGTTCTTATTTCTCCTAGTCTTTCCTCGTGTTGTGCATTTTCCATTGTTATACCTCTCTGACCTGTCTACCCCATGTGATGTTTGTGTAATGTATGTATGGTCGGAAGGGTAAGATGGCGATGGCAAGGCTGGCAGCCTTAACCCAATTTCCCTCGGGATGAATAAAGTATTATCAATCGTTCAATCAATCCATTACTAACTACCATTCACACACATTTAACCCAAATGCCCAATAAAATGTCTGTTTTCTGCAAAGCTGCATCACACTCTCTCTCTCTTCTCTCAACCAACCTTTGTCTTCGTGGGGCTGCTGTGACACCGTTAATATGAGTCAACAATAAATTCGTCTCTGTTGGTCCATATGTTCATCTTAGGTGGTGGCAGCACTTAAGGTGGAAGGAGGTGTATTGGGAGATGGAATGCTACATAGTTGAGTTTAGACCCTTGAGCACATCTAAATTTTATCAACGCACCCCTAAGAATAACTTTAAATAATATTAAGTATCATATATTTTAGTATTACTTTCTGGAATTGTCTTCAAATGTTATATTTTCCTAAATGTTCTATTTGACACGATAGAATGAAAACAGGTTTTATGTGCAGTGCTGTTGATGTCATGTTACAGTGCGCGCACACAGAGGCGCTGCTGCCTCAACAGTGTAGTTTGTCATCAATAGCCTAATAACTTTAATTGTTGCAGCAGACGAAGAGGTAATTTAATTACAGAAATCAGTGGTTCTGATTTTAAAGACACTTTAACTGAAATATAGCAAAGGTTCAAACTGTTCTGATAATGAGGGAACATTGCTGTGATATATAAAGTGTCTTCTTGTTTTAAGGTTTTAAGGATCAAAAGGTTACCTATTTTTAACCTTCTGATCCACTGCTGGTACATCAGGAGTTGCCAGCCAAGGAGCTGATGTACTTTATTATTTTACTTTGTTCTATTCCTAGTTTGGTCAAATTGGGCTTAAGTGTTTGTTTACAGCACAGCTTCAGATCCAGGTGACACCAAGTCAAATTATGTTACCTGTCTATATGCAGCAGCAGTAGTAGTAAATCAGTTTATCTTTTATTCACTTTAACAATTAAGTTTTGGGTGGCGGCACGAAGACTGAGAGAGGAGGATAGAGAGGGAAAGAGCAGGGTGAAGAGAAACAGGTAAGATCAGACATGTAGTCAAATTCACCAAAAATTATAAAGTTGTAGCTTCTGTTTGCCCACATTCACTGATGAGGATTTCATAATAAACAGTGTGTTGTCCTGTTGTCCATTGTGGATCCCTGACTTGCTCCAATAATTATTATAAGATTATATTTTTGTCAAGTTCTAAGTTCTAGCTGAATGAGGAGGATGGAAAAAGAGAGAGGAAAGAGAGATTGTACAAGAACAGGAAGAACAAAGGAGCAGACAGTGAAGTTAGCTGGAAAAACAAAAGTTACTTTTCATGTAGTTTTAATGTGTGCTTTCCAGTAGGACACTTCCAGTGGATATTCTAAACACAGCATGTATGAACCACTCTAAATATGGCTGAACAGGATGGACTACAAATCTATTGTCCACTCGGGAAATTGGGATACATGATGCTCTGTGTTGAGTCGGCATAATAAAGGAAAGGTTTATATGAATTCAAGAACTTAGCTTTAAAGCTATCTACGAGTAGATTGGTGGAGAGAACGAGGAATGAGATGCCACCATGCTCAGTACTGCAGAGATTCACGTTGGATCTTGCGTTACTATAGCATAGCATTTTGACTTTTACGCATAGATGAACTAAAATCATGTTGTCAGATATTTATAATTGTATTTAATAACTTTAGCTAAATATAGCTCATTCTAGTGCACAAAGTAAAGAAACATTGATAGGCACATTTTCAAAATGTAGCTATAACCAAATATTTCCATACTTGAAATACACAAAGATGAGCTGAAGCTCCTTGAGCTGCATGTTGTATTGCTGTTAGACCTGACCCCCTGATAAAAGTGCATAATGCATGCCATTAACAGAGATGTGTTTTATTCGCTTTTAGCAACCAGGCTAACTTAGCATACTAGCATTAGCCTTCTACCCTTGAGGTAAAACTTGTTAAATACTTTAGTTAGCAAACTGGTTTGTATCATATCTGTCTAACAGACTCCAATTTCTCCATGTTAATGGGAGTCATTTTCACTCACACTGAGGTTAGTTATGGAGTTCCACAGGGTTCGGTGCTAGGTCCAATTCTGTTTACATTATACATGCTTCCCCTAGGCAGCATCATTAGAAGACATAGCATACATTTTCACTGCTATGCAGATGACACGCAGCTCTATCTATCCATGAAGCCAGGTAACACACACCAATAAGTTAAACTGCAGGAATGTCTTAAAGACATAAAGACCTGGATGGCCGCTAACTTTCTGCTTCTTAATTCAGATCAAACTGAGGTTATTGTACTCGGCCCTGAAAATCTTAGAAACACATTCAGCCACCTCAGAACACAAACAGCTGGCTTGATGAGTGTTTATGTTTTTCCTGACTTTAGACTGAACTGTTTTCTCTGTGCATCTCTAAACAACTGAATTTCTTATATTCGTCCACATCATAGTACATCCTTATGTTAGCAAGCAGGATGGAATTTTTAGTGTTCAAAGATAAGGAGAAAAAGACTCAAAACACAAACCAAGCCTACTCATACAAACACTTTTTTGAAAACTCTCAGAGGTGGCTTTATTTTTAGTTTTAGCTACAAAAAAAAAGCATAATAATTGTGTGATTAGTAAAGGTTAAGGCTCCCTATTCGGTGTCATCTGCATAGCAGTGAAAATGTATATGCTACCAGAGGTACAGCCACCAGGCGGTTGTCATTCAGTTATAGCACAGAAGACGCCAGAAAGCCTGAGAAAGAAAAGGAAAAAAACAAGACACTACTGTTAAGAGAAAGTGTTGGGTTTTTTGCATATGCAAGTCTTCAGAGGTCGGCCTTATATCTTATCTTCTCACACTCCAGTAACAGTTCTGTCTGCAGATACTAAATAAATCAAACCGGAATTTACCCAAAAAGCAAAGTTTATAATGTTGTTATTAACATTGTTTATTATTAAAGTTAATCATTGTATTCAACTGGTGTAACATTTTGACTAAATGGCTTATAAAACAGAACAAAACACACACACACACACACACACACAAGTGTTGCTAGCCAACACATTCTCACTCCCAAAGCGTAACATTTTACGCCAGGTGACAAATCGTCGATATATTACGCTTCTAGACACCAAACATGTCCCTAGATTACGAGATCAGAAAAATTACTAAACATGAGAACTGTTTGGAATGAATCTACACATGTACGTTCTACAGATCTACACCTGTAAGCGATTTACTTAAATCGCTTTGGAAAACACTATCTAACATCATTAAAGTGCTGGTTAAGGTTAGGCTTAGGGCTGCAATAAATGGCTGGAACGTGTATTACTGCCAGATCATCATTCTATCCATAACCCAGCGCGTAGCATAAGTGTTCCTCAGGAACGCCGCGGAACTTGTCAAATCATCATTATATTACGCATCAGGTGAGAACGAGCTGTGCTCGCAGGTTGAGTGTATGAGCATTTATATTAGACGTGGACTTGTAAAATCTGGTTTTAAAGACTGACCAGTTCAATCTTAGCCCTGTAATCAAATTCACACAATAAAAAGCAATAACTCCAACAGACTTCAGTCACTCTAACAACGATTTTACAGCACCAGTTTAGATAGTGTATCACTCCTGTGGTGGAACTAATTTGTGTCCCTGTGTTCTGTGTGTCTCTTTTCTTCCTATACTCTTCAGTACCCGACATGATACTGGAGGAAGTGACAGAAAACGAAGGAAGAGAAAAGCAAAGAAAGGGCTTATGACCAGCTGCAGCAGATGGTTAATAATGCAACAATTATACCTTAATCACATTACAGGTGTTTACATGATAGCTTCACTGAGCAGAAACAACCAAAACAAACCAGGAACAAAATTACAAGCATGTGTTTCCTGTGATTCAGGAAAATGAAGAAAATACACTCCATGAACTTTCTCATGGAGTGTACATGGCATGGACAAACATAGTGTTACTAAACTAATAATACAAAGCGTATATGTCTTTATTGAACACACTTTATGTATACTTTATTGATCCCCGTGGGGAAATTCCTCTCTGCATTTAACCCATTCACTCAGTGAAGCAGTGGGCAGCCACTGGACGCCCGGGGAGCAGTGTGCAGGGACGGTACCTTGCTCAGGGGTACCTCAGGGTTGCTGTTCAGGGGAATCGAACCCCCCCTTCCGATCATGGGGCCACCATTCTACCTACTGAGCTATCAAATCGTTTCAGCATAATTTTTATTAAAAAATAAATAAATAAAAGATTTCTCCAAAACAGGGGTCAGCAACCTTTAACACCCAAAGAGCCACTTGGACCCGGTTTCCACGCAAAAGAAAACACTGGGAGCCGCAAATACTTTTTGAAATCTAAAATGAAGATAACACTGTATATATTGTTTTTTTTACCTTTGTGCTTTGTGTGAACATCTAAAGTAAGTAAGTAAAGTTTATTTATTAAGCACTTTTCACAGACAGGCAGTCACAAAGCGCTGTACACAAATATTAAAATAAACAATACAATCAATAGACATTATACACAATGTGAAAGATCAAATGTAAATAATGTAAAGAATATAAAATACGTAGATCAACAAAAGGCTTGTTTGAACAGAAAAGTTTTTAACTGCTTTTTAAAAGAATCCACAGAGAAACTAAGGTGTGATGCTTATGTAATCCATTAAGTGCTACAGAGAAAATTACATTTTATTTATGTAATTAACACATTTTGAACTCTTAAAGAAATATAACAAAAGGAAAGACACCCAGCTGAACTAAAATGATCCATGTAGCAAACAAAAACTGTTATGAGCCGCCACCCTTATATCGCCTTTGGGCTTTTGGAGCCTTGACCTGGCTTTTAAAAAGTAATTGGAAAAAAGCTCTATGCTGCTGAAAAATGAAAAATAGATATTTGCAAAATTCTGCCTAAATATGTATTTTACCTGGTTAATGTGTGTGGCGGGGCGTGTTCTGCAGTGCCGCTGCAGGGGAGGCGGACGCACCTGAGCGACACCCACAATCACGTCTCACCGCCTTAAACCCTGTGCTCTCTCTGCTGTTGTGTTGTTGGGCTGTGAGCTGCAAAGCTACAGCCGGCTGTATGCGTACAGCAACCGTGTGTGAAAAGTGGTCAATAAAGAGATGCTGAAAAGCGTGTTCATGCAAACATCGTCGGGTCTGCCGTGATGTGTTTACAATGAGACTTCTGGTCCCAAACCTCTGCGCACAGCGTCTGCAAATCGGGGCTTTCATCTTTACGCAGGACTGTAAGCTGTCATCTGTGAGGCGTGAGCGGTGTTTGTTTTTAACATAGTTCACGGTGGAGAACAGCTGCCGACATAATGTGGATCCGAAGATCCATAATTGGCCTACCTGGGGTTGAAAGTCTCGATAAATGCACGGCGTTTTGGCGGGTATACCGGCTTCCACGTGTGACGCGTATTTTGAGTGATGAAAAAAATAATAAGATATAATTTTATTTTTATATTTCAATATCACAATAATCTTCCAATTTAGAACTACAAGTTAAAAAAAGAACTAAACACAAATTAAAATACACTTCAGCTAAATACTTCTTCTATTTTCCCAAACCACCCGGAGCCGCAAAATAAGGACTAAAGAGCCGCATGCGGCTCCGGAGCCGCGGGTTGCCGACCCCTGCTCCAAAAGCTAATTGGAATCAAGTGTCCAAATTAGTGCTGCGGTCAGGCAGGATTACAGAATGGAAACTAACGATTGCTAGGGGAAATCTTTATTCTCCAACATCTATTTCTGTCATTTAGCTGTTTAACGATTTTGTTTAAGGATTTTGCCAGGTGTTTATTCTGTTCTTTTGTTCTTTTAGACGATGACACAGGGAGGGTGATGCTGTACAAAGGAAACAAAGAGCTCTTCTATTGCTAGGAAGAGTGGAGACTGGTAGTCAAGTGAGGATTCAAACAGGGACAGTCCACTAACAGATGAGGTCATGGAATTACTAGCACATTCTTCCAGGAGCAGTTGAGATCTCCAATATGACTGGTCGTTGCTATGCAACGTAGCAAAGAGCAGCCTTCAAAGACATGACTGGTGAGCAGCTGGGTGGTCTCAAGAGCAGATGGGCGTTTAGAAAGAGCAACGAAATGGACAGCCTTGGAAAAAATGTCAGCAAAGATTAGAATGACAGTGGGTGAGGATGGAGGGTGGCCCTTGCTATGACACGGCGCGGGGGGAAGAGAGGCGGTCGCTGATCCTTGAGGAGGTGCGAGCAGGAGTTGCGGAGAAGCAAGCCAATCAGACAAACAAAGTCCAAGACAATGTGGGACCACAGGCAACCAGGTATGGGAAGAGGTCTTAATAAGCTGGCAGGAGGTGAACTCCAAGACTTGTTTTGAGCACATCCAGAACAGGGTGACATATATTCGCGTACATCATTGGCCAAGGATGGCAACCAGAACAGACGTTCTAAACAGGTGATTGTACAATTTTTTTCTGGCATGTGGATTTGGCTGTATGTGCCCAGTAAATTACCTAGGCTCTGACTTTCAAAGGAATGTAGAGACAATTGGATGCTTCATTTCCAGAGTGGCAAGAAGGTGTTGTCTGAAGTAGAAAGTTATCTGGACAGAGCATCAGGTTTGCTATTTCAAGAACTGGGTCCACAGGTCACCCAGCTGACTGAGCGTTCAAAGGCTGACTGAGCAGCAATTCCAGTTAGCATTTTCAATATCAATGTGAAGGATTAACAACTAACTTCTCAGGACTTGCAACAGACATTAGAAAAAGTCCCATCATCCAGAAGACAAAAGGTATTTGAGCTGGATCATGCCAACTATGTTCTAACAAACATGTACAATCACACAATTTTTTGGACAATAACCAACAATTTTCTGATCAAAGAAGAGTTTATAGTGCAAGGATCTAAACCTCAGCAGCTCATCTAATGGCCACAGCTGGTTGCCATCCTGACTGTAGCCATGTGTCAGGGCAAAGGTCCTGTAGCGATGCAGGTGGATGCTTCTCTGGTGTCCTGGATTGTTGATTACCTGACAGGAAGACCACAATATGTGCGTCTTCCACATTGTGTGTCTGACAAGGTAATCAGCAACACAGGGGCACCACAAGTGACCGTCCTCTCCCCCTTCCTCTTCACCCCCTACACCACAGACTTCATCCACTGCACAGAGACCTGCCATCTTCAGAAGTTCTCTGATGACTCTGCAGTGGTTGGATGCATCAGTGAGGGTGATGAGACAGAGTACCGGGCTGTGGTCGACTCCTTTGTCACGTGGTGTGAGCAGAATCATCTGCAGCTCAAAGTGGCAAAGAACAAGGAATTGATTGTGGATTTTAGGAAGACCAGGAAACACTTGACCCCTGTTTCAATCCAGGGGGTCAACATGGACATTGTGGAGGACTATACATTCCTTGGAGTACACATAGACAATAAACTGGACTGGGCTAAAAACACCACTGCAATCTACAGGAAAGGCCAGAGTCGTCTCTATTTTCTGAGGCGGCTGAAATTTTTCAGTGACAATGCTCAGGATTTTCTATGAGTCTGTTGTGGTCAGTGCTATCCTCTATGCTGTTGCATGCTGGGGCAGCAGGTTGAGGGCCGCAGATGCCAACAGACTCAATAAATTGATCACAAGGCCAGTAATGTGTTGGGGATGGAGCTGGACTTCCTTAGGGTGGTGTCGGAGAGGTGGATGCTGTCCAAGATAAAGACAATGCTGGATAATACTTCCCATGCTGTCAATATTCTTGATATTTATTTACAATCACCTCTGTCAATCCTTGATATTTATTATTGACTGATTTGTATATATTGTGCTATTCCTTAAATTCGTAAATCTGTAACATATTGTATTTTTAAATAGTCTAGTCTGTTACTGATACTGTACATAATTTCCTTAGGGATTAATAAAGTATTCTGATTCTGTCCACTGTGAATCCTACAGTTCATATAGCCAAAGAATCTGTGACCAAAAAGAATAAAGTCTACAGTAACATTAGGATGAAGCCTGTGATGGATAAGAAAACACTTGTATACTATCACTGTTTGTTAATATTTTAACGTGTGGAGAACAAAAGCTTAAACTAAAACAATAGTTTTACAAGTATTACTCACACAGTGTCTTTTAAACTAAACATGATAACATCTGAATCACTGTTTCACCTTAGCCCCTCCTACATTTAGTTTTGGCCACCCACGATGCCATGGTAGCTAGAAATACGGCCTAGAGCCACTGGGAAAAATTATTAAATAAAAATAAACTAATTAATCTTTTGGGTAAGATTAAACTTATATTATTTAAAAAGTTTAACTCACATCTAATTATCCGATGAACCAATAAACAGCCAGTGAATAATAATCAGTTCTTGTCTGTTAACAGTTTCATTTTATGTTCCCTTGAACTTATGAGCTTTTGGTTATTCTAATCCTTTAGTTCCTTTATTAGCTTTCATTGACTATAGGTTTGTTGGCGCCTGTTTGTGCCTCTGTGTCAAGTTCAGATGCTTGAGTCTCTGTTTCAGTGTTGGTTATTTCCTGTTTTATTTTTATGGTTTTCTGCTTTGAGTGTCATATGACAGAAGGACACAACCAAAACCATGGACCCTGCTCACTCAAATTCTGTTTCAGAGGAATTGGAGGAAATTTCCAAACTAAAGAAATATTATTTACATGTGATCAACACCAAGGACATTTTTAAAAGGCTGATGCATTTAATCATCATAGAAGACTTCATTCTGTCCAAGCCCTAGCTCTTAGCATTTTTAGACTTTTTCCTCCTAGCACACTCAACTAAAGAACCAATGTTTTGTTTTTGAAGCCAACTGACAGTAAGACTGTCAGATTTGTGTTAAATCAAAGCTAGATTATGAGCTAGATAATCAAAGTGAGTTTTTGTGTTTCAGAAGAAGCTAAACCTTAAACTCTTGTTTAGCCAGTCAATAATAAAATGGTGTATGGTGACACTAAGCTGGCACATCCTGTATCGGAGCCTAATTGAAACTAAAAGTTGTTTTCAGTGTCCAGTGTTGCAGGAATTGTCTGGCTTGTGTGTGACAGGGTGTTCCGTGTGAAGAGTGTATGTAATAGTGCGTGAGCATGCGCGTGGCCCGAAACCTGACGTAGAGCAGAATGGAGTTGGGTTTGGAGTGGGTAGAGACGGTGCTTTCCTATACATCATGTATTAAAATATGCAGTCCTGCCATTAAAGCCTCATCTGTCTCCGCTAATTTCTCCCTGCCTCAATACTCTACAAAAGTGAAAGGAGTTAATCCCGAAGGAGAACATCTACTTCGGCCCTGGAGGTGGCATCTCCTCTTGCGTCTCCCGACCACAGTCAGGGGACTGACGGCAGGGAAAGGTTAACCTCAAGCTGCTCAATACTAATCTGTTTTTGTGTTAATGAGCCTGCTCACTAAGAGAGACTTTGTTGTGTTGATAAGCCAGTCTTCCCAAGGTGTTTGCGTTGCCAAGCTGGTTTCCTCAGACTTTTTCTGTCCCTTGGCCAACTTATTTTGAGACTGTTTCTGTTGCTAAACCGGCCCTCCCACAGACTTTGTTGTGTTTCTCTACCTGGGGCCTCCCCAGCGACTCAGCACTCTGTGCCTGTCCCAGTTGTTAGAGTGAGGGTAGCCAGGGCGAACCCTGTTTCTTCCCTTGTTCCTAGAGCAGCTAGACCTCAGCATCAACCCCAGCCGTCACTGTGAGGTGTGAGCTTTGCTGAGCTATCCGAGCTGAGTTATTACCCGAGCCTATCGTGAGCAAATGTATAATTCTAGCCAAGGATCAAATGTCTTTTTACTTTTATAATTATTGTTTCCACTGAAGAAGCGGTTCCTGTGATCAGTCCTAATAACAAACAGATGTGTGTCCCTCCAGCGCTATCAGCTAGCTGTCCCCACGTTGTAATTCCATTCAGCGGATGTTAGATGTTGGAAAAATAAGGTGCAGGGTCAACACTTGCCTTCAGACCCAAATGTTGATAGAAAGTGTGTCGACCCTTAAGTTCCATGCATCTATCCCCACAATGAACTCCAGCTTATGGTCAGGCTGGACGAAAATAGACGCCAAGATTAATTTCTCCTTCGGTGGCTTTAAGACTGTGTCTGTCTCTGAGGACTAAATGAAAGCTATTTTTGTGGAGGTCAGTTTTGTAAGTGTCCTGACTGTAGTTTTGGATGAAGCAAAGCTAGAAGTTGTCAAAGCCAAGGAAGTTTTTCGCAACGCCCACCAACAACTAATTTGTCAAACACAAAGCTCAGAAAGGTTACAGATGGCGCATGGGCCGGGTACTTTTTAGCATCTATGTACACACGGTATCTAAGAGTGCAGCGAACCCCCCCCCCCCGAATGAAGGATGACACTTTACTGATGAAGTTTTGAAGGTTTAATGGCAGTAAACCATCAATCTCACCGTGAGAGCTGGGGATATATACACAGAAGCAGCATGTAAGAAAAATTCCACACTCTTACAATCGTACCTTATAACATAAAGTAAGCTTCAACATAAAATTTAACAAATGTAGCCTCTGTCACACAAAACATCTAAACATGTCCTTATTTATGTCATGAACATACCTTGTGCCTCTATCAAGGGGGCTGCTAATGACAAAAGAAATCTCCATGGGCTCCGTTAAACCATCACACTTCAAAACTCCCGAGACTGCCGCAAAAACTGCGCCAGAAACAGTTTTACAGGAAATCGTCCCATCAAAATAAAAGCTTCTAAACCCAAACAGGAAGTTAGTAGCAGAAAACAGCAATGAGTGTCAAAATAAGGTGCAAGGAACTAAATAAAAGCATTTAGGGTTATTTACAAAGAGTCTTTCTAACACTTGGGTTCTTCTAGGGTCCTGAAAAAACGCCATCGTTTTTATGTCTACACCGATGACATTTTGTCTACGTCATCAATATACACAAAAACAAAACTGTTTAGGAAGGCCATATGCACATTGTTGGTTGGTGCTTGAAAAACAGTATGGGCACTGGTGAGGTCAAAAGGCATGACTAAGTACTCGAAATATGTCCTAGGGACATATTAAATACCGTCTTTGTCATGGTCCGGGTGAGTGGTGGTGTTTTTCCATTGAGCTGGAAAAAGGTGGAGCTACCTCATTCCTACCATGATCTGCATCTGCGGGGAATTTGGGATGCCAGTATACAAGACCACCGCTCTCAATGTGTCCTCACCAGATCTTCTGCTAAACTATCATTAGTGTGAGGCCACCAAGTCATTCTCGTGTGTCACAGTTTTCTGCTTGTGCTTACCTGGTGTTTTCTCTCTGTGATTTCTAGGAATCCTCCGATTCATCATCTCATCAATAATCACTCCTTTTTGGATGCTGGTCTTCTCTGGAATCACAGTCACAGCCCGAGCTCAGTTCCTTGTCTGTTTACCTGCCTGCTTCCCCGCCACAGCAAAAGAATTTACGAACCATGCCCCTTCTGGACTCCCTGCCTCTGGAAACTCACCCGGACACTTTGACTGCTTTCCCCTCCACGTCAGGTTCCACCTGCAAAGACTGTAAGACACTCAAAGTAACTCACCTCTTCTTATCTGACCAATCGCAGCACATCTCTGACATTTCTCTCTTTGTGTTCTAGTGTCTCTGATCTCCACTGCCCGAGCCACGACGCTCTATACCCTGAGATTCCCTTTTGCTCCTGTTTCATAGTTCACAGCCCCGTCTGACATTTCAGTTCATAGCTTTGTGTTTTGATATCACAGTTCATGTTTATTTCATGTTATTCATGTTTGCAACACACTGGTTCACAGTTTCACATAGGCACTATTTGTTAATAAAGTTTTGTCTTCACGTTCTAACCTCGCCTTTGTCCTGTGTCTGCTTTTGGGCCCATTTACCTGGTTCTGGCTAACCCCACCATAACAATCTTCTACTTATCACCCTTGCAGATTCTGACTAGATGGGAAAATGCTAGAATTATCAGAATCACTATCAAGAGACAGCTGTCATATAGTTATTATCCAACTTACCTCACTTCTTAGCACTTTGAATTCATGACATCGGTCATGAAAAATAAGCGTGAATAGCTTGTTTGTAAATATAAAAATGTGATCTTAAAGTATAAAGTGCAAAGTATAGCAGCATTGCAAATAACATATAGAAGTCCAGCTCTATACTTTACCTAGCAAATAGAGAAACATCAGAACACAAGATCATTTCAAGTATTTCGTTGTTGAGCACATTCTTATTACAGTTGAAAATATTTAATTGGCCTACACTAATTGTTTGTCACTCAACTTTAGCCGCTATTCACTTGTTTTGAGTTTGGGCTCTAAGTCCACTGTTTACCCCAGCTTTCAATGACTGTCCATGTATTTTGTCCCATATTTGTCCCATTTCAAATGGAGAAGGCTGTAAAATTTTGTGAAAGGAGTCCAGTACGAGCAGAAGAGTCAGTAAAACTCACTTCTGTCCAATGACAGGAACACTGAGGTGAGTTGTTGAGGATATGATGAATTTAAGCTAACATTAGTTGGTGTAATGATAACTTATAACCAGCTGATGTTATTGATTAGTCAGATATCGAGATGGGAGGGTCACATGTTTAGTCTGCTAACAATACATAACTGGAACACTATGTAGAAATTTTAAAAAAGCAAGTTATATTATATGTTATATTATATGGAGATGAGGCTTGAGGTGAGGAGGGAGATGACATTGAATAACTCATTAAAACTGATTGTACCGTACACCTGCACAGCAGGAAATGGAAGACTTACCTATGGCACCAGTAGGGTGGGGAATGGTTTTTACCGTACAACCATGCGCATACTGAACAGTCCCCCTTCAGCCCCCCTCCCCCTTTCCTTTACTCTACACATGGATTTATAAATGGTCTTATTTGTTGCTTTTACAGTTGTCTTTTATGATTGAACTGTACATGAGTGTTTTTAATGGTATTTATGACTGTACTATAAAACCCATAAAATCACAATCTGCTACGATAACAGCTTAGTAAATTTTGTTGTTTGTGTTTTCTCTGAAATAACCAGTGTTGGGACTAACGCGTTATTAAGTAACGCGTTACAGTAACTACGTTATTATTGTGGTAACGAGCACGGTAACTAGTTATTATGCCAAATCCAGGAACGCGTTACTCGTTACTGGGATTTAGATAGGCTCGTTACTCGTTACTCGCGGTGGTGGCTATCGTGGAGCTTCCACAGATTCAATAACATTAGCAAGTGGTGGAGGCCAGCAGGTGGATGAAGGAAAAGGGAGGCAAGAGGAGAGACCAAGCGGCCGCCGGTCCGCGTGTCAGGTGAACTGAACTTCAGGTAAGAAGTTATGACCTGCAGTCTATCTGGGTCAGATATAAACCAAGTTTAGGTGGAGTTTATTTTCGGTATGCTGACATTTTCGTACTGCGTACTAGCTAGCATGACGGAGTTTCTATACAGCTGGGTGGGTGCTATGTTACTGATGTTGAACTTTATTTTGTTCATACGGTTAATTATTAGAGTTGCCAACCGTCCCTTAAAAAACAGAATCGCCCTCGTATTCAGAGAAAATATTTCGCGTTTCGTACTGAGGTGAAAAGGAACACAGTTTGTCCCGGACTTCAGCTACAATGAAAAAGACACAAAGCTGAAGCTGCACAGCTGCCTCTTCTTCTCTCGTTCTCTCCTCTCCCGTTTCTACTTCAATCACGAAACTGATCAATGATCAGCTGATCGCTTTTCTCTCTTGTTTATTTATCGCCCACTTTGCGCCAGAAAGAGGAAACCAGCGGATGTCGCGTTAAACAACAGCAGCACGTTTAAGCTTGATCAGCTGTTGTTAGAATTTATTTAATATTAATTTCTAGTATCAGCTGATGTTTGCTGGAGCCACAGCTGTAAAGCTGCTGGTCATGATATCGGTTTGGTTATCTGGTGAGAGGGAAACATGCAGATGAAACCAGGAGATGTCCTTACTGAATCATCAGAGCTGAACAGGTGATGGAGAAACAGGTTTACCTTTTAGGTGACATGAATGAGTTGAAGGAAGTTATGAACTGTTTCTGAGAGACAAATAACACCAGGATCCTTTTCACGTAGCTGACAGCTGGTAACTGTGCAGGGGCGGATCTAGCAAAGTGTTGCCAGGGGCCAGGTAGGGCATTAACAGGAAAGGGGACACAAAGATATACTTTTCTTTCTTATTCTCATTTAAAATGTCTCGCTTTTAAAAAATAATTATCTGAGTCTTACAACAAACAATTGATAGATTGATACATATATACCATCAGAACAGTGTACATCACTGTCACAACAGTGTTTATTTTCATTCAAAGGCTTTATGATTTTTCCTATAATGGTGGGCGGTCTCTAGTCAAAATGCCCGGGACGATTTTTTGTCCCAGTCCAGCTCTGTATGCAGCTCATCTGCAGTCTGGTGTTACCTACATCTTCCTATTCAGAAGGCAGAATTTCCAAGTTCTGAGTACAATCAAAAGCACCACGACTGCAGTTTTGTGTTGGATGTAAAAAGCAGGCTAGAATCATGGCGGCGGTCAACGACGGTCCAGGCGTGATTTCTCTCGTGGAAATGTGCACATTATTTTTCCTTTCTATTGGTAGGTGGCACAGTGCACTTGTGGCAAGTAAGCAAGCTAGAAGACTGGCAGTCTGGCTGGGTATCCAGTTACGGAAGCAACACATTAACAAGAGAAGTCTGAGTAAAACCAAAGTTACTTTCCCTAGTAACTAGTTACTTTGAAAGTAATGAGTAACTTCAAGTAACTGAGTTACTTTTTTAGAGAAGTAACTAGTAATGTAACTAAGTTACTAATTTAAAGTAACTTACCCAACACTGGAAATAACAATAAAGAATTTATCTCTTGGCTTTACAGGGTCATCTATCAATGATTCCAGTATAAGAAACAATGCTTATGTAGATCTTGTGCATGAAAATGTGAAAGAATGAAGGAAAAAATAAACAACCTTGTCATTCATTTAAAGTGCATTTTTACACTGGTCTAACTGAAAATGATGGTTTCTGTTCTAAACATGCTTTTTTTGTTTGTTTGTTTTAAAGCAAATTACACTCCCCATAGGAAAGATGAAAAGAAACAATTCTGCTATTGCATGCCTGACATTCACTTGTCACATGACACGTGACCAGTTTGCCCTCTGCCTTTTTCACAAAAACTCAAAACACATCATTGACAGCAAACTCTTTTCTGTTTTGCAGTCTGTCAATAGAAAATAGATGCAGGTAATGTAAAGAGCGCTTATGACTACATTAGCAGATTTCACTATCACCCATGTGGTGAAGACCGTAGAACCAAATTCTTTCACTAAAGGCAACAAATTGGGCAAATGATACTGTCACGGTTTGGACCACGGACCAGAAGCAGCAGCTCAGGTGCAGGTGAATATTTATTGACGGGAGTGCAAATCAACAGAAATGGCAGGTGACCTGAACAGGAAAACCTAAACCGGGTAAAACTAACAAAACAAACCAGAAACGAAGATGCAGGGAGGTCCGGGGAAATACACATGGAGAGACAGAAAAACAGAAAACCAACCCGACCAGGGCGGGCGGCGGGGGCCCAGGAAGGAGGGCTCGAAGCAAACAAAAACAAAAAAACAGAAGCACTAGAAAGTAAAAAAAAACAAAAACAAAACACGAGTCCAAAACCAAAAGAAAAGAAGCACAGGAAAACAGAACACCTCAGGGGGCCGGCCGTGAGGACGGCAACGTGACACAGTTCAGGGGGCCGGCCAGGGGGCCGACAGCACCGGAGCCCAGACAGTTCAGGGGGCCGGCCGTGCGGAAGGCAGCGGCGGCCACGTGGAAGCAGTTCAGGGGGCCGACCGTGAGGACGGCAATGGCGTCGTCGTTGGCGAACGAGGTGATGGAGCTGGTCCGGAGGCCGACCTTGCGGAAGGCAACTGTGGCGACTCAGGCGAAGGGAGTCTGGGGGCCGCCCACGACGGTGATGGCGCCTGGCCAGTGGCCTGGAAAGTGGCCGGTTAGCTGAAGGCGAAGACTCGGAGGCTGGACCAGACGGGGCTGAAGACTCGGAGGCTGGACCAGACGGGGCTGAAGACTCGGAGGCTGGACCAGACGGGGCGGCAGCAGGCGAGGGTGAAGACCCGGAGGCTGCTGCAGGCGAGGGTGAAGACCCGGAGGCTGCTGCAGGCGATGGTGAAGACTCAGAGGCTGCTGCAGGCGTGGCTGATGAGGCTGCAGGTGACGGCGTGGAAGCCAGAGACGGAGGCACTACAGCTGGCGTGGACGAAGAGGCTGCAGCTGGCGTGGACGAAGAGGCTGCAGCTGGCGTGGAAGCCGGAGATGGAGGCGCTGCAGGCGGCGGCGTGGAAGCCGGAGACGGAGGCGCTGCAGGCGGCGGCGTGGAAGCCGGAGACGGAGGCGCTGCAGGCGGCGGCGTGGAAGCCGGAGACGGAGGCGCTGCACGCTGGACGGATCCCTCGGACCCTCCAGCGACGACAGCAGACGAAGGCTGGACGGATCCCTCGGACCCTCCAGCGGAGACACGAGACGAAGGCCGGAGCGGTCCCTCGGACCCTCCAGCGGAGACACGAGACGAAGGCTGGAGCGGTCCCTCGGACCCTCCAGCGGAGACACGAGACGAAGGCCGGAGCGGTCCCACGGACCCTCCAGCAGAAACACGAGACGAAGGCCAGAGCGGTCCCACGGACCCTCCAGCAGAAACACGAGACGAAGGCCGGAGCGGTCCCTCGGACCCTCCAGCAGAAGCCATGACCAAGCCAGCAGTCATGGAGGCCACTAGCTGACACAGTGGCGACTGACAATGCACTGAGCACTGGCTCTGCCCAGGCAACGCTGACATGAAGTGGTTCCCAGGGGGCTGCTCAATCCTCAGGGGTCCAGAATCGGCTGGGGACCGAGACCCAGCCTCTGGGGAAGCCCTGGAGTGGCTAACTGTGCCAACGGCGGCTAAACCCTGAAAAGTACACTGCGTAGACATAAAGCCTTCTCCCTGCATGGAGTGAACGGGTGAATCTGGTAATACTGGAACCTGAACTGCAAGTAACGGTGACACTGGAGGCACAGGGGCCTGACCTACAGGCGGCACTGGAGACTGAACTGAAAGTGACACTGGAGGCACTGGAGACTGAACTGAAAGTGACACTGGAGGCACTGGGGACTGAACTGAAAGTGACACTGGAGGCACTGGGGCCTGGACTACAGGCGGCACTGGGGCCTGGACTACAGGCGGCACTGGGGCCTGGACTACAGGCGGCACTGGAGACTGCACTGAGGGTGAAGCTGGGAACGTGGAAGTCCCAAAAATAAAGCAAAGGATTGCAGCGGAGTAAGCCCAGTGTCTTCCACCACATAATCCTTCTTTCGCCGCTGCTTGCTCCTCCTGCAGGGCCTGACTTCTGAAAGCAGCGGTGGAGTGACACCAGAAAACTGAGCTGAGAGCGGCTGCTGAGCAGGCAATGAGCTGTTCTCATAATCATCTGCCGCACAGAAGACAGCCCCAGAATCAACAGTCACACAGTCCGAAAAAGAGTCCTCACTCACCACAGCCGGCGAATTAAAAGTCCGGATGCCAACAATCATATGACCCCCTATGAGCAAGCACTTTGGCGACAGTGGGAAGGAAAAACTCCCTTTTAACAGGAAGAAATCTCCGGCAGAACCAGGCTCAGGGAGGGGCGGGGCCATCTGCTGTGATTGGTTGGGGTGAAGAAGGAAAACAGGATGAAAGACATGCTGTGGAAGAGAGACAGAAATTAATAACAGATATGATTCGATGCAGAGAGGTCTATTAACACATAGTGAGTGGCTGGAAAGGAAAAATTCAATGCATCATGGGAATCCCGGCAGCCCTACGTCTATTGCAGCATAACTAAGGGAGGATTCAGGGTCACCTGGTCCAGCCCTAACTATATGCTTTAGCAAAAAGGAAAGTTTGAAGCCTAATCTTGAAAGTAGAGATAGTGTCTGTCTCCTGAATCCAAACTGGAAGCTGGTTCCACAGAAGAGGGGCCTGAAAACTGAAGGCTCTGCCTCCCATTCTACTTTTAAATACTCTAGGAACAACAAGTAGGCCTGCAGTGTGAGAGCGAAGTGCTCTAATAGGGTGATATGGTACTACAAGGTCATTAAGATAAGATGGGGCCTGATTATTTAAGACCTTGTATGTGAGGAGCAGGATTTTGAATTCAATTCTGGATTTAACAGGAAGCCAACGAAGGGAAGCCAAAACAGGAGAAATATGCTCTCTCTTTCTAGTCCCTGTCAGGACTCTTGCTGCAGCATTTTGGATTAACTGAAGACTTTTCAGCGAGTTTTTAGGACATCCTGATAATAAAGAATTACAGTAGTCCAGCCTGGAAGTAATAAATGCATGAACTAGTTTTTCAGCGTCACTCTGAGACAGGATATTTCTAATTTTAGAGATGTTGCACAAATGGAAGAAAGCAGTCTTACATATTTGTTTAATATGTGCATTGAAGGACATGTCCTGGTCAAAAATGACTCCAAGGTTCCTCACAACATTACTGGAGGCCAAGGTAATGCCATCCAGAGTAAGAATCTGCTTAGATACCATATTTCTAAGATTTTCAGGGCCGAGTACAATAACCTCAGTTTGATCTGAATTAAGAAGCAGAAAGTTAGCGGCCATCCAGGTCTTTATGTCTTTAAGACATTCCTGCAGTTTAACTCATTGGTGTGTGTTACCTGGCTTCATGGATAGATAGAGCTGTGTGTCATCTGCATAGCAGTGAAAATTTATGCTATGTCTTCTAATGATGCTGCCTAAGGGAAGCATGTATAATGTAAACAGAATTGGTCCTAGCACTGAACCCTGTGGAACTCCATAATTGACCTTAGTGGGTGAAGAGGACTCTCCATTTACATGTACAAATTGGAGTCTATTAGATAGATATGATACAAACCACTGCAGTGCAGTACCTGTAATACCTACAGCATGTTCTAATCGCTCTAATAGGATATTATGGTCAACAGTATCGAACGCAGCACTGAGGTCTAGCAGGACAAGCACAGAGATGAGTCCACTGTCAGAGGCCATAAGAAGATCATTTGTAACCTTCACTAAAGCTGTTTCTGTGCTGTGATGAGCTCTGAAACCTGACTGAAACTCTTCAAATAAGCCATTCCTCTGCAGATGATCTGTTAGCTGTTTGACAACTACTCTTTCAAGGATATGTAATGGGTTGAATCTGTTCAGTTTCCTGCTTTCGGAAAAGGAATCCTTTGCCTGCCATAACATCATCTCCAGCTCCATCTCCTGACTCCAGCAAGAAAGAACTCTATGAATCCTTATGATATCTGGAATCAGAGATGAGCATATTGAGTTGTGCTCACTATCCTGTATGGTGAAGACAGCAATGCACTGAAAAACATGGGAACGGATTTCCAAGGAATCAACATTGACATTGAATGTGTTGTTAAATGGGCATATGTAGAAATTGAGGAGCAGTATGAGGAGGCAGACATTGCAGTAGAGGCTGTACTGCTACATAAAAAAATGATGAAGTCTCAGGATGAGAACGTGGTAAATGAAGCAAAAGCTTTGTCGCTCGATTGTCCAGCTTCGATGCGAGGTTGTCCCTGGTGGAGATTTTACACCGGGAATTTAAATCCCTGAGGGAATCCTTGGAATTCAGCCAGCAGCAGGTGGAAATACTTGCTGCCCACTCCCCCATTCATGAAATGGCTGTGGCATGCAGGAGAAAGGACCCAATGCAGAACTCAAAACACGGCGATTCACTGAAGGAGGCTGCTTTATTGCAGTGGCAAAACTTACACAAAAAACCAAACCAAAACCTAGAAACTGGGAACTAAAAACAAAACACTGGGAAACTAAGGATGGCGATCTCTGGAAACACAACAGGAGAAACACAAACAGCATGAGGGGACCACGTGACACTGACTCAGAGAAACACAGGGCTAAAATACACGGAGGGATAACGAGGGGATGGGACACAGGAAGAGAGCACAGCTGGGAGTAATCAAACACAACAAGACGAGGGGAAGCCAAACTAGACACACTGACATCAGACACAGACTTACAAAGTAAAACAGGAAACATAACACAGAGACGCGGACTTGACATAGGGATACAGTGGACAGGGGAGACAGAGCAACCATGGAACACAGAGACAAAAGCCAGAATACTAACAGGGCTCTAGAGTGCGACCAATTTGGTCGCAAATGCGAGGTAAGGCATGATGTTCACAGTTCTGATGAAGTCTCATGTGTATCAATACTAGAGATGGACCGATCCGATATTACGTATCGGTATCGGTCCGATACTGACCTGAATTACTGGATCGGATATCGGAGAGAAATAAAAAATGTAATCCGATCCATTAAATATCAAAAAAGCATCTCACGAAACTTGCAACACGGTGTAACTCGGCTCATAATCGTAGCACGTAGGAGAAGTGTGCTCACGTGATAGAGCGGCTGTGTGTATTTGTAGCCTCACTACCAAACCAGCATTTCATCTCCGAGGAAGTTATCCCAGAGAGAAGTAAAGCAAGTGTGTAAGTTCATCTCTGGGTGTTTGTAAAGCATTCCCATGTTAAGCTTAACAACCGATATATGGAGCGACTGCCTCTCTCTCTCCCTCTCCTGCCGCTACTTCAATCGTGAAACTGATCAATGATCAGCTGATCGGCTTTTCTGTCGCGAGTCCGTCTCTCTTCTTTGTTTTTGGCCCACTTTGCACCAGAAAGAGGAAACCAGCGACTGAACAACAGCAGCACGTTTAACCTTGATAAGCTGTTGTTAGAATGTATTTAATATTACTTTCTGCACCAGGATCCTTTTCTACGTAGCTGACGGCTGGTAACTGTGCAGGGGCGGATCTAGCAAAGTGTAGCCAGGGGGCCGATAGGGCATGAACAGGAAAAGGGGCACAAAGACATACTTTTCTTTCTTATTCTCATTTAAAATGTCGAGCTTTTAATAAATAATTATCTGAATCTTACACCCAAAGTTTTAATCTGATGTAAAATGTATAGAAGTCCATTACTGTATATAGTAACTGTTAAGTCTAATATACCCTAGTAAGCTATAGTACTTTTTCCTTTGGGAAGGTACCATCTGTGCAGTCTGCAATTCTGTTGAAGAAAGATGTTGAATCTATTTAATTATTCTTGAAAAATAATTTATTTCTGTGCATTTTTTTTTCACCCTGCATCAAATTAAAGTTGATTACGTCGATTAAGCATCATGAGGTGGAGGGTGGGGGGTGGTTCCCTATTTTTTTTTGCTGGGAGTTTGCAACCCTATTAGTTAGGTTGCTTAATATTTGATTGATTGATTGATCATACTTTATTTTCTTCCCGAGGGATAGGGTTAGGTTACTTCTGCTAAGTACTCTTTAAAATACCAGAATAGGGAGGATGGAGCAGGTTTAAGTTTATTAGATTGATCAGTGTTGCTGAACTATGAAATACTTTGGGTGCAGTGTATTTTTTACATACAGGTATAACAGAATAGCTTTAGTGTTGTTGTTTATTTAAACTTGAGTATGAACTTATACAAAATGCAGCAAGATATTAAAAAAACAGTTTTATTGATTAAAAAACACACTATATCGGATTCATATCGGTATCGGCAGATATCCAAATTTATGATATCGGTATCGGTCATAAAAAAGTGGTATCGTGCCATCTCTAATCAATACTGATAAATGATCAGAATTATAATATTTCTGACTGTCTGAGGCTAAATTGAATCGAATCAGGACTTTGAGAACCGGAATCGAATGGATTATAGAAATCAGTGATGATACGCAGCCCTAGTGAGCAGTGTGAGGAGTAGGAGGATATTTTGCTGCTATTATTTGCTGCTATTTTTTATAATCATCATTACCATTCTATCAATAACACTATGGATATTGCATTCAGATGTTCAAACATATTGGTATCATATTAGTCCTTATTACAGGTCCAGTAAGAACCACTTTAAACTGTTGAGTTGAATCTATAATCTTAAAATGTTTATAGGCAGATTACATTGCATTATTTGAAAGGCTCACCTCTGAATATAATCTGGGCCTAAAAGTCTTCACAGGAAACTGCAGGTTTGCAGAGTGTGCAGGGCAGGAAGTGAAACCGAAAGCAGAGTCTGAGTGCAAGTATTTTGAGTAGGTTATGAATCTTTAGTATCTTTTATGTATCTATATCTTTGGATTAAGCTTTTAGTAGAGGTTCTTGATTAAAACATTTACTCAACATATTACATATATAGTTCCAATTAGGTTATTACATGTAAGGATGAGCCTGAAACACACACATAGTTTCAGTTGTGTACGTGCTGGCCTTCTGTCTAGTGGAAAGGTTACAAGGTCTAGCTGGGGAGCTGAGAGGTGAAACAAAGGGCAGCAGAAGCTGACACACACATACACCCACATACACACACACATATTAGATAGACTCATTTATATAGGTAAGAGTTTAATCATGTTTTGCTTGCGACTGCAAAATTGTGTCTGCATGAGTGACAGTTTGTGCAGAACGTGTGCCTGATGTTCCAGACAGATAAGCCCGGGCAGGATGGTGACCGGATGCACCTGCCGACAATGTTCTTTTTAAACTGTGTTAAAAGTTATTGTGGTTTTGAGTTGACGTATGCATGTATTGTGTTTATCTGACGCAAGAGGGGGCGTTCTAATACCCCGATGCATAAAAACTGTGTTCTGACGTTTTGGAGATGAGATCTGGATGCTGTCTGGGTACAGGTCTCCACACGCTGCGTGTGCTTCATTAAAAATCATTCGTAGACTCCAACTGACTGGGTCAGTGTGTTATTCCGATCTCCACCACCTCTCTCGTCCTCAAAAATGGACCTTAACAGCAGCCTAGGCCCGACAGCAGTGGATGTAGCTGTGGGTAATAAGAAAAGATGAAAAGAACTATTGATAACTTTTTTGTTAAGTTAAGGCCTGATCCGTCTGAAATTCATAGCCAGCTCTGACACGGTGCCATCAATCTTTGAATGCTGAAAAAGCAGCAGTGTATCCAGAAAACACATTATATGCTGCAATAAATGCACTGCCCAAGTGTCCCCTCTCCCCACTGCCTTTCAGCAGCAGGCAGCAGCAAACAGGTCGTCAGAGGAGCCAAGATGATGATTAAGTTTAACATTATCTACAATATTGCCAAAGAGTGCCAAAGCACTTTAAGCACAAGATTGTTAGTTAATAATTTAGAAATGAATATTGTCTGTATGGACTGCAACTTCCCCCCCAAAAAAGTGCACATGCAAAACTGCGGTGTTAAGTGATGCGGTAGAAAAATTTGAGTACGCCTAACTTTTGTGCCGGTGCACCTAACTTTTTAAAGTTAGGCGCACTGGTGCAACCGTGGCAAAACGTTAGTCTAGAGCCCTGACTAAGAACGCTAACATTGAAACCAAAAGACTAGAAATGATAAATACTGACAAAATCAAAGTTCAATAATAATGCAAAACTCAAAACACTGGGTCACTGACCCAGGACCGTGACAGTTTGCAATTTTTATTGAACCACTAGCAGCAGTAATTACACAGGCTATAGTTATTAAGGGCATAAGTTGCAAAAATGTAGAACATAAAATCAGTTTTTATGCAGATGATGTATTGCTTTTTCTTCAAAACTCACAAACCAATCTCTCTGGGGTAATTGCATTAATAAACTCTTTTTCAAGAGTTTCAGATTATTCAATAAACTGGTTCTTCTGATTAATTGCTCCTTCCATAATTCTTCTTCTACACCACTGCAATCTGGAAATATTAAATATTTGGGTATTAATGTCTCTCCTAAGCTTGCAGATTTAACTATATTAAACCACGTCCCACTTTTAAAGAAAGTAGAAGACGATCTGGCTAGATGGAAATCTCTACCCATATCACTCACGGGAAGGGTCCCCTCAATAAAAATGATGGTCTTGCCAAGATTGAATTATTTATTTTCAACGATACAGAGTAAACCATCACCAGCCTGGTTTACATCTCTGATTTGTATATTTCCAAATTCCTTTGGAAAGATAAACCACCGCGTATCAGCTTAAAAACGCTACAAAGGACCAAGGACAAAGGACATCTGCCTACCCTTCAACACTACTTCTTAGCCAACAGGCTTCAGTTCATCTCAGGATGGTTTAAACACACCCACTTAGATGAGCCCTGGCTAGATGTAGAACAGGCACTATGCAATAATCTAGAGATTTCAGACCTACCATTTATCAGCTCAAACATCAAATGACATGAATGCTTTAAAACCATCAACATCAGCTCTTCTCTGACAGCATGGTGGGAGTTTCTAAAATTGACGGAGTCTTCATTAATCCCATGCAAACGTACACCTATCTGGAATAACCCTGACATATTACAAAACAATGATAAGATTAACTTCACAGATTGGAGTTGTAGAGGAATTAAATACTTGGAACATATATTAGAAGGAACATACTTTATTCCGTTTGACGGACTAGTTATACTATATGGGATCAACAAGAAAAGAATTTTTGAATATTAAAAAATTAAATCCATAATAAAAAAGAAATTCAAACCCAGTCAAGCTGAGTTACAAACACCACCAAGTGTGGTACAATTTCTTAATCTTAGAACCCCCAAATTACTGTCTAAAATATACAGGACAGTCTCTAAAAGAGATCAATCAATATCACTTCCCATTACAAAATGGGAAGCGGATTTATCAGTCAGCTTAGACCAAAACTTCTGGTCTCAGGTATGCTTTAATACCTTTATTGATTAGAAATCCCAGTATACAATTAATACAATACAAAATAATGCATACAGTGCACTATACGGGTCATCGGATGTTCCAGATGGGCTTTACGTCTTCCAACAATTGATCATACTGTCAAGGCAATACACCGGACACCTACATCCACGCTCTTTGGTTCTGTCCACCTGTTTAGAGGTTTTGGTGCTGGATATTTGAAGACTTATCAAAGTGTCTGAAATGTAAAATTCCAACCTCCCTTCTAGTGTGCTTGTTAGGCAGCTTGGATGATGTCACTACAGAAACGAACCACCCTATGCACTGCCAAGAAGACTGTCCTTATAAATTGGAAAAATAAATAATCTTAATTCTAACCAATATAGAGACCATCTAGATAGATATATAGATCATATTAGTCTTGATAAAGCCTCTGCCACCACATTAGATCAATCTTTCTGGGCTCCTTTGATTGGCTCCATCACCTAGTGGGAGTGGGGGTCGTGGTTTTGTCCCGCCTTTGTTACTGTTGTGGGGGTCCCGTTAACAGCTCCACCAAGCAATCTTCGTGCTGTGAGCGGTGTACGCTTGATCCTGTTGGCGAAAGATCAGTGCACATTGAGTTAAAACTATCTAAGTCACCAGAGAATTTCTCCGGGATGGGAAGATGGTGCTCCTGTGATGTGGGGGGTGGGGATGGAGGAAGCGGGCAAGCTGTCGCGACATGGAGCGGCGGCAGTGACGGTGGAGGAGGAATGGGTGGGTGAGCCAGCAGCATACCTTTTATTTCCATTATGCTCTGGAGAAGAGCGCTCTGCTTCTTCATGCTGATCCAAATGATTCCCTTGCAACAATGAAGCCTTCTGCACTGGATCCGAGTCCGCTGGGTCCATGCTTGGCTGGATCATTCTGTCAGGTATGCGGATACAGGACCCAAACGCAGGACTCTTTGAATGAAGACAGTGCATTTATTTTTCCTTATGCGCCTGAGTTTATTCAGTATTTGCCAGGAGGCAAAAGCATGGCTGCAGGGCAGGCCACCTAGCACGGCTAAAGAAACAACCATTTAAGCCACCGCTTCAAGTATTTTCCTCTCCAACCTTAGGTCCATAACCAACAAAATCGACGAACTGAGATTATAGACTGCAGTCAACAAGTGTGTACGGGACAGAAGCATTATACTAATCAGAGAGACTCGGCTACAGCCATCAATTCCGGACTCAGCTATTGAGTTAGCATGCTGCACCATCCACCGTCACGACAGGAACAGCCACCCCGGTGAGAAGAAAGGAGGGGGTTTATGCATCTACATCAATGACAGCTGGTGCAAAAAGGCAAAGACTGTAGACAGCCACTTTTCCCCGGATTTGGAATATTTGACTGTGAAATGCAGACCCATCTACATACATTGTGAGTTTACTGCCGTCATGGTAAAAGCCGTGTATGTACCACCCGATGCTAATGCTAACTCAGCCATGGATGAGCTGCACAAGGTAGAACTCCTATCTCAATGTGGTGCACATCATAGCTGGGGACTTCAACCATCCTGACTTAAGGACAGTATTCCCCAAATTTGAACAGCATAATAAATGTGCAACAAGGGGGAAAACACAATGGATAAAACCTATAGCAACATTCAAAAATGCTACACTTACCACTACCACACCTAAGTTTGTCAGACCACATGTCCATGCTGCTGATCCCTGCATACACTCCCGTCAGGAGCAGAGCCCCCCCAGCCACAAAGACTGTGAAAACCTGTCCAGAAGGTGCATCACATCAGCTGCAGGACTGTTTTGAAAACACAGACTGGACTGTGTTTGAACACCTGGACCTCGAGGAGCACACAACATCAGTGCTCTCATATATAAACTTCTGTGTCAACAGTGTCACTGTGGACAAATGTCTCCGGGTGTATTCCAACCAGAAACCCTGGATGACTAAAGAGGTCCAGGTCCTGCTGAGGCAACGTGACTCTGCCTTCAGATCCGGTGACAGCATGCAGTACAGTGCAGCCAGATCTGATATCTAAAAAAGTATCAGAGAGGCCAAGGCAGCGCACAAGAGGAACTTAAGCAACAACAACTCACGACAGGGAGTCCAGCACCTAACCAGCTACAAGGCAATGCCACGATGAATGAGGGCAACGCGGCGCTTGTGGAGAAGCTGAACCACTTCTTTGCACACTTTGAGGTGAAGGGACCAGAGGCAGCAGCAGCTCAAACATCAGACAGCAGCAGCCCAAGCCTCATGGTGCAGGAATATGAGGTGAGGCGCACACTGAGGGCAGCGAACCCCAGGAAGCCGGTCCAGATGGGGTGACCGGGGGGTCTTCACTAAGATCTTCACGCTTCACTTTCCCAGTCCTGCATCCTGCCGTGCCTAAAGTCGGCCACAATCGTCGTCCCACTGCTACACACAGACCAACATTAGCAGCCTCAAAGGCTACCCACCAGTTGCTCTAACACCTGTCATAATGAAGTGCTTCGAGTAACTGGTCTGACGTCACATCATGTCCTGCCTGCCACCCACACTCGACCTGCTCCAGTTCACATACAGAGCTAACAGATCAACTGAAGACGCCATTGTTACAACGCTCCGCACCACCATCTCTCACCTGGAACAACAGGGCAGTTACGCCAGGCTGCTCTTTGTTGACTTTAGCTCTGTTTTTAATACGATACTCCCGGAGAGACTGATAGTTAAACTGCTGGATATCGGACTTCCTCCTGCCACCTGCTGCTGGATCAGAGACTTCCTGTCAGACCGTGTACAGAGAGTTAGAGTGGGGCCTCATCTTTCCCCAGCCCTCAGCCTCAACACCGGCTCTCCACAAGGCTGTGTACTGAGTCCCCCACTGTACACACATGACTGTGTCAGTACCCACCCAGATGATACCACCGTGGTGGGGGGGCCTGATTGGCTACCTCCCTGAACACTACACTCTGAAGTGCAGCGCAACAACAACAATAATAATAATCACAATGTGCAATAAACATACACTCATTCTTTTATTTATTAAGTCACTCCTTTCCTCATACCATTGGTGCGCTTTAAAAAAAACAATCCACTTTAAGTTACTCTGTTGTGTCGTGTTTAGTTGTGTGTAGTGCCAATGTGGGACATACACACACACAGTCATACTCGGTGTGACTGTGCAGTGACAATAAAGAGTAATCTTATCTTGTCTTATCTTATCTTATCTTATTTCTAGTTTTGGTGGTCTTACTTAGTATTTGGTCCTGTTCATGTCTCATCTGTGTCTTGTTTGGCTGGGTCTTGTCCCTGTGTGTTTATTCCCCAGCATTTCCTGCATTATATGTGCATTCCCATTGAAGTCTGTATTGTCTTCTATGTTTGTCTAGTTGCCTGTTTTCCACAGTCATGTCTCTGTGTGTCTGTCAGCCTCTTCTCGTCCTTTTCTCTCTTGCTTCTGCTCTCTGGGTTTTGTCAGTCTGCATCTTAAAGTGTGTTCCCTGTACTTCCTGTTTTACTTTGATAGTCTGCTGTCGGTCTGCCTCATGTTCTGTTTTGCTTCTCCTCCGTCCCGTCTGTCTGATTAGTTGCCAGCTGTGTTTCCCAGGTGTTTCCTCTTTGCCCTGTTCTCCTCTTGTATTTAGTGTCTGCATCTTCCTCAATTCAGGATCATGTTTTTAGCACAACCAAATAATCAATTACAGCTGCTTTGACGATCCGATGTAGCTGGCTGAGGTCGCCGACCTTGCAGTTTCCAAACCACATGGGGATGCAGCTGGTCAGAACGCTCTCTATGGTGCCCCTGTAGAACACGGTGAGTGTGGGAGGAGGGAGGTTGGCCTGTTTCAGGCGTCTCAGGAAGTGGAGGCGCTGCTGGGCCTTTTTGGTGATAGAGGTGGTGTTGGTGGTCCAGGTGAGGTCGTCTGAAATATGAACTCCCAGGAACTTGATGCTGTTAACAGTCTCTACCGTGGAACCACGGATGCGGAGTGGTGTGTGGGTGGAGCGAGTCCTGGTTTTGTCCACATTCAGTGACAGGTTGTTCTCGCTGCGCCAGAACGCCAGCTGCTGAACCTCATTCCTGTACGCTGACTCGTTGTTGTTGCTGATGAGTCCAGCCACGATTGTGTCATCAGCGAAGTTGATGATGTGGTTAGAGCTGTGTAAGGCGGTGCAGTCATGTGTCAGGAGAGTGAACAACAGTGGACTGAGAACACAGCCCTGAGGAGCTCCCGTGCTCAGCCTGATGATGCTGGAGATGTTGTCGCCGATTCGGACGGACTGAGGCCTCTCTGACAGGAAGTCTAGTGTCCAGTTGCAAAGAGAGTTGCTCAGTCCCAACTGGCTGAGTTTGTCAAACAGTTTTTGTGGGATAATGGTGTTGAATACTGAGCTAAAGTCTATGAACAGCATTCTGACATAGGTGTCTTTCTTGTCCATGTAGGAAAGGGAGAGCCAGTGAGCAGGGGAGGTTGCTCTTCACAGACCTACATTTATTTATGAGTACCGAACTATATATCCTGGTCAAAAACAACTCCAAGATTCCTCAGTGTTTCTGGTTGCCAAGGTAAGTATTAAGAGTATTAAGTATTAAGATTTATTACTAGCTGTATAAGATTTATAACTAGCTATAAACTGTTAAGACACTATTGTACTTTATATTGTCTGGGTTACTGACCTTACGTAGGAAGGCTGATTGGTATCATTTTATCTATAAATCATTTTGTTGTTTATTCTCCTCTTATTTATCAGAGTACATGTTATGCAAACAGTTTAGTCATAGTCTGTGGGCTCAGGACTTCATCATTCACCATTCCATCAGTTTGTACAGAGCTCGGAAATGAGGCAGTTTCCTTTGATGCCCCGTCTTTATAGAACACATTACAAAAGGACTTTATGGACCTTGCTTTGTGCACTGGTGCACAGTAATGATGGAACAGGAAGGAGTCATTCCCACACTGTTCCCACAAAGTTGGACGCATGAAATTTTGGAGAATTTCATGCGTCCAACTTTGTGTCTTGGCATACTGCATTAAGAGATTTTTTTCACTGGAACTAAGAGCCCAACTGTTGAAAACCAACCCCTCACTATAATCCTGACTTCACCAAACGTTACACTTGGTGCTCGGGCTGGGTATTGTCACTGATTTCTAGAATCGATTTAATTCCGATTAACAAGCTCCCAATTCGATTCGATCCACGATTCGATTCGATCGATTCCATTTGAATCGGGGAAATTTTTCCTCAGATAGTCAGAAATATTATAATTCTGATCATTTATCATTACATATCCATATTTTTATATCTATAAAAAGAAAGCTGACACTTATGAGACTTTATCAGAGGTGTGAGCATCACAGCAGATGCCTTTGTGTCAAAGTAACTGAGCATAAAACACAGAAAAACACGAAGGAGATTTTCCTGGCCTGACTCTTTATAGCAGATAACCTTAAAAATATTCTGCAGTAGATCAAAAACAGAAGAAAACCATGAATCAACGTATGAACTTTACCTGATGCTGCTGAAGTGAAGCACAGCAAAGTTACAGAGGTTTGATTACAGACACAGCTGAGAGTTTTGCAATTTGGCATCATTTTAAAAAGTTTAAATCTCGTCAGTACTGAACAGCAGAAATGAGACTTTCTTATTGGAAGTCAGTTAAATTTAAAAGAAAAAAAAACAGCGGCTGACAGCGCTGTAAACAGCGGTAGACCGGTGCGTAATAAGCAAGCGAATAATGCAGAAAACAGATTTTTAGATGGGAAACTGTTCTTAAAGTACACTGAGACAGAGAGAGAGCTGTGCATGAAGTGTCATTTTACCGTGGTGGAAGCAAAACAGCAAAAGTCAGAGGGAATTCATGACGATGTTTATGTGAAGCGAAATGTGAAGCTTAGTTTGGATCTTCTCAAATTTGGTTGGAGAGAGACAAAACTGCAGCTTCAGGATCTAGCGCACAAACAGACCTAAACACAAAGCGAGGACCCGCCGATGCATCAGAATCATTGACTGTAAAAAAGATGGACGACGCGACTCCGCCTCCTCCCATTGTGCAAAAAATGAAGCCAAAATACCCCACTTGTGGAGGCTGCCATCTTGCAAATTTGGAGCCAGAAGCTGTGTCCCAAAACGTCGGCTGCATCCGCATTTGAAGGCCGATTACGTCACAGCCCGGCGACGAAGGCTGTCCCAATTCGTCGACTCCTTCAAATGCAGCCGACAAATGCGTCCTTCATTTTCCCGAATTTGAAGGATGGGTTGGGTGTGTCCTTCGTGGCCCACCATATCCCAGAATTCATAGCGCAGTCCAGCCAAATTTCAGCTGCCAACAATGGCGGCCGCTACTAAGTTTTAAAATTAGTCTTATTAATCTTTCTGGGTCACAAAATAAACTTTTAACATATTTTCAGGCGAGAAAGTGGCGGTGTAAATTTCAAATATCTGCTTGGTTTATCAAGACATCGCATATTTGCAAAAGTGCGCCAACGTTTTCGGAGACGTCTGTTACCCACCCGCTCGATAGCAAACCGGGGGATTCAATGGTCGCTCGAGCCGGCGAGAGCAGCAGACTCCCGGTTTCATTGTTTTCAGACCCCCGCTCTTTCGCTACTCCGGTTAAACATGATATATAAGTCACTCGGATAACTTAAAAATGTAATTATTTGCCTTATTTCGGTGTTTTATTTGTTCGTGAGTAAATCGGGTTGGCTGAGATCAAAGTTATTAGATTATTAGATTAAATAAAACTTTATTAATCCATCGGGTGGGTTCCTCTGGGATTTTCACACAGCTGAATAAACGTCAAAAAGAAAACTGATTAAACAGAAGTGTGAGACGGTCGAGAATTTACGCCAGTGTCCTGTTATATTTTGGATAGCAAGGAGCAGACGGCCGAGTTTATTAAACTCCACCGACACAAATGACGCAAATCTGAAGGCTAGACCGTCCCATTTCACAGCCTCGCACTTCCGGCCTTCTTGGTCTTCGAAGGACCCGGCCCACGTAGACCGCGAAGGCCGTGTCCTCCGAAGGATGCAGCCGACGTTTTGGGACACAGCCAGAGTCTGCGCAGTAGTGACTTGAGGTGGAGCGACTGTGTAACGCTTGCTCCCACACACCCGCTGGACGTGACCGCAAACACGCCCCCCTACACTTTTTACGTAGCCCGGCGGCTCGAGTTTACCGCGACTGACGACTCGTTTAATTAAGGTAAATACACCCATGTCACTGTTATAAAAAAAAGACACACAGCTTATCATCTTATAGTTCTAAAATCACTCTGTTGTTAATTTGTTCGCTAGATTAGCCGCTAGCATACGCGCTGTGTTGGAGCTAGTTAGCGATGCTACACACCTGTTACTCTAATAGTCTGTGTTATTGAAGGATTCAGCACTCCTTATGTTTTGTTATCCATTTTTAGACAGCGATGAGATCATCTGCACACGCTACAGAGGCCCAGAGTTACTGTTAATATCAAAAATATAATGCTGTCCTTTGAGATTTTAACATAAGACTGTGAGTGTAATGGATCTAAAACTGTTTAAATCTTCAGAGCCCTCTACATCCTGGTAACATGGAGACTTTAAAAACATCAGCAGAACGTCTCAGTAATGTAGTCTAATTTGTTCTTTTCATTTAATAATAGAGTCCATATTATATCAACAGCTACATTCACCCTGGAGAGAAACTAGTGAGGGAGACCATCAGGACCAAGCTGGGTTTCCTGGGTCCAGAGGTTTGGAGAAACTTCTTCCTTTTCTTCATCACAGCTGTCCTGTGCCAGAGGTTCTGTTGACCCACTGAGAGAGGCATCATTTAAGAAACACCAGGAAGACTGAAGCTCATCGCATAGATCAAGCAGGACTTATGATCTTCACCAGCAGCTCCCTCACAGGGAAATCTTCAGCACTCCTCCGTAGGCCCGATCCAGGAGATGGATAAACCCAGCATTTCATGAACACTGTGATGGAGACCTTTGGTTTGTGTAATGTTATAAATACTCAGATACTCCCCAGAGGCTCCGGACTTTTACATAAAGATATTATATTCAGTCCTGTAGAAAGTTATATATTTAAAAATATATGATCCTCTCTGGTTACTCTGGTATGAATAACTCTGAATCACTTTATGGTAAATAACACACTATCTGCAAAGAACTGTGAAAGAATTCCAGATGACAAGTTTGTAGTTCAACATACAAGTGACGACCTTTGACCTTCATCAGATTTTATTTAATTGTGTTAGAGAAAATCTCATGTGCTCTTCGTGCAGCTGAGTACATCAAGTGTTTAAAACGGAAGCTGTGCAGGTCTGAGATACAAACTGAGGTCCTGTTAATGCTGATATATAGTGACACAGTTACAGGGGCGATTAATCCTTTTGTTTTTTTGTCTTTAACTTTATCAATAAAGCTGCAGCTTTCACTACAGCACATGTGGTATTTTAACCTTTGCACTGTTTTCATCAGTTCATTTTGCAGTTAACATATGAACATGTTGGATGATCTGTCTGCTGTCACTGGGTGGTGCTGAGGTCTGAATCTGAGGGCAGCTCCTGTAATCACAAAGACAACAGAACCATCAAACTCAAATATAAATTTTATCCCTCAAAATTGAAATAAAGCTGATTCTTCTGTCCTCACACACTCAGGATCTGAAGTTCTTCTCTTACATTTTTTCAGTATTACAGTACACTACAGTACTTTAATCCATAGTTCCTGATTAATGAGGAGTTACTGAAGTACAAGTTTTTTAAAAAGATGTTACTGTCTTTACAGATGTGGCAAGAGACTGAAAACATGCTGTTGTTTGCACATATTTAATATTCAGCTCTGCACAGGAGGTGCAGCAGCGTGCAGCCTGTTGCTTTTACAGTATAATAATAAAAGTACAGTAACAGTAATTAGTGACTGAGCAGCCCGGAGCGTTTCTCTTGATTTCTTTAGTAAATTCATTCACCTGCAGAGATTAGCTAAACGAACCCCGACAGCCGAGTGCTCATTTTAGCTAGCTAGGTCTCAGGACATAGCTAAGGACAGTAGTTACGGAGTAGCTTACAAATACGATTAACTTACTGAATAAGTGCAGCGGGGCCTCGGGTCCTTCTGTCGGGTAGTCCAGTTTACTGAAGAACACCTCAGGCTGTCAGGTTAAAACACTCGGTCGTGTTGTCGTAGCGTAAACGCTGGCCCTCCTCTCAGAGCCTACGCTCTATCTGCTATTCCCGAACAGAGATACGCAAGTTTCTCCGTGACTGCAGCTGCCAGTCAAAGCTGCTATGATGACGTTTCACCCCAATTTAACATCACCGCGGTAGGAATTAGAATCAAACTTATGGGAAAGGAGACCCCTTGGACATCAATCAGCATGATGAGAACTATTGATAACAAAAGAAAGAATCTTTGGAAAAAAATTATCTGAGGAGAATAAATTTATTTTAGTCTGACCCCAGTCCCATCCGCTAACATGGAGGAGGCGGGGTTTATGACCTATACTGCAGCCAGACACCAGGGGGCGATAGAGACGTTTTGGCTTCATTTTTGGGGAGCTGTCGCGTCGTCCATGTTTTATACAGTCATTGATCAGAATCCGTAAGCTGTTGGCTTTCAGCCCCGACGGCGTGTCCGTGTACGTGCCGTGGGGTGAGAAGCCGACAGCTCACCGATTCTGATGCGTCGGCGGGTTGGTGCTTTGTGTTTAGGTCTTTCTGCAGAATCCGTGTTCCTGCTCTCGTTTACGTTTTTAGCTGTTTGGTGGTTGTTGAAATTTTGTGAGGTTTAACCTGAGATTCTGGTGTTTTAAGGCAAAATAAATTTATATTTAAAAATTGATTTAGGATTTTAATGAATCGATGGGTTTTTTTTACTGTTATTCAAATGCAACCGTGGAAATAACGAATAGAAAAAAATTCATTCATTCTTACCTTACACCAGGGGTGCCCAATCCCAGTCCTCCAGAGCTACTGCCCTGCAGCTTTTAGATGCGTCCTTGTTCCAGCACACCTGAGTCAAATGAATGGCTCGTTATCAGGCCTTTGCCAGACTTGATGGCATGCCGAATTGGTAATCCAACTATTTGATTCAGCTGTGTTGGAGTAGGGATGCATCTAAAAGCTGCAGGACAGTAGCTCTCGAGGACTGGGATTGGGCACCCCTGCCTTACACTAATCGTGGTGCAGGTCAGTGCAGTGCCTTCTCCGGTCAATTCCGCTGAGAGTAAACGTAATGTCCCGCTCTTACAAGGAGGGATGTACCACTGTGAGAGGGGTGCTGCGGAATAGTCCAAGTGATCGCTGCTTTAATTTCCCAGTCAACTACACATAAATTGCACATCGACACGATTTTTTAAAGCTGGTGAACTAGACCAAAAGTCATTGATAACAAAAGAACAATAAATCTACTTTCTCCGGTACTTTATACCCGCTCAGTTGCAATGCAATTTAACGTTCAACTACAAATCGATGGCTTTTTGATGGTGACCGGCGCCGAATGATGGTCAACTATAAATAGACATTTTCTCGACGTTGTTGTTGTCACCTGGTTGACTACAAATAGATCAAATATCAATGACAAAAAAACAACGGTAAATCAACATCATTACAACGTCCCTATAGTAAGACCGGTTTACCACAGTATTTCAATGTTGTTACAACATTGGCATTTCAACCCCGACCATAACGACGGATCGGATGAAAAATCAACATCAATTCAATGTCGTCTTGCTATCTGGGTATCGCGTTATTCAAGCTAGAATCGATTTTAATCGGAAAATCTATAATCAAAACCCAGCCCTACTTGGCGCTGTGCAGTCAGACAAACTAAGACTTTGTCCACTGGACTACCAGACATCACTTTAGAAAGTCTCCACTGCTCTAGAGTCCAGTGGCAGTGTGCTTTACATCACTCAATGCAACGCTTCCATTGTGCTTGGTGATGTGTGATTTTGATCAGGGGTCCCCAATCTCAGTCCACGAGGGCGGTGTCCCTGCAGGTTTTAGATCTCACCCTGGGTCAACACACCTGAATCACATGATTAACTCATTGGAGAACCAAAGACATGTTGAGAAGGTAATTTATCCATTTAAATCAGCTGTGATGGATCAAGGACACATCTAAAACCTGCAGGGACACCGGCCCCGTGGACTGAGATTGGGACCCTGATTTAGAGCTCTTGGAAGAAACCAATTCCATGAAGCACTGTACACACTGTTCTTGAGCTAACCTGAAGCCCACGCGAGGTTTGGAGCTCTGAAGCAATTTTGTGTAAATCTTATATTGCATACCATCTTTGTAGCAGCTGTATGCTTGGTATTTTTATAGATTGCAGTTATCTTTGTGCAGCTAAACTTTTAGTTATGTCTGTTGTAGATCGATCACTCGGGTCTCCTGTCCTGGACCTGAAAGTCACAGGGAAACACCACATATCTGTTGTCACAACAAATATATTTTGGTACAATTTTCTTTAAATCTTTTACTAACAAATCTTAAGTCTTCATAAAGAGCTGTTTCTAATAGTTACTTAGATCTTTGGTTGTTAGAACAATTATTTTTCACTATTCCAAAAAGTAGTGAATGAAAGCTGGAAATAGGCAGTTATCAAGTCTGCGGACTGCCAGGAACCCAGTGATAAAGTATATTGCTTGTATTTTCCAACGTTGCTGAGAGGGTTCCAGTCCAGTAATTACATCCAACGCAGTTTGCTGAGAGTTAAACTGAAACCAAAACTGCTACATTACATTTGAGAGAGCAGATAACATTTCAGGTAGATAAGGGAAGGCTGGTTGGTGCAGGGTTTGGGGGGATTTGAAGAAAGCATTTGACACAGTTAATCATGTTTGTTATTTAGCATCGATGACCTTGAACTCAAAGAGAAATGGACCATGGATGTAAAATATGTATGTGTATATGACCCCACAGTGCTGTGGACAACCAACAACACTTGTCCAGGAGGTGAGGAGGACACGGGAAACGTGTGTGTGTGTGTATTGTTTATAACTCACCAGGATTTCTGAATTACATACAAACACTGCATCCTAATGATGTTTCAAGCTCCCACCTCTATTTGGACATCAGTTTATTAATGTTGTGGCCCTCTGTTGGTGACGCACAGCCAAGCTGTGTATAGAAGACCAAACCGAACTCTATGGATGTCACACAGCAGGCAGCGAAACTGGGGCTGTTTTTTTCAGTAAATTCTCATTATGAATTGCAACATTTATGAGTAATTACTGAAACTAAGTAAATGTCTATAGTGCCTGTCTTCCAGTCTGACCCATGGCCATTTGCTCAGTCGTCCCATTCACTCTCCTTCCGGTCAATTTTTATTGCTCCACTATCAAATAAAGGCCAAACAGTATAAAGATTTATTATTTTAACATCAATGCTCTCAGTAACATTATTGAAACACTATTTACAGTCGTGCTTTTAATTGCTTAGTTGTTGTTGGGGTTTTTTAATTTATAATCAACTTGTCAGTTTTTGCTAAAACCTTATTGCTGACTACTTGATAAGCACCATATGGGATTTCTTTTTTCCAAAGCAGGGCTCAGTAGAACTAAAGATACCTTTGGAAGAAAACTTAAGGACAGAGTTCCCAACCTGAAGCAGAGGCTTCTTCAGTATTTAAGTAAATCAGTGAACGTTGTCAGTCCTTCCACCGGTACACAGCAAACAGTAACTACTGACAGCTAAATCTGCACACTTCATTTTCCAAGGTGTAAGGAAATACATTTTTAAACATGGTTCAGTGCAGCAAACTGAAGCTGTCCGTGGCAGAGGCTGTGTCATCATTGATTTGAAAGTGACCAATTACATTAGGACTCCTGTCCATTTGAGCTCCGCCCTCCACACTCAGATTAAGGGATCAGAGTTACCTGCAAGAGGAATTCTGCTGCCGTCCTCACAGCAGATGTGTGATGGCGTCTCTGTCTTCATGGCAGCTGAGCTCTCCATGTGCGGATTGTCGAATGATTGCACAAGAAATGTAATTGTGTGAGAGCCGATGGACACCTGCACCAGCCAAATAAATGATATGCTCTTAATTTGACATGAGTAGATTGCCCTTCAGAAGGATGCAACCCCTGACCAGATATGATTTAGATTCACAAACAATGTTCAGTTAAAAAAGTAGCAGTGATGGAGAAATTAGACAATATCGTTGCTTGAAGGAGCAAAGCTTCCAGGTCTGGTCTGGAGCTCCAAGCCTCACACTCGCACACATACACGCACAAGCACAAATCCCATTATAGTGCAGCTAATTATTACTCTGTTGTTTTGCAGAGAGGTTACGGTGGTGTCATCTGCATCCACAGAGTGGCTGCGTGACACAGTATTTTACTATCACATTATCTTATCATTCTGTGAAAAATGACACCTCATGTTTGTTGGTTTGTATCTCGCTTGCATCTCGGTTTGACTGATGTTTGTCTGTAGTGTTTCTAAAACATTGTTTCACTTTTCACAAATTATATGAATACAACTAAACCTGAACATTGAGTGACCACGTTTTTTTTCCCGTTTGTATTAATTGAGGTATTGCCTAATGAGTGTAAAGTGATTGACCTTGGTGCCATTTACAGGATATTAATCACTCCACTATCACTTATTGCTCAGCATGGTGTGACATAACAAAAGGTTGGGTGTAGCCATTGTTCACAGTTATACAGACAGATAACACTGCTGCGTTAATTATTAAAAACATTTATTCATTTAAAGTCATTTGTACAGTGTGAACCCAGCTTTCGTATTTAAAAATAGCCTCCATCACCACTGGGTAAGAACTCAAACTCAGGCTTTTTATTTTCACAGTGGGCTGTATCGGTGCATCTCTTCACACAAAGACACACACGGATCATTCATACTCACACAAAAACATGGATTTCCCATTAATTGTCTGAACTGCCCTTGCAGACATTCACACACTTTCCTGTAAATGTTTGCATTCCAGCTGAACACACTAAAAGCAGGGATCACTCCTGCGACTCCTACAGAGTCTGCTCTGTGTTATCAGTTTACTCGGTCTAAATTTCAAGATGTTTTTCTGCCAGCTGTCTCTTCTGAGTACTGTGAATGAAATGC
The DNA here is from genome assembly GCF_013358895.1 of Oreochromis aureus. NCBI lineage: Eukaryota > Metazoa > Chordata > Actinopteri > Cichliformes > Cichlidae > Oreochromis > Oreochromis aureus. Next base: position 38,907,884 of record NC_052958.1, on the reverse strand, counting down.
AGGCTCAGTTACATTTTAAAGTGCCTAAAATTTGAATTTGTAATATGTTTAACTTTGACAATTAGATCTCTGACATTAGAATATGAGGAGCGGGACGAGTGGGTATCAATTGTTTTAGTATATTCTAAGATTCTGCATTTCCCACCTTAAAAATCTACTTCCTGTAACATCTGCAAAGCCGGTGTGTTTGTGATGCGGAAGAGATGGAGCTGAACTTTAACAAAAAACGAGCTGAAAAAACATGAATACAAAACAAGGCAAAAATGAACAAGGGTGAAAACTAAACTAAAACCCGAACTGGGAAAACTAGACTGTGATGACAACAAAAAGACATGAACATGATTCAGAGCAGGAGCATGCGAAGAAGTGTGAGTATAAACACAAACATGAAACGTGAGCATGACCTGAACAGAATCATGGGATACCTGAAGGTCTGACACAGCATGAAAGGAGGAACACAGACGACCCAAAAAAATAACAGAGGAAGACAGAGGACTTAAATACACAGGAGGGTAATGAGGGAAACACCTGGGGAGACACAGCTGACACTAATGAAGCTGAACGCCACAGGGAAGCAAAACTAACATGGAAACACCAGACTCTTCAAAATAAAACAGGAAACATGGAGAGACGTACACATGACAACACAAGCTTGACAAGAACATGGAACACAGGGAGGGACTAACACACAGGCTAGGGTCACCAACTATCCTCCATTTTTGCACTTGTTGACGTGTAAAAGCCTATATGACATTTTTTATTTCACCATTCGGCGAAATAAAGGCGTCGTTTAAATATGTTAAAATTGTCTTTAAACAAACAGTATTATTAAAGCTCTTCATGCCTGGCCAACTGTCTCTTTTTCAGAAGTTAAAATATGGTCACCCCAGCACAGGCATTACTGAGAACACTGAGGACAAAACAGACTACAGAGGACAGGAGAAGACTCATAACTCGGGAGACATGGATGAGACGAAAACTAGAATAAAACTCAACTAAATCCTAACTAATTACAACAAAACAAGAACTAAACATGTTTCCAAGATAACATGAGGAATCAAAAATGCAAAATAAACTCAAAACGCTGGTTCACAGAGCCAGTCCCCGACACTTCCTAAGGTGCACAAAGGCATGGCACAGCTATGTTTAGAGCTGTCTCCCCATCAGAAATGCTTCTTGATTTCCAGTTCATAACAGTCGTCTGCTCTAACCCTTACTGTCCACATCCTCCCTCTACTAAAAGTTGCGGGTTATCAGTGAGAACAAAGGTCAAGGGTGCAGCAGGCATCGGCAGATGTGTTCATACTTGAAAGAATGACTTCATCGTAATTGCTGTTAATAATTACAGTTGTGATAAGTGGGAGAGATGGCATTTATTGGTGGCACAACCGCCTGAGACCCCAGTTGATTTCCAGGATCTGGAGCAGGAGGAAGAGACGGTGGAAGCTTCGACACAGACAGAGACGCTCTCAGGTATGTAGGATGAGCTGCTCTACATATACGTATGTGTTGGAAAGTAAAGAGGGAACTGCTGGGGAAGTGAGGACTGCTAAAACTCAAACCAAACTTCTCTGGTGTTTCTTCAACCTGACAAATCTCACCCTCTGGGACAACGCACATTCTGACCTGCCTTATGTGCTCTGTCTTGTATTTGGGGGTCTGGACCTTTGCTGTTTTCTGTTAATGTGCTTTGATAAGTGATGTTCAAAGGAAAGACAGGATCCTTTTCCTAACCTGATGTGATTAATGGACCTCAGAGCCACACAGAGCGGAAGCAGCAAAGGCGAGATGATGCGCCCGGCAGCTCAGCAGTACGTGGTGACCAGGCCGCTGTACTCGGAGGAGTCCTTCGCTCAGGACCATGAAAAGATCTACAGGCACCGCAAAACTATGCTGGACCACGTCAAACAGTATTTCACGTAAGGAACATGTCAGAATGCTTGTTGTGTTTTCTGTGTAGTTTCTGTGATGACTGAATATAAACCTAAGTTCTAAATGATGACTCTGCATAGGCTTGATGAAATGAACTGTGGTGAATTCAGCAACAGCCTGCTCGTATTTCCACCAACACTTAAAAGGTTCAGCCTTGTTTGGCTCAGTTTACACAGGTTAAGTTTATAGTGATTAAGGTCTGACGAGCCACTTTATCTGATATAAAAACATTATGTGCTATGTAAGACAAATATTAGGGTTCATTTTGAGATTAAAGTCAAAAGATTAAATATGAAATAGTATTTTGAGGGGAAAAAGGTGGAATGTGGAGATTCAGAGCTCCTCTAACCTCTACAAAATGCCTTGTGAAAGAACTTGATCAGCTTTCTTATCGTGTCTTGTGTTACAACATACATCTTTATTGCGCGAGGGTGTAACCATCGCTATCATTGGTCCACTGTCACCTATTTCATTTTCTTCCAAGTTTGTGTGTTTTTTCCTTCCGAGCAGCTTCCTGCACCATCTTTTCCTCATACTTATCACCACACTGTGTTCATCTGCTGAAAGAGAAGTGCGATTTCACTCACTCATCTATACAAAACATTTTGCAGAGAGTAGAGGGCAGTTTGTCTTGAAACAACCATAATCTCCACATTTCGCCATTTTACTCAAAATAGATTTTTGACTTTAAGCTCGAAATGATCAGTAATCTTTTTTCTTAATGTGGCTCTAATACTCCTTCATACTTATGTTTATTATATGTGTGTAAAGGCTGTTTGAAGCAGTGTTTGTCTATCTTTATATTAATGATGCTTTAATGCTGTGATCCTCAGTGCGACATTAGACTACACATGTACACAATATCAGTTTTACTGTAGTTTCAAGACTGAACATTTTTGAAAAAGGAAATCTAGATTATTATTATTTTGACCCTACACGCACTGGCAGTGTTAGTCCATTTTCATCACCGACACTGGATTGGCCAATCAAGCCTCTTAATGCAGCCGGGGCCTCCCCTCTGTGCGCACACACGAGAGGCAAGAAAGTGGAGCAGAAAAGCAAAGAGAGGAAAACTGAATAAAACTCAACAAAAATAGATGCAGCAGAATGTGTCAGATTAACAGATATGTTAGCTGTCGGTGCTGCTGCACCAGCAACAAGAAGCCCTCGCAGTCTCAGGAGGTTGCTAGCACGAGCCGTGGAGAAGCACGGGAGGAGTGCGGCTCCTTTGACCATGAGCCGCTCCTATTCGCTAAAGTGTAGCTTTTAATTGTCACATGCTACAGTGCAACTAAGAAATAACAACTGTCCCAGCCTGATTAAAAGCTTTCAATATCAGTCAGAATTACATATATACATAATGTATGCATGCATGGCAGTCTCTCTCTCTCTCTATCTATACACACATATATATACATATATATGTGTGTATGTATGTATATATAGACACACAAATCCCCCCCCCCACACACACACACACATATATATATAATTTTATTCTACTTATTTATTGAGTGATCACGATGGACCGATTTTTTTGTCCCAGTCCAGCCCTGAGGCAGATCACAACTGATCTGACATCACTGATGTCCATAACCTTTAAATGGTGAAAGACTGGCAGGCCTGTGCCTTCTACAGGATAATGTGGGTGTAACTAAATATGTGGATGGATTTATCTTAAGACAGTCATCTAAATTAAAATAAGATATTCACTTTATATTGTGATTAGTATTTATGTGATATTAAGTAATGATGATAATGATAATAGGGCTGTACTTAAGCTCCTCAATATTTGTACTTTTTAATCAGTTTAAACAATTTTGTGAAGCATAAAATGTAAAAAGTGGTTACTCTAGTTTTGTTCAAAGCTGACATCCATCATGAACAACCCACATCACCCACTGCATGAGTATGTGAGTGGGCTGAGCAGCTCCTTTAGTCAGAGACTGAAACACCTTCGGTGCAGGAAGGAGCGCTTTCGCAGATCATTCATCCCAACAGCAGTTAGACTCTACAACTCCTCAATCACGATGTCATAAGTCACTGGACACTGTGAACATCCACGGTCACCACTTCATGCATAATGGACCTTCCATGTGTATGGACATGTGCAGGTATATATGTATGTATATGTATACATATGTATATTTAGTGTGTACATGTCTATAAATAGGAATAGTAGTGGTACAATAGCTATATCAAGCGATATAGTTTATGTCTTCCATATTTCCAACCATATCCATAATCACATACTGTGTATGCTACCATTGTATATAGTGTATTATCTTACTTTTTTCATTGATTGTACTTATTTGTATTTTTTTTTGTATTTCCTTCTGATATCTGTACCTGAGCTGAGGTGACGCAAAAATTTCCCCGTCGTGGGATCAATAAAGTCTTATCTTATCTTATCTCTTATCTTATCTTATCATTTTAGATGTGACGCTAAACGAGCCAAGAACACAGCTCTGTCTCTTCTCCCAGTCATCGGCTGGATGAAAGCGTACCGATTCAAAGAATGGCTGCTGGGTGACATCGTGTCTGGTGTCAGCACTGGACTGGTGGCTGTCCTGCAAGGTGAGTATCAACAAGAAAGTTACAGCCTCTGAAGTCTTTTGAAATAATAATAATAATTGTGCAACTTGGGCCCTATCTGACTAAGTGTGATAACCAGTGATAACAGACAACTGTGAGAACCTCTGCACTCTTATCTGAGCTGTTTAAACAATAGTGAGTGTGCTTAACAGCAGCTTTGAAATGAGGAAATAACCATTTGATCGCTTGCTGAATTCATAGGTTTGCTGACCTGCAAATACATGTTTGTCAGTATAGATGTAAAAAGAAATTAGGAGGAAGGGTTCTTTAACCTTTGTGTACTTTATTTACTTATTGAGTGCCCAAGGATTTACTGTACTGGTGTTTCTGTCTTGCAGGTCTGGCCTACTGTTTGTTGGCCTCTCTGCCACCCTGGTATGGACTCTTCTCCGCCTTCTTCCCTGTTATCATCTACTTTTTCCTCGGCACCTCCAGACACATCTCAGTGGGTAAGGCCATCGTCCATTTCTATATAGCTGCTCTCTAAATGTTAGAATGTAAATATATCTGCCATCCTCCTGTCTCCATGAAGGTCCATTTCCAGTGCTGTGTCTGATGATTGGCTCGGCGGTCACCAGGCTGGTCCCAGACGAGGGGCCAGCGTTCAACATCACGGGGTTTGAAGGCCTGACCAGAGACGAGCAGAGAGTGCTGGTGGCCTCTTCTGTGACCTTCCTTGCCGGTATCATGCAGGTGAATCAGCTCACCACAACCAATAAGTAGCTCTAGTCAACAACTGAGTCACCTTGTCAACAAGCATGCTTTCTGAGGATCAAACACAAGCCTGTAGAATCTCAAACATATGTTTGTGGTTTGGAAACAACAAAAAGCTTTGTGCCCTTGACAGAAAACAGAAGTTGTATTTCGTCCTTGCACATTTTTAATAAGGCTCCTTGAGAGCCGTTCATCACAACTTCATTTGTGAGCTCTAGCTTTCAAAGGAGCATGCCTAGCTCCATCTTTCCATCAAAAAGTACTACTTAGCGGCAAATGTAGGATAATAGTGTGAAGCATGCAAACACTGACAGCTACTGAAAAGAATAGTTTGATATTTCAAAACTTTATATTGATTGCACTCACATTTATCCATTTAAGGCAATAGTTAGCTAGCATAGCTTGAAAGCTGGACACACCAAGAAGTCTGTGCTCCCTGCATGTTTGTCTGTTTAACAACTTTTTTTGTTGATGATTATTTCTTGAAATACATTTTTTGGAATAGGAGAAACAAAACCAAAATCCCAGTCAGTGAGCATAACAGGCACTCATAGATGGACTTATTACTATCTTTAAGTTTGTTAGCGTTGGGCTACGTCCACACTCACCCGGATAAATTTGAAAACTGTGGGGGTTTAAAAGCGCTCCGCGTCCACTCTATCGTTTTCAGTCGTTTCTGAAGAGCTGTTCATCCACACTGAAACGACTGAAACGCTTACGTTCCAGTCCTGCGCATGTGTGAAACACAAGAAGATTCGACCTGCTTCATTTCTGTCTGCCGCTTATTCACTTTCCGGCTCGTTGAAACGTCGCGGCAAAATGTCGAGGAAAAGCACCGAGTTTTTTAAATGGACTAACAATGAAGTGGAGTTGTTGCTGCGAGTAACACAAAAGTACAAAGTTGCAAAAGCGAGTGAGAATTAAAGAATGTGAAGAAAAGCTATCTGGAGCACGTACAGACTGATATTAATCTTTAATAGGATGTCAAAACTGAGAGCAAACAAAACAACTGCTGTATAATGCTCTTCGCTATCTTAGTTTAATTGGTCACATGACTGCATCGCAGGACTAAAATGTGTCATCGTTTTTGAAAAAGTTCGCTGTCCACATTGCGATGCGAAAACGGCATTTTCAAATGTATCTGCTTTGGAGAGCGTTTTCAAACAAAAACATATTGGTGTGGACATGGCCTTGGACTGAGGCAGGATAAGATAAGCATACTCCATACAAGAAACGTTATTACCTGCAGAGAGAGTCACAGAGCAATGAGGATATATGATATGATCATGTCATATTTGACCTAGAATCTCACTCTTACATTTCACATCCGCCTTTCATTCAAGCTGTGTTCAATCTTTAAAGAAAGTATTGGCAGGGAGAATGAGTGGCCTCATTACAGTAGTTAGAAATATACTGTAGTTTAATGTTTTGTAATAAACTCAAGTTATTCATGTTACTCCTATGTAACGATTGTGTAACCAAAGACAGGATCTGTCATGCTACACAAAATCAGATTTTTCACTGCACTGCAAACTTCAACTACGGTTATAAATGAATACATACAAAAATACAGCATTATTCTCTTGAAAGGAAACACTGCCCAGAGAGTGAGCTGTGTTGGCGGAGGCTCACACTCCCTGGGTGCTTCCTGTTAATTATATGTACAGTATGATGTTTAGTCTTAGATGGTTCACTTAATCAATTATGTGATTTGCAGAAAACTGGCAGTTATTTTTATATCTGTTGAGAGAACTGAAAAATGTAAGCATTCATTAGTCCCAACTGGACTCTTACCAGTACTTTCAGGGTATTTTTGTAATACTAATCACACAGCCTGCTTTTATTTGTCAGAGTGGTACTTTTACTGTGTGTTAGTTGTTTATCTTAAGGATGTGAATACCATACCAGATTATGACATATATGCTGCTTTCTGCCAATCAAACAAGCAGCACATTGAGATGAACAGCTGTTGTCGACCTGTGATGTGGTAGTACACAGAGGGACGTTACAGGGTTTTCATTCCTAAAAGAAATTTAAAAATGACCTTTTTTCTTTTTCCGGCAACAAGCAGTTTAATAATACACGACTTTGATATATTTATCATGTTGGGTTTTTGTCATATTTTTATCTAAAGGATTTAATCTGTTTGTGACTTCTGTCTCTGGCAGCTTGCGATGGGCGTTCTCCAGGTGGGATTCGTTGTCATGTACCTTTCCGACACACTTGTGTCAGGTTTCACCACAGCTGCTGCAATCCACATTCTGGTGTCGCAGCTCAAGTTTGTGTTGGGGCTGGAAGTTCCAGGTATCAGTGGGCCGCTGTCACTCATATATGTAAGTAAAGGACAGCTTGAAGCTTGCTCTCTGTTCATCACAACAAGTTGTTTATCTGCTGGACTCTGGTTTCATTCTTCAGACCTTGGAGATCATCTTTAACAAGATCACCTCCACCAATGTCTGTGATGTGGTGATCTCCATAGTGATCATGGTGGTGGTGTTCATTGTAAAGGAGATCAATGACCGATTTAAATCCAAGCTGCCTGTGCCGATTCCCATAGAGGTCATCATGGTGAGCAACACTGCAAGACTCCTGACATTTTTGCATATCTCGAGGATTTGAAGGCTTGTTGGTTCCATAAACAATAACACTGATATTTATTACACTGATTTTGGCTCTTCACTTTAACGACTGTGCTCAGCAGGTGAATAACACTCATTAAAGTGATTAATGTTCATTTATGGGCCAGAAAAAGATTTCACCGAGAGATACCGGTCACAGGTTCACACCTGCAGTTAATAAATGCTCTCTGACTTTTGTATTTAAAAGAGTAATTAGCTGTGATTAATAATTTGTCATTTCTTTCACAGACTGTTATTGCATGTGGAGTTTCATATGCGTTCGACTTTAAGACAAGATATGGCATTGATGTTGTTGGTTATATTCCAAAAGGGTAAGAATACATCAAGCTTACAATAAAACGTGTCGATTGTTTTATCTTTGCTGTAAAAGAGTCAGTGCAGAACATTAGCAGCAGGAGTTATCAATGACAAACTGTACTTCCCCTGTAAGATTATACTGTTGTTTTAATATCCTGAAACTGTACATAACTCATAAGTACATAAGAAGTTATCCAACTTTATCAGGTGATAATAGCTAAAAGCTAACATTTTGTTTTTGAGATTGCAAAAGTGTAGAATCAGAAAGGCACTCAAAGAGAGGTCAAACCACTTCCACAACAAAATTATAGTTCTAAAATGCAACATGCAAACTTTACACATTTTATGTCTCTTTCTGCTTTGGCCAAAATTAAATCTTTTTTGATTTGTTTGGTCTGCGACCTACTGTCACGTGCTGGCTGTGTGAAGCAGACAGGAGAGGACCCAAACGCAGACCCAATGGATTTCGGTTGCACTATGTCCTCACAGTGTACAAACGAACTATTTACAAATGTACTTATATACATGCCATCCCGGTCAAGGCCGAGCCAGATGCAAAGGCCGAGCCGGGGGGCGGAGGCATCAGTCTGCCAGATGCATTACTGGCCCGAACGAGTCCCACAAGACGAAAGGACCGCAACTGAGCGGCCCCTCATGGTCAGCCTGCAAGTCGCTAGGCTGACCGAGGAACAACGGCTACCGCTGATGGGCACCCAGCACCCACTCCCCAAAAGAGGGGCTGGCTGCCACGTTCAAGCGGTAAAACCATGTAAAGGTGGTAGCTGAGCACCACCGCACAAATTGCAGAGAGGAAGGCGCCCCTTCACAAGGCCCAGTAGTGGCCACCCCACGGGTCGAGTGGGCCCACACACCCGAGGGGTGTATAAGCCTGCTGGATTGCCTTTACCACCCAGAGGGACAAGCGGGACTTGGACAGAGGCCTGTCCAGGATCCCGGGATTGAAAGAAACAACCAGTTGGTCCGTTGTCCAAACAGCACGTACGTACAGCACCAGAGCTCGGACGGGGCACAAAGCAGTTTCTGAGCTGCCTGTCGGTCCAAGCCTTCCGTGGGAGCTGACTGCAGCTCAACCAACTGGGAGAGGTGGGAGTCCTTGAGGGCTTTTGGCAGGGTTGGGCCAGAGGACCACCCCCTTCCCATCTGGTAGCCACCTGCAACATTCACTGTGGACCGACAGTGCCTGGAGTTCACTAACTCTTCTGGTGGATGTTATGGCCAGAAGGAAGGCGGTTTTAAGTGATAGCCACTTTACCTCAGCTTTCTCCAGAGGCTCAAAGGGAGGGCACTGAAGGCCACCAAGGACCAGGTCCAGGTCCCAAGGGGGAAGCAGGGACCCTGGCCTGCGAGCTGTTAGATGCTGGGCGCCCTCAGGAACCACAATATCAAAGTGCTATCGGTGTAGCTGAGTGCTGAGTGACCAAGGCAAAGTAATCACAGCCACCATACCACGCAGGGTCACAACTGTTCTGCTTGCCTTCAGCTGGGACTTCAGGAACTGCTGGATGGCATCCACTGTCGCACCATGGGGGTCCAGCCTGTGGACCGCACACCAGGAAGGGAACAGTCCCCAGTGATAGTCGTAGGCAGCCCTGGTAAATGGTGCACAAGATTCCTGCATAGTGTTCACGACTGAGTCAGGCAGCCCTAAGGCGCGGAGCCTCTCCCTCTCAGAGGCCAAGCCGTCAGCCCCACGGGGAAAGGGTGGAACAGCCTGGGAAAGGAGGTCCCTACAAACTGGGAGCTCCCAGAGTGTTCTGTCCAGGAGGGGTGGGCTTGCTGGGAACCAGGGCATGTGGGGCCACCAGGACCAGCCTTACCTCCTCGGTCTGGACTCGGTGGAGGGACCAAGTGGAGGAGGGACAAAGGAAGGAAGGCATATAGGAGGGCCCGGCGCCAGGAATGCGCCAGGGCGTCCCACCCTAGAGGGGATTGTCAGCCTTCAGGGAGAAGACTAGAGGGCACTGTGTTGATTCCCTGGAGGCAAAGAGGTCGACCTCTGCTCTCCCAAAATGGCCCCGGAGTTGTTTGAACACCTGTGGGTGGAGCCTGCCATCTTCCTGGGTGAGGAGCCTGCAAACCAGGGGCCCATCCTCCTCACTTTGAGGGGGTTGCCTCCACTGTGTGCAGCCACAGCGTCTACAAAAGGCGCTGCTGGGGCTGGAGATCTCCAGGGCCCCAAGTTGGAGCCTCGGGGCAGGTTGTGGCACAGAAGCTCTGGGCCTCCCCACTCTTGCTGAATGCCTGCGCAGGCCCCGTGCCATCTCCTGAGCAGCACAGCTATTGTCTGCAACTTGCTGCAGGAGCTGGGCCGAACATGGCTGTAGGGTCAACTGACAGCCTCGAGAGTCACCAGAGGAGAGGACGGACTCCTCATCAATGTCCTCCTCCTGATAGTCATCCTCCACAGGCCCAAGCTTGGAGGCAATACGCCAGAGGAACACAGCAGCTTCTTATTGCCTTATAAGTGAGATAGGGGCTAGGTAGGGTCCAGGGAGGCTGCTGAGACAGGCTCCCACACTGCCACAAACACACACCCTCACACAGTAACACACATAGGTACCATACAGTCAATCACACACGCACATACACTAGTTGTGTATGTAAACTGTGGGGCGTAGCCGGGCTAGCCGGAGTATCTTAAAGAAGTATCTACACGCCACGACCAAGGGGGAGGGTCATACCCCGTACATATGGAACATGTAACAGAGTGGAGAGATAGTCTGATGATAGAGAACAGGAAATACAAAACTAACTAAACTTGTAATGTACATGAAACTAAACAGGCTGGTAGGCAGAACACATGGTGGGGAATGAGGGAGACAGAGCCTTAAATACACAGCACAATATCGAGAGAGCAGAAAACACATGGGGAACACAGCTGAGACAAATTAGACATGATGAGAGGGAAGATGAGAGAGAGACACAGAGGGCAAAGACACAAGGGGGAACCGAATAGTCCAAGAACTAAACAGGGACTATAAGAATACTCAGAATAACTACGACTGTGAATGAACCTGAACATAAACCATAATACAAAATATTACTAGAATACAAGAAAGTCAAAATGACCCAGAACCATGACACCTGTATTTTGAAACAGTAATTAACATGGTAAATGGACTGGTTCTTATATAGCGCTTTTCTACTCATCTGAGCACTCAAAGCGCTTTACACAACTTGTGCATTCACACAAGCACATTTTTTCTAAGTGCTTTCTAACTAGCATTCACACACACAGCTAGGAATCGAACCACCAACCTTCCGATTAGTAGACGACCTGCGCTACTGCCTGAGCTACAGCCACCCCAACATAATATTACACTTTAGCTAAGGGTCCAACATGCTAAGGTAAGGGTCTGAGTTCTGGGTCTGAATTGTTTCTTTTATCATTCGTGGCTGATCCACCTGACCGTGTCCATGTTTAGAGACACAGTAATCTGACAGACTTGTACCGTTTCAGGTACGAGGCGCCAGTCGCCCCAAACCCGCAGATCTTCCAAGAAACAGCAGTAGAAGCATTTCCTATAGCCATCGTGGGTTTTGCTGTGGCCTTCTCTGTGGCCAAAGTTTATTCTATAAAACATGATTACACCATAGATGGAAACCAGGTGGGTAACAACTCAGCGACATGTAGGTTAAAGTCATGTCAGGACTTCAGTGTGATTTTATGCTGAGGAGTGTTTTTATCTCTGTGACCCGGCTACAGGAGCTGATAGCCTTTGGAGTCAGCAACATCTTTGGAGCTTCCTTCAGGTCTTTTGCAGCGAGTACAGCTCTTTCTAGGAGTGCAGTTCAGGAGAGCACAGGAGGCAAAACTCAGGTAAACTAATGTAGCTGATGCCGGATCCATCCATGTCAGGCAACACTTAACAAATACACGTGAGTCGTTACTGAAGGATGAGGGAGAAAACCCGATAATATCAGTGGAAAAGCCTGTGTGTTTGTCACTCTCGCCCAAACTCATCACAATAACATTCCCACACTAGTGCACCAGTCACACATGAGGCATCACTGGTTGTGTTGCCACAGACGGAGGCTGTAGCTTTAGTGTTTGTGTAATTATTCTTACTGTCAGAACGGGGAAACAAAGGTAACACGCTGCAGGTTAGGATATACTTTGAACGCATCACACGGAGAGATAAATGTGGATTTTTCACACATCGCTTTAAAATACATTTAAAAAGTATTAGGAAGAGATGATTAATGACCACAATGACCAAAAGCAACAGTTACAGCAAGCTACACCACTTTCATTACATATGGGGGGCAGACGATTGTAAGCTCTAATAATACATCTTACTACAGTAACATGGGTGCTGCTGCAGCTCAGGTCGATCTCTGGCTGCTCCAGTGTGCATGCCACAAAACATCCTTGGGTAAGATACCAACCCCAAGTTGCTCATGTGAATGTTAGATAGAAAGCACTTAAACATCAAAATTCTTTCTCAGTAACAACTCACATTTTTGTACACTTAAATAAACGTTTTTCTTTTGGGGGAGAAGAATGGAAAGTATTCTGTTTCTGTCCAAGAGTTAGACTTACTCACTGAGACATCTTAATCTGTATGGTACTTTCATAAATTTAGCTTCAGACAAAGACTTGAGACAGCTATCCTCTAACAATTATAAAAATCAAGTATAACTGTAAAACTAGTAGGTTTCAGGGTGAGTGCAGGTTTTATCACTATCCAACAGAGGCATTACAATTTAAGGAGAAATATTGTGCTTTTTACTGCACGTCAGCTCTTGGACAGCAGTGTAAGGTCACTTTAAACTAAAAATATATAAGTAATATATAGAATCAATCAAATCAGCCTAAAATATAAAAACTTTCGGCTTACAATCACAAAGCAAATTAATTTAGGCAATTCGGTAGTGCGAAAATACTTTTTTACATAATTTCCAAGGTACTGATAGTTTCTGATGTTTTGTGATTTGTGATGTTTGGTAGGCCAGCTGTATTCTGAAACAAGCATTATATGAAAGAATGGAACAAATAAACAATATGATTTTTACCTTTTTATGAACATATTTTTACAGCATAACATATTAAAAAGTGTACAAGAAATTCATTAAATTCAGAGTGAGTGACCAATAGAAAGGCCAGCCAACAGTGACCTCTAGTGTTTAGAGGAGAAAAGTGTATAAATCAACTAATCTCATAAAGTCAGTCCTTTTAAATCAGGTAAAATTTGCACAAACTCACAGAATTTAGATTTTCATCACATGTGTGCTGTTTGTTTTCAATTCTCTGCGTCTTCTGTCCTTTTCAGGTAGCTGGTTTACTGTCAGCTGTCATAGTGATGATTGTCACATTGGCTATTGGATTCCTGCTGGAGCCCCTACCAAAGGTATTTACACCAGTATCAGCTCCCTGTACCTCTGACACGCTGTATACTTTGGGAAAGCCGATCTTTGGTCCTCTGCTTTAACAGTCCGTGCTGGGCGCCGTGATCATCGTCAACCTGAAGGGCAGTCTGATGCAGTTCAGAGAGATCCCATATCTGTGGAGGAGGGACAAAGCAGACTGTGTAAGACCTCACAAACTTTCAGTACTTATAAAGACCATATTTGGTAAAAAAGGACACATGGCCTCCTTTTAGTAAACAACATGTTTCTTACCACAACAAGGTGGTGTGGCTGTCTAGCTGCATTGGTGCCTTCTTGCTGGGGCTGGATCTGGGACTGGCTGTCGGCCTCGGTGTGGAGCTGATCAGTGTCATCCTCAGGACTCAGTTGTGAGTCGTACAATGTGAACATGTAACTGATTACTGTTGTTATTTAATAACTATTGTCACGAGGTTGACAATTATGGCTTTTAGATATATTCTGTCAGCAGTTAGATAAAATACCACGACAGTGAGTACAAACACGTAACTCTGATTCTTTTAAATGATACAGTAGTTTGCATTAGACCTTTCATCATTGTATCATCATTATTGTGAGCATGTCATGTTTGCTTGTTTGTTTGCTTCAGTCCTCGCTGCAGTCTGCTGGCCAACATAAGGGGCACTGATATCTACAAAGACCGAAAGGACTACATCAACGTAAGTTAGCGTGTGGCCCTTCAGGGGGCTTCAATTTACCTTTAAAATATTTACACAGGTGTGGGGATATTATCTTAGGTCGTGCGTTTGGATTAGTTGTACAGGCCACAACAAAATGTATTGTATTGTAATTATACAATGACAGCATCAGAAAATTAAAATAATGATTAAACCAAAGGGTATGAGAAAGTCTCTTTAGTAGGCTATTAAAGAATAAAATAATATAAATCAGGCATGATTTTGTGGCGAACACAGAAAGTCCTGCCTCGGTCTGAATGTATGTTTATGTAAAGGAAAAATGCACATTTGTAATGTGCAAAAACTTTTATTAGAGGCTAGGATACATGCAGAGCAATCAGCTCAGTTACAAAATGTACATACTCAGCAATGAAACTGTTATATAAAGGTTTGATGTAATGTTAAGATCTATAAGAACCAGAGAAAACAGTGGAGATTAAAGGTGCTAAGAGATGTACTATGCCTCATTTACACTGTATCTGTGAATAAGTGTTGTGGTTAAATGATAACATAAAGGATAAATAACAACTAAGCACTTGACTGTCTTCAAAATGGCCAATACAAAAGCAGCAGTATTACTAATTACAACTAAAAATCAATGAACTTTCCATGGAAAGTGTGCTCTTGCCTTATCATCTGGTAGTCAGCCCGTTAGTAGAGAGTGCAGTTATATTTCTAACTAAATTCCGTCAGGGTGTGTCACAGCCAGGCGGGCCGGTGTGTCTGCAGTGTGGACTAGGGCTGGGTATCATCACTGATTTCTAGATTCGATTCGATTCGATTTGAATCCGTGAAATTTTTCCTCAGATAGTCAGAAATATTATAATTCTGATCTTTTATCAGTACATATCCATATTTTTATATCTATAAAAAGAAAGCTGACACTTATGAGACTTTATCAGAGGTGTGAACATCACAGCAGATGCCTATGTGTCAAAGTAACTGAGCATAAAACACAGAAAAACACAAAGGAGATTTTCCTGGCCTGGCTTTTTATAGCAGATAACCTTAAAAATATTCTGCAGTAGATCAAAAACAGAAGAAAACCATGAATCAATTCAATTCAATTCAATTCAATTCAGTTTTATTTATATAGCGCCAAATCACAACAAAAGTCACCTCAAGGTGCTTTATATTGTACAGTAGATCACACAATAATACATACAGAGAAAAACCCAACAATCATATGACCCCCTATGAGCAAGCACGTTGGCGACAGTGGGAAGGAAAAACTCCCTTTTAACAGGAAGAGACCTCCGACAGAACCAGGCTCAGGGAGGGGCGGGGCCATCTGCTGCGACCGGTTGGGGTGAGAGAAGGAAGACAGGATAAAGACATGCTGTGGAAGAGAGACAGAGATTAATAACAGGTATGATTCGATGCAGAGAGGTCTATTAACACATAGTGAGTGAGAAAGGTGACTGGAAAGGAAAAACTCAATGCATCATGGGAATCCCCGGCAGCCTACGTCTATTGCAGCATAACTAAGGGAGGATTCAGGGTCACCTGGTCCAGCCCTAACTATATGCTTTAGCAAAAAGGAAAGTTTGAAGCCTAATCTTGAAAGTAGAGATAGTGTCTGTCTCCTGAATCCAAACTGGAAGCTGGTTCCACAGAAGAGGGGCCTGAAAACTGAAGGCTCTGCCTCCCATTCTACTTTTAAATACTCTAGGAACAACAAGTAGGCCTGCAGTGAGAGCGAAGTGCTCTAATAGGGTGATATGGTACTACAAGGTCATTAAGATAAGATGGGGCCTGATTATTTAAGACCTTGTATGTGAGGAGCAGGATTTTGAATTCTGGATTTAACAGGAAGCCAATGAAGGAAGCCAAAACAGGAGAAATCTGCTCTCTCTTTCTAGTCCCTGTCAGGACTCTTGCTGCAGCATTTTGGATCAGCTGAAGACTTTTCAGGAGTTTTAGGACATACTGATAATAATGAATTACAGTAGTCCAGCCTGGAAGTAATGAATGCATGAACTAGTTTTTCAGCATCACTCTGAGACAGGATATTTCTAACTTTAGAGATGTTGCACAAATGGAAGAAAGCAGTCTTACATATTTGTTTAATATGTGCGTTGAAGGACATGTCCTGGTCAAAAATGACTCCAAGGTTTCTCACAGTGTTACTGGAGGCCAAGGTAATGCCATCCAGAGTAAGAATCTGCTTAGATACCATATTTCTAAGATTTTCAGGGCCGAGTACAATAACCTCAGTTTGATCTGAATTAAGAAGCAGAAAGTTAGCGGCCATCCAGGTCTTTATGTCTTTAAGACATTCCTGCAGTTTAACTAATTGGTGTGTGTTACCTGGCTTCATGGATAGATAGAGCTGCGTGTCATCTGCATAGCAGTGAAAATTTATGCTATGTCTTCTAATGATGCTGCCTAAGGGAATCAACGTATGAACTTTACCTGATGCTGCTGAAGTGAAGCACAGCAAAGTTACAGAGGTTTGATTACAGACACAGCTGAGAGTTTTGCAATTTGGCATCATTTTAAAAAGTTTAAATCTCTTCAGTACTGAACAGCAGAAATGAGACTTTCTTATTGGAAGTCAGTTAAATTTAAAAGAAAAAAAAACAGCGGCTGACAGCGCTGTAAACAGCGGTAGACCGGTGCATAATAAGCAAGCGAATAATGTAGAAAACAGATTTTTAGATGGGAAACTGTTCTTAAAGTACACTGAGACAGAGAGAGAGCGGTGCATGAAGTGTCATTTTACCGTGGTGGAAGCAAAACAGCAAAAGTCAGAGGGAATTCATGACGATGTTTATGTGAAGCGAAATGTGATGCTTAGTTTGGATCTTCTCAAATTTGGTTGGAGAGAGACAAAACTGCAGCTTCAGGATCTAGCGCACAAACAGACCTAAACACAAAGCGAGGACCCGCCGACGCATCAGAATCTGTAAGCTGTTGGCTTTGAGCCCCGACGGCGTGTCCGTGTACGTGCCGTGGGGTGAGAAGCCGACAGCTCACTGATTCTGATGCGTCGGCGGGTTGGCGCTTTGTGTTTAGGTCTTTCTGCAGAATCCGTGATCCTGCTCTCGTTTACGTTTTTAGCTGTTTGGTGGTTGTTGAAATTTTGTGAGGTTTAACCTGAGATTCTGGTGTTTTAAGGCAAAATAAATTTATATTTAAAAATTGATTTAGGATTTTAATGAATCGATATCGCGTTATTCAAGCTAGAATCGATTTTAATCGGAAAATCTATAATCAAAACCCAGCCCTAGTGTGGATCCAAAATCAGACACGGGAGAGGAAATGAAGTAAAACAAAAGGCGAGCCTTTTATTGAGGCTGATAACAGAAATCAAGTCAAGTTGGGAGAAAAAACTAAACTAAAACCTAAACTCACCATGAAAACTATGACCAGAAACATGAACATGGACCTGAACAGAAGCATGAAAACAATCCTGAGACTTGCAGTGACATGACGCAAGATAAAAAGAAGACCTGACACTGAACAGAGAGAGACAGAGGAAACACAGAAGGGTAATGAGTGAAGTAGAAACACCTGGGGAAACACAGCTGAACGCCACAGGGAAGCAAAACTGAACACACTGAACATGGAACACGAGACTCTTCAAAATAAAACAGGAACAAGAAAAGACCGTACACATGACAACACGGAGCACACTGCCATGAAACACATGACATACTGGGGAGACACGGAAAACCAGGAGAACCTACACAGACAAAGACGCATAGAAGAAACATAAACCAGACTAAACACTCAACCAAGACAAACTAATAATAATACTAGAACTTAACATAGGTCATAAGTAATCCCAAATACAAAATAACTCAACTATACCCTTAATTTAAGAATAACATGAATTTAACATGATTTTAACATAAGAAATCAACAATGCAAAATAACTTGAAACATTGGGTCCCAGCCCCTGACAGAGTGCAGAGCGCCCCAATCCAAAGTCCATTGGCGTCCCCCTTTATCTGTTCTTGGTATTTATATTCTACAATAATCCAGAAGGAAAGCCTTTTGGATGCTTTGATAATAAATGTACCTGACAGTTTACCAGCTGATTTTCAAATTGAGATTTTTACATGCAACATGTGTAAAGATCAGTGAGCTTTTGTGTGCTACCTGTAACTACTTGTAACTTGTAGAACATATATAATATTGATAAAAAAGAAACCTTTATGCTGCTTGATTTCACAGCTTCCCTTCTTTTAGAGCTCTGGGCTTTTGGTTTAAATACACTGCAAAACAGCTGACATCAAAAAAACATCATCCCATTGGCTGACACAGTCTAGCACCAACGATCATCTCCTTCACCATTCAATATTTGTACCCTTATTTAAAGACACTAGTCATTGATTTTGATTTTGCAATACTTTAAAACTCTTTGCAGATATATGAGCCAGAAGGAGTGAAGATCTTCAGGATCCCATCTCCAATCTTCTTTGCCAACATTGAGTTCTTCAGGAACAAGCTGGTGGAAGCTGTAAGTCACATCTGGCTTCAGTGGAACTGTTAAAGAATAAAAAGCTTCCGTTTGGATCATTTAGTTTTAAAAAAGCATCTTATTCCTCGCAGCACAATAAAATAGATGGAGTACGATCTCATCTCTGATCTGATACTATCGCCTATGATTACTTGTAATAAATGACACACTTACTGTATGTCTTCCCAGGTCGAGTTTAACCCATTACGGGTGTTGAGAAAGAGAAATAAAGCACTGAGGATGATACGGAAACTTCTGAAGAAGGGCAAGTTGCAGTGGACATCTGTGAGTATCGAGGATGAGCTTGGTTTTGATAGTAACGGCACAAATGTTTCCTGTGCCGACACATTAACAAGGCAAAGAAGCCTCATTTACTCATTTTTAATATTAACATTTGCTTCTTGCTCTGGTCTTTCAACTCAGTTTAGGTCAACACTGTAGATCTGCATTCTTAGAAATGTACAGAAAACAACAGTGATGTATTAAAGGACTGTTGTATTGGCAGTGGTATGATATAAAATTGGTGGAGAAAAATGACAGTGTCATTTGTACAACAAACAGTCCAAGGTCCAGCATCACTTATCTGAGACATGAGCGACTGCATGAATGTGATGCGAGGTAGAGCCTGGTGATAAAGCGATAAAAATTAATATTGTGCAAAAACGTTCCTCGACTGCAGTATGAAACGTGTTCAATGTAAAGTCAGTAAGCTCAATGCATCTTTGTTTCAACAGACAACATGAAAGGCAACAACAATTAACAACAATATTACTCTTACTATACAATAGTACGTAGGAGTGCGAACGAAAAGATAAAATGACGACAAAAACTGTCAACGAAAACTTGACAAACAGCATTAACAAACAAAACACAGCCAAGGCTCAGAAGTCAAGCACATCGCTGAACAACTCGAGCGTGTTGAGAAATGTTTAATATTTATAAGGCTTGTAATGTGTGAGTTTGTCTCTGGTTTAAAGCATGTCTACAACTTAGCTCAATCAGTCACGACATTAATACGAGTCTTGTGCGAGAGCAGAAAGGCTCATTACAGATTCATCATGTGGAATGTGTTTCTGTGTAGAAAACATATTTTGCTGTTATAGATCGGCTTCCTGAATACCTCGTGTGGACCCATAAATGAATCAGAGGACGAGAGCAACATGGAAGAGCTGGACCAACCGACTGACTTCAAAGACTTTCCTGCCCGGATCGACTGGAATGCCGAGCTTCCGGCCAACATTGTGGTTCCCAGAGTTGAGATTCACAGCCTGGTCCTGGACTTTGCCGCTGTCTCCTTCTTAGACATCTCTGGACTGAAGGGACTCAAAGCAGTGCGTTTGTATTCATGCAGCAACAGCAGCAGCAGCTGTTTCACTCTGGCTCTGTTTAATTCATTTTTCTTTGCAGTTGCTGAAAGAGCTGATCCGAGTTGAGGTTGAGGTCTACATTGTGGCGTGTGACCGTAAGTATTAACGTACACAATTTGTATCAGTACCTGTATTAGTTTAGTAATCATGTCAGCCACAGCACACGGTGGACATTCTTGCTTGAATACTAACCTAAACACCTGTCACGTAATCAGCTGGATGTTTGTCTGCCATATTTGGACCTTCTGTTGCAGCTTACATCCTGGAGAAACTCCATGATTGTAGCTTCTTTGATGATGAAGTTCAGTCTTCAATGTTCTACCTGACACTGCATGATGCCATGCTGCACATCCTGGAGAAACATCCGGAGCCTACTCAAAAAAAATCTGATTATGAAAAGGTAAAGAAGAGCAATAAACACAATATTCAGGGAGTATTTTACATATTACTGTTGTAAATATGTGCAGAATAGTATTACACACTAGTATATTTCAGGGTTTTTATAATATAAAGCACCTTGAGGTGACTGTGCTGTGACTATAAATACATTTAAAAAAAAGAAACTCGATTGAATCTGACGTTCTTTATGATGTTTTACAGATAATGACAGGAGTCACAGTTCATCACCCACCTGGCAGTTTGAGGAGCAGAGACAGAAATGTAGGTATCAGCCTCAAACTGTGCTTTTCATTGTTTATGGTCTTTGAGAAATAACTTTCATCTGTTTTACTGGTTACAATACAGAAGCCAAAAGCAGAAAAAATAAAATCGGATGATTTATTTTCAAGTCTTAATTGCTGATCCTGAGGTTTTAAAAGTAAAAAAAACACACACATAATTTTATTATTTCTTTAATCTAGATCATTGTTTTAAAGTGTAAATACTCATTTTAACAACAGCAGCCTGATGTCCAAGAGAAGTCTTTAATTTAATAACTGATAAGCTTTATAACACATGCAGTCCCATGAAAAAGAGAGTTTTCACAGGACTATATGACTACTGTGAAAAACTGAGTACATCTCAAAACTAGTACACAGCCCGTAATAATGGGGTTCCTGAATTTCATGCTGCAAGATAAAGAAGAAAAATCATGGAGGACAACAGTCATGTGATCTGTCAGTCCAAACGAGAAACAGCAGCCCTGGGGTGGTGCCAAGAAACGAGACAGGAAGAAAGTGATGAAACAGTGATAGAAGTCGCTTTAATGTAAGATGAGACTGACTGAAACATGACTGAACGTGAGCTCTTCTCCCACAGGCTTCACCTGCACAAACAAAGTTATAACTTCAGAGCGAGACGATGATGACTAAGAAGGCCAAAGACGAAAAAGATGAACCTATTAACCACGCAATCACACACACACGCATATATCTGTGTGTGCATGAGTGTCTGCTCAGAATTAAGGTAGAAGAAAATTGTCCTCCGCAGATTGTTGACAATCAACAGCAGTTCAGGGTTAATAGGACGTTTGTGTGAGTATGAATGGTGTGTGTGTGTGTGTGTGTGTGTGTGTGTGTGTGTGTGTGTGTGTGTGTGTGTGTGTGTGTGTGTGTGGCTTTTACTGCAATGCATGAAACTGCATTGATTCTATTGCTTTTTTATACTATACATTTGTATAGATTTGTAGACAATTACTGTATAATTTATTTTACATGTTGTTTATTTTCATTTTCATGATCGTGAGGATGAATTTTTTGCAATGGTGTTCTCAAAGTAATATTACTTTACTCTGAAATACTGGAATAAATTTTTTACTCTCTAAATATTGCCTTTTGATTGCCTTTTTTAATCCATAACTTTGCTACATGTTATTATCAAAAGATAATATGCATTAAAAAGTGCAGTGTGCATTGTTGTAATTATCTTAACTATTACTATCAGCTTTACTGTTATCCAGAAATGATTAAAGCCACAGTATTGCTCTGGACAACATGCTACTTTTGTTACCATGACTACTGCATATTTTGCCTCAATAAACAAACTCCATAATTTAGCTGTAAATCCTTCACATTGTAACAAAGCACATCGCTGAAAATAGTCTCCCATTATTTCTATATTTTATTCTCTAAGAGAGAGAGATGGACTATCAAAGGTTCATGATGGTCTTTTTACCTGTTTCACGTTGTTGATGCTAAATTGAGTTTTAAAATAGGAAATGTAAGAAATATTTCTCTCGTTCTCGTTTCTAGAATAACTGTGAAAAGTGAATTTCAGCACATGCAGCTAAGGTTTGTGTGAGTGTTTCGCCGAATGAGCAAACATGTCAACAGGTGAGAAATCCTCGTGTCCTCGTGACCTAACTGCAGGTCAATAAAGAGAAAGAAAACAAAAGGAGATGACAAAGTGAATAAAAATCTGTGTGTGTTAATGATCGAGCTGAACAAAGATAAAACCAACATAGTGATGAGATTAACCTCAGATTTCAGATTAGATAAGCAGACAAAGGTTCTTTTAGGAATCTGCTTTGTGAATCTCCTGAACTCGTAAACACCTCGGCATTTTTTTATTTTGTGACTTTGAATCTCATGTTAAAAGCTTTTTCACATTATTTTTGGTAGGTGTCATTTGCAATCTGAAGATTTTAATTTGCATATGCTCAAAATATTTTAATTATTCAGTTGTTTGAATTTTTTGATGGTATTTGTCCCAAATTAAAGATTCTGATGGCAAAAAAGACTAATAAAAAATATCGCGGTTTGTGTATAAAGCTAAGATTTCATGGCAGTTATAAATGTTGAAATTTTGCACCATAAAAACTTTATGCAAATTATTAAAGTTAAGTTGTAAATGTTTTACAAACTGGCTGATATGAGATGGACTAACCGATGAGAAAAATGTTCAACAAATAAAAGAGAATTAAAATACCTTACCATATTCAGACAAATCAGCACAGCTAATATCAGACGACGTTAAAGTAGTTTAGTATATCAGTGTTAAGTTGTGTGAGAATGCAGGACTGAAATAGACTGTTGACATGGGAGAACCTGGGAGTCTCTGCTACATAAACGCACTGAGGTATTGCATAAGGTAAAAAGGTATGAATTTTGTTTTTACTCAACATAATGGAAAGTGTTGTTAATCATAAAAAATGATAATGATAATAATGATGACTCATAAAAGATAATACAGACTGACTCACTGACCTTCACATCTCTGGTCTTTTCACAGTTTAACCCGAGACAGAAAAACCTTGGAATGGCTTCTTGCCACATCAAATAAAATCTCTAATTGTCCTGTTGAAATCTGGCACTAGATAAGATTTAAAAAAAGTTATTGATCATACATAAGAGTCATAATAACGAGCAACAAGAAAATGTGCGTCAGCATAATAGAACTTACTTTGATAGAGGATGGCATTATAAGCATCTGCTAAACAAACAGTAATTCATGGACAATGAGACAAATTTAGGAAAATGCTACAGAAATCCTGCAAACTCTAGAAACAAGTGAAAAGAAGTGAATTAAAAAGTACTTCCCTGTTCTGTTGTCTAGTTGACGAAAGGTACAAATAGCCTGTCTTAAGGAGATACACATGCTTCTGAGCTGTAGCATGCTAGATTGCTAATAGGCTAGCATGGTAATCTTAAAGTTTGGGTCACATTAGCGAGGTCTGGCTAACTTACCCATTCGTATCTGAATTATAACACTTCACTAGTGCAGTGTGTTTTTCATAATCTCATTCTGAAACCTATGTCTTTATTTAGGACTTGCCTTTGCTCCGCTCGCAGAGCTTCCTCCAACCTATGGCCTCTACACAGTTTTTTTTCTCCCCATGCTAACTTACCTCTTCCTTGGCATCAAGACACATCTGTGTAGGTATGTGGATCTTATCATTTTCACAAGCAGAGATAAGATTGAATGTTATATAGCTTAACAATTTCTTTCCATCCACACCCACCAGGTTTCTTCCCCGTCTTGAGCCTGACGGTTGAGTCTGTGGCAAATACGCCTGCTCCCAAAGGACAGACCAGGAACAAATATCACAGACTTTGAGGGTCTTAGTGATGACTACAAAAGAGTCCCGGTGGCCTCCTCTGTGACATTACTCATGGGGATTTTTTTAATAGATGGTGAGCTATGTAAGTGATTTTGCAGGTTTATGGAGGTGTTGACATAGCAAGTTATTTAGCTTTGGGTCTATCAGTTTGCATAGTGGTCTGACCGATCCTCCCTGAGCCTGGTTCTGCTGGAAGTTTCTTCAATTCAATTCAGTTCAATTCAGTTTTATTTATACAGCACCAAATCACAACAACAGTCGCCTCAAGGCGCTTTACATTGTTAGGTCGACCCTACAATAATACATACAGAGAAAAACCCAACAGTCATATGACCCCCTATGAGCAAGCACTTTGGCGACAGTGGGAAGGAAAAACTCCCTTTTAACAGGAAGAAACCTCCGGCAGAACCAGGCTCAGGGAGGGGCGGGGCCATCTGCTGTGATTGGTTGGGGTGAGAGAAGGAAGACAGGATAAAGACATGCTGTGGACGAGAGACAGAGGTCGTGTCCAAATTCATGGGCTGCATCCTCCCGAGGCCGCATTTGTAGACCGATTACGTCACAGCGACGCGCCGAAGGCTGTCCAAATTCATAGGCTGCTCCGAATGCAGCCGACAAATGGGTCCTCATTTTCTCCGAATTTGAGGATGGGTCTGATGTATCCTTCTTTGCCCACCATATCCCAGAATTCATAGCGCGGCCCAGCCAAACTCTAGTTTCCGGTAATGGCGGCCGGTACTACGTTTTAAAATTACTCTTATTAATTTTTCTGGGTCACAAAATAAACTTTTAACATATTTTCAGGCGAGAAAGTAGCTGTGTAAACATCAAATATCTGCTCGGTTTATCAAGATATCGCATATTTGGAAAAGTGCTTCGACGTTTTCGGAGACGCCTGTTACCCACCAGCTCGATAGCGAGCCGGGAGCTCGAGGGTCACTGAAGCCGCCGAGAACGGCACAACTCCCGGCACATCATTTTCAGATCACCGCGGACTTTCGCTACTCGGGTTAAACGTAGTATATAAGTACCTGAGACAACCTAAAAATGTTATTGTTGGGCTTTTTCAGTGTTTTGTTTGTTCGTGAGTAAATCGGCTTGGCTGAGATTAAAGATATTAGATTAGATTAGATAAAATAAAACTTTATTTATCCCCCGAGTGGGTTCCTCCTTGGTTTTTATACAGCTGACTAAACGTCAAACAGAAAACTGATTAAACAGAAGTGTGAGACGGTCGAGAGTTTACGCCAGTGTCCCGTTATATTTTACATAGCAAGGAGCAGACAGCCGAGTTTATTCAACTCCACCGAGACAGCGGTGACGTTAATCAGAAGGCTAGACCGTCCAATTTCACTGCCGTTTACTCCGGCCTACCCGACCGTCTGAGGACCCGGCCCACGTAGACCGCGAAGGCCGGGTCCTCAGGAGGATGCAGCCCATGAATTTGGACACGACTAGAGATTAATAACAGATATGATTCAGTGCAGAGAGGTCTATTAACACATAGTGAGTGAGAAAAGTGACTGGAAAGGAAAAACCCAATGCATCATGGGAATCCCTGGCAGCCTACACCTATTGCAGCATAACTAAGGGAGGATTCAGGGTCACCTGGTCCAGCCCTAACTATATGCTTTAGCAAAAAGGAAAGTTTGAAGCCTAATCTTGAAAGTAGAGATAGTGTCTGTCTCCTGAATCCAAACTGGAAGCTGGTTCCACAGAAGAGGGGCCTGAAAACTGAAGGCTCTGCCTCCCATTCTACTTATAAAAATACTCTTCCTGTTAAAATGGAGTTTTTCCTTCCCACTGTCGCCAAAGGGCTTGCTCATAGGGGGTCATATGATTGTTGGGTTTTCTCTGTTTCCTTTGTATTATTGTAGGGTCTTACAATATAAAGCATCTTGAGTCAAATGTTGTGAACTGGCAATTGTGATTTGGCGCCATATATTAAACTGAACTGAATTGAAAATAATAGTGAAAACCTCTGGACCACTCAGTGAAAATAAGCAATGACAGGCCAGTAATCCAGTTATCAAGTATAAATTTTAAATTTGGCAAGATGGAACCAGACTCTTTGTCATAGTCCAGTGTGGGGTAACCAGTTTTTGCAACAGAAGAGCAGAAACTTCTCTGGGGCTTGGAAACATACAAATACTTGACTTGTCTCATGTGAATGAAGAGGAGCTTGACCTGCAAAAAGATGCCAAGTACCTCCCTTTTCCAGCTGAACTGGAATCCGGAGCTTCCTGACAACATAACGGTTCCTAGA
The DNA here is from genome assembly GCF_013358895.1 of Oreochromis aureus. Lineage (NCBI taxonomy): Eukaryota > Metazoa > Chordata > Actinopteri > Cichliformes > Cichlidae > Oreochromis > Oreochromis aureus. Next base: position 38,881,523 of record NC_052958.1, on the reverse strand, counting down.
GTGGAGCTTTACAGCCTGATCCAAGACTTCTCTGCTTTGACTCAAAACAGTAAAAATAACATATTTCTATTGCTTATAGCTTCTCAGTTCACAACTCATGCACTGCAGATCAGCAAATTGAAGAGCTATCAAGTAATGTGTTCAAAGTGATGCATCACATTAATCTCTAAAATGTGTGAAAGCAAATAAAGGGGGGAAAAATGCAGGGAAATAACTGAATACATGGACGGGGCAGCTCAGGCCGAGCAGTTCGGAGACAAAGTTAAAGAAGGAAAGCTGAGCTGGTCTGCACAGGTTCAGAGGGGGGAAAGGGGATGTACTGGGCAAAGAGTGTTGAATGTGGAGCTGCCAGGAACCAGGAAAAGAGAGATTCATGTACAGTGCTTAACAAGTTTATTAGAGCACCACCTAATGCAGTTTCATTATTTCTGCTCCTCTTATGTTGGACAGACTGCTGGTGGCTACATTGACTTGCTACGCCATCTTGTGGTACAACATGGTGGTACTGTGCTTAGACGTTCGGTCCAGCCCTCATTTAACAACGTCACCACACTTTTCTAAAGTTTATTTTAAAGATTTAGTTACGAGTCGGATTAATAATGCAAACTGTAATTTACTAAATAATATTCAAAAGTTACCCAACAGCACATAGAACATAGTTCGGTACATAAATACCATTAAAGTAACCCACACACTACTGAATAAATCATTTATTTAAACAGAAACCTACACATGAAAATATGCTGTCCACAGACAAGCCAATGACCTTTCAAAGTCATGCTTAAAAAAACTCAATTAATAATGTAACATTCACAATTCTTAAATAGGAAATTCTTCTAACTAGTCCTTTTGGTTATTTCAGCATTTCTTGCTTTAATTCAGCTAACCTTTTACATGAAGTACTTTTACTTCTTTCTATACTGTGATATTGATCATGTCGACCAGTGGCAGGAGTCACTAAATAACCAAAAGCTGAAGATTATGGCTGAGAATATAATACCCATGTACTCATTAATATTGTTTACTGCTGCTTGTGTCCACAAGCACTCCAAGTTTATTCATATTGACGAATAGCAAATATACTGCTTTTTATTTTAAAAGGCACATCATGGATGTGGACAACTGTGTCTATTTCTTTAAGTAAATTATAAATTTGAGCTTGAAACTAAAGGCCAGAAGTTGTATACAAGTTATTGAGAAGCACAAATACAAATATACATACATCATGCTGTTTACAGTTTACATGTTGGAAAAACTGCACAGCTGTGTGTTTGCAGGGGGCAGGTACAGAGGCCCAACCCTCCATGACGCCACACTACATGTACTTGAAAAGCACAAAGACAATACAAGCAGAGGTTGTATGGTTATTTGTTTAGCAGATACACTAAACTCAGCTCTAGAAGACCGTCTCCTGGATTATCCGCTCAATTTACATGAAACCCTGTTTATCATGTTTGTTGTTACAGACCTTGTTACACTGCTGTAGTTTCCCTTTTCAAATTGTTTCTATAAAAACTGCAATAAATCACGATGACTGGAAAAGAGCCGACAGCCAATTCTTCACCTTCACCAGCATGAAGAAATGATAGCTCTTTGCTTAAAGTAGCTTGCTGTATGGTCTTTTCATGACATGACAGTGCAGGTACATCGTTTTTCCTAAATGGGAACCAAACCCACACAGATCACCAGACAAAGCAAAGCTTTATTTTTCCACAAGATATTTTTTAATGAGAAATACTGAAGACCTTGTCAGTCAGACCAAGTGATAAATGTAGTTTTCAGTAACTTGTTAAAGAAACCAGATGACATTTTACTACATCACGTCATGCCAAACAAAAGGATAGAAATGTGCTGTTAAAAATTTATTGTCTCAACATCTTTAAATGTACATGTGTGGCATCAGCTGACATATATACAGACATATTTACCATAGGTTGTTTCAAAAGGAGGACACTCCTGCTCTCTTCCAAGTCAAAAGTATGTTCAATGGAAGGTTTAGCACGGTTAACTTGAGTGTGCACCACATACACATTTGCTTTGGGCAGTTTTATCGAAATCAATGTCTACAACCTTGAACCCTGAGGTTTACTATCACATTACTCAGACAAGCAGTATGGAACACAATGACACAGATTGATTTCGTTGGTAGTTTACTGGTAATAGGGCCGATACCGGCCCTGATCCGGATGGTGCGGACCAGGCATTTGGCCCTGGGGAGGGGGTCCCTGCATTCGTGGAGGTGGGGGTCCTCTTGGGGCGGGCCACATCCCAGGACTGAGCCCTCCTGGCTGGGTAAAGGGGGGACTGAGGGTACCCTGGTCTTCAGGGAACTGCTGCATGGAGTTCGGGTTATAATGATGAGGTGGTGGGGCATTAACAGGAGGGCCGCTATGCTGTGGTGGAGGTCCTGGGGGTGGGTGATTCATGTAAGGGGGTATCATGTGCGTTGGTGGAGGAGTAATAGGTGGGGGTGCTGTGGACATTGGGGGAGGAGGGGCCTGGTTGTACACCATGTGTGGTGTCCCAGAGGCCTGGGGAGGATGCTGCATTGGGTGTGTAATGGGAGGCGGCGGGGGAGGCGGGGGACCAAAATGCTGTTGAGGTGGTGCCATCATATGGTGAGAGTGCGACACTACAGGAGGCTGGCCAGGATAGTCCCCGGGGTGGTGGTGGGGAGGCTGGCCAGGGCCTGGCCCAGCAGAGAGGGGCTCGCGAGAGGAAGAGGAGTCATCTTGAATGGGAACAGTGATGAGATTACTGTGTTTACGAGTTGTTACCGTGGCAATGCGGAATGTCTCAGGACCCAGAGAAGGGGTTGGGGGCGGGCCTTCGTGAGCGGAGGGAGGTGGCGGCTGACTGTAAGGATCGTGGCTCCCGTGCTGGAGCGGGTTGGTGAGATGGACATGGTTCTTGGGTAAGTGAGGTGGAGGCAGGCGGAAACGCTCAGACACATCAGAAGCAGGGGGCAGGTGCACGGGCTCCTGGCGGCCTGCAGAAGACTTGGCAGCCCTCATGTGGCGGTGGTTGACGTGGGCCTGGAGGTCACGCTGAGACAGGTAGGTGCGCTTGCATCCTGGTACAATGCTGCACATGTAGAGGGAACCACGTTGGCACTGTTCAATGCGCTGAACCGGGTCTGTGCAGTTATAGAGGGTCAGGCTGAAGAAACAGGGACAAAGTCAAGCAGCTCAGTTATTTAGTTTGACAAGATCGCTTTTGACCTAATCAACCTATTTTTGGACTGGGGGAATTCACAGTACCCACAGAGAATATGCAAACTCCACACAGCCTGTCCGTGGCTTAAACCACAGGACCTTTTTTCCATGAGGCCACAATTCCAATCACCATACCGCCCCAACTGGTCAATGTGCCCCTTTTCCTACTCGGCTTGACTTGGTTTTCAGGGTTTTCTATCAGGTGGTTGTACCAGGTGCTTTTTTAGTCCCCGCTTGGCTGCGGTTCCAAGTGAGCCGGGTCAATGCAAAAACCTCTGTGACCTCAACAGATTGCATGCCACCGATTGTCCAGTCTATGGGGTCACTCGCTGAGTTATGAGAGCGACTCCATCACAAAAATCAAAACCACCATTTTTGAAACCTTGCATCATTATGAAGGCTGAGCGAAAACCGACTTCATGGTCCTTAAACCTGACAAGAAGCCACAGGCTGAGCAGCAGGTATACCATTGCCATTGAGTTGTGTATGTGTCTCATACAAATGATGTCACAGACTTTCGGACACATTGCTACAACAACCCTATGTACACTGGGGTGCTACTCGATTGTAATAGAAAAAGACCAAACCACAGTAGAGCTGAGTTGAGCTCAGTAGATACCATCTCTATTAGCCCTGTCCAAGGTGTACTCTGTTCAACCTAACACAGCTGGCATGGGCTCCAGCCTCCCTACAATCCTGAAGTGGATGCTGTAAATGGTGCCTTTAGTTTCCTTGCTATCAGTTTTCCCAGGATTAAAAAAGAATGCTCAGTAGGCAGCATTTCTACGAGCTCAGCAAGTAAAATATTGGCCTAACACAAAGAACCGTCTTCAGTCTGGTTGACGAGGTAGGTGGAAAGACTTTTCCACTCTAACTGTCAGAGAGAATGATTCAGAGTGCTTCGTGCACCTGGCAGTGTGGATGTCAAACTACACAACTGCAGGTTTTAACAGATTACTCGGGTTCCTGTTTCACTTTTACAAGACAAAAGACTTCAGGATGTTGACTTCAGATTTTCTTGAAGTCCCATTCCTCACGTCACTAAATCAGGGACATCTTAGTGGATTTATACTGTAGTGATTTTATGCCATCCTTATTTTACCCTCATTGCCATGTACCAAAGTTAAATGGTCTCACCCTGGGCACATCTTCTCTCCTTTCTTCTCATGAAGTAGAGCACAGTCATAACAGAAAACATGTTTGCAGGGAATCTGAGGAGTCAGATGGCAAGAGTTAGACAGTAACATGACTCTGAGATGTTGTGCAGAGAAACAGCAATAAGACATGTACCATCCGTCCATACAGCTGAATAGGGAGACCGCATTTGTCACAGAAGTGAATCGGAACATCATCCTTTTCTCCAATCAAATTTAACTGTTGAAATAAGAGGACACAAAAACATGACATGCATGTAATGACAACTAAAACCAGAGAATTGTATACTTTTTCTTTAACTCCAATCCTACTCGTCTTACTGGCTAAGAAATCCTTTACCACGTTCCTGATGTTGGTAATGATGCAACTTAATCATTAATATTGTTTCCCTCACACAGCAGACGTACCTTATAGTCCCAGAACAACGGTTGTGGAAATCTCCTCTGACTTGCAAACACATCACCAGCTTTAGTTCCACAGTCAAACCTGTCCTCTTGCTTAAAGCCAAAGTTATCTGTAGTAGAAAGAAAAAACAAGAGCAGCATTAATAAAACAGTGTTTTAAAAAAGCCTGACACAAACACTACACTAGGGCTGCTCAATTAATCGAATTTTAATCTCGATTACGATCTGGGTTTTCAACGATCATTAAAAATGACTGAGCCGATTATTAGCACCTCCTCCTGCTTTACTCTCGCTGCTCGTGTGGCAAATCGAGCGCACCTCTCTGCGTTTCGAACACGCGTCACAAGAGGACCCGAGGGAAGCTCGGAAAGCTAAGCAGAAGTTATTTGGAGAGGAGAGGATAATGGCTGCTGAAGAAAGAATGCCGTTGGTTGAAAAGAGGTGAAACGACTTCAGTGGTGTGGAAACCAATGTTCCTCTAAGCTGCAAGACGTGCGCAATTGCGCACTGCTGGCACGGTCTCTGCAAGACAGAAAATCTGCGTTGCGCACAAAAAAATCTAACCTGAATTGAAATTAAAATTAAAACTTTAACAATTCTGTTTTGCAGTGTTAGTCAGTAAGTGACTGGCTGCTCCTGTATGGGATTAGAACGATGCCACCTTATCCTGTAGTCCAGCCAATGATGCGATTCACATTCGTATATACGCAGCCAATCAACGTCGTTGACAGGCTATGACAGCGTCCTTATGTGCCGACACCGGTGTTTTAGCGAGCAAAGCGGCGTGGCTGATGTGCAGTGAAGCCACGTTAATGACAACGTGTACAACCATTGGAGATGTGAGCAGGACAGACGGAACAACTGACGGGAAAAGTGTGGACTTTATACCAGTTTTTAAATTGTGCTGATCGGCCACGTAAAACCAGAGTTATGATAAAAATATCTGCAATGTTTGGTTTTCTTCCTGAATACTATCGTTGTTTATATTTACTGCGGGAAGAAACGGTAAAAACGGCGTTTTATAAGGAAAGCACTCTCCACCTGTGAGTAAAGACGAAACCAAAAAACCCCCCACCCTTTCCTATTGGTCGAAAAAAGTACCGTGTCGACCAATCAAAAAAATGATATGGCAACGTGGCATCTAGTTGTTAAGAAACGGGGGGAAGTTTTAGGAGTGACGGCGGTGTTCTGAGATGTGAGAGATTTGAGACGTTTAGCGCAAATCTTGTGTAGTTAGTGTGTAGTTAGTGTGTAGTTAGTGTGTAGTTAGTGTGTAGTGTAGTCAATAGTTTTGTTGGTGTGTCAGAACAATGAGGCGGCTGCTGAATGTTACAGGTGTTACAGCAGTGATACATCTCCTGTTGTCAGGCCTGCAGGTATCAGGCTGTTGTTCTCCTTTATCTCATAGTGGACAGAAATGATTTTTTGGAGTGGCACAAATAATTTGTGTGGCATCAGATTTGATGCAGAACAGCTGATTGTTCTGTAAATAGTTTGAAATGTTTATTTAAAAACGCCTTGGCTGCATTAAAAAAAAATAAATAGCTGCAAAAAACTTTGTTTGCCAAACTGAGTTACTTTTTGAAGTAGTAACTATATAATTAATTGCCCAACATTGGTCATTATATACTGTATTTTGCAGACAGAGTTACAGACTCTCTCCCAGACCACAGACTCATAATACAAGTCAGAGCTTTTTTTAAAAAGAAAGAAAGTTGTTTTCAAAATTGGACTTCAAGTTATTTTTACTTCCAATAGTGTTAACATCCTACACAGGTCAATGAACAGGATTTTTTACATTTTCATTGTAAGTGGGCTAAAGCAGTTAATTAAAAGTAGTCTAACATAAATGTAAATGCTGTGATTTGATTATTTTAATAAACCATGTAACTTGCCGGAGGTTTCTTCCTGTTAAAAGGGAGTTTTTCCTTCCCACTGTCGCCAAAGTGCTTGCTCATAGGGGGTCATATGATTGTTGGGTTTTTCTCTGTATTTATTATTGTGCTATCTACTGTACAATATAAAGCGCCTTGAGGCGACTTTTGTTGTGATTTGGCGCTATATAAATAAAATTGAATTGAATTGAATTGAATTGGATGGATTAGATGCTGGCGTGACCACAGTGCACACGTCTGATGTCGCTCACAGTGGTCCAAGGGACGCTCAGGGAGTTTGTGTGTTCGCTCAGACACATGAAATATTTGAGGGAACATTGGTGGAAACATTATGGGTTCACGGAGTCAGACGTGGATCAAATATTGTGCAGTATTTTGAAGTTCACTAAACATAGATGTTTACATTTTTCATTTATTTTTTATATTGCAAACATTTGCACTGTTATCAGTATTTGCACACTATTTTATATTATTTTTTGACAATCTTTAAAGCCATTATTCAATACATTGTTATTGTTAAATAAATATCGTCAAATAGTCGAGATCTCAATTTCAGTGAAAATAATCGTGATTATCATTTTTGCCATAATCGAGCAGCCCTACACTACACTTCAGCTTTTCCCAAAGAGGAGGGCAAGAATGTAGCATAGTTATAGTGTCACTAATCCAAAGTGGCTTAAAATATTCTGTGTGCATAAAACAATTGTATGTACATGGAAACTAAAATGAAAGGCACAAATAAAATCTAAAAAGCTTACTTGATGCTGTCCTCATCATCGATTTCATGATTACTTTGTTAAAAAAAAGAAAAGAAAAAAAAGAATCAGCATCGGTATGGCAACATCAAACTTCACATTGGCACAGCCTATTTTCTTTTTAAACGAGTAGCAAATAGTATCAACGTTAAGATAATGACATTTGAAGAGTACTACATTTTATAAGAACTGAATTTATGATGAAAATAATAAAAATGACATCCATCTTCTTTACTGTGTGCAAGTGCTGCAGTTAATCCCTAAGCAGCACAATGACATATGGCAGTAGGCTGTCACAGTGCTACTGTGTGCCAGCGTATTATGATATCCAGACTGGATGACTGTAAAAGCATCAATAATACAAGTGTTACACTTTCTGTTAAACTGATACTGTTATGATGTATTGTAATTGATATGTCACGACAGGTCAGGCCAAGAGAAATGGCCGTTGTGAGCGGCAGAGACAGCGTTACAAAAGTACAACAACATACAAAAATGCTTGAGATCCTTTTTCTGAATATCCTTTTTCAAGTCCAAATAACAAAGATGAACCAGCAAATGTGGATAAACTTGTGAGCTCTATTTGCCTGAAGAAAAGTTCAAATCCAACTACCACTACAAGTGTCACTGCACAACTACTGTTAAAGAAAGATGCCCACATGTCAGACTGTAAGTCTGTTGCTACCACTGGCACATCATCTCTGTTCAGCCCACGAGTACGTCACTAATAACTGGGTAACACGTGTCATCAAGTCTACAATGACTCCTACCACCAGAAGAAAAAGAAGCTTTTTTTTCTCCCTCCACATAGATACTTAATATACTGTATGCTGGCTCTGTTGTGTAATATTTTATACATTTGCCTAACTTGTGAAACATTCCTGGTTCAGGGACAGGAGGAGAGACAAAGCACACTGGGGGCAGCCAAATCAAGTGTGCAGCCTGACCCACTGGGGTGGGGATGAAAGAAAAGTTCTACTTCATATGCTGTATATATATCCCAGTGAAATGTGACGGTTTTTGTGCTGGTGTTAATGGAACTCTGCATTCATTTAATTACACCGACATTGGCAATTTTTACAAACCATGCACCTTGGCACTGCTTTGTACCTTTATGTGGGCTGCTGCTGTGCAGTAGTACCACTTACATTTGATTGTGGAACATCAAATGTAAGACACATTTCAGGAATTGACTTATTTCAACTACCACAATATTTTTACAGCTCCACTCTTGAATTCAGTGAATGACCCATGTTTGTAAAGGCAGCCAGCTATTCAAATGTATTTACAGTGGCAATAGGATTGAAAAAGTCTTGATTAAGAGGTGTGGCCCAATACTTTTGCCTATACAGTGTGACATTATAAAAACATTAGTGCTAATGGGCATTCTGTACTACATAGTGTGCCTACCATCTTCTCCAGTCTCACTTTTACAAGCTCTACTGACAGGTCTCTGGGGGCGCTGTTGAGGTTTGCTCCTTATTGGCTGCTTGGACAGAAGTTTGATGGGGATTCGTCTGCGAACATCCGGGCCTCCCAAACTCCCAGAGCCATCGCTTCCTTGAAGATCATTGTCTGTTGAACAAAAAGAGTATATCAACTGAAACGGTGTCCTATATGTTGTGCACTGTACTTTGGAGAGTTACACACTTAGTGAGGGATACCTCATGTGGTGGACTCAAGAGACACACCAAAATTTAACAGTTACACATATCCATCTACAAAGAGTTGGTTTTAAAGCCTTTAGGATGTCACTGGATTGTGACAGTGTTTGTAACAGAGTCCTTTGCCTGTACACATTGGTGACATCAAGATTACAAATAATTTTATTCTGGAAAGAGACTTTATGGTGAAACTCAGTGGCTCAAAGGTTAAACAGGATGCTTCTTTTTGGGTTGCCACAGTAGATCATCTGCCTCCGTCTCACCCAATCCCCATCTTCTTCTATAACACCAACCTCTGCCTGGCAGTAGGACTGGGCAATATATATCGAGTTTTTAATATGTATATATATATATATGTTTTTATACGAGATATGACAATATCGTTTATATCGATATAGTCTATGTTACGTTATAACTATACTTGTGGAGCCGCAAGTTTGCCTCTCTTTCGTCCACTTTTGTCTCTACGCAACGTTACTCCGCCTCGCCTCGCCTCTCCGTCACTGAACACAACTCCCCCTCCCCCATCGCTTCACCTGCAGCAACGACAAGATGGACACGGCAGCTATCAAAGAGGAGCTGGTCGGTAAAAAGAAAACATTTGGATACTAATATTTTAGTGCTGTCAGCGTGACGTTAACGCCATAACCGCATTAACGGGGCAAATCTCTGTTAACGAGTTACCGCGGATCGCCCCGTGCGTGGGGCTGGACGGCGTTAACGAGCTAAAAATCTACAGTGCACCTTATGTATGAATTCTGGTTGTGCTTACTGACCGCGAGCCGATTTTATGTGGTACACGGTGCTCAGAAACCTTTCAAAAAATGTTTTAGTACGACTTTGCTAAGCTACGGAGCCGCACCGCTTGATGGATTGTTGGATCGTTACGGCTACCAAGGAGCCTTGCGGAGTAATACGTACTGTGCTTTAACGTAATATTACCGTACTGCGTGTGTATAAGGAGCACAAATGGCACCTGTTAAGAGACATGGTTACGAAGCGGATTTCAAACTCCAGGCTGTCAGTCACGCAGTAGAAGTTGAAAACAGAGCAGCTGTGAAATCTGTCTGTCTTTGTTATTATGCTCAGCGTCTGTTAGTTTACATTTTGACTGCACAATTGTGAGCTTTGTTATGCACAAAACAACATAGTTTTATTTTATTTATGGACCATTATTATTTAATAAATGCTGATAATTTATTTCTGAGCAATTTTTTCTTGTACATCTACGCTGTATGTTAATAAAAGTGCCTATGTGAGATTTTGGACACAGCTTTGACTAAGAACTCTTTTTGTTCTTACTTTATGGCTTTAAAAAATATTGAGATGTATATCGTATATCGCCATCCAGCTCAAGAATATAGAGATATGAATTTTGGGTCATATCGCCCAGTCCTACCTGACAGCTCCACCTTCAACGTCCTCTGTCCCAACCATCTCAGCCTTGCCTCTCTAACTTTGTCTCCAAACTGCTCAATATGAGACATCTAATCCTGTACATCTTCGTCACTCCCAATGAAAATGTTAACATCTTTAACGAATTACCATCTTGTAACTCCTCCCTTTCACTCTCGCCATTATTATTCACTAACAAATCATCTTTGACACTCATCTCTACCCTGCATGCACTCTCGACTTTGCCATTCTTGTGTATTGCCCGTCGCTTTGGATGGCTGACCCCAAATATACAACTCACCACCTTCATTACATATACTCACTGCATCTTCACCTTTCCACCCGCTTCCTTCTCATTCACACACAACTATTCTGTCTTGATTCTACTGACTGTCATTCCTCTTCTGTCCAGCGAATACCTCCACCTTTCCAGGCTTGATACCTTCCACCTGCTTCCACTCTCACAATGTCGTCTACGACACAGAAACTCCTACCTGTCCATCAGCACAGCCACAACAAAAAAGGAGCTCAGAGCCGCAGATATTTATAGTTGGCAACGGTTTATAACTTTAGTAAAACTGCAGAGTAATATAAACAATTAGAAATTAGACTAACAACGTTAGCGTTTCGCCTTTAACACTATTAGAAAAAAAGCTAAAAAGGACTCGTGAATGTGGGTTAGCAGTGTCACGAGACTCGTTATAAGATATAGAATTTCTTTATACAGCTAAGTGGTTAGCATATGCTAACAATCAAGCCGCATTCGCGCCCCAACTAAATCGCAGCTAGCTGTAAGCCCACTAACATGTGAGAATATATCGTTTACAGTTGGGTTTAATAATTGCATAAACTCTGGTGGAATATTTCGTGTAACCCTTCAGACCAACTTAGCACGTAACGTTCACTTTTGGCGAGAAGTACTCAAGCGTTGCCACTTTTGGCTAGCCCGCACCATTCAAGCTTTAACGTTACCCTGGGAGATTACGGGTTAGCTTAGCAAAACCACTTTCCACGAGGACGCTTTGTAGTCACGTTAGCTCTTAGAGCTGATATGAAGACGGCTACCCAGGTAAAAAATATAGCACGAAGAACAAGTTTTGCTAACGTCTCGGCCCTACTTTGCATTTTGCTTACCGCTTTGGTCCATGATCCAACGAGTGATCGCAATGCATTGTGGGATACGAGAAACTGACGAGGAGAGGAGGCGAAGTGAAAGGGAAGGAATGAGGATAGGGAAGAAGGAAGCGAAAGAAGGACGAAGCAAACAGGGCTAAAAAGAGCTAAGAGCTAAAAATAAACTGTAGTTAGTTCATGTTAAAACCAACAAAGAAAAACACCGCGCGTTTCTTATGTTCAGTGACCGTTGGCCTAAATGGCTGGGTAATAAAACTGGTAATAACGACAGGACGTCGTTGGGATATTTAATCAGACAGAAAAGTATTTTCTTTTCTGTATCGACGCAGTTCCTCCTTTATGTTTTAGGGAGATTCGCTAAGACCTGCCACAGGTCATCCTGTCAGTCGTGAGAGTGACTGGAAAATCTGAATGCTTGGACTTTATATTATATTTCATGTTGCTCATAAAGTTCAGGTTATAGCGGCCCGAATTACTTATCCACGTTTTACATTGTTTTAGCAGAAAAAAGTTCATTTTATCCTTAATAAAGAATATCTGCTGCCATAGTTTAAACACTTGTTAGATCATCCTACATGTGCTATCCATGCATATTTAGTTCTAATTAAGCTTGTTTCAGATGAAACTGCTTCATATTGTTTTCATAGAGTCTCTAATAAATATTTTGACTGAAGAGAATATTTGTCTAAAATGATTGTCATCAAACACAGAAAGAAAGTTGCATTTTGACTATTAATGTAAACTGCTGCACACTCAGGCAAAAACCATGTGTCTGCCCTTATGGGTTTTATTTTGCTAGTAAAATGGGAAATATGTCCAAATATAAGGCAAAAATAGAGACTGTACAATTCTGACAACCTTGCAAGTCAATATTAGGTATGAGCACCTCTACTCTTCGACACAGACTCTCTCTTAAGCAGTTTTCTTGTCATTTCTTTCTGTAGTCTTCAGGAATTGTACTCCAGTCTCCAGGGAAGATCATTAATCTTATTTCAGACATAATTAGTCCATATCATTACAAGAAAAGAAAAGCACTCTTCTTTGAATGTTGCCCACATATTGTTCCATTCTCTAACAAGATGCGCTCACACTGCTTGGATCATGTTGATTTTTCGGGAGGTAAATCTGATAGTGCCATTGTGCATGTCTCTATCCAGGTATGCTTTTAGTGAACAGGAAGCAAAACATAAACAAATGAAGTGCGGCTTATATCTCTAAAGAATGAGATTTTTTGTAAATGTATACTAGTTAAAATGCAATTAAATATAAATGGCACTCTTCAGACAGGTCCTTATAGCAGCACGTTCTGAAATAATGTGTATCTCATGTGAAAATGAGGAGTTTGATGCGTGATAATAGTGTCGCATCACTCAGCGCTTTAAGATGTTTTGCAGAGCTCGATGCACTGTCTCAAGTCGAGGCACGTTCCCGATGCGCGCGCCCGCAACCATGTCGCCATTTTGATTCGAAAAATATGACTGAGTTTTTCCTGCTTTGCGTGCTAAACTTAGCCCCGCGTTTGAATTACTTTGTGTGCGAGTACGTATCATACACTCTGCATTTGAAATAACACGGATTGTTATTAACACCACGTAGTCATTCACGCGGGGCAACAGTTTATTTTGTAGTCTTCTTAGCCACATTTGACTATCGTTAGCTAAGTTGAGCTAGCTAACGGCGGTCTGTGCTGTCGCAGACTGACCCCTTCTTCAAAACAAATCACTATTCGCTCACAGGCTAGCGTATGTTAGCTCATACGGCTAGCTAACAGTAGCTGGACAGCTAGTGATTTAGTAGCTGGCTGCTTAACGAAAAACTCCAGCAACAACTCGGATCACACGGAATTACTCGCAGCGGACATTCAACCAAAGGTACGTTTTAATCGGGAATTCTTATCGTGAGTTTGAGCGGAGAGCTAATCTTAACTCTGCTGCTGCAGCAGCGACAAAGTTAAACCCAAGTTAGAGAGCTATTTAAGTTGGTCGCTCAGTACACGTTAACCGTTGGTAGCTAATTAGCTTATGTGCTAATCAGAGAAAAGGAGGAACTAACCTTAGCTGAGTTGTTCCCCAACTTTAAAAGTTGGTGTCTAAATATCGTGAATTAACACTGATCGAGATACCAGTGCTGGTCTATCGGCTAACTTCACACAAGGACTCAGTAATGGCTGTTGGATTACTTAACCGATGTTAATGTAACGTAGTCGTTAAGTGTTAATGTTTAGTCCCGTCGACGTTAACATAACTCATTTTCTCACCAATACGTCTCTTTAAATGCTGCATCTGTTTTTTATAGCTCGGAGACTAAAGAGCCAACGTTACTTTAGGGGTGTTCGGAGTCGGCTGAGGCCAGCAGCAACGCAGACTTACTGAGTTGGAAGTAACTACACACTCTGTAGGTGAAGCTGTAGTTTAATCTTTCATGTTGGAGTTACTGGTGACTTCAGCAGTGTATGTGCTGTAGCATCGATCCCATATTAGTCTGGTATCATTTGGACATTTGTGCCCTCCTCTGGAGTTGAAGTAAACAGAAATCTGAGCCCCCACCGTCAGTCAGTTGATGTGCATTTCATGCCAGTACTGTGGAAGCTCAGCTTACATGTCTTTAGTTACACACCAGTGTGTCTCTTATTGTCAAACAATTTTAAGAAATCACTTTAGTTACAACAGTTTATAAAATGTGGCACGTTACCAAATTCCCATCATGTGATCAAAGTCTGAAGCCATGTCATGGTTGACGGCTGACAAAGGTACTCCATAATGTTAACTGTTAACTTCAACTATTTTGGGACCATCACCTGTATTAGATATGTCTTGTGCACTTAATCTTTTTTTTTTTTTTTTTACAGCTTCTGTGCTTTAAAATGCAATTAAGCACCAAACTGCAAAAACTGCAGCTTCTGTTTGCCCTCTGAAGTGTGCGGATTGGTTAATCATTTGGTAGCTCATGTCACAAGGTTTCTAGTACAACCCAGTGAACACTGATTCGCTATCAGCTGGACCTTTATTTACATTCACAGTGAGTAAAAGGAGAGTTCATGGCAACAGTCAGGTGGGATTCCCTTTCGCTTGATTGTACAGCTTTTTTTAACTCGACTAATTAGAGGCTGTCATTGGCTCACATCATCCACATGTGTGCCCTTTGTGTGCCATTGTTCCCTTTTTTCCATCATCTCTTACATGTGCCAGAAGTCTGTTTTTGTTGAGGTTGACTCTGGTCGGTTCTATTTTGGATGTAAAGTCAAGCATTTGCTTTCCTGCTCGGTGTCCACAGGGAGCATTCAGTGGGTTATTATTGCACTTGTGTACTCTGTAAATGCATGCCAGATGGACGCTGCTGCTGCTGCTGCTGCATGTGCAAGGAAAGATCCTCCTCGGGAAAATAGGAAAAGAAAAATGGGGAAGCACTTTGATTTCCTCCTGTAGTTTTACTTCCACGGTCAACAGTTAGATCTGTTGCACTGCCCGCTGAGACACTTTGGCTTTGACAGAGTCAGCAGATGTAGCTGTTTTGTGTCTTTGCTTGTGTGTTAGGTTGTCTAGATTAGCTGCCACAGTAACTGCATGGGGGGGGAAACAAACCAAACAGCCTGGTCACAAAAGCATTTCGTACTTTATTATTACTTTTCTCTTATTTTAATGGATTCTAACATTATGTTACATTGAGCTTTTAAACCAGAGAAGAG
This sequence comes from Oreochromis aureus, assembly GCF_013358895.1. Taxonomy (NCBI): domain Eukaryota; kingdom Metazoa; phylum Chordata; class Actinopteri; order Cichliformes; family Cichlidae; genus Oreochromis; species Oreochromis aureus. The sequence goes on along the minus strand of NC_052958.1, from coordinate 38,866,221 downwards.
GGGGAAGTTGACCTAAGCAGTCAATGTGTAGAGTAATGAGCATGCACATAGCATTTGTACAAAGTGTTACTCTGTCATATATAGAAAGTCAAAGAGGTGTATTGTCAGATAGCCATGGAGAAGTCTTCAAATAACGAGGTCAACTTTGGTACAAGTAGAGCTGGGCGACATGGAAAATAATCTTATAACAGTATCTCACGTTGTTCCCTGTCAGTTGGTATTGATACGTGTCATGATATAAATCACTGTTTATGCTCAACTTAAGCTGAATGAATAGTGGAATTGTAAAGCGCTTTGAGGGTCTCGAAAAGCGCTATATAAATGCAATCCATTATTATTATTATTATTATTATTATTATTATTATTAAATATTAGTAATTTTCTCTCAGAAATTGAACGTAATAACATCTTTATGCAACGATATTTTAGTTAACATAAGTATCTAATAAACTAAATAATTCTCACTGGTCAAAAGCAAAAGAGAGAACTCACTTCTTCAGGTCAAATAAATAATGTCTCGTATTTATATTGAGGAACTTGGGGACACTTTTTTACGTGGAAAAAGTTGTTTTAATGAAAAAACACATTCAGGAAACTCCAACGTGAAGAAAAGCTTTGTAGCTGCTGCCATACGCCACCTTTTGTGTTACACAGAAAAACCTGCAGTAAAGTTGCCAAAGTCAAAATAAAATATGCAGATGAACCGTTAAATTAGTCTGATATGATGTTCAATTCAGGCAGCTTCTTACCAACCGCCCTGCTTTATAGGAAGTGATACTTGTAACAAGAAGGATAAAGGGGGGAAAATGTATACTAGACCATATTTATGTCAGTCTTCAGTGAAACATATTGTATTACATATATACATATATTTCTTTTTTTTTGTAAGACAGTAAAAGTACACATGGGTGACTGACTTGGGTCTGTTAGGCAGGATACTGAATTATTATTAATATGGTCTATGGCGCGTCAACGTCAGTCAGTAACATGTTCACTGTTCAGTTCAGTTGTATTTTATTTATATAGTGCCAACAACAGTTGCTCAAGGTGTGAAAACACCATCAGAATATCTGTTTTTTTGGAGCAGGAAATGTTGCATCCAAAGTGGGGGCAAACCTCGGAGAATGCTGATGTTCTTGCTTTTCTTCATTGTATTGTTTCTTTAAAGACTCACACATGCACACTCATTCACTAGCCCACTTACACAAAATGCCCTCCAAGAAGAGTAAAGGCAGTTTTACTTTGTGCTTAGGTTTCGGTAGTATGTATGACTTATTTACTGTACTTTTGAATATTTATTCTAAGACATTTTTTTTCTTTAAAAAGTGTGATTGTTTTTTTTTATGGCAGGTGCGTGCAATGCGAGCGCTTACCTGTTTGGCAGACGTTGTGTGCACTCAGAGTATTAAAAACATTGGTTTCCATTATAAAAAACTGCAGTGAAAGACCTGTGGGGTTTTTTTTTCTTTGTCTTTTGAACACAACACATGATGTAAATTATTATTATGTATTATTTCTCATTAATAAGACAGAAGTATTTCTTATCCGATTTATTGATAGAATAAGCAATAGGTTACTTGATTACTAAAATAATTGACTCTTGGTACCTTTTGTCAGTTAATAATCAACCTTCCTGTTGTGCAGGGTATGGTGAGCCTCTCAGCGTCCCATCTCCTAAAGAGGCCCGCGTTTTAAGAGGAGACCCATGCTGATAAATGCCAGGCCTCGCCACACTCTCTGTCGTCTGCACAAACACAAATGCCTGCCTGCCTGTGGGGGAGGTCTGATTAAAGATATCCACATTTCATCCACTGGTATGTGTGAACACTTTACTGTCAGGCATTTGTGTCTTTTTCTAGTTACACTATGACTGTTTACTTGGACCAATACCCTAGCTGTTGCAGAAATGTGCGTTTAAATCATGACAACGTTTTCTGTCTTAACTGATATCGCCTCCATGTTACATTAGATCGTCAGTTACGGTCCAGCTAACGTTTGTTTCGTGGTGTCGCAAAATAAACTGTTTACGGCAATATTTTTTCATTATTTTGATGGTCACTGTAGTGGCTATATTAATTTCCTAAAGTTCTCTCTTTCTCTTATGTTTAATATAACCACACTACAGACGGAGAAGCGCTTGTTTTTATGCGTTGTTGTTAGCAACAACGACGGTAAAACCACCTCATGTCCGCTTGTTTATTTTCCACATAAACCTTTCACAATAAAGCTCAAGATCCTGTTGAGACTTTTCAAAATAAACTGAATCACGTGAAAGATGCAGAGTATTTACGGATGAGAAGCAAAAAAGAGCCGTCAGGTGCTAAAAAATAAACCTTAGACTCAAACGTTAGAACAGGCTTTTCCCCGCAGCACGCTGTGTAATAAATACTCACAAAGAAAACGGCGGCCGTTACAACCTATGTCTAAAAATGTATCGTTTCATGCATCAGTTAAAACACTCGACTCCAGCTGCGCGACGCCCAGCTGGAAACACTTCACGCAAGTCGAGCTGCCCGACATTCACAGAATTTACAGAAAATGTTACATTTTTGTGATTTATATCGTTATCGGACGATAGATGTCTTAATATCGGGATTTGAGATTTTGGTCATATTGCACAGCCCTAACTGACAAGGCCATATGTTTCTGTCTCATAAACCTATGAAAAATTCAGTGCAGGCTGTATGATGTGCTCTACATTACTGCAACAACTACAGTTGGCTAGATCTTACACGAGTCACATTAGGCTGTGAGAGAATACTGTTTACAGGACAGATTAAAGATAATCCCAGAATATTACCGTTCCTGTGAACATTGTCTTTGGTATAAAACGGATAAAAGTACTAGTGCTGTACTAATCCTCTTGTTTGTTTACACCAGCTCGTAGCCCCTGCTTCCTCATCCCAACCTTTCACTCTTAACTTTCCTACTCCTCTCACGTCTCTCCTCGCTCTGTCGGCCCAGGGCTGTGTCCCCCCTCCCAGCGGCCACCATGTTTTGGAAGTTTGACCTGCACACCTCCTCCCACATTGACCAGCTGCTGGACAGGGAGGACGTGACGCTGAGAGAGCTGATGGAGGAGGATGACGTCCTGCAGGAGTGCAAGGCCCAAAACCGTCGGCTGCTCCTCTTCCTGTCCCAGGACCACTGCATGCAGGAGCTGGTCAGCCTCATCACCACAGAGCCACCTGCTGATCTGGAGGAGCGAAGCCGCTTTAAGTGAGAACCCACACTGACACTCAGAGACTGCTGGGAGAATGAGGACATTACTTACTGGTTATAATAGAAGACTGGGAGCAAGACGAACACAAAGTGGACCATGCACCTATTTCCAAAGACAGATGTTGATCCTATGAGTTGGACAATTGATTTGCCTTGATTTTAATTAGACACAAGCACCACGGTTAACTCACTTGTTCAGTTAATAATTCAGGTCATGGGTCACATAGTAAAGAAATCTAACTCTCGTGCACATACACAGGATTTAGGATTTATGAACTTTTTATCAGCAGAATGCTGTTGTTGTTTGATATACACGTGTTGGTATTTTTAGATTAAATGCTTAAGTTTATATGCACTGTTGTTTGAAAAGAACGCAGCAAAAAGAAACTGTTCCAGCTTTTTGTGTATATCCACTTTTTGCTGCTGTGATTAAATCCCCACACATTTTGAAACTGTAACCCCATCACATTCATTTTTCCTTCATTCAGACTTGCAGTGATACTTTGAAATCTTTAGTTTGACACAGAGATCTGATCTTAATATCAGTCTGCTGTTTTTTCCCCCTCTGCAAGGTTTCCCAATGTTGCTTGTGAGCTTCTGACCTCAGATGTTTCCATTATAAACGATAAGCTGGGTGGGGATGAGTCTCTCCTCGAGATGCTCTACCACTTCCTGGAACAGGACCCACCTCTCAATCCTCTACTAGCCAGCTTCTTCAGCAAAACCATCGGCAATCTCATTGCCAGGAAAACCGAACAGGTAACTGGTAAAAAAGATATGAATTGCTCTCAGATTAAGTGAATCGTTTAGGAACATTTCCACACACCAAAGTTTCAGAGAGTACTAGCAACTGGAGCAGGGGTGTTTTGTGGGGTCTGCTGAGTTTCCTGGGAGTCAATAGAAACGCTCGTCCCGGGGGTGGGCGGTATAAACGGTATACGGTAGAAACGATATAAATTTGGCTAACGGTAGAGATTTTGACTATACCGCTCTACCGCGATAGCGCATGTTGATGGTGTCATCAAGCTGCGCCTGTTTTTGTCGAAATTATCGCAACGGCTGCAAACAACATCATTTGCAAATTATGCCGGGCGACAGTAATAGCAAAGAGACCAAGCACTTTTGGAAAATGAGAAAAGCCAGAAACTGCGCTTCCTCCACTTCCGTACCATTGATTCAATAATGTTGAATTCTCTCCAGCTGCTCTATTCCCATGTTGTTGCAGTATGTTAATGACTAACCTGGTATTGTGGATGGATTATCTCAGTTGTTCTCCTGACTGAAGTTTGGTCCGTTTACAGCATCCTGCCATGCGATTGCATTTGTCCCTAACCATCGGGAACCCTCACGTTAACTTTTATCGAGTCGAAAAAAGTTAGCGTTCATCCTCCAGCTTCACTGTGTTTATGCTATGCTAACATAGCTATGTCGCTAGCGATCACGTAGCACATCATTATATAGCAGCTAGCCCAACTTCAGTAACCCTACAAACGTCACTGCTGTTTAGTTTTCTGTCTTCATTTATGTTGGAAGTGATAGCAGAGCTGTACGTTTGAATGTTCCAGAAATCTCTCAGTCAGAACATGCTATATCATGTTTAGGTGGAAGCTAGTGAGCTAACTTCCTGCTAACTTCTAACTCTGTTAAATGTAATAAATTCTGTTTTCATGGATGCCTGGATGTTAAACTTAATAGTTACACCTGGTAAAGCAGCAACACTGATCATTTTATTAAAGATGAAAGAATTTAGCCAGTTTTTAACTCTCAGTGATGCCGCAGTGTTCGTTTGACTTTGGGACCTGCAGCGGACGGAGTTTAGGACCCAGATTCCTCCGCGAGGCTCCTGACTACGGCAGCCGTAATGCTCCGACAATCCATCAAGCGGTGCGGCTTAGTAGCTTACCAAAGACGTACTAAAACATTTTTGACAGATTCCTGAGCGCCGTGTACCACATAAAATCTGTTTGAGGTCAGTAAGCACAACCAGAATTCATACATGAGGCACATTGTCAATTTTTGAGAAAATGAAAGGATTTTAAGCGCGCCTTATACTGTGTAAATACATTATACAGAAGAAAAGAATATATCGCGATATATATCGTTACCCCACATGCTTCAAATTATACCGTGATATGGATTTTAGGCCATATCGCCCAGCCCTAGCTCGTCCCCACTTTGGAAAGTCTGCCTGTTCCTCCAAAGGTTCCAGATTAGCATTGATCCGGTCATCCACTGGTATGTGTGGAAAGATTCCAGTGAAAACATGCCGACAGAGCATAAAAACCCACAAATGTGAAAATCAAAGATTGACATTAGCTGTCTGTTAAAATCCACAGTATTTCACCTTGTGTCATTTTCCAGGTTATTACCTTTTTAAAGAAAAAAGAAGGCTTTATTGGTCTGGTGCTGAAACACATTGACGCCTCTGCCATGATGGACCTGCTGCTTCGCCTCATCAGTTGTGTGGAGCCTGCCCCTTTGAGACAGGATGTTCTGCATGTAAGCTACTGAAATGGCTTATATGTCCTCTGAGTACGCTCGAACCTGTCGAATGATTTTAAATGATGCGTTTCTTTTGAATCCTAGTGGTTAAATGAGGAAAGGTTGGTTCAGAGACTCACAGAGCTCATCCATGCTGGCAAAGATGAGGAGGTGAGTGAGTGGAAAGCTTGCTGTGCTGGCCGAGTGTCATCACGATGCGGTCCTAATCATTTCTATTGATGGGTTCCGATAATTTGATTGGATTATTTATCTTTCAGAGACAATCAAATGCGTCCCAAACGCTGTGTGACATCATCCGCCTTAGCCGAGATCAGGCCAGTCAGATGCAGGAGAATGTAGAAGCTGACCCACTATTGGCTGTGCTAGAATCGTAAGTTTGCAGAGCGCTTGTATGTTTGTAGTAACGTACAACTCTCTCTAGGAACTGTGGGGATAGCTTTCCCACATCACTCCATGCCTGCTCTTCCTGCTCTGTCCACACCACACACGGAAACACACCAGTGTTTTTGTTGACTGTTGTTTGCTTAGTTCTCGATCTGAAATGGAGAGGCATTAAGAAAACCTCAGGTTGTAGCATGTGTACACACAGACCTGCTGGCAGAGCCTGTTTGACTACAGCTTTGATTTTGTGTGTGTGTGTGTGCGCGCGCACGTGCGTGTGTGGGTGTGTGTGTAAGTTTGACTTTGTGCCTTTTGAAAATGCTTCCTTTTGCATCAGGAGCTAACACATTGTTGCTAGCTGGCCTGTTAATGGTGCATAATTGTGTTCCAGGCAGGAGAGCGTGGCAGGGCTTCTCAAGAACATGTTTGAGGGGGAGAGGAGTGAGGCCTCCATCGTTAATGGAACTCAAGTGCTACTTACCTTACTGGAGACCAGGAGGTCTGGGTGAGTCCCTCCAGTTCTTAATCATTAAAGATGTAAATTGTGTTAATTTTGGTGTCTTCCTGACTCTTAAGTGACATCATGTAGTAAATTTGTATTTTACTCGCCTCTTTGTTGAGACAGTATAAAAAACCCGTCACAGTCACTGAGCTGATATGCTGATTGCCTCTGCTTGTGTCTGTCAGGTTGGAAGGGCTGATGGATCTGTATTCTCAGGGTTATGAAAGGTCTTACACTGTCAACAGCAGTATTTTAAATGCCATTGAGCCCCATTTAAAGGACTTCCAGCAGCTTCTTCAGGATCCCCCCAAGGTAAAGATTGCAGTGTAGTGCAGAGTACAAGCATGAAGCATAGACATGGTGTAATGCAGCCTGGTAGGCGGAGCCTTTGAACACTGTAGTCACTAGTTGCATGTCTTGAAATGGTACTGCATTGGTCTTATTTTCCAGTATTGAACAGCTGACCCTGTTGTTTTTTAAATTTCATGTTATAGTTTTCACTTGATGACAAAACAATGTCCATATGCTCCTTTCACTCTTTCCTCAGAAAAGTGCAATATTGACGACCTTTGGCCTTCTAGATCAGCCACTGGGGAATGCTCGCCTTCATGTGGCCCGGCTGGTGGCTGCCCTGCTCCAGACCAATGCACCCAATATCTGCCAGGAGCTCTGTAACCTTGCCACCATGGACCTGCTACTGGTAAGGCTACCTTTTCTGGAAGATGCTTTATAAGATGCCGTTTGTATATTGAACACGGTTTTGGGGAATTGCATGGGATTTGTTCGACGTTAGTTGGGAAGCACTCTTTACCCATCTGTGAAAGCAGGTTCAAATAACCCTGCCCTGCTGTACTGGTTCATGGACACTGATAAGTCTCCAATATTACCAGCACGTCTTAAAGGGGCACAGAAACAGTTGTTCATGTTTTTTCTCAGTAACTTGCTAAAATGTTTAAAATGAAATGTATGTACTGGAATTCCTGTGTCTGCTTCCCGTAGGATCTGTTCTTCAAATACTCCTGGAATAACTTTTTGCACTTCCAAGTGGAGCTGTGTGTGGCCTCTATCCTGAACCATCCTTCCTCAGAGGAGCGGCCAGGCCTAGGCCTGCAGAACCATGAAGAGAGCGCCACAGCGTCCAGCCCTCAGGCGCAAGAGGAGGACGCGACAACAGACGGGACGAGCGACCCACAGACCTCCATCCACGGTGCGCTCGTGGCACATGTAAGTGGTTACACATGTCCTGCCCTCATCACGCGACACTGAGACATCTCCACAAAATCACAGCGCTCACATGTTGCTGTTTTGAACTCTTAGCTCTTCCAGAAGTGTCAATTGCTTCAAAGGATCCTTGATGCCTGGGAGGAGAACGATAGAATACAGTAAGAGTCTTCCTTCTGTAGGTTCCTGTGTTATTTTTCTTAAAATCAGTGCTTTGAGTTGAAGGTAATAAGGGTGTCTGTGAATGTCAGGGCTGATGGTGGTACCAGGAGAGGCAACATGGGTCACCTGACTAGAATAGCCAACATGGTGGTCCAGAACCTGGAGAAAGGACCAGTACAGACCCAGATCTCTGACCTCATCAGAGGTATTTATAGAATTGTCCAGTGTGACTATCAAATCTTCCATTTTAACTGAAAATCATTGACAAGTGTTTGTTTTTCCAGAGCTGCCAGAAGACTGCAGAGGTCGCTGGGAGAGCTTCGTGGACGAGACCCTGAGAGAAACTAACAGGAGGAATACAGTAGAACTGGTGAGTCCCTCCCACCAAATACCTGGCAGGTACAGCACTGCAGAAGTCTGAGGCAGGTGAGACAATGCTGTGAACAAAGAATGCTTTCAAAACTGGGAGTGTTAATCATTTATTCTCATCAGTCAACAAAATGCAGTAAACTAACAAAAGAGAAATCTAAGTCACATCAACGTTTGGTGTGAGCACCCTTTGCCTTCTTCTACGTACACGTGCACACAGCTGTTGAAGGAGCTCGGCTGGTAGGTCGTTCCAAACATCGTGGAGAACTAAGCGCAGATCTTCCTCACATCCTTCTGTCTCTTCATGTAATCCCAGACACACTCCATGATGTTGAGATCAGGCCTCTGTGGGGGCCGGACCATCACTTCAGTACTTGTTCTTCTTTATGCTTAAGATAGTTCTTCATGACTTTGGCTGTGTGTCTTTGCACAGTGCTGGAAGTCTCATTTCCTCTTCTTCTTCTTCCCCCACGTTAAGTCCAGGTCTGCGTCCTGCAGCCGCAGCAGTGAGTCAGGACAGGAGCATGCAGCCCACAGCAGTGTCAGAGCAGCCAACCTTTTCAGCAAATTTGGGCGTTGAGATGATTTACCGAATAAATGAAAAATATCAGCAACAAAACTCCAAAGTGTCGTTAATGAATAGGCAGTATTACACTTGTCACTCAGACGGGTTTGGTTGTAAATGCTGCACTGGTAGCACTGGTAGCACTGGTCTTCTACATGGCCTATGTACATTCCAATAGACTGACACATTGGTCGTTTTCCTCCGCATACTCTAACGCTGCGGTGACATATGCTGTTGCACTTAGCTTGTTCTGCACTCTGTCCTGCAGGTAAGCACTCACAATATGCACTCGTCCAGTGAGGACGATGACATGGAGAGCCCCTTCCCCAACGACCTGTCGCTCCAACAGGTATCGCAGCCTCGCTGAGAAGCAAATCTTAACACGCTGTCGCACCACTCACCATAAAACCAGGAACAAAAGTACGAGCTCACCAGATGTGCTTGATCTTCACAGGCTTTCTCAGACTATCAGATCCAACAGATGACTGCCAGCTTTGTGGATCAGTTTGGCTTCAATGACGAGGAGTTTAGCGAACATGATGAAAATATCAAGTAAGTCTTCTAAAACAGCACGATTCATCTCAGACAGGAGTTCAGAGAGTTTTCATCCTGATCTGTAGTTTCCAGGGATTCTTTGGGAAACGCCTTCACATTTCTGTAATGCAACAGCGGCCAGCATGTTTCTGACTGCTGGCTTGCAGCGACATAGGATAACTTTGGTGTCTTTGTGTAGTTCAGATAGTTTAGCCCTCCAGGTATCACAGGAGGAGGCTGCTCGAGCTGCCGCAGAGTTTATCGAAATCTCCCAAACAAAGACACGGAGTTGAGTTTCTAAGCTTTATGTAACGTGTGTGTTGTTGCTTCTGTGTGTGTTCTCCCTCCTCAGCGCTACGTTTGACAGAATCGCCGAAATAAACTTCAATCTAGATGCTGATGATAACAGTGTAAGTGTGTGTGATTCTTTTAAAACTCGTCCAATGATGGGAGTGAGCTCCGTGTTTCTGCTGCCACCGTCACTGATGCGCTGCTGTGCAGTGAAAGGACCAGATCAATGCTAATTAGTCACAACATGCTCCTTCTTAAATATGCATCCATAAATATGTGTTACAATGTTTAACCCATGCAGCGCAGTCCCAGTGAAAGCTCTCCTTTCATTGTTTACAGGCCAACGCAGCTGCATTTGAAGCCTGCTGTAAAGAGAGGATACGCCAGTTTGACGATGCTGAAGAGGAGGAGGATATCTGGGACGACAAGGAGATCAACTATGCAACACAAGCTAAATCCAGAACAAGGTAAAGCTGATGCCGTGTTTCATCATCGCTGCACTTTGTTGCATGCCGTGGATTTCTTTCATTAACCCTTTAACTTAATGAGCTTCTCTCTTTCTTCCAGGTTCGGGGTTTCTCAAACCTCAGAGGGAAGCTCCAGGAGCAGCATGGAAAACGGAGGTCGGGAGCGGGACCGTGGATCTGAATCGGATGAGGACGAAGACTCTGAGCAGAACACGTCAGATTCGGGTAGATGGGAATGCAGCCAAATGTCACACTAACCTGTAAACAGCCCCTCAGGTCTTAAAAGTGTTTTGTGTCATCTCCAGGTCCTGGCTGGACAGCAAATTTCAGGGATTCTGGAGAGACCGCAGCATCCCAAACCTCCCCCGGGTGGGAGAGCTCAGCAGGGAGCGCGGCAGAGACACAGGAGACTGGCTGGGCTAACTTCACTGAGTTCCAGCCTTTCTCTGGGTGAGCAGTCAGATTCCATTTGCACAGACACGAGAGCTTCTTACAGACCGCACTGGTGACGGTCTTCATAGGAACGCGATGCTCAGTGCTCTCTTCCTGGTTTCCCACAGTACAGAGACAGATCCCAGGTGCAGCTCTCCTGTGGAAACGGGCAGCAGTGATGTCGATAAACAAGCCAAACAAAACCACAAGAAGAGCGGTGAGTCTCACGTCACCGCTCCGGTCGGCAGATCCTGTCCAACTCACAAACACCTGTTCTTAATTGGAGTTGGCAATAAATGAAGAAAAGTGTAATAACAGTATTTTTCTGCATGTGTCTGTCAGCAGATGTTAGTACCTCCCCTGGTCCAGCAGGAGAAGGGAGAAAGGCTCCACTCGTAGCCTCAGACAGCAGCTCCTCCGGAGGCTCTGACAGCGAGGAGGATGACAAAAATGCTGGTGCTCCTCCCACCTCAGAAACAGCCAGTGCCCCGGGCAACAAGACGGCTGACCTCAAAAGGTGTGCATCGTCACGTCTTTCAGGATGTATCGTACCAGTAAAAACAGTTAGCCGTTTAAAGCTCCGTGAAACAGAAGGTTAAATAGGCGAACCTATGGAAGTATACGGCGAGTAAAGCATGAGCCCCGAGCGTCTACAAACAAAACCTGAACAAAGAAAGAGAAACGTCACTTTGGGATAAAGTCCTGAGACTGTCCACGCTGCACACACACACAAAACCTCTGTGTGTGTGTGTGTGTGTGTGTGTGTGTGTGTGTGTGTAAACATCTATATTTGAAACATAATTACCACATTGATGTAATTATAGACCGCGCTGGAATTTGAAATTGCTGCATGCATTCAGTTGAGCTTCGCCCTGGGAGCTCCTCTGGAGAAGTGTAAAGACTTGTGGTCAACTACAAGTTTGTCATGTTAACATGGAGCCAGCTGAGCTCCACACAGACATGAGCATTTCTGTTCCTTTGTATGACAGTAGTGGGTTCATTTTCACATGCTCAAATCTAAATGGACAGTTGGCTGTCTTCACAGTAAAAATGATGCATTCACAGACTGCACGAGTGTCCATGAGTGTAGCTGTTCTGTGTTTGTTTCCATCTGCCGGTCTCCCAGGTTGATTTTACAGCTAAAAGCACTTTTCCTGTACTGCAACCATAATAAATCAATAAATTATACATATATATATGTGTGTGTGTGTGTGTGTGTGTGTGTGTGTGTGTGTGTGTGTGTGTGTGTGTGTGTGTGTGTGTGTTCTGCAGCGAGGAGTGCCCGTCTCTGGAGAAGCTCTCCCTGTCAGATCCTCCTACAGCTTCAGAGCAGCAGCCTGCTGAGGATTCACCTGTAAACATGCAGACTGACAGGAAGTAAGTAGCCACTGCTGCACACTGTCAGGATTTCAGTTTTGGTTGATATTCAGTGTAGCATCTTTGAAGGAGCTCCCATCTGTACTCTCAGTATCGTTATACTTCAGCTGTGTTTGTCACAAACATCTTTGAAACAGCTCGAGCTAAACTCAGATTTAAATTGGCGTGTGATCGTTTTATCACTCAGCTGTAAAACATATTTTTCCTTCGGGCTGCTGTGCAGAAGTATCGACCTTTTGTGGATAGATTGGAATCAGAGCAGTTGTGTTTCTATCAGTTCAATTCAGTTTTATTTACACAGCACCAAATCACAACAACAGTCGCCTCAAGGTGCTTTATATTGTAAGGTCGACCCTACAATAATACATACAGAGAAAAACCCAACAATCAAATGACCCCCTATGAGCAAACACTTTGGCGACAGTGGGAAGGAAAAACTCCCTTTTAACAGGAAGAAACCTCCGGCAGAACCAGGCTCAGGGAGGGGCGGGGCCATCTGCTGTGATTGGTTGGGGTGAGAGAAGGAAGACAGGATAAAGACATGCTGTGGAAGAGAGACAGAGGTTAATAAGCATGTCAGTGCGCGAGCTCAGCTGGGGAGTGTTTCTATCCTTCCCTGCTGCCTCGAGCATCAGCCTCTCATCACACTGTTAGCGGATGTAGTTTGGTTGAAAGATGAAACTGCTCCTAGTGCATTTCTTTACATGTAAAACTGCACAATAATCCTGCATCTGCAGTGCAATACATCATGGGTTTGCTAAGAAAATGTGATGCTGCACAATAGTAGTCATGAAATATCATGACAATAGTCAGTAAATATAGTGCTACATGTAATAGTAAATAATGCTTTAGCACACAGCATGATTGAGTATGCATCGAGACGCATCTGTGAAAGTCAAAAGACGCTCATACACGCTCGCAGACGAGCTGACGCTGTTCAGCAGTGTTGCACAGTTTGGATCACATGTAGACTCCAGCAGGGGTGGAGAAGCCTGCTAAAGAGCTGAGCGCCTGCAGATGTGACCTCTGGAGTACTTTTAACATGTTGTGTAAAACAGACACATGGCCTTCAAAGAATCATGAAATCAGTTAACTTGGATTACACTTTCCAAATAGGAAGAAAGCCCCTCTGGTTAGAAACACATCTTTGTTGTTAAGTACATTTAGTTGTTAAAGCCTGGGAGTATATTTAGTTGCTGCATTCACACTAAATGTGAAGCAGCACCTTTGCACTGCATTCATGTTAGTGGAGGTGAATCTGCAAGTGTCAAAGTTTGTGCATTTGGGGAAATGATATCGGAGACGCCACTCTCAATCAGAAGTGGAGCTCAGGGTTATTGCTGGCTCAGCTTTCTGCTTTAAATGGGAAACAAAGGAAATGTTACCCACTCACACAATGAGGCAAACCTTTGTATTTGGAGCTTGACAGCACCAGGCTGTTCCATACGGAGGCAGCAAACCACCACCATAGCAGACAGACTGCAGTCTAACAGCATGTAGTGCTGGATGTGCATCGTGTGTCTCCTGCACGCAGCTGACTGTTTCCTTTGTCGTCCCAACAGAGAGGAAACGCCACCGCCCCAGGAAGTGTCGGTCAACGGGCCCGTGTGAGCGCGAGTAGGCGCAGAAGCCCCTGAGAGACGGAGCCGCAGACTGTCAGCCTCCTCCAGAGTGACTCCCCTAAATAACCTCACTGCAACTACGGTGTTTTTACTGAATCACTCTGCCGTGTTATTGGACCTGGACACTGCCAATCGACACCAATAACGAGGCGGCAGAACATGTATAAAAACAACCCCCCCCCCAAAAAACCCCCCACAAAAACAAAAAGGAAAAAACAAAAAAGCGAGCCGGAGCAGAGTGCAGAGGAATCTTCTTCAAAGCCTTTTCCTGATGTTGCACATGATTCCGTGCAGTTTTAATGTAGCAGCGATCTTTGAAACGACAGAGTCCGAGGGGTAACATCGTCACCGTTATTTTTTTATGTCCTCAAACATTACTCTCCCGCCTCCCACCCTTTGGGATTTTACATGGGCACCCCGAACGGATAGCACAGGCCAACTTTAAATGATGCCTCAACAATAAATACGTTTTGTTTTTTCCTTCAAGCTTTAGAAAAAGCACTTATGCAGCCATTTACTGTACATTATAGCACAATGATGTAAGTGTTCTACCTTCATCTCTGCTGGTTCTGTCCTCACATCAAGGTTTTTATCCAGTGTTTGTTTTTTTCTCGTTTTGGTCGCTGTTGATGAAACATCCCTTACCATCGTACGTCACCAGGTTTCTGAATGTTTTGAAGTGCTTCAGGACGCTCTGTTGAAGAGGAGGAGAAGCGGGTCAATGAACAGAGCTCTAATAGTATTACTGTCTTTTGCTCATGTGCAATAATGTCAATTAGCCATTTTATTTAAAAAGAAAAATCAATCTGGCATCAGAGACTCATTGGGTAGTTTCAGATTTGGATATGATCTCAATTTTCTCTTCTTTTACTTTAGTGCATGTTTAACCGGCTCTCTGTTGACCTAGCTAGTGAGCTAAGACCTTCTGATTGTATTGACCTTTAAGTTCTTGCTATCCCCCTTAAATCAACCAAACTTTATCTACCTATATACAAATATTATCTACATTTATAAGTAATTTTACAAGCAATCTTGAGATTACTATTTTTGTCTGTTCCTTTTCTCTCTCTTTCCACCAAGCACTTACTCACAGGGGGAGAGTGACATTTGGTAAGAGTGACGCTGTATGCCCCCCTTTATTATTATTATTATTATTATTATTTTTTTAAGGTTAATTTTATTTTGTTTCTGAGCAGCAGAATTGGAAGGAGTGCAGGTCTGAGTTCTGCAGAGCTACGGACCTCTTTGGTGTACTTAAATCATTTGACAGCGATCAGGTTCTATGATTATTGTTAAAAAAATTCAAATTAAAAGTGTCTGGCTGACCACATTAATACCAAAGGCTCTGCTTTGCTGGTCTGGTGTCATCTTTGCACTTGTGCAGTGTGTTTTCAGTTTTCAGAGACTTTCAGAGACTCAACACCTCATGTTTTATAGTGCAGGGTAAAGACCCACAAAAAGACCAACCTCTATGAGCAAGCACTTTGGCGACAGGGGGAAGGAAAAACTTTTAACAGGAAGAAACCTCCAGTAGAACCGGGCTCAGGGAGGGGCGGGGCCATCTGCTGCGACCGGTTGGGTTTGAAGGACATGGGACAAGAGACGCTGTGGGAGACAGAGCCAGAGAGCAATAACTAATGCAGAGTGGTGTATAAACACCAGTGTGACTTTATGGGGGGTGTTTATTTTTTCTAGTGCTTTCCTCACTGGAACAAAAAAAAAAAAAACCTCCCTCCAATGAGAAGCTGTTCAGAAATCATGTGATCAGCTCATCAATGTGGCCAAAATTGCTTCGGCGTCACGAGAACTGTAGAGCAGCCACTCAGGGCCTGAACACGTTCGGTTTCAGTTTCTTCCCTCCGACATGTCTGTGCAAACACCACTGCTGCACATCTGGCGTGCACACTTTGCTCCTCCCCCTCTGCTGGGTTTTGTTGTTCTTTCCTGCCTAAATCACCGTGGTAACCGGGTCAGAGGGTTTTGTGTGTTGGTTTAAGATTTTCATTTGCTCTTTTATTTTCAGCATGTGACGTTCAGTGTAGCCCCACTGGGACAGATCCACTCTGAGGGTGCTAATGTGCAGCTGTGAAGTCAGAAATAAACAGCCGCACAGAAGCTCTGCATTAATATGATTTTGCGCTAAATCCAAACATTGCATTTGACCGTTTTTGTGTTTAGATTTGTAGCAACATGTCGTCGTCATCATCAACATCTGTTTGGCGTAGGCGACGTTCATCTGCGTTGTTCGGGGCAGTTTCGTGTTGGTGTGCAGAGAGGGCGTCTCTCTGAGGGCCGCAGGTTTAGTCCATCCAGCTAATGCTTGGAAAGCCCGGCTGTGCTTTTAAAATGTCAGGAACTAAAATGTTCGCTATGTTCGGTTAACCAACAATCAACCATCACAGGTTGTCATGAAAATGGATTGTGATTTAGTAAATCCACGATGCGTTCACCTCAGATCTCGGCCCTGTGTTTGCTCACTAATAGTTTACAGCCTGTTTGGGTTTTGTTGATGCTTCAGGCCTCTGCTGCGACTCTCCTTACTAAAGTGGACTTGTTGACCATCCGGTTTAGGTACCAAGCTTTTGGTTTAACTGGTGGAGTTGGATCAAACTGTCGCACCCATCCTTGAACTGTAAAGCTTCCCTGAACACACGCTGATGTTTCGCTAACAGAAACGAGCACCTGCCAGAATATCCCAAAGTGCAGCTGAGCAGATCATCTCGACACTCGGGAGCCTGCACGTCACATGATGTTTATCAGCAGGTATTTAGTTTGCTCTTCTTTCCAGTAATGGGAAGTGGAAAACACGTGATCTGCAGGTGAATGATGCAGAGCAGCGGCTTCCTGCACAAACAGCTGTTGACTGTGGTGCAGTACCTGTGCGGCTGTTTGCAGACAGACACGGACACGTGAACGTTTAAACCCACAGTTTTTTATTTGGATTCTAAAAACTTTATCAACATGATTGACAACATAACCCGGCTCAGAAGGTCATTTCTAATTTAAAAAAAAACAACAAATAAATAAAACTGATTATGTCGTATTCTTGGGGCGATGTAGCCGTTTCAGAGATGAGTAAACGAGAGTGAAAAAGGTGAGCTGGGGCCGACACGAGGACGCAGCGAGCTTTCTCCCACACGTATCTGTTCCTCACCCAAACCATCGAAGTGATTGTTTGACCTTTCACTGTCTGAGACGCAGGGACCTGCACAGACACTCATAGGTAGCTGATAACATTTCATCATACTTGGACCGCTAATACCAGGAAATCCTACTGAAATACACTGAGGAGCATCAGAATATTAACCAAGAAGATGGCAACCAGAACAGACTGGAGATGCTCAAAAAAAAAAAAAAAAAAAAAAAAGGATTTTATTAGAACAAATAATTTATTCACAGGATCAGCGTCAATCAGTATTCTTAGAGAGTTACTAAACCCACTGAATATTTCTATGTGTTTGTTATCTTCAATCTCACAACGATGCACCAAGCCAGTCTGCTGACCCCGGCACCAGGAACATCTGACCTCTGACCTTTGTTAGTCCACATCGTCCCATCGCTGTGGGCGAGCAGCGCGGTAAAGAGGCTTCCTCTGCCGCTAACACGCCCTTTCCACTCTAATGTTAATGGTTCATGTTTAAGGACAACTGTGTTTACACAAAGAAAAAAGACACTAAGGGTTTACATTTCCAAAAAGCATTAGTCACATTAATACAGAAATAAACAAATGGCACATTGAATTCCTAATTTCAAAATAAAGTGGTGCTTGAGGAACTTTACTGAGGAGACAAGTTAAATAAATTACTACCATAAACATTACATACAAATCTGGAGTAGTATATACAAAAGAGTTATTAGCACAAAAACCTGTGTTCAAAGACAGCAGTAGGACATATTTTACAGAGCAGGGTTTGGGTCAGAGTGCTCGATGCTCGTGGAGGGACAGACACAGCTGCTGACATTAAACCAGATGTTTGAAACCTCCACAGCAACCACGTGCTCCCAGGGCCACGGCGCTCGTGCTGCATCGCTGAAGCCTGAACGTTCACGTCTGAACACAACAACCTGGAAACTTGTGAGCAGGGCTCACACACGCCTGTGTGACCTTCCCCACCCCGCTGTCACTAAAGGAAACGACAGTATTTCACTAACAGCTCTTACGGTCTCGTGTCTGTTCTGACTGATGGCTGAGGCTCATTTTAAATTTGGAACTTCTGCCAACAACAACATCGAGAAAAGAAAATGTTCTGGTCTTTTAATAATATTCGAAATGTTCAGTTGAATCAGTCCTCGCATACATCACACGAGTCATTTTAAAGGCTCGCCTGCACCTGCCTGCAGCGTGAGCACGAGGGGAGAACTCTCTGTCACCACGTCTGCATTTACCCGCATCGCTCAATCTTAGAGGAGGAAGCTGGTTACGTAAACTACGAAGGAAATCAGAGTGAACAAAGCGATTCCAGCCAGAGCTCAGAGTTCAAACAGACACAAGACTATTTAAGCAGTTAAAGAAATACGGGAGTTTTCCTCCCCCACACTCGGTGTGTCTCTCTAGACCATCCCATAATATCCCTCCTCTAAAACGTCTCACCTTCTGGGTCTCCTTCTACCTGTTTCATAAAGCAGTCCCTCCTTTTCTCCTTCAGCATCCCTTCAGAGTGTGAATGTTAATAGAGCACAGCGTAGTGAGGGGACCTCTGTAAACACTGTCGGTGAAGAGTCCACCGACACTCTCAACACCTGCTGGGCTCTCCTGGTTTGATCTCTGCCAGCGGTTCATGGCGTTCACAGTATGTCGTTGCCACACGTGGAGGACAGCCGGTGAGCGCTGACCTCCTCCTGGTAAGTTGAGATTTTCAAAAAAAAAAAAAAAAAAAAAAAAAAAACTGAAAGGAAATCCTTCATGAACCGTTGACAAGCCCCTCGTTCCAGCCGCTTCCTCTTGAACTTCCTTCGATCGCGCTGCGTGGAAGGCAAAGAGGAAGAACGTCTGCTGTCCGATGAGCCAGCAGCCGGATCCTCGAGGTCTGTACGAGGCCGGGCCGACTGCAGCTCCTCCGTCATTCCTCCCCAAAGTGTGCGACAGGGCAGTGAGGTTAGTAGGAGGGGAAGAGGGCGGGGGCGGTTTACAGGTGGAGGGTCTGGAAGGATCTTCATGCTGCAGCTACGACAGCGAGTGGTTCTTTGTGGTTTTTTTCTTTTTATAACAAAAACACTGAAACATTTGTGATGCAAAGTCATTAATTCAACACAGAACAGAGCACAGTGGTCACAGGCTCCTCGTCTCTATGCGTCTGACAGGCAGCTCTGAACACTGTCCATCCACAGCTGTGCATTCAGGCTGTCCTGGGCACAGAAGTTGTACACTCGTTTGGTCGTCTTGAGCTGAAAGAAGCAGAGAGAGACCAATCGTTAAATACACACAGATTGATAACAGCAGGCTCTCCCGGACGTTCACTGGTTTCTCCATGGCAACCTGCACTGACTCAAGCCCGGTGACACAAACGACGCATTAACAGCCCTGCAGGAGCAGTGCAGACTGCAGGGGGAGGGGCTCCACCGTAAGTCTGGGGCTCTCTGCAGTCGGCCTGTTGCCTCGTGGCAGCGGGCGCTGCACATTTCTCCTGCCTCTGAAAACAAGCTGGGCTCAGCTCAATGCTATAACCTACAGAGTTTCATGTAATGCTGAGACAAAGGCCAACTGTGTGCGCATCAGAGCTTAGTGGGGGTGGTCTCTGCCTCCCCATCAACGCTACAGGGGAGCTTCAGCCAACCCAGGCTCACTTCCTGTCAGAAATGAGCCTGGAACAATGCGGCGAGGGAGCAAACTCACATCAAAGAAGGCTTTCTCGTCAATGTTTTTTGGCGCTCCCATGGTGGGCGTTCCCGCGGTGACAGACTCCACCTCAGCCAGCTCGATCACTCCTTTGCACTCCTTGTCCTGCCTGCTCTCGTAGTATCTGAGCTGCAGAGGGAGGGAGAGAGGCCCCATTAAACCAGCAACAGGTCTCCTTGAGACAAAGCGGGAACCCTCCTCTGCGCCGTCTTACCTGGTGTTTGGTCTTATCCAGCACAAACCACCGCGGTTTCCATGGTTTCAACAACGCCCCTCTCTTGAAGAGAATTCCTTCAAAACTCCTGGAGGCCAAAACACAAGTAAAGACATGTCTGAGTTGTTCTCTGACACCACTGCTTCTACGCTGCACAGTTTATCTATAGCGATGTCTAGAAAGCAGAGGGCCTGTCACACGGCAGCAGAGCTGGGAGGAGTCACGTCAGCACGAGGGCTGTTTAAGTACGACGCCCGTGCTGGCAGGTACAGACCTGTTCTCGCTCTCGCTGCTCTGGAACTGGCTGTAGAGGGTGCTGGTGCTCGGCCGACCGGGGACGGGCGTAGAAGTGGCGCTGGCTTCACAGTCCAGAGCCAGGTTGATGGAGGATCCCACACCGCTCTCCTGCAGGTAAACGCCCTGAGAACGCCGCTGATGGCTCAGGTTGGATGACATCAGCAGGGAGCTGGAGAAGGACGGCTGCAGAGGAAGCAGATGATCAGCAACTGTCCACACATACTGAGCTACCACTGTCTGTGTGTGTGTGTCTGTGTGTGTGTCTGTGTGTGTGTGTGTAACCGTGGCTCAAAGACAACAACCACACACAGCAGTACAGACTGTTCCCAGGGTTAAAGCTGCAGGTGTGTGAGAACAGTGAGTGTTAGCCGCTGTCAGAGACCCCGGCCCGCTCCTACGTGTGCACTTGTTTAGAAATGAAACCGTGGGCCCACCTTGCTCTCCAGCTTGGTCTCTGTCCTCTGCGTGGTCTTGATTTTATCCCACGTGTCCTTCCACTTATCTGTCGCCTGGCCGAGCTCGGCCTCCAGACTCTGCAGGTCCTGCAGCAGCTTGGTGATGGCGTCGGGCACCGCCTTGGTCAGGTTGTCATAACACGGCCACACAATGTGCCGCTGAGATTTAGGCCCGCCGGTGTCGGGCTTCTCCGCCGTCTCTTCGGCAGCGCGCTCCTGCCGGCCCCTCAGCTCCCAGTCGTACGACGGCCCCTCGGACAGAGTCTCCTCCGTGTAGAAGTCCCACACCTTCAGGTTGGAGATGAAGGTGTACGGCCTCAGCACCTGGAACACAGAGCGCGTTGCATTAAACACAGAGTTTGTCTTTCGGCCGCAGCAGGCTGTGCTCGTGTTCTCACCTCCTCGTCTTCAGGAGAGAACATGTAGTTGTAGAAGATGGGCGTTTTCTTGTTCAGTCTGTCGATGTAGTCCCACACAGACTTGCACACCTGAGGGTTTTTCCTCTCGCCTTTCTCCTCGTACAGCACTCCTACACACACACACGCCTCATCGGTTACACTAACCACCACCTTCGTGCGTGGAATCAACTCTGCCTCTGTTTGTACTCACCCAGCTCGATGCGCTCGTAGTCCGAGTCGAGCAGGAAGGTGCGGAAGCGGTTGGAGACGTAGTGGTAGGCCAGGAACTTCAGGTAGTACTGACTGAACTCAAACTCCATGGGGAACTGGAGGTGGATCTGAGGGTGGAGGCACACAAACACATGTAGTTTAAGTTGCTGTGTGTTAATCAAAGGTCTGCTCTAAATCGTGTCTCAGTGCTGCAGCTGCTCCGTACATGCAGCAGCCACCAGTGCAAACAGGAACAGCTGCCACACAGCAAAATGACCTCTGACCTTATGGCAAACGTGAGTGTTACATCACTACATTACATCACATAATCAGGATGATTTTTGGACAGTAAATCTGACAGCACCACTGCTGCTCCTCTACACGCAGCCTCAAAGTCCAAACATGTCGCAGCGCAGCGGCGGTGAAAGCATCCAGAGACAAAGCGCCGGTCTTTGATGGTGGATTTACAATCAGCTGTTCTACCTGGTGCACGCAGTCGAGGAACTGCAGGAAGATGGGGGTGAAGCCGCTGCTCTGGCTGCCCAGTGTCTGAGCTCCTCTGTGGCTGAAGCGGTGGCCAAACGACAGCCACTCCTTCTCCACCAGGAGCCGGAAACCATCGAATGTCCTGTAGTAGGGATCAGAGAGCAGCTGCACCAGGGACACCACCTGCAGAGAGACGCAGCATCACACACTCTGCACCCTCACAGCTCACTCTAACAAAACCAAGCAGCCAGCATCTGTCAGACCTGCGTGGTGACATCCCAGCCGTCCTCCAGGCTGACCATGACTGACGAGCCCGTGTCCAGGAGCTCCACCACCAGGACAGACACCTGCAGCACCCTGTGGAGCTGAACGCACACACGCAGTCAGCACAAATAAGAGATGCGTGGACGAGAATCGGCTGAGAAACACAAAGTGCAACGTACCAGCGCCATCCACTCGGACTCCTCCAGGCAGCGCAGGAAGCTCATGTTGGGGTCGGAGGTCGACGAGCTCGGCACGCAGGCTTTCATCAGCTTCTTGAAGCTGTTCTTCACCTGGCGCACATCGCACACCTCGATGGGGACCACCTCCCACTGCTGGAACGAGTCCTGCTTCCCTCCCTGAGGACAACACCAAAGCACATTCGTTATCTGCCCTCTTCTCCTTTGAGCTACGAGCAACAGCAGCCAAACAGCAACAGCCACGATTCACGTGTCAGAGTATTGTTGACACACAGAGTCTCAACTAAAGGAAAGTTGTAATCCAGTGTTTTTTATTTGTATTTATTTGAGTTTTCAGAGTCGTGTCAGTTAGTTTTAGCTTTTAGTTTAGGGAGTTTTCAGTTACCTTGAGCTGAGCCTTGTCCCCGATGATGTAGAGGTACGCCTTCTGCTGCCGGAGGAACATAGCCTCGCTCGGGCCCCCGTTGGGCTGTGGAGACTCTTTCCCAGCCAGACGTGTCCCCACATCTGGGTTGTAGGCACTTAGACGTCCGCTGCCTCGGATACTGCCCCATTTACCTGCAGTTTCAACACAAACACACACCAGAGTCTTTAAAGCCTGAGACCTGTAGACGTTAGCTGCCATTAAAGCATCGCTCCACTCTATAACAACCTGAGCTGTACAAAAGTGGAAGCATCCTTTAATGTGTGTCTCTATAGTGTCCACGGCTACAGACAGCCATGCTGGTGATGAAGGTCTAACTGTTGCTGACATTCAGCAGCGAGAAGAATCAAACAGTAAACAACAAACAGGACGTCAGACAGCAAAGCTGCTGCAGCAGCATGCACACTGAAGAACACAAGCAACAACAGCTCATTAGTCCTCAGAGACAGCGCGCTACCAGGGATGATGCCAGACACACAGACGCTACTGTTAGACATCTGATTGGTTAGAAAGGAGTGGTAGAGGGGAGTCAGGGGCGTGGCCTACTGTACCTCTGGGAGGGTTCCTGGCCTTGCCAGACACTTTGGGCTGAGAGAGGGAGATGACTTTGGCCCTTTGACCCAGAGCTGAGGTCAAACAACAAAGATGGCCAATTAACCAACAGTGGAGGATGGTGTCACACACACACACACACACACACACACACACACACACACACACACACACACATTAGGATGGATTTGCTTTAGCTTCCTCCTGGTCCAGTTCACTGGACTGAAAACTGCAGCAGCCCACCTAGAGCCAAACCTACAGCTGAACAGAGTCAGTGAGGCAGTGCAGGAGGAGACCCTCTCACCTCCTCTGCTGAAGGTTCCAGGAGCGTCCTCCTTGGCGCCCATCACCTGCTTCATCAGAGCTCCGATCTTGGGCTGCCTCAGCTTATCTGATGAGTCTGTGAACAAAGGAAACGCCATCAGCTCTGTGACCCCGCAGTCATGTGACAGTAAATGGTCACATCTGTGAGTCACTCTACCTACCAGAGGTGTTCATGTGTGTGGATGTGAAGCCACTCAGCGTGTTTCTGCCACTATTCTCACTGTAAGAGGGCATGGAGCTGATGATGGCGTGGAGATACTTCTCCTGCTCCAGACTAGTGGAGTCGGCCTGAGAGGGCACTGCACAGAGAGGAGACGCTCAAATGCTTCAAAATGCCATTCCTTTTACACCAAAGCACATTTTAGTGTGGTTACAGGGGTGCACAGTGGCAGTGGTTGAGAAAAAAGCATCTCTGTACATCTGCACAGAATGAGCCAGGCTGGTCTCAGGTTTGACAAACTCAAAGTACAAAACTGCTAAGAAAGGAGGTCATTCAGGAGCTGCATAAACTTTGAACAACACATGAATCAGGTTACCTGCAGTGGGAGCATTGGGAGACTTGAAGAAGCCCACCACCCCCTTGGCGTGAAGCCCCGCAGAGCGCAGCAGGACGGCCTTGGTCCGTGAATTCCTCCAGCACACCACTGGGAAGCGGTTCTGTCGGTAGCAGCGACAGATTCTGTTGATAGTTGAGTCTGGGATGCTCTGAGGGACGATCAGCAGGCCGGGGTAGCTGCGGCACACACGACGCGCGGTGAGTAAAACAGACTGTAACTATACATGGACCAGTCTCCTGCTGTACGAGTGCACCCACTGCTCCCCTACCTCCTGCACACAGTGTACATGCGGTTAGCGGTGGAAATCCTGAAGGGCTCGTTCTTAGACCGCGTCAGGCTGTTACTAAGCGTCCCCAGACCCAGACGCTGGTAGTCACGACAACAGGCTCGCTCTACAACGTTGCTCATGGTCTGTCTGTCTGATGAGCGGATGGTGGAGGACAGGGTCAGGGAGCTCTGGTCCACTTCCTCTGAGACTGTGGAGATAAACAGCAGAGCTCACAGAATCATCTGCACTAAACAAACAAAAAGTTCAAGTTTGGGGAAGTCTGTGAGTCCAATCCAGGAAATCTCAAAAAATAAAGGCTGACGTGGTGAAAGTGCAGTGGGCGTGCTGTAATCGATCGTGTAAGCTACCTGAGATTTCATCTTCATCCAGCTCTGACTGGAAGCTGCTCCTGTTCTCCCAGGTGGGAGGAGAGTACTTCTTCCTGGTCACATACTGGCGGCCAATGGTTCTCTTGGCACTCTTCACCAGGTTTTTGGAAAGAGTCCTGAAACAAACAAAGTGACAGGACGTTGAAATAAGCCACAGTGCAGTCTGCAGTGTTGGCCTCCTGATTAATCGACTCACACTTGTGTGTCATGTTGTGTGTCACAGAGACAAGTCAGAATTAATATGAGTGAATGGAGGGTTTTTAGCACACAGTGCAGAGATGGAAGCAGCTGCCACGGTTTCCACCGACTAATTATTCAAAAGCCTTTTTTCCTACACTCCTCTTATTCTCTTTCCTCTGTGTGTGTGTGCGTGTGTGTGTCACTGAAAGCTCACTGAGACTGTAAATAAGGAAGAGACCAATGAAAGGTCGGGGAGGACACGGAGCATGGACCCACAGACCAGCAGAGACAGTGCTGAGAAAGGTTTCTAAACCTGGTCTGTCTTTCGTCTTTTGAAAGAACTGTCAGCAGTGTGGACTGTGAAGATAGGGTGGGCGGGGCTGAGGGGGTGTTCCTGGTGAAAATTGTGGAGCTCGAGGTAAACCTGAACGCCTCAGCAGAGTGCAGCAGCACTGATGTTCCTGATGTTACAGCTGTGTCACCTGCTGGCCCACCCACAGGAAGTGACGGGGTCAGTGATCTAACATCCTGACATGACGCTCGCTGTGCTGACTGATGGCTCTTTTCTTTTATTCATAGCATCAGGTTCAGTCCTTCCACACTTACTTGAGCGACTGGTTCTTGTCCTTCGTCTTGTGCTCCACCACCATTTTGCCACTCTGACCCACAGTGAAGGCGAAGGTGCCCTGCACATGCTGAGGGTAACGCAGTTTGTGCAAGTGCTTTCTGAAAACTTCAGCCAGATCAGACGCCACCTCCTCATCAAATGCAATCTTCATAAGCTACACATAGACAGAGACACAACACGAGGTCAGAGCGCCACATTCTAGTTTGGCTGAGAGCTGAACAGCGTGATTTCGAGGAAGGTACCTGGAAGGTGCAGGACCGCAGCTGGAGTCCCTCCTGGACAAACTGGTCCATCGTTAACGTGACCGATATCCTCTTCTCCTTTGTCAGGGAGGCGACGGGGAAGGAGCGAGTGACTGTCTGCTCTCCAACTGCAGGAGGACAACGCGGTCAGTGACAAACAGAACAATCGACAGAGTTGCAGACAAAATTCCTCTTACCCAATGGATCGGTGGGCGTGCCCTTGAAGATGAGGCGGTATGTGGTAAGGAAGATGGCGCCCTCAGCTGGCAGTAGAGGCGGACCTCCCATTAGCCCCGTGGCCTCCTCGCGCCCATCGGGGATTAGGTGGACACGCATGCCTTCCATCACCAGCTCCTCGCCAGGCAACAGAGTCGGCCTCAGCAGCTTGGGCTGAAAGACACAGCAGAGAGCGACAGAGATGATCCGGTGCTTTTTCCTTACGACATCGCTCCTCATCACAGCCAAACATGGCCGACAGACAACTGCTCTGACTGCAATGAGGTTTACTGTCCTGCAACAGAGGCCATCAAACGTTGTGCCTCCAAACATCTAAAACTACATGCGGTTATCTCAGTCACCAGTCATCAGGACAACACTTTGTTAAAGAACCACTGCAACTGTTGCATGCTTTCACACCCGTGCTGAGGGCGACCTGCACCAATGCATGAGCCGACAGACACAAAGTGAAACATATCATAATGTGCAGCGATGGTCTCAGTGGGTGGCCTGCTGAAAATGAACAAGAAGAAATAAGAAGCTGGCTTTTTCCTCTAGACCCTTACATCACTTCCTGTAAACCAGTGAGGCCCGGGAGATTTCTAAAGAGCGGAAATCAATTACAGCTTTGGTAGTGTGTTGCAATAACACCCTGAGCCACGCGACCGCATTGCAATAAAAGTCCAGTTGTTATTCAACTGACCCTGCATGCTGTGAGAGCAGGATAAAGATGGAGAGCGCCCTTCTTAGATCAAGCTCACATAAAGCCACCCATCATTAACAGCACCCTTCAGATGGAAGGCACGCAGCTCTGACCTGGGAGAGCTGCAGCAGCCTCCAGCCTCAGACAGCAAACTGCACACCCCACATGCACGGCTCAGGCGTGCTGCGAGTCACACGCTTCTGTCTCCAGCTGACAGACGTACCTGCCGTGACACTTTGAGCCTGAGCTGAAGGGATTGGTGAAGAGGGGAGTGGGCGGGGCTGGTTGGGGTTCTGCATGGCCTTTGTCCAGTGGGATGTAAAAATATGAATTGGTTACCTTTTGGATCGGAGGCAGTCTCTTACTCTCCCTGTGGACTGCTTCTAACGTCTCGATGTGCATTTGAACGATATCTGCAAATGTGAAAGTGCAGAGACAGCGTGAGGCTCGAGCAGGCGCACGTTTCATGTGTGTCGCTGACACGAGGCAGACATCGTGATTCGTCCATACCTGGTATCATGGCGTGGAGAGCTTTAAGGTGCTCGTTGGTCACGCCGCTCTCATTGCACACTTTATCGACAAAGCGGTTAATGAAGCGCACCACAGAGTTGGCCACGTCTGAGCTCTCTGCGTCTTCAAAGCCGCTCTCCGTGTCGTAGCTTTCCGCCATGCTGCCTGCAATACTGCAACACAAACACATGCACTCTGAACATGTACGAAGCACCAGCTGATCGAGGCTTTACTCACAACACTAAACAATAAACTTCTCTCTGAACTGCACACTCAGTTTTAAAGTCTCTGTTTTAAAGACAGATGTTGGGATTTCACAATAAAAGCCTGTCTTACTAAACACAAAGTGAATGTGACGAATGAAACACTTTCACAGCAAAACAAAAACAGACATTTTATGTCTCAGCCAATCAGCTGTTTTGAGTGTGAAAGTATTTAATGAGACTAAGACATGTTTAGTTGGATTGTGTGAAGATAAAAACATATTTCTAAAGAGTTGTTTGTGCTGTGGTGGCACCACATCCATCGGTGTAGCTGCGCCCTCTGTGGGCAGACGGGTACTCCTACCTGTTTGTGACGTAGCTGTTGCTGACGCTCTCCACGTCTCCGAGGCCGGAGCTCCGCAGCAGCCGGTTCTTGCTGGTGTCCAGCGGGAGCAGCAGGTAGCTCATCCTGTTGGCGTAGTGGATCGCCTGGCTGAATACCGTGCTCTCCTCCTTCTGCACGCGCTCCATCTGCATTTCTTTGCTGAGCGTCGGCCACAGCCGGCTCTGCTCTGACGCCAGCTCCAGGGCGCCGATTTCCCTTCTGTTGCCCGAGCCGGCGTGCTGTTCCTGAGAACACATCAGGATGAACAAAGCTCAGCAGCTCAATGAGTCTCCGTTAGTTAGACGGTGAACTTTTAATCACATATACACAGCATGGAACATGCGGGCGCTCTGCTCACCGAGTTGTTGTGCTGCCCTCCGTCCTCCGTCTCCAGGTACAGGTGTCGGATGTGGTTCTGGACGTCGCTGTAGAACATGGCCTCCCAGAACTGCATGTTGGTCCACACCATGTGCTCCTGCACACAGCTGTAAGCAAACTGAGTGACGCCTGCTCCCAGTTTCTGTCAGACAGAACACAGAGACGTCCAATGAACTCAGTAACACCTCAAACTGTACAGTCTGGGCTAACTCTCATTTTAGGAAGGCTGCACTCACTCTGCAGAAGGCTGTGACCAGGGGAAGAAGCGCCGCCGCGATCCCGTGTTCATCCATGTGTGAACAGTCCTGAACAGAAAGAGCAGGAAAGGACTGAGCTCCAAAACATCAAAACCAAAGCACAGAGACGTGTGTGAGGCTGCAAAAGACTTCTATGACGTCTGATTAGCCTGTATATATCTCCTGTTTGAAACTAAGTGCAACAGCTACTGACAAAAAAGGCTGATTTTTAACACAGGAGGAGGATTGGGTCAGAATGGTGAAACAACCAGAGGAACGGTGCAAATTTGACACTACAAAAGCCTTTTTTTCTGAGGAGTCAATGAAGACACACTCTGCCTTTCTCAGTTTAGGCTTATAGTCCAAACTGGAACTCACACAGCTGTTTCTAGCTTTGGGCAACAGCCAGGTCGACGTGCTCCAGCTGCGAGCATCTGGGGAAAACTGACGAGTGAACAACAGTAACACAGCTATTACTGTCACTTTGACAAGACTGAAACTCATTCTAGAGAAAGTCAAAGCTGCGACCTGGTGTCAGTATGGGTCACGCTCCCAAAACACTGAACTCTACACTTCCCATAATGCAGTTCAGCGGCTTGTTTTGTGCCACAACAGGTGATTCAAACAGCTGCAGAAACATAAAACACTTACAGGCACCATTCCTCTTGGTGGACTTTAAGACTATTGGGTACCTTAGTGAGCCGGCTCACCTGTAAGGTGCAGTTCATCATGCGCACAATGTAGTCGAACTGCTGGTCATCCAGTACAGCTCGGTTCTGTAGGACGTGTTGATTGAGCTCCTGAGTCAAACAGACGCGAGCTGCCCGACCCTTCAACGCCCGCAGCACAGCTGGCATCAGCTGGACAGACAACGTGACAAACGACCACAATCAACACACAAACACAGCCTGCAGACTGAACAAAGGTTTGTGAATGTGAACGCCGTGTCAGAGACACACGTGTCTTTACCTTCTTGGCCTCCAGCATTTTGTTCTCAAAAATGTAGGTGATGCAGTTCCTGACCACCTCCAGCCTGCGAGCGCTGTTAGCCATCACGTTGCCGTTCCTGTCCACGATATCTCCTGTGGAGCAAAGAGCGTCAGACTCACCACAGCACAGAAGCTAAGCCCTACTACGCAGACACTGTCAGACTGTATGACGTTAACACAGGAAGCTTAAGATGCACAAAGCGGGTGTTTGCCACCTTCACCTGGGGCACACTCGCCTCTGTCAGCGCGCCCCAGGGCAGCTGTGGCTACAGTGTAGCTTGCCATCACCAGTGTGTGAATGTGCATGTGAATGGGTGGGTGACTGGATGTAGTGTAAAGCGCTTTGGGGTCCATAGGGACTGAGTAAAGCGCTATACAAGGGGCCATTTACCATTTCAGTTAATCTCACGTTACAGTTTCACCACACTGACGTACGCCGACTGGCTTTAGCCGATATGAGTTTGCACTCGGGTCATGTGCATGCTAAGAACAGCTCACCCAGCGGCGGCCCAGATGGCACCATGCTCTTGAGCTCTGGCTTGACGGCGGGAGGTGCGGTCTTGAGCTTGGCGGCAGCGTGATCGATGAACAGCTGCACCGCTACATCGTCCAGCATGGGGAAAGACGCCTGATTCTGCGCGTTGTTCTGACTGTTTTCTGACGGCCGCTGGATTTTGTGCATGGCCACAGCAGGGTAGGGATTCTCCTGAGAAAAAAGACAGACGGCGATCGTTGAAGGAAGAACCGAGGAAACAATGGTGACAAACAGAAACCGTAAGAAAGTTAAATTGAAGAAACGCACATTTTTGAAGAGCTGCTCTGCAACCTCCTTGACATGGTTCATGACTTTGTGCAGACAGGCCTCCTCTTGCCGTATCCGCTCCACCTGGTTTGCTACCAGCTGTAGAAAGAGGACAGCAGTGATGTTAGTAAGTTTCTTCCATATCTGAGCCACTCTGTGCTCAGTAACCAAAGGTCAGGTCATTGGTGCATTAAACCAGGTTGGAACGTGTTTTCTGTTACGTCAATAAAGGTTTGTGTGACAACTGTTTGTCTGGTCTGACATCCGATGACTCTGCCAGCTACAATCTCAGACAGAGAGCCGTTTCTCACATCTGAGCTGCAGTGAGAAGAATCATTTTGGGCTCTCAATACACAACAGAGAGCCAGCTTCAGACATCAGACACCCCCACCCATCTCTGGTTTTGGGTGGATGTACGATTAGTCAACTAGTCACGATTATGTCAACTATCAAAATCGTCAACGACTAATTTAATAGTCGACGCGTCATTAGAAGCTTTAAGATCCTGAAAGACGCAGGAATAAGTAGTAGGATTTAAGAGTGTAATAATGGACTGAAACACAAGATGGCAGCACTGAATCTACAAGGATGTCAGCTGCCGTTAAACGCCGAAGAAGAAGAAGAAGCAGTCTGTGGTATTGTAGCTGTATCCAAATTCAGGGGCCGCATTTGTAGACCAAATGTGTCACAGCAACGCATCGAAGACTGTCCAAATTGGTAGACTCCTCCAAATGCGGCCGACAAATGCATCCTTCATTTCCCCAGACTTGAAGGATGGGTCGGGTGCATCCTTCGTGGCCCACCATATCCCAGAATTCAAAGCGTGGCTCAGCCAGTTCCAGTTTCCAACAATGGCGGCAGCTACTTAGTTGTAATATTTCTCTTATTAATCTTTCTGGGTCACAAAATAAACTTTTAACATATTTTCAGGTGAGAATGTAGCTGTGTAAACTTCAAATATCTGCTCGGTTTATCAAGACATCACATATTTGCAAAACTGCTCCGATGTTTTCGGAGACGTCTGTTACCCACCAGCTCCATAGCTGACTGGGAACTCGAGGCTCACTAGAGCCGGCGAGAACGGCGAACTCCCGGCACATCATTTTCAGCCCCCCGCGGTCTTTGGCTACTCAGGTTAAACATGATATATAAGTCACTTAGATAACTTACAAATGTTCTTGTTTGGCTTTTTTCAGGGTTTTATTTGTTCCTGAGTAAATCGGTTTGGCTGAGTTTAAAGTTCTAGTTTTCACACAGCTGAATAACGTCAAACAGAAAACTGATTAAACAGAAGTGTGAGGCGGTGGAGAGTTTAGTCCAGTGTCCTGTTATATTCTCCACCCAGACAATCTGCAAATTTCATTAAAGGTTTAATAAACTATCATTTTGTCTTTATTTGTAGTTAGCACCTGAAACACTTCAAGCTGTAAGCTAATGATAGTTATATAAGATGCTGGTGCATGCGTCCAATGATCTGATCAGTCGACTATCAAAATAATCATTTGTGGCAGCCCTCGGTGGGGGTGATGCTTCATGCAGGGCGCAGCAGACCGGACCCACTCACTCACTTGCTGTGACATTTAAGACTTTACGCGATGCTGAAATCTGTTTAATGTGTGATCTGACATCATGCGGGACGTCTGTGTTCTCTGATGGACACACAAAATATTTGTGGGCTGCAGATGGAGAAAGGCAGCCATGTTTACTGCTGACTACTGAACATCACTATGGAATCATGGGTATTTTGTGGTGAAAACACGCTAAATACATGATCACAGCAAACACAGATCACTCGTCTTAACGTCGCCTCACTGTCAATACTGAAAATACTTGTTAGAATTTCCTTCCTGTAAAAATCAACCAAGATTTTGTCTGACCACCCGTCAGTAATCTAAACATGTTTCATTAATTATCGTGTTTAACAACCCACATTGTTATTGGGGGGAGATCCTTTCAAATCTACCTATCAGCTGCCTCCACACAGGTAAATCCTGGTAACCACATGCTGCACAGCCTCCTGGCTGATTTCTTTTTCTCAGATGAGAGTCAAACATGTGCTGACATGTCAGCTTAACACGTTTTTCCACTCTGATCGTCGCTGTCATTAACTACTGTGCTCCATGATCGCACAAACAGCAGCGAACGGGTAGATTTTGTGCTGAAAGACTTACGTCATCAAACAGGTCTGTGGCTCTGTAGGGGGGACCTCTCTCCGACACAAAGCCGGCGAACGCCATGCCGTCTAACACCTTGGTGAGGAAGTCGTCCTCTGACAACGCCCTCTGGCCCAGGAAGGCAGCCTGTGGAAAAGCGTTAGCACCAATCCCATCAAGACTATTTGTTTTCTTCGATGCACATTAACAGCGGTGTGCCATGCCAGGACATTCCTGTACCTTATGGAAGCGAATCACAGGCTCTGGGTGAATGCGAATGATATGTAAACACCAGCGATAGCCCTGGAAGAGCCGAGCGAACAGCCACAGAAAGACCGCTCGGATCTCCTTGTCCTGAAATGCACACAGTAAAGACGACTTTCACAGACAGAGAAACTGAAAGAGTCTAGACGAGAAGTCTGAATCTGCTGTTCCACCAGGTTCCAGTGTTTATGACCTCCACCACCTCTTTTATGCCAGCGATAGAAAACAAAAACACTCTATTGCTGCTGTTGTATAATTTAAGCGTATAAACCAAACATTTATGTCACCACACGAGTTTATTCCTTGCCTGGATTTTGAGAGCAGAGGGTTGCGTGGACTGTGGGGGGAATGCATGATCGGCAACTTCCAGCTCCGGATCCAAAACCTGCAGGAACAAAAAACAAAGTCACCGTCCATCACTGCTGACCACACCTCTCTGCTGCTGATTCCTGCTGATACAAACAACAGCAGAAACTCCAGAGTTCACAGTTTTCAGAGTGATGGATCTCTGAGCTCGTATTCACTAGACTACGTGGTTAAAGCACATTTACTGCACAGGTGCAAAGTTTCCTGTCAGATGTGAACAACATCTGGGAAAACTTAGAAGAAGAGGAAGCTTCACTTTACTTTGATATCTGTTTTAAGACATTGTCACTTTTTTGTCAGTGGCGCGCACACAGTGGCGCAGTGTGCAGACAGACACACATCATCCTTGGTTACAGCTTTTAGGCTCAGAACATGAAAATTCATCAGGCTAAGTGTAAGGACAGCTGAGCAGCTAAGCCCTGGTTTAGGGTTGCTATCCAACCATCTCCAGCATCAGCGTGGTTCCTGGAACTCTGATCCAAAGCAGCAGCACACTGAGGGACAATTTCACAGATGAGCCCCAGATCAGCTTCACAGTTAGCAGGGCTGTCAGTGTGGCAGATATCTGGTCTGCCTGGATGTTTGGATCCATTAGTAACAATCTGTGTGTCAGAGTTGGATCTGTTTTTATGCACAGCTCTGCCAGCTGAGGACGCAGGCCTATAACACAGTGAACTATCAGTGCAGTGTTAGGACCACAGCAGTCTCAGGGTTAGGAGTCATTAAGCACACAGAGCCCAGTGACAAAAACAAAAACAAAACTTTCACAATAAATTCTTTTTCTATTAAATCGATCCAT
The DNA here is from genome assembly GCF_013358895.1 of Oreochromis aureus. NCBI lineage: Eukaryota > Metazoa > Chordata > Actinopteri > Cichliformes > Cichlidae > Oreochromis > Oreochromis aureus. Next base: position 38,832,649 of record NC_052958.1, on the reverse strand, counting down.
TTCTTTGAGCCCTGACATCTTTGGTATGTGGCCTAACTCAGCAGGGCCAAGTTCAGTGTCTTCCTGGAGGACACTTTGACACACAGAGCTGTCATATGATGCTACTGCAATAACGTCTGTGGCTCATCAATGTAGACTGAGACAGTTATCACATAAAACCAAACTAAACCCAACATGATATTCACTCTCAGTCAGATACAACAGGGTCTCTAAAACAATGGATAACAACACAATTACTAATTAAACACAGAGATAACACATGCGCCACACGGTGTGCAGCAGAGGCCGCGCGATGTTCTTGTGATAAGAGTCACTGGTGAGGAGGGAACATACGGGGAACGTCCTGTGATCCAATCAGAATAAGAATAATGCTCAAAGGCCTCTCAGAACACAGTCTGCTCAGGCAAGGTAGGGTTCAGTTCGATTCAACTCTATTTATACAGCACCAAATCACAGCAACATTCACCTCAATGGACTTTATACTGTTTAAGTAAAGACTCCACAATTATACAGAGAAAACCCACCAATCAGACGACGCCCTCTGAGCAAGCACTTGGCAACAGTGGGAAAGAAAAACTCCCTTTTAACAGGAAGAAACCTCCACAACCTGACAGGGAGGAAGACAGACGGGATCAGATGAGGTTTTGACTTGAGCATCAGATAAAGATAACTGGTAGTTTATGTACGAGGCATTCCTGTTTATCCAGGCCGAAAAGTCTGAGGTATGTTCCACAATCAAGTGAATTTACAATGAATCCATGGGGAACTGCAATATGCAACCACAGCCTCTCTGAACAACAAAGAGTTTGGATCATGGTACAATGCATGCTAAAAATACTCTTCAGGACACACAAGCATTCTGTAGTCATTCATCTTCATCTTAGGTCACGTTTTCTAAAGCAGCACGCGGTCTAACAGATTACTCCATGATGTGCAACACACCTACCAGCACTGCACTTGTGCATCTTAGTATTAGCATCCTTACTACAGTGCAAGCTCTCAGCACTAAAACAGATATCGACTGAAATCATTCGGCACTCCTCTCTGACGTTACTGTTGATGAGTGTCATTCAAAAACATGTCAAGGCAAAATATAAAAAAGAAACAGTACTGTGAGGCTCCGTGGGAAGAGCCTGACAAGTTCAAATACCAGGCTCCAAACACACACTGTATGTCTGCGCTGAAAATGCAAAGTCACCCAGCTCCAAATAAACACACTCTACCCTTTGTCTCAGTGCCACAGAAAAGCTCTCCTGTGGTGTGTGACAAGCTTCTCAGTCCTTTACTCCTACAGACAATATCTAAAAAAAAGAAGGCAAAACACAGAGTTCGACCTTATCTGACAGAAATGTGAGCATTTTGTTTGACTTGTCATCACTCGATAAAAGAAAACGTAGCTACTCTTGATCTAAATGTTTCTGTGACGGCGCTGTGACGAGAGGACGAAACTAACTGGGGAAAAAGAAAAAACATGATCGTTTATCCAAAAATGGAACATAGTCAAACACCAGGATCATAAAACAGAGCAAGACCACGACTGAAGAGCCTTTTTACCCTTGACTTGGTATTCAAGCATGCACTTCTGTCTGTCTGCAGTGTTTTATCCTAGTAAACAAATGAAGTTCCAGTTATGTTAATCTGACATGTATGTGGACGAGCCTGAGGTGTTTAAAGTGTTGCGCAGCAGCAGCAGCTTAGGCTTCGATGTTATCTGCACATCTGTGTTTCACTCTCATCTTCACTGTTAATGAGTTACACAGTTCCTCCATGTTTTATATGTAGGAAAAGAATAAAGCATGAAAAGCAAAGTGCTGTGAATATTTTATGACCGCTGTATAATTCTGTAAAAACACTTTGAGTGTCATCATGTATCACACTTTGTGTTTACCCATTATTTCTCATTACATTTTACACATGGCTGAGACTGTAAAATGACTGCATATCCAGTAAATTGCTCATAAACTGGATATCACTTCCTGAAGCTCAACCAATTCAGTCAGAGCTGATATGGTCACGAGTAGGAACAAATCCTGCTGCTTTGCCCCATCATCTCCATTGTTATGAGCTTTGCACAAAGCAAACAGAGCTGACAAAGGAAGCAGGAACAAAAATCGATGTATCGAGCCGATATCAATAAGAGAAGGAGGAAGCTGGAGATGTTTATAAAAAGTGTTTCTCAGAAAGGGCTGGTGCTGCACTACTGGAAGGATGTGAAGAACAGCTTGATAAGAATGCAAAAACAGTAAACGGTGCTTGGTTGGTGAGCGCGCTGCATCGAAGCAGCGGGGTTTAAAAAAGGGAAATCCTATCAAATCAATGAAATAACCATTAAAATGTAGTAATAACTGCAGCGCTGTGCCTCAGCACAAACTAAAGTTTCTTGGACTTAATCCCTTTGTGGTTGTGCATTTATCAGATAACCAAACACAATAAAGTTCTACAAAGGCTGCTTCAAAACAGACACACACCCGCTGCATTTCCACAGTTAAGGTGACGACACACTCTGCACTTCTTAAATGTATCTCATTTTTCCACCCCATCAAGCCCAACAATAAAACACTGCTGTGCAGTATTTCAGGCGTGATTAATGATAAAATCCCACCTTAAATGCTTTTGATACATCCATGCTTGTATTTACATGTTTTTACTTCAGTAACATTTCAGTCAGAGACGACCGCTTGGAATCTAATCTAGTGTGTTATCAGGACTTTTTTACTCAGGGACTGGAGCATTGGAAAAATCAATACTAGGAAAGAGAAGCACTTCCTGAAGATGTTACTGGCACCTAATCCCATAAAGAGCACTGGGAAATCTGGTGGTAGAAACCAGCCACGTCATGCTACTGAGATTTCCCAGTAATTGTGTGCATTATGGCTTTGGGTGTGTTGCAGCTCTTACCGTGGAGAGTGCAGTCTGGGTCTGCTGTAGCAGAGGTTCAGGCAGCAGGGAGATGTGGACGCACTCGGGGATGGTAACTGTGCCTCCATCCAGGTCGGCAATGATCACATCCAGCTGAAAACACACACACACACACACACACACACACACACACACACACACACACACACACACACACACGTGAACATGCTTTTCATCTGTGCTTCTGGGACTGCTGATAAAAAGTGAAACAGGAGCTGATTAGATCAAGTGGAAGACAAACACAGCAACAAAGTGGCCTCTCAGCAGCTGCTCATTACATGATGCAGTAATCAAACCAAAGAACGCACAGTCACATATCAGTGACACACAACCACTGCTCTTACAGCAATAAAGGTACAAAACACAGCACCTTGTTGTGAGACCAGCTAAAGGCTCTGATGAGGCAGCACGCAGCCACACGTGATTAGTCACGTTGACGAGGATCCATTACACAATCAACAGACCTGTTTTTCTTTGATCATGACGCTGAATCGCCAATTACTGTCCTGGTGTCTGGTATGATGCGTCTTGGCCGAGTTTACAAAGACCACCGCATGATAAAGTGACGCATCTACAAAGGTTAGCAGGTAGCAAACAGCCGGATGGCAGCAGGGCAGTTTAATAAAAGACAGATCAGCGGGTCAGTACGAGTTCACATGGAATCACAGCTACGAGCCATGTCAGGGCTTTTCTTACTGATATACAGAGCTGTCCCTGTGTGACTCTGTGTGAAACTAGGAAACAAGCCGTTTGTCCTTTAAACACTATGATATCACACATCTACCCCAGCCTGCAGCAGCTGTTTATATAGTGCACTGTGCAGTGTGATTGTTTCAGTGCTGATACAGCGTAGAGTTGGCACAGCTGGTTGTGTGTCGCTAACCTGCTCTCGTGTTCATTTCTCTTCCACAGCTGTTTGATAATTGTGGTACACAAACCTTTACAGCGGCGAACGCAGCTCAAAAACCTCATTCAGACATGCGTCACGTGTCGTGGCAAGCAGTCATCACTTACACAGTTATATACAGATTTAAGAGAGAGGTGCCCGTCCACCTTAAAAGCAAAAGCTTTCTTGTGTCAGTGCTGAAGCTCCACAGTTGTGATGAGACGTTTACACTCATCGTGCGCATGAACGTCATGGCTTTTAATGAGTTCGTGTTCCAGGATCCAAGTTCACTTTGGTCCCTCTTGACTCCACAGGATTACTCCTCTCACTTTAAGCTGTGGTGCTGAAGCTTCTATAATGTGATAACTTCTCACTAGTGTCTGTGGGTGCCTTGTGTGAAAGCCTGCACTGGCCATCAAAAGCATCTGGTTAAGGTGAAACTCACTGAGACATTAAATCAAACATTAGTGTGGATACAGACACATATCTGAACCTGTATGTGAACCTTTGACCCTGTGTGGATTCACACATTTCTGCTATTGTTTTTTCAAGGTATAAAAAAACTGTTTTCACCGCTTAAAGAAATCATTAAAAGCCCCAAATTACAAGGACAGGAGCTTTAGACTAACCTAAGCAAGAGTTAGTTTATCCAGCTGATTTATTCCCATCAAAGACAGCTTCGTCTTTTTAGTGCCGAACGAACCCTTCCTGTCCCAGGACAGCGCTCCCCTGCCGACACACTTCTAAATACTGTTCATATCACTTTAATCATATATAAGGTCACAAAACATACGTTAAACGATATCCAAGTCTATTTTTTAAAGACAGAGGTAAATAAAATGCTCAACTATTCCAATGCTAAAGATAAGACCAGCCTCCTTTTGTACAGCCGGTGGGTTGTTAAAGAAAAGAAAAGCTCCACAACGTCAGGTCGATGACAGACAATAACACTCCTGTCTGGGATCTTTCCTCAGCAAACCTTTAAGACACAAGTTCAGCCTTACCATTGCTGACACTGCTCTTTGCTGTTGCACTGATGAAAACTAGTCTACCTCATGTAGTAATGAAGCATTGCCTCATATTTACTAAGGTGCAAATAGTGAGGACTCACCAGCTCTTGAGTCTCAGAGCGGAAGAAGGAATTGACACCAATGATGAAGGGCGTGGGGGTGCTCAGGACCTCGAGTAGTTTTCCAGGTAGGATGGGAATGTAAGTGAAGCTGAGAAAACACAAACAATAAGAGACTTTACACACTTCCTGCTTTCAGCAGTGTCTACAGTTTGGCTTGATCAACACTGATATAAAGACAGAGCACAGAGAAAGAGTAGTGGGACACACCTGTATTTCAGAGGAAACATGATGGCCAGCAACGCCCGGCAGGCATCCGTTAGTCTCTGGTAGCTGCTGGACAGGAACAGGATTTTATGTTCCGTCAGGGCGGCGCAGAACAGACAGAGAACATTGGCTATACCTGAGGGAGGACAGAGCAGACAGGACGTGTCACCTACCTCACCTGCTGTATGCACTGCAGGCGAGCATGCAGAGAAATATTGGTGATTTTAAAGCATCATTACTAGAGAAACAAGTTTCATCATATTTGATATAGTTGAAGGTTCTCATGTCTTTTAAACTGATACCTGCATTTATTCTTTGAACACTAAAAGTGTAAAACTGTCCTCTGATTGGCTGGCTCTCAGAAACAGAAGGTCTGAGCAGCAGGCCGTAGCCACAGCCGTATGTCTGAGATGCATACGAAGATATCCATTTTATTCATAAAGAGCAAAGAGGATGAAAAAAGGTCTAACATGGAGAGTTTTTATGTTCAACACTGACAGAGAATGAAACCACATGGGTCTTCCCTGGCCTGTAGCAAGCACATTTTCTGTTTTATCACAAAGATCACACACAAAATTAATTATTTATATGCATCTCTTATGAGGTGACATTTCTCATTAAGTAACAGAGTTGTTTGCAGATGCTGTGGACTCTGACAGCAGTGCTACAGCAACTTTGCAGAAAGAAAGTAAGAAAGTATTTTTCATATCTGCTCGTACCGAGCTGTCTGAAGAGCTGAGCCACACTGCTGCCACTGACAGGAAGAGAGTCGTTGATTGGAGTCTGGATGACTTGCCGGTCGCCAGCACCTAATGTTATAGTCCGCTAAAGACGAAGAGAGGAGAAAAAAAGGATTTGAAAGCAGGTGTGAAAATGACAGAATAAATGGTGGTTGTCAGAGAGTCGGGGTTTGGCGGCGAGGTTTAATCACAACTGTGCATGTCCACAGAGCAGAGTGATTCAGAGACAGATGGAGAATCCCAGAAGCTTAGCAGCTACGTGACAAATTAAACACAAGCCATTCCAGCTGATCGGGATGTGAATGGGGCCGGGCGGGACTCCAAGCCAACAACCTTACTGAAAACACCAGCAGCACCACCATATCAACGAGATCCCAGAAACACGGCAGGGGTCATGCGCGACTTTTCCACTGCAGCCTAACGTGTGGAAAGCAACTGAATTCACAGAAGATCTTATCTGAACTGAACTCTGTCCAAAGGTTTAAACAGAGAAATCATTAATGATGCCCAATTCTCTAATAATTGTCTTTGTTACAGACCACAAAATTAACTTTTGTAGAACTGAAGCTGCACTGTGCTGTAGACAGGAGCCAATAAATATTGATCTGTGTTTGTTGAAATAACAAGCAGAGTGAAAACAGATGATTTAGACTCCAACTAAACAAATCAGTGCTACAGACAGACAACACTAACTAATGACTGCAGCACAAGAGAACATCACAAAGGCTTCGTGGCTCATTACAAATCCACTTCCACCTTTGGCTGATCGGTGTGGCCGTGGAGCACCAGCTGGGGAAAAAGTGCAGCATTATCTCATGCTCTCTACAGCAACAGCGATAGCATCAGCAGCCACAGGTGAGCTGTTAGTAGTTCAATACTGTGATCCAACATCTGATCATCAGCTGCGTTCGCCTCGGTCCTCAGCTGTGGTCTAAAGACGTGTGAGGTTTGAGGAGGCAGCTGGTTTCAGCAGGGCCTTAAAAACATACTCCAAACTGGATGCCATGGTGTCATAGCTGAGGCCACCACAGTCCTCCTCAGAGCCACTGCTGTCAACTGGGAAAAAACCAACCAGTCAATGGTCTGGTCATTTTGGTTACATGGAAATAAAATGACGAGAAACGAATTATTGTATGTAAAATAATCAGTTGTTGGTCACATATTGAGTCTATATCAAAGCTTTTGATTGGTTCTTCTGTCACAGGAAGTGTGCATGGACTGCCTGAAGGAAATGGGTGGAGAAAAGGAAGCAGAGTAAATGGAAAGCTGATTGGTAGCGAGAGGAGAACAAAGTCAGGCGTACCAAACTCTCCTCTCTCTGCTCCTGGCCCGGCTACACAAGCACCCAGCAGAGACACACAAACACACACCAACAGGATAAGACAGGTTAGCAACAACTGCAGCGAAGGCACAAAGTGCCCAAACTTAACATTCTGACAGTCATGTATCAGCACAGCAAAACAACAAAGTGGCACAAACAACGAACCGAAGGATGACACACGTGTGCAAAGAAAGTGTAATACTGAGCAGGAACAGCAAAATATACACAGCAGTGACATAACAAGGCATGTTCATTTGTCTCATAGCTAACAGTAACCATAGTAACAGGGGGAGGGGGGCTGCAGATTACATTATTTTTACTAAGGCAGAACACACACACACACACACACACACACACACACACACACACACACACACACACACACACACACACGGCAGTAGGCCTGTACGCATTTGGCTTATGAGACTAGAAATTAAACTAACTGGTAAACAGCTGGGCCAGCTCTCTGTCGGGGAATTTTACATAATTCCAAAACTGGAAACTGCAGCACAGAAATCACCTTCCAGCAGGATCCCGACACAACACAAAGTTAAAGCCAAAAGAAAAAAACTAACAACAGACACCGGCACCTTCATGTGATCAGCCAAGACAAAGTGCCAATGACCTCCAGCAGAACGACTTTCAGCAGGTCTACTTTCAGCATCACACTTGGCAGCGTGACGGACGGTGTCAAGAATAAAATTCCCTGTTTCTGGAATCATATGAAGCAATTTCAGAGACAGATCTGTTCCTGTAATCTCTAATGAAAAACCGTCTGACTTTGTTCCAGTAAAGTCAGAGTAAACACGCTGCCACACACATGCACACACAGTGGGAGGTGGGACGGACTTGCTGGGACTCTCTAAGGCTACGTCCACACTGCAGGCCGAAGCGCATCAAATCCGATTTTTTTGACCCTATGCGACCCGTATCCGATCATGGTATGACAGTGTGAACGGCACCAATCCGATATTTTCAAATCCGATCTGGGTCACTTTCGTATGTGGTACTGAATCCGATACATATCTGATGTTTTAGAAAGCGACTGCTGTTTGAACGGTCATGTCACATTAAATCCGTCTTTTACGTCACTGACAGACGCCAATTATCAGCGCCGGAGAAGACATCGTGAAGGCTTCCTGGCCATCCCGTGTAGATGTCAGTGAAACTGTTGGGAAGACAACGTGAACATTTTATTTGTACTGTATAATCTGCAGATTCTGACAGAAATCTGCAACTATCCTTTGAAGCACCGCTCCTCTAAAACAGCAATAAGCATCATTATTAGGTTATTTACACTATTATGGAAATAACAAAATAACTTAAAGCAAAAACTGGGAAACGTAAAGTCCGAAGTCTCTATATTAAGGGCCATCAGTCAAACAATACTGTTTGGTCTGGGTCTAAACAGAGCGCGTTGTGTGTGACGTCTTCTTTTGCGCATGCGGGCCGCTTTGAGCGTTCACACTAGAGCGCGTTTGCTGTCGCATTTTATTTGTAGTGTGAACAAGCAGACAAAAAATCGGATTTGATCAAAAAATCGGAATTGAGCATTAAGACCTGCAGTGTGAATGTAGCCTTAGTTCTTGTAGTCTGGTCTTGGGTCAGAACAGCTGCATGAAGTCCATTCTTGTCTAAGGGCAGTCTTGCTAATCAAAAGGTGACGCTCCACTTCTGCAAGGCACCATTTGTCATACTGAGCTCAAAGTATTAGAGCTGCGTAAACTGTTGCTAAAGATGAATGTCTATGCGGTTGTAAGATCCTGTCTGAGTCATACACTTGCTTAAAAAGTGGTGTGTGTGTGTGTGTGTGTGTGTGTGTGTGTGTGTGTGTGTGTGTGTGTTCGGTGGGGGGTGAAAAATGCCATTCATTTATCCATAAATATCACTACTGCAAATTCTTTGAAATATTCTGATCTAATTTTGAGGATGCATCGCCCAGCCCTAATATAGCATTAGGCCTGTTAGTATCTGTAAAAGGACGCGTGGTTTGGACTACAGCGGGGTTTCAGCTTTAAATCAAGGATTTAACCAAGTAAGCACGGCATTAACTCTTTAGGAATTGCAGCCATTTTTATGGCTCAAAGGGATCAGAAGTATTGGGACAGTTGGGGCCTCATTATTTCATAACAAATTAAGCAGATAAAAGAGTTTGGGTGAAGGAGGCTCTTTAGGCAGAAAAACACAACGACAACAAAAGTCCTAACATAGGAGTGGCCAAAAAAACAACCTACATTCTTGTACCAGACCAAATGCACAGGCCAGCTGAGCAACATCACGAGGTCGGGAAGACTACGAAGCGAAGCAGTTCTTTCATTGGTGAAGGAAGACCGAGTGAAGACCACTCCTGAGGAGGTGGGTGTGTCCCTGTACACTGCACTGCTGTCCTTTTGTGTTGCTTGCATGACAAGTTTACAGTCAGACATGTTTTATAGTAAGACCTGTGATCCAGTTTTGAAAGTTCTCGGCCTCCAGGTGACTTTATAATCACACATAATCGAGCGCAGCTACGAGGTGCTCCGGTTGATCCAATCCAGCAACAACACTAAAGAAAGAGTCAGCTGGACATGCTGCTGCATGCTGCTTAGATTACGGTAGATAAATACACCATTATGTTTCTAGAGCTCCAGCTACGTAGCTCTTCAGGAGAGCGATTTGATAAAGTGCTACATGAAAATGTCTTCTGAAGGTGAACTGACCCTAAGCTACAGCGTGTCTGACTGAATACTTCTAATGTACATCAGTGTCATATTGCTGCAGTTGGTTTGACGTCTGTGGTAATGGCGAGCATTTAGAGTTACTTTGTCCAGGAGCCCCGCACTCCTCCTGATACTCAGCACTGCTTGTGCTTGCTGAGAGCAGCAAACTCTCCTGAGTTCTGTGTGATGAAGGAGCGAGTGTGCACTGATGAGTGTGAGTGGAGATGTGGGCTAGCTGCACTGTTTGGGTCTTATGTGTGTTAATACTGATTAAATCTGATTCTCTCATTCAGACGCCGCGCTACCCGACAGGAAGCCATCTGCCATCCCATATGGTTGCCAGGCAACAAAGTACGAACTGCACAGCAACTTGAATGTGTGTAAAGGTGTTTGTGTGCATGTGTCACCGAGGCAGAGCATGGAAAGAACAAGAAAATAATCTGTGTTTTTAAACACTGCTGCAGCAAATCAAGCTCATGGCAAACACAAAAGATGCTTGAAATGAAGAACATGATGTAAACAAACAGAAAACCAGGTCAGAGACAGCTGAAGCACCATCAATCACAAATGATTTGAAACGACTGCAAGAAAGAACACATTCCTTTAAAGAAAAGAGAAACAATGGCGGCCTGTTTGATGAACAGAATCAATCACATCGAGCTGCTTGCTGATTGGTGAAGCTTGGAGAACAGGAAAGTTACCTGGAGACAGGCCAGCAGCCAGTCACAGGCCAGGACCTGAGGAACTCTGTCTAAACTACAAACTGGGGCCTCATCTGTCTGTAACACAGAGGAACCAGTGTACAGTAGGGTGCACACAAATGACACACACGGGTTACAACATCTGGAGCAGGAAGTGTCAGCTAGTGTGCGTTCAGAGAAAATACACACTTCCTACTGTATGTGCACCGTGACATGAGTCATCTGTGTTAAAAAAAAAAGACTATTAGATAAAACCAAGGCACAGTTTCCAGGTGGTGGAATTAAAATAAACATGACCTTAAAATAAAATATGAAAAAAAATGAATGAAGGAGAAATAAAGTAAATGTCATGAGAAACAAGTTATTACAACATTTTTATGTGTGAAATACAGGGTTTATTAACCTGCTGAAGTTTTCTGCAGATTTCCAGCTCATCTGTGATTGGTTAAACAGCTGTGTGCACATATGTGTCCACGATATGACAACGTGAGGTTAGAGAACACACACACTTTGTTATTGCTGTTCAACACAACAGCGCAGGTCTTTAGTGTTTCTGCCAAGCCCGTCTCACTGAAAGTGAAGGTTTCAAAGTGTCACTGCAGAGCTGCCTGTCTGTGACACCAGCGCTCAGCCACACAGATGATAGAAACCCACAGAAATGCACAACCAGGTTATACAATACTCAACCCTTTAAACACAAACAGAGCGCTGGATGTTCATGCTGAAAACGCAGCTACACTAGCAGGCTGTGCAAAGCTTTGCTTCTATACACACAGCTGGCTGAGCAAAGCATCAGCTGCCATTTAAAAGTCTGGCATTAACACATTTTACAGAGCCTGATCGGTCAGGGAGAAACAGCACTGGTTTAAATGACCCCTGAACTCAAATCATCACCTCTGGCAGGTCATGCAGCATCGTCAACGTGAGAAAGACAGGAAGCTATACCTGGGAGCCTCCAGCGATGGGGATGACACAAGTGAGGAGATTCCCGATAACTGTTTCCAAGGGCGCAGACAGACCATCTACGTGGATGGTGTAGATCAGCCCCAGGCAGTTCTGTTCAACCAAGAAACACAGAGGTCAAGGGTCAAAGACAAACCCGCACCACGAGGCCACAGCAGGGTTTCACACAGACAGCTGGAGACTCATTCACACAGCAAGGTCGCAGGTTCCAGTCCAGTCAGGTGTCTGTTTGTCTGGAGTCAGCATGCTCGGTCTTAAAGTCGCGACTAATCTCTAATAATGCTTGAAACTTTGAATGATCAGAGTCAAGAAATTCAGTTTTATTTTGCATCCCTGTGAAAGACGACTATAATACCACACAGAAAGGATGACAAGTTCTCTTTGGTAATGTGCAGTTTTGTTATTGTGTGCTCAAATATGGGCCCTTTACCTGTTTTTCAGACATTTTTTATGTCTCTGTCCCAAACTACAGTTTCATGGTAAGAGAGACCAGTGAGAATGTCAGCCTCTAGTCTTTGACAGACTCTAATGTCCAGATTTTAGAACTGAAGGTGGAGGTCAGGGCCTTTTAAAAAGAAATACTACAAAAAAAGTAATTTTCTATGTCCAAACTTTGCACTGTAAAGTCTTAGTAAACTACGGACGGTCAAACAGAAAATGCTCTGAAACGGATGATTTGAGAATGATTTAATAATTTGTTTAGGAACCTGTGTGCAGTTTCATTCATGTTGGACGTCCATGCATGTGTAGATACATCCATGTGCATACGCCGCCACCTTTGCCACAAACAGAATCAACCAACACATACTGCACACATAATCCAACTCCAGCCAATCAACTTACTAGTTCCTTTTTATTTCAACATTCACTCATTTTTTAAATAAAATTTATATCAACTGAATGTTGTTCATCTTGTGTTGTGTCATATCTACATACATAAATGTCACATGTGGAGAAGCTGTGTGAGCCGTACCCTGAACACCTCGGTGTAATCCAACTGGGACACCAGCACCAAGCTCTTGGGGGCAAAGATCTTAGCTGGTTGGACGACGGAGAGCACCTCATCTGCTTCGTCCGCCTCGCTGGCCTCAGCCTTCTGCAGCTGAACACAGGGTCACACATTACTGCCACATCAGGCTAAGGTGAACAATTCAAACTGCAAACCCTATTTACAATGAACACATGTTCACGTGCCTTTTGGATGTGTTCCAACAAATTATTCAATTTCAGTTTTATTTAAAATCACAACAACAGTCGCCTCAAGGTGCTTTATATTGTAAGGTCGACCCTACAATAATACATACAGAGAAAACCCAACAATCATATGACCCCCTATGAGCAAACACTTTGGCGACAGTGGGAAGGAAAAACTCCCTTTTAACAGGAAGAAACCTCCGGCAGAACCAGGCTCAAGGAGGGGCGGGGCCATCTGCTGTGATTGGTTGGGGTGAGAGAAGGAAGACAGGATAAAGACATGCTGTGGAATTATTTGAGCTATTTTTTAAAATATACGTGAGGATCAGAATGTCTCCTTCAGTTTTCACAAACAGTAACAGAAAGGGAAAAAATATTTATGGAGCCCAGGTTGTTCTGTGCCTCGTGTACCAAAACACTGCATTAGCCAGCGTGGACTGATCATTTGACACTGAACATCTGATGGCTTTCTCACCTGTGGGTTGTCCAGGCCCTCCCAGAAGGTGAAGCAGGCACAATAGTGACGGTCCGAGTTGATGTCAGTCAAAACCGCTACAAAGAAGGAGGGAGGCAGCTGATCGGGAACCAGCTGCCAACCGCTGGGTTGGCAGAACTGAAGAGCAAGGAGGACGGGAGGAGTGGTGGGAAGGTGGTGGCAAAAGATGAAGACACAGTGAAGAAGAGAAAGATAAACATTAGTAAACATGTCAGACAACAGTAGATCACATGGGATGGCTGTAGCTCAGGAGGTAGAGCAGGTCAGCTGCTGATCGGAAGGTTGGTGGTTCGCTCCCCCAGTTTGCATGCCAAATATCCTTGGGCAAGATACTAACCCCGACTGGCTCTCCGATGCATCCATCGGAGTATGAATGTATGAATGATAGTTAGAAAGCACTCACCGTATAGATAATAGTGCTTGTGTGAATGGGTGTGTATGGGGTGAATGCGGCGTGTTGTATAGAGCGCTTTGAGTACTCCAGGAGAGTAGAAAAGCGCTGTATAAGAACCAGTCCATTTACCATGGTGGGACAACAGCTCAGGCCAGTTCTTCCAGGGCTGGGCTTTCAGCATCCCAACAAAACAGGTGGTGAAAACTTTCCAACTCCACTACAGCTCGCCATGAGCGACGGCTCCAAATATGACAGTAAATCAATTTCCGATTTCAATGCAATTGGTTATAGTGTGTAACATTTAAATATTGACTTGTAAAACAAGAAATGTAACTGGAGCCATCGATCCTGTCAGAGTGTTGCCATAAAGCCCACAGAATCAATATTTACAGGGTTTTTCTTGAGACCTTTGTATGTCAGTTGCTGTCAGTTACCTGACGTAAGCCTGATGTAAACATGGACGTCCAGTCAAATCAAAGCCAACCTGTTCATGAAGCGTTTTTATTTATTTTGTTGTTGTCCGTTTCTGAATCACAGCGCAGATGCGCTTTTAACTCGCCGACCCCTTTAACCACACTGACTGCTCAGGCCAGACAGCCGACCTAGATTCATTTGATTCAGACACTATCAATAGCAGGGACAGAGCCGATGACAGGATGTGAATATTTCACAATGGCTCTGCAGTTTGTTATAGATTCCGTACATAATTTCAACCTAACTTCCAACCGTTATGCAGAAATATAATCATAAGCTAGAAAACATGCATAGTAGTGAAAGTCACTGTAAGCAATTAGGGCTTCATGTTGGGCCCTCGGACAGTAGCTAACTACTTTAAATGAACTGAACAGGACAGAAATGAGTATTTAAAGTGGATAAGTGATGTCAGGCTGGCATGGATAGGTTCAAACATCAACAGCACTGCAGTGAAGGTCAGTCCTTTACAGTTTCTGCACATGCTCACCTATGCATGAAAACGAAATAAACAGTATTTGTTTAAATCACATAAATAGGTCGTGGCAGCTGCTGTGGCCTGATAGGGCCTATAGCTGCTAACTTTGACAGATGTAACTGTCTTGTTCTGGCCCCGAGGATCACAGATACATGACTTACCAGCTCTACGCCTTGTGGGAATGGGCTGTCCTCCCAGTCTTTCTCAGGAAACCGCTGGAGAATGCGACCTTGACCTTCACCTTCCACTGTGCGGAGACAGAGAGAGACAAATCCAGAGGTCTGAGTACTTTCCTTAGAGCTAGTTGTTGTCTGTTTGTTTCTACCAACAGTCCTCTTAGACCTAAAGCATGAATGAATGAAATATTCATGTAGGTTTTTCCCTTAATGCAAACCTGGAAGTTACCTGATGAAGCCAAAGTTGAAGTGACACGTGATCAACAAGCTCATGTGTAAAAACCATGTGTGCAATAAGAGTGCAAATGAACAATTCTAATGATTACAGCTGTATTCACATGCTTATTGTCAGGCCTGTCTATTAAATGGGTTCATGTGTGCCTGCTAAACATTAGTGAGATGTGTTAAAATGCTTGTTTGCTGCTGGTTAATGAGGCCATTTCCTTTGTTGGTCAGGGCCTGGCTCATCACAGCGGCACAATGACACAACAATGGCGGACTTATGTAACCACCACAAGCCCGTCTTTCAGCCTAGGTCCAGCTGAAGCCCAGAAGGCTGCTTAATGGCGGCATTCATCCGCAGAGAGAATACACTCAATCCACCCAGTACAAAGCATTTATATACAGAACACAACTCAGCAAATCAAAATATAATGCTAAATAAAGAAGAGGTGCTCACCAGCATTTAGACAAACCTAAAACATTATGTACCAAACTGTGTCTCAGAGAAAACAACAGAGCCTGTGGGCCTTTACTGAGAAACTAAACCAGAAGTACAGACAATA
This sequence comes from Oreochromis aureus, assembly GCF_013358895.1. Taxonomy (NCBI): domain Eukaryota; kingdom Metazoa; phylum Chordata; class Actinopteri; order Cichliformes; family Cichlidae; genus Oreochromis; species Oreochromis aureus. The sequence continues at coordinate 38,817,090 of NC_052958.1, read as the reverse complement.
CAAAAACAGAAAGTAGGCCAGCTCCCAAAACACACAGGGGAATTCATTCTGTCTCGCTTGTACACGAGCGTTACGTGGACGAGGTGCTGTGGGGTGAGGCTGTCAAAGATGACGGCTTCATTTCCTTTCACTTTAAGACGAGTGCCCCTCCTTCCCAAGCTGTGCCAAAAATAACAAGCAGCCATGTCCTTAGAGAACTGATGCTGACCCCACTGCTGGAGAGGTAAGCTAGACACAACAACTATCACCTACTTTGTCACCAGAAACTTCTTTTTGATCAGCTGATATAAAGCATATGGGCATGGAAACAAAGGGCATCTGTGGAATGCAAACAATAAGCGAAGAGTCCCACAAAAACAAAAACCCAGCAGAAATGTGATAAATGAGATGGAGTTACGAGGTTGTTATGATCATTTCAGGCTCTATGTTACAATACTTTGACTCCACATGTCATATTTGAAAATCTGCAGAGCCAAAACTGATAAACTGAGCCACCATCAGGCTTAAGCAGCAATACACCTATGCCCTCTATCTGACAACAGGCTAAAACTGCCACTGCTCCACTGACCAGGTTAGAGCCAGCGTCACTTTCTCTTCATGCTATAAGTAAGAAACTAAAGCTGTCCGTTTGTCTGCAGAGCTGTTCAGTTTCTCGCAGATGATTCTAATAACATGTGGCTAGAGATACATTATATCAAGTTTAACATTAAACATAAAGAAAATAGTGAATGCAGAAATAGAGTCCTGTGGTCATTTACACAGGCTGCCCAGCAGAGTCGGCCGTTAACACTCTGACTGTGTTATTGACAATCATAACAAATCATAAATTATATTTGGAGACTTCAAGTGATTAGGGGCAAAATAACTGAAGCCACGACCAACGAGAGTGAAGAATACAACCAGAGTGTGGAACGCTCATGAGTGACCAGCTGTCAGCTTCAAAGTGACCTGCAATGAGCAAATCAGTTCCTCTGTGTATGTGGTTGAAGAACAAGCAAGCATAAACACACTGCGGTGCAGAATCAAGAGGTTTGTGCGATGGAAGCTAGAAAGAATAATATAAAGAATGTCACAGCATCGGACTCTAAAAACTGGCTCCAAGTACTGACTGGGCTGTAATGTTTGCCTGCATCCATCATTCTCAGTGATAATGTTTCAAAGTGAATAGTTCTGTTTCACTGATCTATTCACTTCTTGTTATAAAGGACTTTAATAGTGTTTGCTTTCATTTAGTGCTATACCTAAAACGCCCCACTTGAAGTTGCAGTGTTTTCCGTGAGTACAATATATGAAAGAAGTCAGAGAACATGACTGCACACAGATGCAGTCTGTATAAAGCCTAATCCACGGGCCCCCAAAAGTGAAAGTATAGGTGTAACGTCTGTCAACAGACAGCTGCAGCAGGCATGAGGGTAAAAGGCCACAACAAGCCCTGAGCTCAGTGCTGGCAGGGAGCTGCAGTAATACCTCTGTACTATCTGCCTGGATCACAACTGACACAACTCCTACGTAAAATTACAACAGAGCTGATAGAGGCACACCCAACTAAGAGACAGGAGACGGGTGCAAATGTAAATGTGAAGAGTTAGTCCACGAACATTTGACTAAACCTGTTCATAGGGATTTGGGGGGTGGGAGGGGCTAGGTTATTTTGAAATGTATGACTTCATTCAATCAGAAAGTTATGACAGGTAGGTTAGGGTGACAGACGTGCTGCGTGCGCACAGATCAGGGGTCAGAAAGGAAAAAACTCATTTAAAAACAATAGACCATCTCAAGAAGACAACTACAAGTTGTCTGGGTGGAATAAAAGCTCAAAGTTCAAAGCGCAGATCCAACGGTTTGATGATGAAGTGAAACTAAATGCATCTAAAAATAAACTCTTCAACTCTTACAGGGACGGCACATTGAGTGCAGCTCAAACAAACCTTTCTCTTGTAGCCTAACGTACACACCAGAGCAAGTTCACAAGGTCATTATTACAATGTGGCGAATGAGTGAATTCAGCTGTTGGCTGGCTCTACATGGATCATATTCAACATTTAAAAAACTCTTTTCATTGTTCTCACAATAGGAGAGAGGATCTAATCATGTTACAATGCTGATATTTATAAGTAAATGATGCATCAAAAGGAAAGCAAACCTGAAAGTGAAACAGGTTTTGTACCTGGCAGCGAACGGAGCCAAGTCACGTCTGTAAAAGTCATCATAGTGCCTGTTCTAATGTCTACATATACACGTTATACCTACATTGATATACTGGAGAAGTACAGTTGTAAACACAGATAAAGAAGGTTGAAATAATCCTGTAACCGTAGGTGGAACATGCCTTTAGCTGTGCTGATTGCTTCGATCAAACTTCCCATCATTAAGTCTGTTTTTTCCAGCTCCTGCAGGAATTCTGTTCTGTATCACTGGAGTGAAGTTCGGTTTGTTGCAGACACTTTGCTCCTCCATGAAACTCCATGACAACAGCTGCATAAGAAACAAGCTTTGCCTTGTCTTTTGGAACAGAAAAGGAATACAAGTACTGCACAAGCAGGCGAGTCCCTACTGCTTTGTTCTGGTCAAATAAAACTGTACGTAGCCTGTATGAAGGTCTGCAGGTAGGCCACAGCCCGGGGCTGTCACCTCATCTCCAAAACATTAAAACTCCAGTTTTGTCCTAACAGGACGCGCTGTAACAGCATGTGTCTCGTTTCTACATCCAAGCTAGCATAGTTAAACTGACAAATCTGGGCCAGTATACTGTCTGACATTAAAGTACTGCAGATCTACTGGTTTCAGAAACCAATCAATAAGAAACGGCAGTACAAAAACCAAACAGGTGTGAGGTGATTTAGAAAAAGCCACGAGCACCAACTGGTCAATTTTAATAACATTTAGGGATTCACATCATGCTATTTATTTATTTTCTTTTGTTGAAAAAGAAAGAGACGATCTGATGTTCAATGATGACAAACCCAGGGGATTCACAGACTATGATATTAAATATACATGTGGCAGTCCTTCACCTGGTACATTGTGTTAACATGAGTGACACACCCACACTAGCAAATGTAGCAGTTCAAAGCCAGCACTAAGTGAAACATCGTGAAGAAAGCTCTGACTAAATTCTTTATTTTAAACACACACTCATGCTGGAGGTGAATCTGCACTGAAACGATAAGCTGCATGTCACTCAGGTGCAACCTGAAACCCATCTGGAACTGCACAGTTAGTTTGATTAGATATATCAGATATAACCTGATAATAACAAATGAGATTCACAATTATATTCTTTTTCTTTTCTTTTTTTTTTTTTAACCTGTCCCGTTTGGCTCTTTTGCCATCAGAATTATTGTCTAAAGGCGAAGAAAGATGCCCAACGGATTTACTTTACCAAATGGACCATCCCAGCCTTGCCGTAATGGTCCATCTGATTCACCTTTTATTGTTTATTTTATTTTCACTTGCTGAATACGGGACAGACTTGACTGGTGGAAAGAAAGGAGAGAAAGAAAGAGGGAAAGAAAAAAAAAAGAAAAAAAAACCTAAGAAGAGGGACGGGGAAAAAGGGCAAAAACCAAAAACCAACAGAATAAGCAGACAAAAAAAAAATACATATCGATCACCTGGATCACCTGTTGAGAAAGAAAAAAGAAAGCAAGCAGAAGAAGACAAGAGTAATAAACAAGATCACAATGATATATGGGAATATGACAGTAAATACTAAATATTAAACATTATGGTGCAGCACGTGAGATCGACAGCGCACAGTGTGCTTTGAGGTAGGAGCCAAAAGGGTGTAGTTTGTGTGTGAGCACCCGTGTGTACACCTGTGAGCATGAACAGCGCTTGTTTTTAAGAGGTTCCTTCATGTAATGATCTGCTAGAGAGTGTGGGGGCCACTGCCCCGTCCTCCAGGGCATGAAGCAGGTATGGAGGAGATCAAAACTCCAGACATCCAGAGGCCCCAGAACACAAGAGACCAAGGAAGACCAACAGAGGGGCAGCATGCTATCCCAGAAAGAGCTGAGGAGAGTCCCAGATGAGGGGTCACTCAGCAGCCGCGGAGCAGAAGCCAGGGGGGGTTGCACAATTATACTCTGTTATAATTGTGTATAATTATACTATACTATATACTATATACTATACTATAATTATATTCTGTTAGCATAGCATTAGCAAGTGGCTCATTTTCCATTGTCATCTTCTTCAATCATTCAAAGAATGCAGGTGATCTAAAACAAGTGGCATGAAAAAAATGTGATAACATGACTTTGCTTTCAATAATCACTTTGCAATTAAAACGAATCACTAATGGGTCATTAGCCCCCGTCATACATCCCACAAAGCAGACATGCAAGCATCCACACACAATTTAAAAAGAAGCCAGAGCTCAGCAAAGGTGCAGTGGTTCAAGCAGCAGCAGTAGACAGCAGTCAGCAGGCATGAGTGCATACAGCGCTGCTGCTGATGCAAGACAAATGTTTCAAAGAGCTCAGTCTCAGTCTGAGCAGTGTGACAGGAATGTGGATCGAGTAGAGTGGAGTGTAGAGTGGCTTTGCAGGGAAATGACATCCAGCTATCAGCCTGACATGTTGTTACACAACAACAGGTTAGTGAATGGATATGTATTATTTGCACCTTCATCCTTGGTTATTCTCAAGTTTATTATTATAACCAGGCTCTAACATGTCGTGGTCCGTGTTTTAACACAGAATGTTTCTGGGATCAGAGTCCTTCACACACACAGGCTCCGGCAGGCCGACTGACTGAGCTAAAAAGACTACCTAGAAAAATGGATGTGGCCCCAGAGTTAGTCAGGGTACTCCACAATTTCGTCCATCAACTACAACACTAGTCCTTGTTCTGCTGTAAAGATGTACTTGAGGTTGAGGGCCACTATAACCAGAACCTGTGCCAACTGGAAAAGTGGTTCATGCTACGTTAAGCTCACTTAGGCAGCAGAGCAAAAGAAGATGTGCTGTTGCCAGCTGCAGTCCAAGATGGTGCTAGTTACGTTTATAAGCAACATCAGACTCTCGCTTATACTTTGCAAATGACAAATTCAGCTTACTATAAACAGTGCTATTTAACCGTAAGCATTCTGATATACATTTCACTGCTGACCAACTCAAATTTTCCTGTCAAGCATAATAACGTACATTTCATCTTAGGAGACGACAACATGGCCAAAATCTTCTAGGGGTAGCATCACGGTGCAGTTCCTGAATCTCAAAAATCTCAAAAGTAGCTGAGGAACTGATAAGTTACACGTGGCATTATGGATACAACTCACTTTAAGTCAGAGCTAAAGACCTAACCAAACGTCAGCATTAGGCCTGCACAATAAATCGAATATTTATTGTCATCGCGATATCAGCCTGTGCGATGGGCCCATCGCAAAAGACTGCGTAAACTGCATAATTGGGTACCTTAAAATGTTTACACACGTGCTTTAAAGGATTTACCAATCAAAGAAACCCCTTTACACATTTGACCAGTCGAATAGAGCCCTTCACGGCATTAACCAATCAAATGGATTAGAGGCGGAGCGAACAACGCTGCAGCAACGAGTCAGAGTTGTAATGGCTGAGAGCGAGACGCATGACGAGAACGCTACTGACTATGAACTCGTGGCTAAAAAACAGCAGTCCAACAGCCGTCTCTGTATCAGAGTTTTTCAAGTGGAACTCCTTATGAGAAAACGTCGAAGCGCTACAAAGAAATAACAGAGGCCATTACACATTTTTTGGCTAAAGACATGATGCCTATAAATACAGTTAGCAGAGAGGGCTTCACCAGTCTGATACATAAAGTGGACCGGAGAAACCGCATCCCCTCACGAAACTACTTTTCCCATGTCGCCATTCCACAAATGTACAAAACATGCCGCAAGACCGTCATGTTTGAACTGAGCCAAGCTGAAAACTGCACAAGCACTACAGTAAAGTTTCCTCTCCAGTTTTGACTTACATCATAACTCCTTGGTGAGTGGTAAAATGATGAACAACTGCATTGAGATCATTTGCAGTATAATTTAAGTTATGTTTATTTAAAACTAATTATAGAGACCGGGAAGGATGTCTTTCAGAATTCAAGCCTCAGAAATTTTTTTTATGGGGGCGATGTTTCAATGTTAAAGTGCACTTTGTTGTTACACTGCTAATACAGCAGCTTTCTTTAAATAAAACTGTTGCAGTAAAACGGAAATTATGTATTCGTTTTGGGGTTTTTTTGCTATTTATTTTATCGCAAGTCATATCGTTATCGCAATATTGATCACAGTTATCGCACATCGCAGGTTTTCCTAATATCGCGCAGCCCTAGTCAGCATCCTGGTTGTACTGTGATTCTAGCACTTCTGACCTGAAGTGAAGCACCTCGTATCTTTAATGCTACTTTTCGTGTCAGTCCACTCGCAGCAGAGCCATCTTCTGCTGATAGAAGTAGTCACACCTCCAAGATGTGTTCAGGTTGTGTTGTTCTAATTATATCACAGTGATAACATCTCGAACACAGTCGGTCACGGCCCTGTACAGCTGCTCTGATCATATGCTAAATCAATCTTGTATCACCCACAACATAAGATGGTCAAGCTCATACACGCAAAGACCTGGAAAGTTCTAAAAATGTCGAAGAGAATGAGTGGTCACAAGCCACACTGACTTCACCTCAAACAACAAAAGGAACCCCTCAAAACGAACTGGTTTAAAACCAGCCGACCGCAGTGCTAACGGCTGCAGGATTAAAGCACTGCACTGTGTTTCAGTTTAGCCGTCCACCTCATGAATAAGAGTGTGACAACAGTTATGCTTTTACAGTGAGAGACGTGCACACTGTCACACTTCTCTCGAAGGAACAGCCAAGAACAGCCAACTAACTCTTTCCCATGTAATCAAACAGGTTTCTCATTCAGTTTTTGAGCTATACTACTTTATCCTACAGTTACAATGGGAGCCACAATCCACCGTAATCAAGAACACATGAAGAGAACCAGGTCATGCAAAGGTTACCAAAAAATGGTAGAAACATAACAAGGTGAAAGGGCAGGAGAGGGGAGGACATGTGGGTCAGTGTCTGCGCCACAGTTAAGCGATGACTCCTCACATGTATGACTGCTGGCAGTGACACAGGATGGAAGGAGCCTGAATGATCATGTGATCCCTGAATGATGGCATTCGGGGTTGAACTGAGTGTGTAGCTCGCTGTCTGTGTGTCACGCTCTTGCTGCTGAAGCAGACCGCAGCTTCTCAGTCGCAAGCTTCCAAACCACAGTGACGCGACATCAGGCCGTTTCTACGGTGACAGCAGTCAGGACCAAAGAGTCTGGTGTCTTTTCCTGCTGGTGTGTGTGCAGATTTGTAACTATGTAGGCTGGTCCAAAGCAACGTCACTACTGAACAAGACCCGGGGAGAGGACGTTTACTTGCACTGCAACTGTTTTTCTGCTATCTCACGTTTTAAACTGCTACAATATGTCCAATGTTTCCCACCCATTTAACAGCAGCTGTTATATATTTAGCAATAAATGATCAAGTTACTAGTGAACAATCCCCTCACTTTCCTATTTTGGAAGTTGCAGTGCTACAAATGATCTAGCCCGAGCCCTTACGAGCTTCTTTGCCCCAGCAGGATTAACATTTGTGGTCCTGGATATCATTCAGCTACATTTCAAGTCTTTCTTCACCATCTTTGACGGCAGATGGCCAAAGAGTCTTTGTTTTGATGGAGAGCCTTTGCCACTAAGCACAACCTCCTGCAGACAGAGAGCTGGTTAATGTGCTGTGGGCCAAGCTCAATCTGAAAGGATGGAATTGGAGCACGTCCACAAGATAAGAATTTCTATAGTCACAAAGCACTTAACAACTACACGAGGTAGTTGTGTTGGGCATTTTAAAAGGGATTGTTCAATAATTCATTTCATAAAACATGAGCTTGCTTCCATCTACTTGTGCAAATGGGTGTGCATACACTCAACCCATTACAGACACAATCTTCTCTTCTTCACAGAACCTTTGTGTGGAAAACATCGATAATGCCAAGATGATACAGTTGCAAATGCACACATCATTAACATACTCTCCAAATTGGAAACACATGGTCAGCTTGCATGGACTGAATCTTTGTTCAGATAACATCTCCAAAGCAGAACTGAGGCCTTCATGGTAAAAAGCTATGACTTCATCATCACCACACCCTCTGGTCCTGCTCTTTCTGCTGTCCACCCAGCTTACACACAAATACACACCATCGCTCACTCATGCCATTTGTCAAATGTACTCATCCAGGACAGTGTTTCTGTGTGTGATCTAAAGCACACCTCCCCTTGGGTCAGAGCTGACACAGTATGGTTCAATGTGCCTGAAATCCATACAGCTGCTCAGCACATTAATAAGAAACACTTGACATTCAGCAGTGTCTCTCAGTTTTGTGTTGGATAACACGACATCCTCAAATAAATTAGACAATCCATGTCCAAACCTGACTGGATGAGCAAAGACGCCTTTTAAGAATCAAACGCAGAAAAAAAAGGGTCCATCTGGCAAACGCCGTCGCCCTGGAGACAATGCGGGACGTTTTCTTTGTGCAAAAGCTCTTCAGCAAACTCACATCCTTCCTGCAAAAAGCTCCCCCCCCCTCCAAAGCTCCAAACAAAAAGAAATGGCTTTCCAGGAGAGGAAACGGCCTCACAGAGAGGCCCAGCAGAGTGACCAAACTTTCAGTTGTAGGATGCCACTTGCTTCGGATCTAACACATGTCACACGGCTGATGATTAATAACATGAGCTTAATTTCTTCTCACTTCTCACTTTCACATTTGGAGCTACATGTGGCTGTTTCCAGCTGTCCTCTGCTGCCAAACACATTGAAGAGCATGGGAAAAAAGCCAAGGCTCACACAACACAGGTCATCTACTTCCCAGTCTCTCTGAAAAAGGTCTATTCAACTTCCACTCGACCCCTTCAGACAAACACCCTCAGCCTGTTACTCATTCACATCATGTTCAGAAACAGCATAAGATAACACAGAATAAGTGTTTTCATTTAGATATATATGTGCAGCTCAAAATAGACTTTTTATGGCTTAAATCTCACCACAAATGAAAAGATCAGTTCACATAAGACGAGAATCTGTGGATTCCAATCCTGATCAAGGAAATCCCTCAAATAAACCTCACAGAGCAGCACGTTGGTAACCTAACTGTGGTTTTGATAGCAAACTGATTAGCCCAGGATAGAGGAGAGAGCAGTGCATCTTCTACCTTTGTGCACTCTCCTCTGCTACAGCAGCAGAACAAACAAAAACACAACTGTTTTAAAGAACTGAAGAAGCTTCTCGGATGAGAGGTGAAACGTCTTCAAGCAACTCAAAGAAGTCCAGACGCTTTTCTTTCCAAGCTCCTTAGACAACTGTTTTAAACTGTCAGTGTTGCCAGAATTTCTGGGGGTTTGACACGTAAACCGACATCCTGACTCTGCCTGTAACCCTGGAAGACATTTTTTCTGTGATGTAAGTCAGCGGTCCCCAACCCCCAGGCCACGGACCGGTACCAGTCTGTGAGTCGTTTGGTCCCGGGCTGCGAGAGTTGAGGCTTGGGTGTGAAATTTATGGTTTTCAGGGTTTTTATCGTTAACTCGGTTTTCCTGGGTCTTTTCCCGTGTGTTATGAATAAATCATCCTCTTTTGGTACCGGTACTGGTTTTATTTTGTTGTATTTATCTGCGACACCTTAAAGGTCGGTCTGTGAAAGTATTGTCGGATATAAACCGGTCCGTGGCACAAAAAACTTTGGGGACCGCTGCTGTACAGCACGCCTGCCAACATCACTGAACTCTCAGTTCTGAACTATGATCTTTGATATCCTGGGCTTTAATGCTTAGATCAGTGCTTTTCATTATAAGTATCTACTCTGCTCGAGTCAGTTTTAGATGTTTTCCATTACAATAGAGTACCACCTAACGTTTGTGGGGTCGTTATAGCAATGTGGCCAAAAGTCCCGTGACTTTCGTTTTGTGTAATGTGATAGGGACACCATATATATAATATTTAAAAAAGCAGCAGGTACCAGTTATTACCACCTAATGGAAAACCCTAACCACCAAATAGGGTTAAGCTGAGTAGCTGAGTAGGCCCGAGTCGAAAAGGTCTTTTAGTGACTGCAATATCAAATAATATCTACTTAGCTAAGCAGATATTAAAATATAGCTCTAAAATACTTTTGAAATCACAAAAGACTAAAAGACTTAGCCTTTGTCCTCCTAAACAGCTGCACCAATCTAAACAAAACGCTGCATCTAGTGGAGCTCTGTGTAACCTCAGAAAACCACTTTATTATTAACAACCACAGCTTGTGCTTGTGTTGGTGCTACATGCAAACAGTGATCAGACACAGTTGATTTATATTTCACATGAAATATCAAATATCTTTACTGGTCCTTAAACTATATTTGTGGGGCTCTAGCTGAAAACCATTGAGCAGCAGTACACAGCTGTAATGAGGAGTAGTTGGTACTGTATGCTCTCCAATGCCATCAACCAACCACCCTATAAAGAAACTGAACTTCCCCTGTTGTGGTTCTTTTAAACACAATGAAGAAACATTAAAAAAAAAAAAAAAATTGTAGCAAGTTTTCTGAAAATTGTGTCAACTCCCCATTTAAGAAAAAAAAGAAAACACACACACACACACACACACACACACACACACACACACACACACACACACACACACACACACACACACACACAGGTGCTTTAAGTCCAACAAATGAAGTTGGATTTTTGTAAAGCTTTTGCACATGGATCAGTCGGTTTTAATAAAAATGTTTGTGGCATCTTGCATGTTGCTTCAAATACTGATATGTATCATGTATTGACATTTGTTCCTCAGTTTGTGTGAAACATCTATAAGGAGGACGTGGAGCACGGTGGGCAATGAGGGTGTAACAGCTTCATCAGGATTTCAATAACCTTTGGGAAACCGAGTGGCAACAAACCACAGCACAGAGTAAAGATGCGTTAATCAATAAAAGCAGATTCTTCATCACATCATTACATACAGGAAATATGGTCCCGGAGAACACGATGTAGATTCAACTTCCGTATTCTCCCCCAGAACACAGCAACAGGAAACTTGACTCAATAGATGTGTGCTATTGCACCTTATCTCCTGACACCCACACCTTGGTCTTTACTCAGAAATGCATTAAATCCCTTTAATCATGTCATTTGCAAAGTGTTCTTTTCTCCCTCTACAGTCTCCTATGTCACACTAACTACCATGGCATTAATCACCTACGCACACGTAACGGAAATGACATCTGGTTACTTGGGCAACCAACAGCCAAGAAACAACTACGTGTCTCATAACCAAACAGGAACCAGACTACGAGACAATGAAGGCAGACAACTCTGTCGGGACATCCCCAGAATACTGTGCAGAGGTTATCAGGCTTTATATTTTAGGTTTTAGTCCTTGGACTATTTTTATAACATTTTCAGAGGATTTTTGCTTGTTTGTTACGACAGATAACAATAACGCATGAATCATTCAACCGTTAAAAAGACCTTTAACTGAAGGCATTGTGATGGCTGCACTTACAGCCACACAGTGGTAATATTCACCATGTTAGTGTAGAGGCTTATAAGTAACATTGCATTCACATTTGTCTTTCTTTAAATATAGGAATTAATTTACAGGACAATAAATAACTGGTTTTGGTTTAGAATTAATTCACATATCTACATAACACTGCATTCTAAAATAAGTGCGCACATTTTAGTTTACACTGTTATGTATGGTGGCCTCAGAATCTCATCTCTGCTTTTTGTGGATGATATGGTTCTGTTGGCTTCATCGGGTGAAGGCCTCCAGCTCGCTCTGGAACGGTTCGCAGCCGAGTGTGAAGCAGCGGGAATGAGGATCAGCACCTCCAAATCTGAGGCCATGGTTCTCAGCCGGAAAAGGGTGGAGTGCCCACTCCGGGTCGGGGATGAGTTCCTGCCCCAAGTGGAGGAGTTCAAGTATCTCGGGGTCTTGTTCGCGAGTGATGGGAGAAGGGAGCCGGAGATCGACAGACGGATTGGTGCTGCGGCTGCAGTGATGCGGACGCTGCACCGGTCCGTCGTGGTGAAGAGGGAGCTGAGTGTAAAAGCGAAGCTCTCAATTTACCAGTCGATCTACGTCCCTACCCTCACCTATAGTCACGAGCTGTGGGTAGTGACCGAAAGAACGAGATCGCGGATACAAGCGGCAGAAATGAGCTTCCTCCGAAGGGTGGCTGGTCTCTCCCTTAGAGATAGGGTGAGAAGTTCGGCCATCCGGGAGGGGCTCAGAGTAGAGCCGCTGCTCCTCCACATCGAAAAGGAGCCAGTTGAGGTGGTTCGGGCATCTGACAAGGATGCCTCCTGGGCGCCTCCTGGGTGAGGTGTTCGGGCATGTCCCACGGGAGGAGGTCATGGGGCAGACCCAGGACACGCTGGAGAGATTATATCTCTCGGCTGGCCTGGGAAGCATTTGGTGTTTCCCGGATAAGCTGGAGGAGGTGGCTGGGGAGAGGGAGGTCTGGGCTTCCCTGCTTAGGCTGCTGCCCCCGCGACCCGGCCTCGGATAAAGCGGATGAAGATGGATGGATTGATGGATGGATGTTATGTATGATTAATCTTTTGTTTTCTGAGTTACCTTAGTTGCAGCTGCTCCAGTCCCTTGATTGAGGAGCCAAGAGGTGGAAAAGGGGCGGAGCGAGCTTTGATGGAAGACTGCTAATTGGTTCATTCCATAACTCGGGACCATGGGGGGGAATTGGAGTTCATTATGTTAGTTTCAGTTAGGTTTTGTGTGTTTTATCCCTCTGTATTTTTGTGGGCTGATCAGCCACTATTTAAGTTTCCCCTTTGTCTCGTTAAGTTAGGTCAGTTTGTTTGAGTTATCAGTAGTGTTGTCAACTTTGAGTAGAGTTCTGTTATTTTGACCTCTTTTATGGGCCCAAGATTTTGATTCTTTTTGCATGATTTAACCAATTATGTTTTTTGGGTTAAATAAAAAATCATTTCTTTGGACTTTAACCTGTGCCTAACTCTCTTTCACTGCTCGGTCCATCACAGGCATGAACCTAAAGAAACTGAATGAAGACTTTCAGGCCTACAGCAGACAAACCGTATCTGAAAGTGACGGCCTTAAGAAATGAGAGGGACAAGAAAGCTGACACAGGAGCTGAGAGATTTCAGCTGATCCATACAGTGATCACTGAAGACTCATCAGAAACGGGTTCAGTAGAAAGGCGCCTGTCAAGAAGCCATTCTCGAGGCAGAGAAACAGGCTGACCAAACTGCACAAGAACTGGACTGAAAATCAGATCCATCAGAGTGTTCTGGTTCAAAGTGTTGTCAGTGTGTATGAAGAGGTCACAGGGCTGAGTTTCTACAGCCATGTGTAAAACACGGCGGAGGCTCTGTCATGCTTCAGAGCTGTGTTTCAGCCAGTTTACTGTGACAAGTTGGGGCAAAAAATAACAGCTAACCTGCGCACAGCACCACCCTGACACAGCCAGCCTTTCACTACAAACACGTCCCAGCTCCTCGCTTCTCACAAAAAGATAATGAAACAAACGGATATTTTCCTGGAATTGCACAGGTGCACGTCACAGCTGAGCATCACACTCACAGACCCAAAATTGTCCTGCACATCTGAGTACGTCATGTCTGACTGAAGAACGCGTTCATAACACAGCTGCAAGCTCTAACTTTAATCCACACAAATACATGATGTGAATTCAATTGATTAACCTAATTATTTGTCCAATATGTAGTTTAATTAAGCTACTCAGACTCTATTATACAGATATTTGCAAAAGCTCATTTTTTAATTTCTGTTCTTAGAAATTTGTCTCAAGTTTTCATGGGTTAATTTTTCATTGATTTTCCCAGCTTTTTCACATGTCCGTCGACTACATTATGTAACATTTTAATTAAAAGAAGACCAGGTCTGTTTTACAGGAAGACATACAGTAAATGTTGATTCAAAGCTACACGACATGATGTGACATTTTTATCATACTTCTAAGCCTGGTAACTGCTAACCAGGAATGTACCTAAAGCATTAATGTCAGTAAGTTTCAGCGATGTCGCTCTGGGGGAGGAGAGAAAAGCCAGGCACAGACAGGGTAGGGCACACGACCTCTAATCTGAATATTCAAACCAATCACAGGCTTCATATGAGATTAGCACAGGGGTGGGCAATCTCAGTCCACGAGGGCCGGTGTCCCTGCAGGTTTTAGATGTGTCCTCGAACCAACACAGCTGATTTAAATGGCTAAACTAGCTCCTCAACATGTCCTGAAGTTCTCCAGAGGCCTGGTAACGAACTAATCATGTGATTCAGGTGTGTTGACCCAGGGTGAGATCTAAAACCTGCAGGGACACCGGCCCTCGTGGACTGAGATTGCCCACCCCTGGATTAGCACAAACACAGTGGGTAACTTAGGGGCAGATTTGATCTGGAGTCCATGTTAATAGAGATGAGACTTAATCTTCTACCACTGGTCAAGTTTCAGTATTTCTTACTGCAGAAAGAATAAGTCAACAAATGACTGCACAAAGTACTAATAGCAGGAAGTCTGCACAGTGCCAGTTTAATGTTGTTTCTTTCACCAATTTTATATTATGCACACATCACTAATGGTATTAGTTTCTTTTAAAAAATTAGAAAATTAAAATGAGCATCATCCTCTTACATACATAGTGATGTGGTTACCACAACAGGCAGCCAGCTGCACGCAGCCAGCACTACTAATCCTAACAACCCCCATCTCATCTTTAAATCAGAAGTGCTCCGGACACGCTGGAATCACCCCGCAGGGTTTTCAACGATTGCTCCCTTGAGCTCTGACAGGCTAACTGTGAGCGCCACTGACTCAGCCTTTGTCCCGTGAGGGGACAGCAAAATTCTCAGAATTCCAGGGAAACCATCAAAGCATGAGGAGGGAGGTATCCATAGCCCCTTCTCACTCACACACACACACACACACACACACACACACACACAGCAGAGTCAGTTTAATATATTCTGTTGTCTACGCCTTTAAACAAAAAGTGTTTTAAACCACAAAGTGTGTAAAATGGGTGCCTGATGACTAATCTTTAGATCACAGATTTTAACTGCAGTGAGTCTTAAAACAAGCACACTGACTACCACAACCATGTATCCCTCCATATAAAATCAGCATCAAAAACACACAAAATTGTCCTGCACAGCCTCAAAGTACAATCTGAGTATGCCATGTCTGACAGAAGAAGAGCTGTCTGCTGACAGAAGCGGTCCATATGCCCGATATGAGCCTTTATGTAGAAGCATGTATCTGTACCCCAACACCCAGCACACACACACACACGCACACTCTTCTGTATTAGGAATGGGGGCAGACTGGGGGGCCCTGGGGCCATCGTCTCCCTCATGACTAACAAGCATTCAGAAAAGCAGACAGACTGCTGTATGCAGCACAAGGCAACACAGCGAGATGGAGCACCACACACTCTCACATCCACACCTACGGCCAATCACAGTCACTGATTACAGTTAGGTTATTGCAAGTTCTTCTACTGAGCCAACATGAGAATAGCAAGAGTACTAACTTAGCTAACTTAAGCCATGTGTCAAGTGTGCTGCATCCTGCATGCTCTATCCCAGCACCATCCTCACCTAAACTACGGCTGTAATGATTCGTCGCCATAATTGATGATGTCGACGTGTCGTATACTAATACCATGTCTTAACAGTTATTGAAATAATCGTAGACTAATCAAAGAAAAAAATGGCAAGTTAGTTGACTCGATTCGAGTCCTAGTGAGGACACACCTGAAGTTGAGTATGTATGACTCTCACAACACTCAGCATCATGACAGCCATCAATGAAAACAGCAAGCAATAAAAATCCCCTTTAGTTAAATGTATATTCATAATCAGTGAACTCGACCAAAACTGGGAAAACTTTCAACTGAGCCCAAATGTTGCCACTACCAACTAAGACTGTGGGTCACCATTATTGTTTCAAAGGTGCTCTTTCCCTGTGTGCTGGCAGCCTCACCAGGTACTGCCCCACCTCTCCCCCTGCAGGAGCTAGGACAGAATAGGACAGGAGGTTTTCAAATATCCAAATTTTTACTAGTCGATATGCCAAAACTGTTCTTCACAACCAGCAGACCACATGGGGGTAAACGTTGCCGTGGTAATAAAGCAAACACTGAGAGACAGCCACAAACAGGCAGGCCATCAAAAGTTGCATGCACGCATGCACGCACACACACACACACACACACAAAGCTGCAGTTCACCACAACCACGGCTGTGACCCAGTGTCACTCTGTCCCCCCTATGAAAGGCAGATTGTGTGGGCTATTTCTGGAGGGCCTGAAAGCCTGCTGCTCTGGAGCGATGGAGGAAGTGGTTGCCCACAGGCAGGCACTGCTGGCAGCATCACACACACTCCTCTATCCTCCCAAAACCCCCTCGCTTCATCTCACTTGCAATATGAAATGCTTTTATTTGCCCCCTGAGCTTCATGTAGCATCAAGTAAATCTCTCCTTGCTCTGAACGCACCTGTAAGCACCACAGAGATACAGCTTCGATACTCCAACCATTCAAACTGTGAAGGTCACAAGAGGCAATATGTTCGTACCAGTTGATGCCAAAACATAGATATTCCTATATTTCTACAAGAACGTGCGTATAGAGGATGTGTCAAGAAGTTGTGTGTGCTTATTTGATTGTTATATAAAATATTTTAAATAAAAATATGACAAAGATTGATGCATATGGAATATGGTACCAAGTCTTCTGAAAAGTTATTGGTACCAACACCAAAACGTTTCTGTATAACTTTATAACACACCACCTTTAGGATATAAAATCTCACAAGTAATACTATTAGACACTTGTGTTGGATTTCATCATTATTAGAGTGAGTTTTGAGTAATGGTCAAACCGGTTTGTGGTGGGGTCCAAATTTGAAGAAATTTCCCAAGACAACGTAAAGGCAAGCAGGTGGACAGATAACAGCATTATGCAGATTAAGAGAGGGTATCACAGGTAAAACCTACTAAATTTCATTATCCTAGATACGGTGGCTGCTGTAGGACAAATAACTCTGGCTGCTGTTCACCTGTAGTGAGCAGATCCTGTTGTCCACAGCTGTCAACGTCTTTTTGCTCTGAAGGCTGTAAAACTGTGACAGGAGTGCGAGACGAGTCAATAAATCAGTGAGAGTCCCTTCTGACTGCTGGCAGCCATACTGAGGTTAACTGTTGAGCATATTCTCCACTTTGTCTTTAAGCGCTGCTGGTTTTGCCACCGTTAGCCATTTCTTGGGATCTGTGAAACTTTCTTTGAAGAATAAATTCATACAATGTGAGAATGCAATCAGAGAGAAAGTGTGAATTTGAGAAAACACGAGACTAACACTGGCTGCCATATTGTTAACTTGTAACCAAATGTTGCTGTTGTTAAGCCGGCTCGTTAGCTGTCAGAAGACGGGAAGGTCACATGTGGGGATGGGTATCGAAACCCGGTTCTTGTTGAGAACCGGTTCCCACTGTTTCAATTCCTTGGAATTGTTTTCCATTTTTGCAAACCATTCCCTTATCGATTCTAGTCGCCCCGAATGACGTCACCACGTTGCGGAGCATCATTTACCTGGCAGGCCGCCTAAGCGGCTCAAACGCTCAAAAGTTTGGTTATACTTTACGAGAACGGATGACAACAGGGCAACCTGCAATACTTGCAAAGTAGATATTTCATTTAAGGGAGGAAACACTACGAATATGCAAAAGCATTTGCTCACAAAACACGCGATGACCTTAAATGAATGTCGTGTTTTTATTTCTGCTCTGGACTCGTGAATCTCAACCCAGCAGCAGCGGTAACGTTTGCACGTCCTCTCCCGTTAATGCGGCAGGTAAATAATCAGCTAACAGTGCATATTATGTTAGCGCGATCTGCCTTATTACAAAACCTGCCATTACTGTGCATTTAGGCGACCATGATGAGAGAGACAGAGTCTGGCTGACAGTTCTCGCTGCAGTCTACCGGTAGAGTCTCCTTTCAGGCCAGGATAGACGAATGTCACCAAGCAGTGACTAAGTTTGTGGTCAAAGGCTTGCACCCATTTGCCACAGCAGATGCCCCCGATTTTCAGTAAGTGAATGTGTTTAATTGTAGGCAGGGACATTACTGGATATTCTTGTGTAATTGCTACAGAATAATTTATGTTATACTTTCTTATTGCTACAGAAGAATATTTATTTTATTATTTTACATCATCTGATGATGATGCTTGAGATGGGGAGGAAGACGATTATGACATTTTGTTGGTTTTTGCTTCTTTGGTGAAGACGCCTTCTCAGATGACAAAACACCAGGTCTGATTATTCACATGTTGAATCTGAATGCAAAATTTGCCTCCACAGCACAAGAACATGTTCTGTTCCCTTCTGCCTTTAGCTCCAGCCACCACACGAGGAGGTGGAACGGTGACATCTATCTCGGCCACTGTATTCACGATGCTGGGACAATATGGCGCCTTCCACAAACCGCTGCTCACTTCTATTTATTTTTAATGTACCAACTCCAAGTTTATAAGAATACATCAGGTGTTCCAAGATGTAATAAATGTATATTTATGAGTACAATATTCCTTTTTCTGTCAAATAACCTCAAAAAACAACTGACTGCACCTTTAAATGCTTTGCAGACATTCATATAAAAATCAGATATGACTATAAAGCAGTGCTGCCGAGTGATTTCTAAAATACATCCTGATTGTGTGTGAACAGTTTAAATGCTCTATCAAAAATCTGCAACAACACTTCACATCGAGTATCATCACACGGCCATGAAGTCTCGGAGAGACGCTGTATACACGTGGTGTGTGAAGAGGAAGTGATACAAGCTCTGTCACAGCTCTGCTACCAATAAGATTCACAAGCTTTAGCGCTGAAACCAAAACACAGTTTTGTTCTTTCTTTACAGAAATTGTTTTCTACGCGTAATCACATACTGGAAATAGTTTCAAAATTACACTCTAAATCACTGATGTGAAGTTCAGCGTTGCTACAGCTAAATAATGCATCAGTCTCAGTCATTCGTTCAAGTTTGAGTCGTGGCAACAAAAGTGGTGCCAGAGGTGAAATATGAAACTTTAAACCCAATCTCCACCACAATCACTGCTACAAACCTGTCCAGTCAAGAGTCACGGTGCACTGATTGATGCCACTGACGTCCTGTTAGCAGTGTCACAACTCTACAATGACGGTCAGACTGTATGACAGTGACAGAGACACCATGACACACACAAGCCCCGATTCATGCTCGGTTATCCCCTCTGTGCCCCTCTCCGTGTCCTCCTTTCTTGACTGCAAGCTGTGGAGATGTTTTTGTGCGTAAAAGGAGGCTGGCTGCCAGAGCTGTCACTCCAGCCTCCAAACAGCCATCCTACATTCTGTTTAGGGCCGCCACAATGACCAACACCCTCAAACTGAGTGCCAAAGGCGCACAGACGAACTACAACAGAGCCTGTGTGTTTGTGAGTCTTGAATGAGACCAACTCACAGAGGCTCAAACCAAACACGCCTCTTTCCTGGTTTTCAGACACACACTGGGGGACAATATGGATTCTCACTCTAAACATAAGTCTCTCTCGGGACTTCTTCGCCTGAACTTCCTGTTTGGTCCTCAGACTGTGAATCCAATTGGTCACCAACTCGGCACACCGCTGTCAAAACACTGTGACATGCTGAGTTTTTCAAGAGACCCTCTCTAGGACAACCACACCTGCGACAACTGCAAACTCTTCCCAAGCCGCAGGCAGCCATCTTGGCTCTAAGTAAGGCTCGACGGATTGTCTAAGGCGGCATCTTAGCTGAGCAGAACAGTTCCCAGATAAACAGAGGGATGAAGGTTCAGGTTTTTCCCTCTGGGTTCGCATCCGTTTAAAAGTCAGCAAAGGGACACAAAAAATCTGACAGATGGACGTCGTGTTTGTAAACACCCACATGGTTCCTCTAAGAGGCAGATGAGCAGTGATGATGTCAGCCCCACAACCTGTCAGTGCCCACGCTTGCAAAACATTCCACTAACTGAGTGACAAGCAGCAACCACCCAACTAACACAAGCACACACACACGCACACACGTAGACAGGATGCATGAAATATTTAGCCACGGGAGGAAACGCCACTGTACTGCAGAATTCCTGGTATTCTTATACTCGAGGACCTTTCAATGTTGATGCGAAGCCAAGTCTTTTCATTACAATCAGTTAATGCCAGCACACTGTAGTTGGAGCATTGGTAGAAAGCAAAGTAATACTGCATAAATACATGTAAAGTCAGAAATCTCCAAATAAACAACAGTGGAAGCTTTGCATTTGGAACCAGGTGAAACTAGAAGATGATGGGCCCACCGAGCACGTGGATGAAGGCGAAAACCGTCCTTGTTGCAAACGGGGACGTTTACCACAACAACAACGCCTTCAGCCTGAAACCTAGCAGGGACTGAAGGTGCTCTAGAAAGGCAACATTAGTGTAGCCACACCAAACATCATCATCACCCTCAAAGTGTTTGGTTTTTATGAGGCACGGAGCGTTTGATCCATTAAGCCACCGTGGCTTTAATGTCTGCTTCCCAGATGCTTTTTACTGGCATGTTCTGCTCTGCAATGCATTCAGGCACTGTAGCACAGGAAGGGGAGTTTCTGCAGCGCTTGCAGCGTCCACGTTATAACATCCTGTATTCCCCCCCTTCTGGAAGAAAAATACAAGATGCAATAAATGTATTCATGTGTCAGAAAAGGGGATGTAGGCCACCCCAGCATCACGATAAAAGTCAAGTTTATTTATAAAGCACATTTAAAAACAACCGAGGCTGACCAAAGTGCTGTACAATAAAATACAAATATAAAATACTAAAAGCCAGTCCAGAGCCTGCTTTTAGCCACACGGGCCTCGTCATGTTACAATTTGCCTCTTCTGAATAAATCATAAGCAAAAGAAAAAAAATCACTCTAAATAAAAGACAACCACGTTACAAGTTGCATGCTTCCGTTGGATAGGCGAGCTGAATATTTCATGATTAAACGGGCCATTATACTGCACAGATCTAGGCCAAGGCTCAGGCTGAAGGGGGGGGCTCAGATAACGGTCCAAACCCCGTCCCAGCAACGCAAGGGAACACAGCTCCGGTCCGAGGGGGCTCAAGGGAGGGGCAAAGCCATCTAGGTTAATCCAGACAAAACACACACAAAGAAAACAATAAGCAATTGCGGCAAGGAGAAGCATCGATTTGTACTATTAAAGTGATTAGATCAAGTCCAGGTGGACATCAACGCAGCGTGGCTATTCAGGACCCTGCAGCCACAACAACACTGACTGTCGCTGTCACATCCTGTGGTAAGCTACCCCTGAAAAAAATTCATTTTTCCCAAAACGCCACTTCTAAGGCTTGCAAATGAGAGAGAGCGGGCAAGATGCGGGTGAATAAATCCGTCTTAGGTCTCAGCCGAGCAAACTGAAAGCCCCCTCAACTCTAGTCCTTCTAACGTTAGCTCTTAGCAAATGAAGTTAGCCCAAGTTTTCTGTCAACGGAGTGAGGCAGTTTGTTTTCCCGAAGCTAAAACGCCATTGGAAGTTGGCGGTTGTAAGCAGCTTCTTCTACAGTCACAAATGTGACACACCGGCTGACAGCCTCGCATTCAGCTACACTAATCCCGTGAGGCCTGCGCACCCCGGTCTAAAGTTGAGGGCTAGCAGCCAACTGACAGCGCCCAAGTCGGTTAGTTGTGAACGGCGGCCTGGCCCGTCCCCGCCTCCCTCCCCTCCTCCTGTTTGCCCACAGCTAATAATACGCCGTTAAAGCTAGCAGGGCTGGCTAACTCAAACACCCACCTCGCTTCTCGAGGTCGTAACCGACCACAACAAAGTAGTCGGCGAGCCTGGCCATCTTGGAGGCTCACGGTGACCGGCCTTTCGCGCTAAATCCTCTGCTCTTTGTGCCGTCAATAGTCCATTTACATCCTGGCGGCAGCAGACACATCACGGGCGACAGTAGCATCCTTCCAGCTGCACCCCGCCGCCATACTGTCAGTCTGCCTTGCCCTGACAGCGGAGAGCCGCGAGTCTGCGCACTGAGAGACTTCCAGGGAGGGGCTGCTCGACAGGAATGTCCCATGTGGGGAGCCAAACCAGCTCAGGGGCCAAAAGTCTGACCAAAACCTATAATAAACTCAAAGAAGTTTCGACAATGCCGGCGCTAAAGGGGTGAAAGGTGGCGACGGATTTTCAGTGCCCTGAAATAAAGAGGACCCACAAAAATGTAGTGGAGCTGCCTTTCCTGAAGCGAACAGCCAAACGCAGTCCTCCTTAAGGGAAGCCCAAACATTTCAACCAAGACGCACATTCACCACAGAAGCTAGGAAGAGAGGTTCTGCTACTAATTTTAAATGATTTATTTATTTATTTTTAACTGAGTTTTTTATGTTCAGTGGATTTTTGAAAAAGTGATTAGAGGGGCACACTCTGAGATAAGAGCAGGTGCGATATTATACAAAAATGCCATTTTTATTGATTAGTCAGTAATGAAAACAATTGTTGGTTCACATGAGTGAGGTTCACTTCTCCTGCGACAAAGTGAATAAATACATTAATACTGTGGCAGAGAGTTTTTCATCCTCCATCTTCAGATCCCAACATTACAGGTGCAGGCTACTGGAGCACCTCAAACTGTTCCTTAGCTTGACCATGCAGACATTACAGAGATGTCGTATGCAAAGATTAGGTTAGCGCAAACATAATGACACGTGTGATGAACACACACGTTTGAAATGAAAAGCAGGCACCCTCGTTTTGAAAATGATCGGCCTGAATGTGTGAGCGTACTGTCAAAATGATTGTCTTCCAGACCCATCAACATTTCCTGTTTGTGTTTCGTCTGAATTGTCGTCAGTCAAGGAGAAAAAAAGAGGAAATTTCACCTTAAAAAGACAACAACTTTGTCTGTTTTACTCATGTTTCA
The DNA here is from genome assembly GCF_013358895.1 of Oreochromis aureus. Classification (NCBI taxonomy): domain Eukaryota; kingdom Metazoa; phylum Chordata; class Actinopteri; order Cichliformes; family Cichlidae; genus Oreochromis; species Oreochromis aureus. The sequence continues at coordinate 38,794,044 of NC_052958.1, read as the reverse complement.
TCATGCTGAAAATTAACCCTTAAAGTAATGACAAGAGGTTGGAGCTCGTCTCAAAATCGATTTCTGTGGATCATTCCAAAGGACCCCCCCCCACACACACACACTTTGTTCTTCTGTGTCATGAATGCAACGGCAAATAATATTTGGGTTATTTTTTCCCCACATCAGTCTTAACAGCTGCGACTTCCTCTTTTCTGGCTCACTATCACCTCCACCAAGTGCAGAATGCAGCAGTGAAGCTTCTTAGTGGTTTAGGCACATAGCATGACATCACCACAGCCTGGGCCTCTCTCCATTTGTGCAGTGTTTGTTTCACAGTACTCACTTTTAAAGCACTTTCTGGTTTGTAATCAGGCTATGTATCACACTGTGGGATGTCAGTCTGTCACTTTTCCTCCAAATAACATTTTATGATGGGAAAAAAAATCATATGGGAGCACAGCCTCACCTGGCAGGATGATATTCCCAAACTGCAAAAACTGCTCAGGAACAGCCCAGTTATCATGACAGAAATCATCGGTCACACTGGCTCCAAATTCCTCAGATTCCAGTCCATGCTGTGCACTGGAACAAGCTGGTGGCGCCTGCAATCCCAGACGACCCTGCACATCCTTGGAGGTCCCATGTTCAGGCCCTGATGGCTCAGAAGGGATCTAAATAATACTAGACAGCCGGTTTTACAGTCATTGCTATTTGGCGCACTACTTTTACTGACTTTTACATTTTTTCTTTTAATTTGATCTGAAATAAACTTCTGGGGGTTTCTTTGTTTTATATGAGTACCCTGCTTCTGCCTGTACAAAGCCAATGTTTGACATGAAAACATTCAATGTTGTGTTACAATAATGTATTTAGCACATAGCTCCACTTTCAGTAGGCTGAGAATTCATATTTCAAAGGAATGTTATGGGAACAATTTAGCGGCACAAATTAGGCCCAAATTACCATTCAGTCATTAATTAGCTGCTCCGTGTGAGCAGAGGTCCACACCCTCAGCCTCAGTGCCAAACCATACAAAGATGTTGTCAGATTTGCCAAAATGTTTGTGGCGCATTATTCCAAGTTTGTGTAGCCAAAACATTCCCCCAACCCCACCATCTCTCATCACGGCTCGGATCCACCACGCTGATTGAGGCTACAGAGGATGGTGACTCCAGACTGCAGTGTCAGTTTCAATGATGCAGTAGTATGTAAGGAAGGCCTAATAGCCCACATCCATATGGCCTGTCCTTGCTGTCAGCACTGTAACAGCCTTGAGAGACTCCCGGCACTTCCTGTACTTTCACCTTTGACCTAAAGCTCCTATCACTCTCTGGTCGCAAGCTATCGTGTTCATGGGATGTCGTGTTTTTTTGTTAAGAGCATTGTTTTCCCGAAACTCAGTAAAAACTTGGCTCTTCTCCTTTCTCACAGAGTTATCTGTGACCCGGGGCTGGGCACAATGACAATAGGCCTCCTCTTTGATAAGAGTGGCTTTGGACAACCAAACCTATGTTAGGAGAAGATAACATGTAACTAAGGTCACTGCTCTGGTACTAATTCTTGCTGCTGATATTAATTTTGTTTTAACTTTGAAGCATGCTTGGTAGGTTGCCAGAGAAATGACAGCGGCGCAGTGCTTACAAAGATGGGAGGACAAGAGCAGCTCCATTGCTCTAACCCTTCAGATTAAGCAATGCACATTACTGAAACAAGCATGAACTCTGCAAATCTCCAAATTATTAGTTACTAGTACTATGGCCTTTGACTTTAACATGCCGAGTGTCTAAGTGCTCTTAGCTGGAAATGCTGTTGTTCCTCTTTCGTTATCAAGATGCTGAAGCTATAAACAGCAGGTTAGATTAGCAAAAGTGAATAAAGATAATCAATCTGTTACTGAGCTGAATGGAGTTGCATTGGTACTCGTGGCACCGTTAACTTGAACATCAGTGAAAAGATCAGTAATGCTGAAACATATAAAACCAAATCCTTATTTTGTTGTTGCACTGTGAATCAGAAACATATGAAAGAGCCCAACATGAGCAGGTTTTTCCTTTGGTCTCCTTGGTTACCAGATGCTAACAAAACCAGAACAGGAGCTGCCATGCAGTGATGGGGATCTCCCTTTCATCATTTTCATGCGGTTTTGGCGCCTTTATCAATTGAATTCAGGCCTCAAGTGACTTGAATATCATTGCATTCTATTAATTTGACATTTAATGCAACATCTTAATACATTTGTGTGTAAAAATGAAGAATCTGGATTTGCATGAATTAAATTAAATCATATAAGTCAAGCCAGATTTGTGCATCGTAACTTGTTTTTCTTTCAGCATATATAAGATGGCCCTGTGCAAGTAAAGATTACACATCACAGCTTTGCTCATTTACTATATTCAGCCATCATCTCTCTCTCTTTGTGTGCACATTTTATTTCTAGGAATAAAGAAGAAGTGAGCCGGCGATATGCCTGTCCCATCACTGATTCTCTGCTCTTCTTCACACACACAGCACAATTAGAGCGCAAAGCAGGTCTGTGCAGCATGCAACAATCATGTGACTTCCTGTAGACTAACCAACAGACAGGAAGTGGTTTGAAGGCCTCATGCACATCATTGCTCTTCACGGGGCTATTCCAGCAGCTGACTTCCCCTCAGCTCAGGTGAAGCATAGCATATGAAAATGCTTCACTGAGCAGGTGCTGAACTCTTTAGTTGAATTCTAATGAGGGATGTTTTAGTATGACACTGTTACAGTTCCAGTGAATGTTAAATCCAGCAAACACACACACACACACACACACACACACACACACACACACACACACACACACACACACACACACACACAGTCTCATGTCTGTCACTGCTGTAATTTGAGCTCTGCATACACAAAGGTAATGTGGCAAAATATTGTATGTACACTAAACTGCTGCTTGCTCAGTTGTAACTAAGTGTTTTTACCCATAACATCGAGGATGAACGACTATAAACAGGAAAAATATTCCATGCATTTACTACAGTAGGTATTAAATGGACTGGATCTTATACAGTGCTTATGTTCTCTGCTTGAGCACTCAAAGCCTTTTCTACAACATGCCTCATTCACCCACTCACACCCTTTCATACAAACACTCTTTCTGTATGGTTTTTCTCCTCAGGTGTGTCCCGTGAATCATTCCAGCGAAATCCAGGTTGTGAAGGGCCAGTCCACTTTTTTTTAATTTGATAATCTGGGACTTTGACTCAACAGATGAAAAACAAACAAACAAAAAGTTCATAACTGAATAATTAGAGACTTGGACACACACATCCTAAAGACTTTAACTCCAGAGATCTTACAAAGGGCCATGAAAGTGATCGTCATGAAACCCGCTCTGTAATTCTCATTCTTCTGAACTCAGTGATGTGTCGTGTCAGAATATAGTTTATGATTATTCACAAATATGTTTTAAACAAATACATCCTTACTCTTTAAGGTTGTTACTTTTTAAGCAACCACATGTATCAGATGAGATGGGCCTCATCATCCTGATAACACAGACACTAAAACTCATTGTCATCAAGCTGTGTCATAGTAAAACTTTTATAGCTGTTCTCCATAAAACTGTAAGATAACTCGATATAAAACAGTCTGAGTGCCCTTTGCAGTGAACATTAAATCGAGTAAACTAGCAGGAATTATGTTTTAGGTTTGCCTAATTTGTCATTTTTGCTGTACAATCCCCACAGTGGCATCACAATTTGATTACAGAATAATAGCACATCAGTACATGGAGTCACTAGCTTTATATGTGACATTATTTTATAAGTAGAATCATTTACTGACAGATCATGAGAGAAGGAAGACATTTAGCCACTTTAAGCTAGTGGTCATCACAGGTAGGTTTTTACTCCTCGGTCGAGGATGTTTGCTGCATTTCACCGTTCAGACGTTACACAGCCGCTGCTAATGTGTGCCATCATAAACCCATCAATTCTAATCACTCTTGCTAACCTGGGCCCTGACTGATCCCGTCTCATACAGTTAACATTCATCAGGATCTGATGAATGAAGAAAACAAAAGAGCGAGGAAGGTTAGTGAATAAGAAAGTTTAGAGGATTAGTAAGGATGAAGGACGAACGCAGCTATGAAGACGAAAGGCAGGTGGACAGATGACGTACCTCTGGAGGCATGGAGATGTCTAGAAGAAAGGGCAGTTTTTTAATGTTTATTTATAAGATTTAAAGTTCAAAATTACATAAAATCACACAAGACAAAGGAAAGAAATTCAAAAACAACATCCAAGCACATACAAACCCCACACAGCTTAGTCAGTCCACATCAAAAGTACAGGAGAAATGCTGGAGTCTGAAGAAGATGACCTGCTGTGTGAAGTTAGAGAGTTCACAGAGTCCAGAAGATGCGGGGAACAAGTCCAGGAAGGAGTCAGGGTCCAGCAGAGGTGTGGTTTCACATAAACACCAAGTGCAGTCAAATTATGTTAATATGATCTCAGCAAATTTAAAGTGAGGGTCATAATGAACCTCTTCAATATACAAACATGCCAAACATGGGAGGAGATGTGATTCCAGGCTCTAAGAACAAGTTTTTAGCTACAATCATACCAAACATTAAGGCTTTCTGAAGGCATCAGAGTGCCAATGAGGTTGGGGAGCAGCTTAGCACTGCAACTATACCATCTGGCTTTACTCTTAAGTCATAAATCAGGTTATGGATAGTAAATATCTCTTCCCAGAAACTCCTGAGTGTAGAGCAGGACCAGAAAAGGTGGAGGGTTCCTTCTAGTGCTTTGCATTTATCACACAATGAGGAAATAAATGGACAAATACTGCCAAGCTTCATTTTAGAGAAATGCAAACGATGGAGGACTTTGAACTGTATGAGTTGTAATCTGGCATTCCATTGGCCCATCAGGCTTCTGATATCTCTACTTCCAAGTCCTTAACCCAAGCATCTCTGCTGTGGTATGTAGATGCTGTAAGTGTAGAAAGTGTAGTAAACTGGCTGATTAGGCATTAATCATAAAAGTCACTATGAGCAGGGGGCTGATCCAGATGGGAGAAAGAGTGTTTAACAAGATTCCTGATTTGTAAATAAATGAGCAGAGGGAAGCATCAATTCAGACTGCAGCTGAGCAAATGAAGCTAAACAACTGTCGATGTAGAGGTGCTTAATAGTGTGAAGACCTAAATCTGACCAAGGCTTATACACGGGCACCATGGTGAAATAGAAAGGTGGGCAGATTGTTTAATAGTGAGAGGAATGGAGAAGAAGTGTACTGGTGCCAATTTTCAAGAACAAGTGTGATGTGCAGAGCTGCTGTAACTACAGAGGGATAGATCTGAGCCATGACATAAAGATGTGGGGAAAAGTAAGGTTAGAGGAGAGGGGATCATCAGTGAGCCACAGTATGGCTCCATGCTGAGAAACAGCAGTACAGCGAGAGTGCTGATGGAGAAGGTCACGATGAGTTTCACTGTGTCTTTGTGGATCTAGAGAAAGCAGACAATAGGCTGCCAAGAGAGGAACTGTGATGCTGCATGAGGAAGTCAGAGTGGCAGAGAAGCATGTGAGGGTGGTGGAGGACACGTATGACACAGCGTGCCCGTGACGTGGTGAGGTGTGCAGGAGGCGTGACAAGTGGCTCCAAGATGGGGATGGGTTTACATCAGGGGTTGGCCCCTTTTTGTTTGCTGTGGTGACTGACAGGCTGACTGATGAGGTGGAGGAGACTCACAAACAACCTACTGCTCTGTAGTGACAGTATGGAGCAGGTGGAAGAGAGCCTGGAGAGGTGGGTGGAGACAGGAGTTTAACTTCCTGGGGTCAACCATCCACAAGAAAAGTGAAGAAGAGAGTGCAGGCAGGGTGGAGTGGGTGGAGATACGTGTCAGGAAGGATTTGTGGCAGAAGGATAGCAGCAAGAGTGAAAGGGAAGATTTAGAAAATGGTAGCCAGATGTGCAATGATGTAACAGGAGGCTGAGCTGGAATGTGCAGTGACCAGGAGGAGGAGCTAAGGTGGAGCAGTTTGGAGACAAGCATGAGATACTGTGGACGTGTGCACGAGGAGGGAGAGTGGATATAATGAACATCATACAGCTGCTTCAGGTGTTGAAGGAGAAACTGAGAGTTTGTTGAACCTGACGGTGAGGACGTTAGATTCATGGACTGTGTCACCCTGGCAACAGGCTCCGTTTCCCTCATCTCAGGGCTAGGATCAGGGCAAAAAAGGGCTTTTAAAACACAGCATGACAAAGTGCAGCTGTGCAGATGACCACAAACTAATGGCAGTATTAACCTGAATATTGACTGCATGACACAGCTGCACACAGAGGAGAATATGAGAGTGTAAAGGAGGTGAAACAGCATGAAGATAATGCAGATCTACAGTCTTACATATTTTAAACGAGATGCACAATTAAGTGACCAAAGCAGGTTTTCAGACTGTTTTTAGACGGAGCTGTTAGGATGTAAGGTCACTGTGGTGTTGCAACCACACACTGAGGAAGATGTTATTTCTATATGATGTGCATGCACAGACAGCACCACACAGGAAAGAGGAGGCCAACCTGAACCTGTGCTTTTTTTGGGTACAAGTGCATTCAGCATGAGGTTAACAAAGTCTGCTTTGCACCACCTAATGCAACACTCACACTCGTATTTGATAGGCTGCATCTTTACTTCTTTTTCTTCAGATTATGCATGCTGAAGGGACCTGCCCCATGCTGCGATTGTTTGCCAGTCTGAATTTGATGAAATGAAGACATTTAACATTTTCTTGCTGAAATGAGCGAGGTCCTCCCTGACAAAGCTGACATCTGAACGGGAACATAGGCTGAACATACGATGAACAGGTCCTTATACTCAAAAGTCGGACAGCTGACAACTTTCTCCGACTTACTGAAGAACAAACTGAACTCTTTGTTTGTGACAGATTTCCTTTCGATAACCTCGGGGTAACCTTTGACCCTGCTTTCACTTTGGGTGATCATGTTAAATCTCTGTTGTTCATGCATTTAGTTCATCACATCTGCTTCTACGTACTCTCACATCACACCAGTGACCCAGCTGCACTGACTCCACCGATTCCATTTTTCATTTAAGATTCAAGTTGTAACTTTCAGAGCTCTTCGTGGGCAGGCAGCACCTGTGATCAGGTGCCTGAAGTCATGTGATCAGTGCCTGCTGGCTGTGCATCATATGAGGCTGAAAGTAAAGGAGACAGAGCTTTTTCTAGACTATCGAGCTCTGTTGGGATCGGTGGACTCGATGGTCTCTTTGAAAAAACAACTAAAACTCAGCTGCTGACTTAACTTTTGTTGTAACTTTTTGTTTTGAAGCACTTTGTGATGTTTGTCCTGAAAGATGCTCTACAAATAAAATCTTTATGTCCAAAACGTGAGGGTGCCTTTCCAGAAAGCTGCCAAACAGACCTGGTGGTGCCTCTCTTGTTTTCCACTTTGTGTCAGTCGGCTTTAAATGAGCTCAGAGGAGATGGGGGTGTTTCTGGATCATGTCAATTCAATTCAATTCAATTCAATTTTATTTATATAGCGCCAAATCACAACAAAAGTCACCTCAAGGCGCTTTATATTGTACAGTATACTCTATAATAACAGATATAGAGAAAAACCCAACTAAAACCCTATGAGCAAGCACTTTGGCGACAGTGGGAAGGAAAAACTCCCTTTTAACAGGAAGAAACCTCCAGCAGAACCAGGCTCAGGGAGGGGCGGGGCCATCTGCTGTGATTGGTTGGGGTGAGAGAAGGAAAACAGGATAAAGACATGCTGTGGAAGAGAGACAGAGATTAATAACAGATATGATTCGATGCAGAGAGGTCTATTAACACATAAGCTGTGTCCCAAAACGTCGGCTGCATCCTCCGGAGGCCGCATTTGAAGGCCGATTACGTCACAGCCCGGCGACGAAGGCTGTCCCAATTCGTCGACTCCTTCAAATGCAGCCGACAAATCGTCCTTCATTTTCCGAATTTGAAGGATGGGTTGGGTGTGTCCTTCGTGGCCCACCATATCCCAGAATTCATAGCGCAGTCCAGCCAAATTTCAGCTGCCAACAATGGCGGCCGCTACTAAGTTTTAAAATTAGTCTTATTAATCTTTCTGGGTCACAAAATAAACTTTTAACATATTTTCAGGCGAGAAAGTGGCGGTGTAAATTTCAAATATCTGCTTGGTTTATCAAGACATCGCATATTTGCAAAAAGTGCGTAACGTTTTCGGAGACGTCTGTTACCCACCTGCTCGATAGCAAGCCGGGGGATTCAATGGTCGCTCGAGCCGGCGAGAGCAGCGGACTCCCGGCTTCATTGTTTTCAGACCCCCGCTCTTTCGCTACTCCGGTTAAACATGATATATAAGTCACTCGGATAACTTAAAAATGTAATTGTTTGCCTTATTTCGGTGTTTTATTTGTTCGTGAGTAAATCGGGTTGGCTGAGATCAAAGTTATTAGATTATTAGATTAAATAAAACTTTATTAATCCATCGGGTGGGTTCCTCCGGGATTTTCACACAGCTGAATAAACGTTAAACAGAAAACTGATTAAACAGAAGTGTGAGACGGTCGAGAATTTACGCCAGTGTCCTGTTATATTTTGGATAGTAAGGAGCAGACGGCCGAGTTTATTAAACTCCACCCACACAGCGGTGACGCAAATCTGAAGGCTAGACCGTCCCATTTCACAGCCTCGCACTTCTGGCCTTCTCGGTCTTGAAGGACCCGGCCCGTGAGACCCATGAAGGCCGGGTCCTCCGAAGGATGCAGCCGACGTTTTGGGACACAGCTATAGTGTCTGTCTCCCGAATCCAAACTGGAAGCTGGTTCCACAGAAGAGGGGCCTGAAAACTGAAGGCTCTGCCTCCCATTCTACTTTTAAATACTCTAGGAACAACAAGTAGGCCTGCAGTGTGAGAGCGAAGTGCTCTAATAGGGTGATATGGTACTACAAGGTCATTAAGATAAGATGGGGCCTGATTATTTAAGACCTTGTATGTGAGGAGCAGGATTTTGAATTCTGGATTTAACAGGAAGCCAATGAAGGGAAGCCAAAACAGGAGAAATCTGCTCTCTCTTTCTAGTCCCTGTCAGGACCCTTGCTGCAGCATTTTGGATTAACTGAAGACTTTTCAGCGAGTTTTTAGGACATCCTGATAATAATGAATTACAGTAGTCCAGCCTGGAAGTAATAAATGCATGAACTAGTTTTTCAGCATCACTCTGAGACAGGATGTTTCTAACTTTAGAGATGTTGCACAAATGGAAGAAAGCAGTCTTACATATTTGTTTAATATGTGCATTGAAGGACATGTCCTGGTCAAAAATGACTCCAAGGTTCCTCACAGTGTTACTGGAGGCCAAGGTAATGCCATCCAGAGTAAGAATCTGCTTAGATACCATATTTCTAAGATTTTCAGGGCCGAGTACAATAACCTCAATTTGATCTGAATTAAGAAGCAGAATCAGAATCAGAATCGTGTTTATTGGCCAAGTATATGTGCAGACACATACAAGGAATTTGGTTCCGGTAGATGGTGGCTCTCAAGCACAGCAATGTACACACACACACACACACACACACACACACACACACACACACACACACACACACACACACATCTATATATACATTACACATGCATACATATACATAGACAAAGCTGTGTAAACTAACTATAAATAACTAATCTAAACTTATATACATAAAATACAGAAATGAATGAGGTGGAATGAAAACTACAGAATGTACATAAGGTGCAGTTGCAGTCTGGCAGTGGGAGCAGTGTGACAGGTCAACTATTTAGGAGGGAGATGGCGAGGGGAAAGAAACTGTTCCTGTGTCGGGTGGTCCTGGTCTGCAGGCTTCTGTACCGTCTGCCAGAGGGCAGCAGATCAAAAAGTCTGTGTCCAGGGTGTGAGGGGTCTGTGATGATCTTCCCTGCCTGTTTCCTGGTTCTTGAGAGGTACAGATCCTGGATGGAGGGCAGGGGGGCGCCGATGATCCTTTCTGCTGCCCGTACAGTCCGCTGCAGTCTGCTCCTGTCCTGTTTAGTGGCTGCACCATACCAGACTGTGATGGAGGAGCACAGGACAGACTCAATGACTGCAGTGTAGAACTGGATCAGCAGCTCCTGTGGAAGACTGTACTTCCCCAGTTGTCTCAGGAAGTACATCCTCTGCTGGGTCTTTTTGAGGATGGAGTTGATGTTGGTCTCCCACTTCAGGTCCTGGGAGATGGTGGTACCCAGGAACTTGGAAGATCTTCACAGTCGACACAGGGCTGTCTGATATGGTGAGGGGGGGCAGAGTTGAGGGATGTCTCCTGAAGTCCACTGTCATCTCTACAGTCTTAAGCATGTTCAGCTCCAGATTGCGCTGACTGCACCAGAGTACCAGCCGCTCAACTTCCTGCCGGTATGCAGACTCATCACCATCCTGAATGAGGCCAATGACGGTGGTGTCATCTGCAAACTTTAGGAGTTTAACAGCCGAGTGCTTGGAGGTGCAGTCATTAGTGTAGAGGGAGAACAGTAGTGGTGAGAGGACACATCCTTGAGGGGCACCAATACTGAGGGACCGAGTTTCAGAGGTGATCTCCCCCAGCCTCACTTGTTGCTTTCTGTCTGTCAGGAAGCTGGTGATCCACTGACAGGTAGCTGGTGACACGCTGAGCTGGGAGAGTTTGGAAGAGAGAAGTTCAGGCACGATGGTGTTAAAAGCCGAACTAAAGTCTACAAACAGGACCCTGGCATAAGTTCCCGGACGGTCGAGGTGTTGCAGGATGTAATGCAGCCCCATATTCACTGCATCATCCACCGACCTGTTTGCCCAGTAGGCAAACTGCAGAGGGTCCAGCTGGTGGCCTGTAATGTCCTTCAGATGGGCTAACACCAGTCGTTCGAAGGATTTCATGACCACAGACGTCAAGGCGACAGGTCTGTAGTCATTCAGTCCTGTGATGGTGGGTTTCTTGGGAACAGGGATGATGGTGGAGCGTTTGAAGCAGGAGGGAACTTCACACAGCTCCAGGGATCTGTTGAAGATGCGGGTAAAGATGGGAGCCAGCTGTTCAGCACAGGTCTTGAGGCAGGAGGGTGAGACACCGTCTGGTCCGGGGGCTTTCCTGGGCTTCTGTTTCTGAAATAGTCGGCTCACATCCTCAGTGTGTATTCTGAGTTTCAGGGAGGAGGAAAGGGGGGTGAGAGGTGTGATGGAGGTCGTTGAGTCTGGATTGGAGAGGGTGATCGTTGAGTCTGAGATGGGGAGGGTGGTGGTGGTCGTTGAGTCTGGGTTGGGGAGGGTGGTGGTTCAAGGTTCAAGGTTCAAGGTTCTTTATTTGTCACATGCATAGTTATACAAGTATAACACACAGTGAAATGTATCCTGACACGATCCTCGACATGTGCAAAAACATGGGGGGTAGAGGGATAACATTATAAATATATATATAGTAGATACATTGGGTGAATGTGCAGTAGAAGCAGCAGTAGGTGAATTCTGTACATTAATATGAATAGACATCTGACTATTTTACAGAATGGACAATATAAACATATTTAAAGTTAAAGGAAGTTAAAGGAATTGAGTGTCTGGAGGAGAGTCTCAGTCAATTATAGATGATGTGAGATGGCGTTTGTGTGTGTGTGTGTGTGTGGGGGGGGGGGGTGTTGGTTTAGGGCCCGGATGGCTTGAGGATAAAAGCTCTTCTTCAGTCTCTCTGTCCTTGCCCGGATGATGCGGAACCTTCTACCAGATTGTAGAAGTTGGAACAGTTTGTTGGTCGTTGGGTCTGGATTGGGGAGGGTGGGGGTGGTCGTTGAGACTGGATTGGGGAGGGTGAGGGTGAAGGGGGGAGAGGTGGAAGGTGTGTTGGGGGTCAGTGTCTGAAGCAGTGTCTCTGGGGACGGGAGGGTGAGGCGTGGGAGCCTGTCCGTCTCAAACCTGCAGTAGAAAGTTTTTAACTCGTTGGTCAGGTCTTTGTTTGCTTCAACAGTGGGTGGGGGGCGTCTGTAGCTGGTGATTTCCTGCAGGCCCCTCCAACCTGATGCAGGGTCGTTGGCTGAGAGCCGTTCTTCCAGCTTCTGGGAGTAGATCCTTTTAGCTGCTGTGATCTCCTTGGTCAGTGTGTTCCTGGCTTGCTTGTCCAGGGCCCTGTCACCACTTCTGTAGGCGTCCTTCTTGGCCTTACGAAGATGTTGGAGTTTAGGAGTGAACCATGATTTATTGTTGTTGTATGTGCAAAAGGTCTTTGTTGGCACACACACGTCTTCACAAAAACTGATGTATGATGTCACAGTGTCCGTGAGCTCATCCAGGTTCTCAGATGCAGCTTCAAAAACAGTCCAATCAGTGCAGTCAAAACAGTCCTGCAGTTCCTGCTTTGCTGCGTTAGTCCACTTCTTCACAGTTTTGACTACAGGCTTGGCACGTTTGAGTTTTTGCCTATAAACTGGAATAAGATGGACCAGGCAGTGATCAGAATGTCCCAAAGCTGCCCGGGGCACAGAGCGATAGGCATCTTTTAGAGTGGTGTAACAGTGATCCAGTGCGATGTTGTCCCCTGGTGGGGCAGTCTATATGCTGTCTGTATTTAGGGAGTTCGTGGTTTAGGTTTGCTCTGTTGAAATCCCCAAGGATAATTGTAAAGGAATCCGGGAATTTCCTTTCCAGGGTGGTGATCTGCTCAGCCAGCTCGCACAGTGCGTTGTTCGCGTTGGCCTGAGGAGGGATGTAAACTCCGACCAGCATGAAGGAAGAAAACTCCCGCAGTGAATAAAACGGTTTACAATTGATGAAAAAACTTTCCAAGTGTGGGCTGCAGTGTTTCTGTAACACTGTGACATCAGTACACCAACCTTCATTAATGTAGAAGCAGACTCCACCCTTTGTTTTCCCTGAGAGCTCTGTTTCGCGGTCCGCCCGGTGAAGTTGGAAGCCCAGCAGATTTAAGACAGCGTCTGGGACTCGCTCACTGAGCCAGGTTTCAGTGAAGCAGAGGGCAGCAGAGCGTGCAAAGTCCTTGTTGGTCCGGATTAAGAGCAGTAATTCGTCAACTTTGTTTGGAAGAGAGCGGATATTCGCGAGGTGAATGGAGGGGAGTGCCGTGCGGAATCCTCGCTGACGTAGTTTCATCAGCGCACCAGCGCACCAGCGCGAGTCCCCCGTCTACGTCTCCTCCAGGAGCCACAGAGAGCTGCTGCGCCTCCAACTAAAATCTCCAAAAAACTTTCTGGGTTTGTGAAAAATGGATAAGAACTATAGTGAGATGACTGCCTGATGTTTAGCAGTTCATCTCTGGAGAAAGTGATGTGGTCTGAGTGACCAAAAGCACAGAAAATAAACAGAAACAAGAAAAGTGCGAGAGAGCGCAGTACCGAGGCTGCCATCCGCGGCGCCAAGATAGGGAATGCACAAATTGGAGTCTATTAGATAGATATGATACAAACCACTGCAGCGCAGTACCTGTAATACCTACAGCATGTTCTAATCGCTCTAATAGGATATTATGGTCGACAGTATCGAACGCAGCACTGAGGTCTAGCAGGACAAGCACAGAGATGAGTCCACTGTCAGAGGCCATAAGAAGATCATTTGTAACCTTCACTAAAGCTGTTTCTGTGCTGTGATGAGCTCTGAAACCTGACTGAAACGCTTCAAATAAGCCATTCCTCTGCAGATGATCTGTTAGCTGTTTGACAACTACTCTTTCAAGGATGTTTGATATGAAAGGAAGGTTGGAGATTGGCCTATAATTAGCTAAGACAGCTGGGTCTAGAGATGCTTTTTAAGTAAAGGTTTAACTACAGCCAGCTTGAAGGCCTGTGGTACATAGCCGATTATTAGAGATAGGTTGATCATATTTAAGATCGAAGAATTAATTAATGGCAGGACTTCTTTGAGCAGTTTTGTAGGAATGGGGTCTAAAAGACACGTTGATGGTTTGGAGGAAGTAATTATTGAAGTTAACTCAGAAAGATCAATTGGAGAAAAAGAGTCTAACTTAACATTGATGGTACTAAAAGTAGCTGTAGATAATATTACATCTGTGGGATGATTATTGGTAATTTTTCTCTAATGATAAAAATTTTATTTGTGAAGAAGTTCATGAAGTCATTACTAGTTAACGTTAAAGGGATTGTTGGCTCAGTAGAGCTCTGACTGTTTGTCAGCCTGGCTACAGTGCTGAAGAGAAACCTGGGGTTGTTCTTATTTTCTTCAATCAGTGACGAATAGTAAGATGTTCTGGCTTTGCGGAGGGCTTTCTTATAAAGTAGCAAACTATTTCTCCAGGCTAAATGATGATCCTCTAAATTTGTGACACGCCATTTCCTCTCCAGCTTACGAGTTATCTGCTTTAGGCTACGTGTTTGAGAATTATACCACGGAGTCAGGGACTTTGGATTTGAGGCCTTAGTTTTCACAGGAGCTACAGTATCCAGAGTCGCATGCGTAGTGAGGAGGTAAAATTATTAACAAGATGATCGACCTCTGTTGGAGTAGCGTTCAGATAGCTGCTCTGCTCTATGTTGGTACAGGGCATTGAAGATGATAACAGTGGGTGGATTATATTCTTAAACTTAGTTACAGCACTTTCAGAAAGACATCTACTGTGATAAAGTCTACTCTCCACTGCTGTGTAATCAATTATTGTAAATGTAAATGTTATCAGGAAATGATCAGACAGCAGAGGGTTTTCAGGAAACACTGTTAAATGTTCAGTTTCTATGCCATATGTTAAAACAAGATCTAGAGTGTGATTAAAGTGGTGGGTGGGTTCTTTTACATTTTGAGAGAAGCCAATTGAGTCTAATAACAGATTAAATGCCATGTTGAGGCTGTCATTTTTAGCATCTACATGGATGTTAAAATCACCCACAATAGGGTGGGGCCAGGTTTAACAATGAGCTCACCCGAAACCCTGGCTGATTGGGACCCACACCCACTTTCATACCTTGGCTCATGTGATTAGGTAGAGGATCATCAGGGGGTCCTTTGTCCCTCTTTGTGGGGAAACTCCCACTGGGTTTAAATCTGGGACTCTCCACCATTTGACCCTTAGAACTGAAGAAGCTTCTCGGATGAGAGGTGAAACATCTTCAAGCAACTTAAAGAAGTCCAGATGCTCTTCTTTCCAAGCTCCTTAGATCACCCACAATAATTATTTTATCTGAGCTGAGCACTAAATCAGATAAAAAGTCTGAGAAATCAGAGAGAAACTCTGTGTAAGGCCCAGGTGGACGATAGATGATAACAAGTAAGACTGGTTTCTGAGTTTTACAGCTGGGGTGGACGAGGCTAAGCATCAGGCTTTCAAATGAATTAAAAGTCTGTCTTGGTCTTTCGTTAATTAATAGACTGGTGTGAAAAATTGCTGCCACACCGCCCCCTCGGCCTGTGCTTCGAGGTTTCTGGTAGTTAGAATGACTCGGGGGTGTTGATTCATTTAAACTAACATACTCATCCTGCTGCAACCAGGTTTCTGTAAGGCAGAGTAAATCGATTTGTTGATCAATTATTAAGTCATGTACTAACAGAGACTTGGAGGAGAGAGACCTAATATTTAATAATCCACATTTCACTGTTTTACTCTTTGGTTCAGATGTGGATACTGTATTGTTCTTTCTTTGTGATTTTTTATGTTTAAGTTGTTTATTGCTGGTTTTTAGTTTGTTTTTTGTCTGTTTGGGAGCTGACACAGTCTCAATGGAGATGGGTTTTTGGGGGGGTAGCAGGAGGAGAGAAGCTGCAGAGAGGCGTGTAAGACCAGTGGCGTGTCTAGAAAAATTTTTTTGGGGGGGGCCAGGTAGGGGCACAGATTTGGAGAAGGGTGGCAGATGTAATTGGCAGATAATGTTAAAAAAAAAAATTCTACCAACCGTTAAACATAATTCAATAACCCTATAAACCTAATAACCAAATGCGCTTCTAACTCTTATTAGAATGAGGTTTTAACCACTACGGTGCAAAGTTTTTAGATACTGCGTTGATGAAGTACAAGAGATACAATCAGTGCTTTGTCAGTGTTTACTCAGCATTCAAGGACAGCAATATTTGCATAGTATTTTTACTGACATATAGTGCACATGTGTTTTGGGCAAAAACATTTTTGAATATTAAAATACGAACATTTTTAACATACAATTGGCAAATTAGCCAATGCAAAACTTTATCTGCCTATTGAAAAAAGGAGATAATCTTCTCAAAAACTGGTGTTTGATTTTGAAACAGGAAAAAAGTGGGGAAACAAATGAAAAGACTAACATTTGAATGAAAACTGAAAGCAAGTAAATACTTTCTATGCTGCCTTATGGTAAACTTTGGTAATATTGATGTATAAAGAACAACACTGGCTGATGATGAAATACAGTCAGCTGGCACAGTGACACTGCCAGTATTAACCTGCAGGGCTGGACTGGGACAAAAAAATCGGGCATTTTGACCAGAGACCGGCCCACCAGGTATTAAACCCATAAAGCCTTTGAATGAAAACAAATGCTGTTGTGACAGTGATGTACACTGTCTTGTTGGTATATGTATGATTTCTATAAATTTTACGTCAGATAAAAACTTTGTTCAAAAGATTCAGATAATTATTTTTTAAAAGCGAGACATTTTAAATGAGAATAAGAAAGAAAAGTATTTCTTTGTGCCCCCCTCTCCCTGTTAATGCCCTACCTGGCCCCCTGGCATAACTTTGCTAGATCCGCCCCTGCACAGTTACCAGCTGTCAGCTACGTAGAAAAGGATCCTGGTGTTATTTGTCTCTCAGAAACAGTTCATAACTTCCCTTCAACTCATCCATGTCACCTAAAAGGTAAACCTGTTTCTCCATCACCTGTTCAGCTCTGATGATTCAGTAAGGACATCTCCTGGTTTCATCTTCATGTTTCCCACTCACCACATATCCAAACCTATATCATGACCAGCAGCTTTACAGTTGTGGCTCCAGCAAACATCAGCTGATACTAGAAATTAATACTAAATAAATTCTAACAACAGCTGATCAAGCTTAAACATGTTGCTGCTGTTTAGCGCGACATCGGCTGGTTTCCTCTTTCTGGCGCAAAGTGGGCGATAAACAAACAAGAAAGAAAAGCCGATCAGCTGATCATTGATCAGTTTCATGATTGAAGTAGCAACAGGAGAGGGAGGGGAGAGAATGAGAGAAGAAGAAGCGGCTGTGCAGCAAAGACACAGAATAAATCCAGCTTTGTGTCTTTTTTTCATTCTAGCTGAAGTACAGGACAAACTGCGTCTCTTCTCAGCTCAATACCAAACGCGTAATATTTTTTCTGAATGCCAGACGATTCCATTTTTTAAGGAGCCGTTGGCAACTCTACTAACTAAGCCTATGAATAAAATAAAGTTCAACATCAGTAACATCATAGCATCCACCCAGCTGAATAGAACCACCTAAACTTGGTTTATATCTGACCCAGATAGACTGCAGGTCATAACTTCTTACCTGAAGTTCAGTTCACCTGATACTCGGACTGACGGCTGCCTCGGGTCTCTCCTCCTCCTGCCTCCCCTTCTCTCATCCACCTGCTGGCCTCTGTGGAAGCTCCGCCATAGCGACCACCAAACAACTGAGTTATTTTTACACATCGGCCAGCATCTGGCCAATCCACCACCTCTCATTGTTCATGCCGTTACAAAAAAAATAAATAAATAAGTCATCAGCCCACCGGGCAAATACCCAGGTATGCTCGATGGCCAGTCCAGATATGTTAAACTGTTAATCTTTCGCCGAAAAATTGTTTTCTGCGGTGCCGTCTTTCGTGCTTGGCTCTCCTATATGGGCTCAAAATGTGGTCATAAATATTTTGTACTTGTAAATCAGTTTTGTACTTGTAAATCAGGATTTGTATGTGTAAAAAGAATTTGTGCGTGCGTAAAAAAGATTTGTATTTGTAAAAAGAATTTGTGCGTGCGTAAAAAGATTTGTATGTGTAAAAAGATTTGTGTGTGTGTAAAAAGATTTGTATTTGTAAAAAGAATTTGTGCGTGCGTGCGTAAAAAGATTTGTATTTGTAAAAAGAATTTGTGCGTGCGTAAAAAAAGATTTGTATGTGTAAAAAGAATTTGTGCGTGCGTAAAAAGATTTGTATTTGTAAAAAGAATTTGTGCGTGCGTAAAAAGATTTGTATGTGTAAAAAGAATTTGTGCGTGCGTAAAAAGATTTGTATTTGTAAAAAGAATTTGTGCGTGCGTAAAAAAAGATTTGTATGTGTAAAAAGAATTTGTGCGTGCGTAAAAAAAGATTTGTATTTGTAAAAAGAATTTGTGCGTGCGTAAAAAGATTTGTATGTGTAAAAAGAATTTGTGCGTGCGTAAAAAGATTTGTATGTAAAAAGATTTGTGTGTGGACTTAGCCAAAACCCCCTGCAAGTTACAAGTACGAATTTTGACCCTATTTTTCTTCCTGTCATCTGATTGGTCAATGTCATGTCAATCACAAATGTAACAATCCAATCAGAGAACAGATGGGGTTGGCTGTCGGAGGGGCACTTTTTGAACTGCAGGTCCTTGAAGGGTAATACAGTTTGAAGCTGGAGGATCTCTATATAAATATCCGATAGCAGCTAGGTCCCCTTACTTTCAGCAGCTGTTGAAAGGATAAAGTTGTGGTATGTCAGTGGTTAGAAATAC
Organism: Oreochromis aureus; assembly: GCF_013358895.1. Taxonomy (NCBI): domain Eukaryota; kingdom Metazoa; phylum Chordata; class Actinopteri; order Cichliformes; family Cichlidae; genus Oreochromis; species Oreochromis aureus. The sequence goes on along the minus strand of NC_052958.1, from coordinate 38,775,387 downwards.
CATTATTACTTTAGGATTAGTTTAACACAAAGTCAGGGCTGACCCGGGACCATTGCTGTGAGTCACAGTGCGCAGCATAAAGGTCCTTTCACATCAGACGCAGGATGTGCTGCTAATGCTAACTGCTAACTAAAAGCAAAGGATCCAGAATTTGTTGCGCTGGCTGCTGAGCTCTGTGGGTTTTGCAGCAGCTCTACCTGTATTAGATGCACCTGCTCCTTGTCGTTTCTATCTCTGACTTTATGTCCTCTACAACAGTTTCTGTTTTTTTTGCTAGTTCTTCAAATGTTCAATAAAAACATGTATGCTAATTCATAACGAAGAAAGCTTTGTAATGAAGACTGTCATTTCCAAAACACTGCCCCCCCCCCGCGGTCCGCAGCGCTGTTGAAAAGCCTGTGGAAGTCCCTGTATAAAGCACGTAGACCTGTGACACAAAAATCACCAAACTCGGACGACCACAGACTGTTTTCCTTTGTGGTGAGGAAGGAAAACGCTGGGTTGGCATGTAAAGGGCATTTATTCCTTCAAGGACCTGCAGTTCAAAAAGTGCCCCTCCGACAGCCAAACCCATCTGTCCTCTGATTGGATTGTTACATTTGTGATTGACATGACATTGACCAATCAGATGACAGGAAGAAAAATAGGGTCAAAATTCGTACTTGTAACTTGCAGGGGGGTTTTTGGCTAAGTCCACACACAAATCTTTTTTACACATACAAATCTTTTTTACGCATGCACAAATTCTTTTTTACACATACAAATCTTTTTACGCACGCACAAATTCTTTTTACAAATACAAATCTTTTTACACACACACAAATCTTTTTTACACATACAAATCTTTTTTACGCACGCACAAATTCTTTTTACACATACAAAACTGATTTACAAGTACAAAATATTTATGACCACATTTTGAGCCCATAATCCTACTTTGCTAACATGACGCTCATAGCGCAGAAGCCAATGCAGCATTCACTTACACTCGGATATCTGAGCTTCACTGTGAAAACATAATCGTACATTTGATATTTCATTGAATTTTATTGTTTTAGCTTCGGGGTGGCACCTGGGGTGGCCAGTCTGGTTGGGGGGGTGGCCTGTGCCCCCCCAGGCCACCCCGCTGGACACGCCACAGTGTAAGACTGCAACTCTGCTTCCTGGTCCCAACTCTGGATAGTCATATTTTGGGGGGTTTAATAAATTGGTCCATATTTCTAGAAATGAGAGCTGCTCCATCCAAAGTGGGATGGATGCCGTCTCTCCTAACAAGACCAGGTTTCCTCCAGAAGGTTTGCCAATTATCTATGAAGCCCACATCGTTTCTGGGACACCACTCAGACAGCCAGCAATTTAAGGAGAACATGCGGCTAAACATGTCACTCCTGGTCTGATTGGGGAGGGACCAGAAAACTACAGAGTCCCACATTGTTTTGGCAAAGTTACACACCGATTCAATATTGATTTTAGTGACCTCCGATTGGCGTAACCGGGTGTCATTACTGCCGACGTGAATTATGATCTTACTGTATTTACGTTTACCCTTAGCCAGCAGTTTTAAATTTCCTTCAATGTCGCCTGCTCTGGCCCCTGGAAGACAATTGACTATGGTTGCCGGTGTCTCTAGCTTCACATAGGGGCAGGGATAGCTCAGTAGGTAGAGTGTCTGCCCCATGATCGGAAGGTCGGGGGTTCGACTCCACTGAACGGCTACCCTGAGGTACCCCTGAGCAAGGTACCGTCCCGTCCCCGGGCGCTGCATTGGTGGCTGCCCACTGCTTCACTGGGTGAATGGGTTAAATGCAGAGGAGTAATTTCCCTTCGGGGACTAACACAACACACTTTACACTTTACATGTCTGAGAACAGAATCACCAATTACCAGAGTTTGACCCCCGGCGGGTGTGTCGCCGAGTGGGGAAAAACGGTTAGACACATGAACAGGTTGGTGGTGTACCTGGGGCTTCTGTTTAAGACTATGCTTCCTCCTCACCGTCACCCAGCCGCCCTCTTTCCCCAGCTGCTTGGGGTCTGCCGGGGAACAGCTACAGGGGCCTGGCTAGCTACGGGTGGATGAAGGGTGCGAAGCCGAGTCTCCAATTCAGTAATCCTGGCCTCCAGAGCTGCAAATATGCTACATTTGTTACAGGTATCATTACTGCTAAAGGAGGCCGAGGAGTAACTAAACATCTGACACAATGAGCAGGAAAGTGCAGGAGGGACAGGTGAAGTAGCCATGGTGCTAACGAGTCGGCTACGAGCTAAGCTAGCGAAACAGTAAAGAGACAGTGAGTGAATACTTTGGCTATAAATTAGGTAGTGAGTACACAGAAAGGGTGATTCAGATGAAGCACGTTAAGATTATACTATGAAAAAGGAATGTATCTAAAAGTTATATATATATATATATATATATATATATATATATATATATATACACATAACATATAATGTAATTGCAAGGAGGTATTTAGTCTATTGGTTACTAGATAGTGGAAAAGGGGTGGGATTAAATAAGCTTATGCTTCTTCCTGCTCCTTTTTGAACATGAAAGTTATTTGTAGTTGTGGTTGCTCGTTTTCCTTTTGTTTTGCTTTATTTATTTGTCTCTTTGAATTCTATGTTGTTGTACTTTTTTAACATGTTCAAAATAAAGATTCAATCAATCAATCAAATTGCTAAGCAGATGAGCTACTCAGAAACACCACTGTGTTTGAGCAGGAACAGGAACTGATACTCTACCGCAGAGCGAGCAAACACCAAGTGTCCACTTCTTTACATAATAGAATTTTAACCTACATTTGTGGATGAGCAGCAAACTGTGTTCACAGACAGTGAAGTGCCCTTGAGCCGGTGCAGTAACCTCTATGAGAGAATCATGGCTGTTTTTAAGGCAGCGCCTCCTGAGGACCCCATGATCGCTGGCATCCAGTACTGACTTCGGTCTTGTGCCCAGAGATTTCTCCAGATTCTGAGATAGCTCCGTAATTACAGACACGCTGTTTTGGACACTGGTGAAACTTTGCTTCCTGATGATGGTCTTTTTAACCCAATAACGTGTCATTAGTTCCAAAATGTTCCCACAGCTGTTTACTTTCAGTACCACTTTTTCACACATTTTTTGTTCCCATCCAAATGTTTGTGAGTTGTGTTGCTGCCAACAAATTCAAAATGAGCCAATATTTGTCATGAGAGAGTAAATCTAATCTAATCTAGTACGTGTCATATAATGTTGAAGGAGGGAGGTTCAGTCTGTTAAAGCAGCGGTCCCCAACCCCCGGGCCTCGGACCGGTACTGGTCCGTGAGTCGTTTGGTACCGGGCCGAGAGAGTTGAAGCTCGGGTGTGAAATGTATTGTTTTCAGGGTTTTTATCGGTTTTCAGCGTTATTTTGTTATCGTTTTTATTGTTAACTCGGTTTTCCTGGGTCTTTTCACGTGTGTTGTGAATAAATCTTCTTTTTTTCGGTACCGGTACTAGTTTTATTTTGTTGTATTTATCCGCGACACCTTAAAGGCCGGTCCGTGGCGCAAAAAAGGTTGGGGACTGCTGTGTTAAAGCACCGTCCCAGGGCTTTGGAGGAAAAAAGGTCCGGCGCTGGAAACTTTGCATGTATCTGGAATTCTACCCTTTGAAGGTAAATAAACATTTAAAACTGAATGCCACTGACATACCAGGACACTGGTACGAGCACTTACTCAGCAGTAGTTAGATTAAAAGACAAACGTTTCAACTAATGGTTTTAAAGAATGCATGAGAGACATTTCCATCATGGATGGATGCAAATGTGCCGGGGAATGATCCTCCCCAAGCCTGAAATTTACGGGTATCAGAGGGAGTGTCTGGATTCTCACTCTGACTCCCGTTTGATGAGAGATGCTGTTTTGAACCTGGCTTTCATTATTAGACTCTGCGGAAGTTTGTCAGCTCCATCATGTTTCCCACAATGAAATCCAATCGCTTATTTGTCCACTGCACTGTCCTGCGAGCTCTCTCCCTCCCACACAGCAGTGCACTGGTGAGCAGCCATGTCAAACAAACTGCACTGAGAGGCTCGGACGGAGACAACAGGGCGTTCAGACAAACTCGCTTGTACACAATCTCAAAACAAACAATGCAAATACTGAACAAGCCAAGAGGACGCTAACCTCACAACAGTGGGAAAATGTTTGGGTTTCGATTCTTCACAGAGCTTCTGCTTGAAACCCAGGACAACACCCTGATCGAAAGTTTATTTTTGAGTCTGAATACGCTGGTAAATGATGTTTGTTCATATTTTGGAGGGGTTAAGTCAGGCTGGTCGTCATGGGAAGCACCAAAGCGTATACAGGGACAGCTGGAGAGGCTGCACTGGGCCTTCTGCTGATGTAACATGAGCTTCACTAGGGGGCAGCAATCATTAGACTACCACAGGGTGGCTGGTGTTGGCTCAGTGAGAAAAGCTAGAAACACCGTAAAATAGCCAAAAAAACCAAGAATAAATATGTGACACAGCAGCTTCACCTGGCTGTGTTAGTTTAAAGGCTGTAGGAGGGAGAATCCACAAGGTGTGGACTGTTTTACTGCAGCTCAGCCGCGATGCAGGGGCTCAGAACACGGTGACCCCACGCTGCTCAGGTGGAACCCTGTTTTTGTATCACGCGCTGCAAGGAAGCAGAAACACGCACACGGCTGTTTGTTGAGAAGGGCCGCACAGTGAGTCCTCCTCACAGCTGCAGGCGGTGTGTGTTTGTATACCCAGTCCTTCAGCTCAGTGACTTTCACGTCACACCGCCTCCGTCTGCTCAGGTGATGAATTTGTTTTGCATCACAGGCCATCGCACTCCAGAGCTGGGACACTGCAGCATCGAGGGTCTGTTTATGGACCAGTGCATCCGAAAGGTGCGCTGAACATTTAAACAAACACGGTTACAGAACTGTGTGTGTCTCATCTGTTTGGGTTTAGGTCATTAGTGGTGCTTTCACACAAAAGAGGCAAAAACATTCACAACAAAAACATCCAACCAGAGTCATTGAGTAAAAGCTGTGATTGATCAGTGCATCCTTTGTGAATAAGTGTACTGTTCAAAACAATTAAAAGAACACGTTTGTAGCAACAGTCAGTTAAACTTGTGGGATGCTGATCTGATCAGTTAAGTAGCAGAGAGGGTTGTTAGTCTGTTTCAGCTGCTCTGGTGTTAATGAAATAAGGAACAGGGGGCACAATGAGGCAACCCCTGAAACAGCCATGTTCCTGCAGGTAGAGGACACTGGTGCAGTGGGTCCTGGGTTCCTCCTGGCTTCATGATGAGAGTATGGAGGCAGCTCCTGGAGGACGAAGGAATTAATACTGAAACATAAAAGTAAACTGTATGTTTCAGGTCGTCTGAGGTCTGTGTGCTCCATGATGGTCAGAGCTGGGAATGATGTGGACTCATTCTAGGTCCATGTCAGTATAGAGATCCAGCATGACTGATTTTTGTGCATTGAGGTCTGATGTGTTTTGAAAGTGTCCTGTTTTTGAGCAGAGTAGTTTCTGACAAAGTGAGTGCTGTTAGGTAACTATACCGTCATCAAAAACAGGCTTTCTTTGATAACGTGTGCATACGCTGCAGTTTACAGTGATGCTAGCAAGCAATAAACATGTAGCTTAATCCACAGCTACACACACTCACGACTTCCTTCTATTTCACTAACGGTTGTTAAAAAATGGCAGTGTCCAGTGCTTTGTCAGGCTTGTTTTTTTAGATTTACACTTTATGAAGGAGCCAAAAGACAAAGTGCATGAATCAGTGTGACTCATTGGATTTATTAAGATGAATAAAAACATAAAGAAAAGCTACAGTGTTTCCTTTTAAACCTGAACACTGATCGACTCCCATTCACCTGTTGTTACGTGTGCTGTTGGTTTATTTGTTTCTTGATGTGTGTATGCAAATTCACCTGTGCAATGCTAATTTGAACTCGTGAACGTAATGAAGTCCTTAATAACATGACACTTAAGTGAAACAGCTAAAAAGTGACTTCTAAGAGGATCCATAACATCCTCTGTGGTTGTGACGAGGCTGCCCAGATATGACAACCACGTCCATTTATCAGCAGTTTGGTTAGCTGTCTGAATCCCACAGCTCCTCATAATACTTACTCTACTGCAGGAGGAGAAATTTGATCATCTCCATGGAAAGACAAAGCTTGAGCCCAGTGTAGTGACACTTATTATTTTTACTGTTTATGCAACTGTTCAAAGCTTCGTATTATCAGAGGACATCAAGATCTTTGATCAGCCGAGTACGCCCCTGAGCCTTTTCGGGTGAGTTTCAAAGCCGCAGACAGCAGCTCTTCTAAAGCTGCCCTGTGCCATTCTGGGCACCGACACAGTGCACGTTCTCATATTTGCTAATTGCAGCTTAAAACAAAAGTAAAGAGAGCTCATGCCCGAGAGATCAAACCAAGCGGGAAGCCTGTGTTCAGAGTCCAGCGGGTGCCGATTCGCAGGCTGCTCTCACACGCCAGAAAACTCTTACATAAACGTGCTACAGCCAGTAAACGGTGGCCTGTTTTCTCAGCCAAGTCTGACTGATAAATGAGTTACCTCCATCTGCCTACGTGGGGAAATTTCAGGGACCACGGTGTCATCACAAAGCAGTTGCTATTGGTGCAGATTTTGGGTGAAGGTAAAGCAAAATCAACATGCACTATTTAATCGGGATGACTTAATTACAGGAGGTGAAAGGTCAGAACGTCCCTCACCTGACCGCACTCTTCTAAGATGGTACAGTGAAATGTTTAAACCATAACCTGAGCAGAAGCATCTGCTCACAGATGGATTAATGGGTCAGCTGTAGCTCTTTGGTGCTGATGGTGTTATAACTGCTGGGTAACTACACGAGATGATCACAGCAGGGCTGAGCTGTAAGGTGATATTGCTGAGGGTGCAAAGCTGGCAGCTACCTCTAATGAATGTGTCTTAGTAAATATCACTCTAGATAAGCCCCACAGTACACTTCAGACTGGGATCATACAGCACATTATAGCCCAAACCCAACAGAAACATCCAAGTCATGTTTCCAACCATGTCTCCAATGTTCTCCCTGCTCTTTTATCATCTCAGTTTGCCTTTTGAGACAAATGGTGCCAAGCAGTACTGATTCACTTCTCCTTTCAAACAGTCTTTATTGCTGATGGTCTCCTTACAACGGCTTTTGTTAAGGAATGGAATATGTTAAGTGTCAGGTGAACACTCAGGTCTTGAAGGTGATGTACTGGAAGTGAGTAGAAATACGCAGCGTAAGGATCTGATCAGCTTCTCAAAAGCCCAGTGCCGACTTCGTCACAGCTGCTCTAGGCTCAGTGATGCACATGAGGACCAAAAGATGCTCCATGTGCTCAGATCCAACAAAAGAGTTACTGTAGCCCAGATTACTGTAAAACCTCAATAAGCACACACAGCTGGACCAGTAAAGAAGCTGACAGACTCCAGTGAATCACATTTTTCTTTCTATCAGGTCGATATGTGACATTCACAAACTTATGCAGGCAGCGTGGGGCTCTGGACAATGTTCTGCTGTGGATCACACTTTGAAATCTACCATCTTCTTAAACACCTTCATGGCAGTAACCTCTTCCATCTTGATGATATGCTCTACTACACCGCAAGGAAACGTTCAAAAATGGTTTTACAATCAACACAAAGGTTTCAGTGTCTTCACTTGGCCTCACAAATCCCTAAATGTTAATGAAATTGAGCATCTGTGGGATGTACTGCAGAAACATGACCAATTCATTAAGGGGGGACAGGACAAAACAGGCTGTGGAAGAGAGCCAGAGAATAATAATAACTGATGATTAAATGCAGAGAGGTGTGTAAACACAGAGAGTGAGAAAACTGGATGAAGAAGAAACACTCCCCAGCCCACAGCAGTCTAGACCAGGGGTGGGCAATCTCAGTCCACGAGGGCCGGTGTCCCTGCAGGTTTTAGTTGTGTCCTCGAACCAACACAGCTGATTTAAATGGCTAAATTAGCTCCTCAACATGTCCTGAAGTTCTCCAGAGGCCTGGTAACGAACTAATCATGTGATTCAGGTGTGTTGACCCAGGGTGAGATCTAAAACCTGCAGGGACACCGGCCCTCGTGGACTGAGATTGCCCACCCCTGGTCTAGGCAAACTGATTCAGGGTCACCTGGTCCAGCCCTAACTATATGCTTTAGCAAAAAGGAAAGTTTGAAGCCTAATCTTGAAAGTAGAGATAGTGTCTGTCTCCTGAATCCAAACTGGAAGCTGGTTCCACAGAAGAGGGGCCTGAAAACTGAAGGCTCTGCCTCCCATTCTACTTTTAAATACTCTAGGAACAACAAGTAGGCCTGCAGTGTGAGAGCGAAGTGCTCTAATAGGGTGATATGGTACTACAAGGTCATTAAGATAAGATGGGGCCTGATTATTTAAGACCTTGGGGGAGTTTTTCCGTCCCACTGTTGCCAAAGTGCTTGCTCATAGGGGGTCATATAATTGTTGGGGTTTTCTGTATTATTGTAGGGTCTACCTTACAATATAAAGCACCTTGAGGTGAATGTTTGGTGCTATATAATTAAAATTGAACTGAATTGAACAGAGAGGCAATGAAGAGAGGTCAGTATGGGAGATATTTGCTCCTTCTTTCTGGTCCCTGTCAGTACTCTCTGATGTCGCAGCAAAAAGGTTTGTGGTTCTAATCTGGTCAGCTGAGGCTGTTCTCCCTGTTCCTGCTTACGTTTGATCAGGTTCCAGTCTTCCTCCTAAGTGCATATCCGTGTTTGTTAGTTTAACTGGTATTTCTTAGTTGGCAGTAGATGTGTGTGACTGTGTGCTTGGCCTTCTCTGTGTGTCAGCCCCGTGATGGACTGGGGACCTGTCCAGGGTGTAGCTTGGATAGGCCCCAGCCCCTCGGTGACACATAACTGGATAAAGTAAGTGGTTAGAAAATAGACGGATAGATGGAAACTTGTGGCTTATGATTACAGTACAGGAGAGTCATAGAGTCAGCTGGAGTCATCTGATTTTCCTGCGTGATCTTTGACAGCCACAGAAAGCCTTTTGACACAACTTGCTGTTGTTCTCTTGACATTTCGAGAATCTTTTCAAGATTTATCTACTTATTATGAAACTCGACATGGCATATTTAATGCTTCTGTCTTTAAAACCCCAAGAAATGATAACCAACTTTATTCTCATAACTTAAAAAGCAATGAAAATAAGAACAGAGAGTAAAAAGGAAGCAATGAAGGGGTACTAACACAAGTACAACACTGAGATGATTCAGCAGGGGTAGTTTAACACACATTTTTCATGATTTGTTTTGGACTATTTCATGTTTTCCACAAACATGTCATAATGTCTAGCTTGTGTTTTAAAAGGTTCAAAATCTTCAGAATAAAACATTTTGCATCCAGAGAGAAGATTCTAAACGCTGAGCTGGAAACATTTGCAAAAAGCAGCTATGCACACTCTTTCTATCCAAGTGCTTATTGTGCTCTTCTATGTCAGTGTTTATTTAGATAAAGAGGTTAAGAGCCTGAGAGGATTCTGACATCAGCAAAAGGGCAAAACAACAAACATTACATCTCCGAATTCCTCGTGAAGTCTCTGTTTTTCTGTCCTGTCTCTGTTTCTACATGGATGCTCTGTCCACGAAGGTGTCCACTCAAATGTTGGCGAGCCTCTCATCGCGCCTTCTTGGAAACGAAAGTTGCGCAACTGCCTCTGAGGCAGCATCAGGTGTATGAATTAGCATCAGGCCGACAAAGAATAGTAGGAGGGGACTTGGACACGGCACAGCAATCCTGCCTAATAAGGTGGAATAATCTTCACAGGATTCATCTGAGTCATTCTGCAGAGTTGTAGGATGCACGTTTAGACTTGTGCCATATAACTGTAAGAGATTACAAAATACAACCGAAAATTACAGCATCTGCTGAATAACCCAAATAAAACCACGCGTGCTTCCTACCAGGAACAGACACCAGCAGCAATAAAATGTGAAGGAAATATTCACGTCTGGAAAATGTGTTAGTGCCGCTTCACGATAGCTTGACTTACCAGCGAGGGGGAGAGTCTGTGAAGATTCCCGCATCTCTTTCTATCTGTTTCACACACACTTCACACACTATCACTGAGGGCGCTGATAAGATGTAGGATGAGGGCTTGACTGCTTGAGAAATTCATGCAAATGTGAGGCATTTTCCTGCGTATGCACATGTTGGATTATGATAGCATGAAGTTCTGGGGGATGGTATAACGAGGTGTTAGTCTGGTGCTGGTTACTTGTTAGCTCACAGCTGTACATTAAGTCAAAGTTCACGGTGCCAGTTTTAGCTTTAAAGTACTGAAAGCAGGTGTTAAACACAAAAACTTTATAGTTTTCAGTTTATAGGACCTTTAACTTAAAGCTGTAAGTGACATTACTGTCAAGCCTCTCTTTGCCATTACAGAACATCCAGTAGCATCTTTTATAGAAGGACATGAGAACTGGGACTGTTTCAAATACAAGCGAGCTTTTCTTGAGATTTTCGTTTATAAAGGCTTAGCAGTGGGATGGGTTTGTGTACCATATCAACGCTGGATTTCCCGAGTTTAGCATATTATACCCTCCCAGCACCTTTCTGAAAATTGCCCACCAGAGGCAGTGAACTCCGCCTTCTCAGTATTTAAATCCACAATGTCACCCGGAGCTCAGAGAACTGGAGAACTTGATCTTGACCAACACGTTTGGATTCGTGGGAACTAAATCCTCCCTCTGAGCTCTAATTCCCTAAAAGGTGAGACTAGTCTTTGCTTATTTTATGTAAAATAAAAAAACAAATATAAAACAACAGGCAGGACTTCACAGTGACTTTATGGATTTATAGTTTGCAGTTTTTGGACATTTTTTTAGCATAATGTAAATTTCCTCATGGTGCATTAGTTTGACTGGGTGCTATGAAGTAGATGTTCATACTTTCCGCTATCGTGCTTTTTAAAAATATATATTGGTGGTATTAGCAGCAGATTGACCCATTATTTACTCTACTTTCCCCCCTAAAGGTTTCATCTGCAGTCTCCAATCCGCCTATCTTGGACACATTATCACACTTTTATTTATTTATTTATTTTTTTCCTCCCACTCCTGGGATTTAACCTTCACCCAGTCCGTGACTTCGCCCCCTCCTACCCAGAAAGAGGGTGTATAGTTGAAGTCGGCCCGGAGATGCGGTTCTTTTTCCCGCTGACTGTGTATTGCATCAGCCTGCTTTCCCTCCAGCAGGCTTTGCCGGCTGAGCAGCGACCCGGCAGGAACAGGTAGGACACACCGCTGTACTGCACTGCTACTCTGACTACCATCGCTGTACTGCCAGCACTGCCGTATTAGTACTACTTTAGTGCGCCTATAGAGCAACTCTGGACTGTCTGATAGGACTGAAGAACGTAAACGCAGCTGGAGCCGCTGCATGTCAGTGAAATCTTACTGTTTATAGCTGCACTGTATCGGGCAGAAAGCACGATATCAGCCTTGTTAACACGTTTTAATTGGCTGCAGCGTCGTTACATCCCGACTTTTCCCCATCAGTAATGTCGTTTAGTTCAAATGCTTTTCACTGTTTTTATTCGAACATTAGCGTTTTATTCTCTTTGGTAACTTTTTTCTAACTTGCTTTAAAGTTCAAAATAAAGAAAACACACTGATATTTACTCTTCGGTGAGTCTGACGCACACTCCGAAACGTTGAATCATTTTGCCTGTAGGTGAATAAGTGACGAGGGTTAGTGTGTGTAAACGTGAGTCGCTGTGTCAGCCTGACAATAGATAGTGTACACTTCAAGGTCAAAGGCTGTGGCTTTATCTTTGCTGTTCCACATCCACACACGGTGTATCTCAGAAAGTCAAAGCACAGAAAAATCCACAGACCTGTGTAAGTTTGGAGTTTTAGTGTTTTTTAGAAGGCTAAATGATCTTTGCAGTAAGAGGTTATGAGGCATATGATGAGATATAAGAAATCACATCTCAGCTATAGGTGACCTTTAACCTACATTTAACCCTACCACTGAAACATGAGTAAAGTGAGTTAACTGAGCCCAGAGTTGCTCTCAGCTTGTTTTCTATAAACAATTCAGATGTTTTTCTAAATCCCCAAACTTTGTCTTAGTCCTGGCTCATTTCTTCTTCGCCTTGTTGCCTTACGTCTTGGTGTCACATGATGAACCGTTGACATATGGGCTTTTGTTTGGTTTGGTCTCCCTGACATCGAGCAGGGAAAATGTCATTTCCAAAGGTGGGAAAACCAGTTTGTTATTCTGAATAGCCCAGTCGTAAATACCATCACGGGTCTTTGTAAAGGTTATTGTGAGGGAATGAATGGCACCTGTACTTTTCCACTCTTTTGGTGTCAGAGCAGGATTTCATTAGACATGAGGCAGCAAACAGACGTGATTAACAACCGGTCAACACGCACAAACGCACACTGCAGTCCACCCAGTCAGAGGCGAGGGAGCTCAGTCACAGTGGCAATCAGTGTGCCGGGTTGCATAGTTGAGGATGTGGATGAGGTACAGCGAAGGGCGACCTCTTCTGGTTGGCTGTGGAGCCGTAACTCTGTGCCAGCGCTGATTCTGCTGTTTTAAGGTGAGCGCTGTGGAAGAAGCTGTGAAACTGAAAGCTGCTGTTTCTCATAATGTGAAATCTAATCCAGTGTAAGAGGATCCGAGGGTGGAACTTTGCTCCAGGTGGAAAGCACTCCTGTGGCCGTCTCTGTCATCTCGACAAACACCTGCTGCTGAAATCGAAAAGAAGGGGCAGCTCTGTTTGCACAGCACCTGGCCGGCTCCGTAATCCCCCCTTCAGTCCTCTCCCCCATTACAAATGTTAAAGGCTGCAGTTCCAGCTCTGTGTAGTTAATTCGATCTTGTTTGGCTGGTATTGTCTTAAAAAAGCTGATAAGAAAACAAGAACAGGAGTCGTCACCAAACAAAGTCGTCACATTTCCTCATGACTTCTTTCTTTTAGATTATGTGAGATAAATGGACTCCCCGAGTGTCTGCAGCTGAGTACTGCAAGTACTATGAAGTACGTTTGAGCTGTTGTTGACCACTTCCAGAGACGGGCAGGTGAAAGGAAAGCATCTGGGCTCTGTTGTGCTGTAGGTGGTATTTTGCCAGAGTGGATATTAAGTTGGTTTCTGACACCCACCCTGCCTCACAGACCTCGACTTCTCTCACTTTGCACGTCACCTTATAAACGACACCCTCTTAACTCCACGGGGCGCATCCTGTTCGGTTACTGTCACCAGCTGACAGCATGATAATAACAGACTCGACCACTTCACATTTTTGTGTCTGTTGGACTCTTGAGTGTGTCTGAGCTCAGATGTCTGTCATTCCTTCCATGTCCTGTGTTTGTGTCCATATTGTCTCTCTGTGTCCTGATATGGACACAAAAAGATGTTGTAACAATGCCAAGCAGGCGCTTTCCAAACGAGGAGAAATTCTTTGTTAAGCATAAGAGAGGCAACACATACCCTTCATTATCATTTTACATAACATCTTTTTTTGTAGTTGAAAATAGTCTGCAGCCAGACAAGTTAAACATGGCTTTAAGAGAGAAGTGGCTTTACGTCCAGATTCTGGAAGTGGGAAGCGGCTCATTGATGCAGACTGAAGACTTTGAAGCTGGTTTGCGGTCAGGCTTTTGTTAGATGGACTCACTTGGCCCCGGCTTTGTCTGGATCAGCCTGTGTGCACAAGTTGGGCTGCAAGTTTCTCTGAACATTTCAGGGCCGAATAAAGTCGCGTTTTCACCTAGCACCAACATGACTATCAGAGAAAAACACTCGAGTCATCTCACAGAGCATGGCCCGAGCCTTTCTGCTGTTTCTTGGTTTGGGGTCCATAGATTCGATGTTTCGATTCTGAGCATTAACATCTCTTTAAACCACCTTTATTCCTCTGGGATGGTTACAAATTTAGTACCTCAACCCAGGCTTCTTCTTATACTTTGATTTGTAGCCTGTTGTAAACACTGAATTTGCTCAGAGCTGGTGTGGAGTATGTGTAGAGTACAAGCATCTCAAGGTAAATCTGCACAAACACAGGCTGAAGTTGAGAAGGTTGCAGGAAGGAATTCCGCTGTGGATTAATGTCTAAGACCTAAATTCCAACGTTCGCATCCTTAAAGAGCAGGTTTCTGCTCACACAGAGAGCCACGCCGCTGCACATGAATGCACTGTACGTCATGTAAGAGTAGAAGACATGCATGTAAGAGGATCAGTCTGTGGTTTAAGTGTTCCTCAAAAAGGCATTTGGAAAATAAAGGCAGCTTCCGAGGGGAAGAGAAACCACCTTTTTGATCACGAGTGTCTTGTCTACATCCATCACAATTATGTGGTTTGTGAACTATAACTTGGCATCTATCAGTTCATGTAATTCACTGGCTGCACAGAGTTTATTCAGAGGCCAAAAAGGCTTATACAATACAAATTACAGCCCAGGGTTATAAAGCCGGAAGTGCCCAGCTCGTTTCATTGAGACAGAGATTTCTGTTCTGTCAGTTTTCGCTCCTCATCCTCGGATGGCTGATTCCCTTTGAAACATCTGTAAACGTGTACATTTGAAACATAGTGGGTTTAAATCTGAAGGGTTAGGGTTGGGTTTATGTTTCGTTTACCCTCCATGAGACTTAGGGAATTTAAGATTACACTGTGACTTGCAGGGAGGCCATGGCAGCTGAAATCTGCTCAGAGACTTCAGCCCAGATTTGACATCCTAAAACAATTAATACAGCTCGTTGTCATTAATAGAGAAGAAAAGGAAACACGGCTGCTCTACAGGTACTGGCTTCACCTTTGATTTAACTGTTAGGTCCTATGAAATTATCAGTCAAATGCAATTGTGTCTGAAAGCCATAAACTTGGGATATTGCAACACATCTGAAACCAGAAGCCTGGATGTCTTTGATTTCCTGCCAAACACAAAGGTCTCCTTCACTGTCTGTCTTCTTGAAATTAAATCAGAATACTTTAATATTTTCTTTTATAATAAAGAACATCAGATGTCTGATGTGGACATGGACCAACTTAAGATGCAGAGCCTTTAAGTCCAGGCCTGTGTGAGGGTTTGTATGACTGGTTAGACTGCAGGGAGGTCAGGCATTGTTCCAGCTGCAGGTGATGTTGGCCCAACTAAAACGCACAGCTTGTTCCTGGGCACATATTTATTGTTCTAAGACCATTAACTAAGTGCACCAGGTGCTCCGATGGTTTGCTCGGGAATCGGAGGCACTGCTGTCATTGATCACAAGGGGACGGCTTTTCCTACACTGCGGTTTGTGGCCGTGGGCTTTAAAACATAATCCCCTTTACCTCATTAATGCGCACAATAAACAGAGCTGGATTACTGGCCAGGAAAGAAAGGGGGGGGTTGCCATGGGGTACCAGATGCTTTTCTTAGATGTGAGGCAATTAGTATGTTGCAACACTCAGACTGGATTGCTGTTATTGCCTACATCACTACAGCACCTTAACATTGCACATGACAGCTGCATGAGTGTATTTTTCAGCCCCAGTCAGAAAAGTTTGTACCACAGAAAAGATTGTTATGTTAAACTTATGTTAAACTTTTGACCTCCTGGATCCAAGATACAGAAAGAATGAGTCATCAGCACCACAGATTACAGTCTTAGCTGCTATAGAAGAACAGACTCACATCAGTCACATCCATTATCACTGGTGTTAAAACCAGCCTGAAAACAATGAAAACGCTGTGCGGTTACAGTGAGTATCCTTATGGAAATATACAAACTATACATCCTGTCACTGGGTTGTGTAAATACGTTTATGAGCTCTGTTGTGGGGCCACCGCTGCAGCTATGCAAATAAGCTTTAAGCTTTCCCTGTGCAGACCATGTGGGTGTAACTTGATGATGTGGCACTGTGGCAGACTGCGGCCTGTCCTGGAAATAGTGCTTTCCTTCGTCTGCGGCCTACCATTATGCAACTATTTATTCAGCCATCGCCACTGTTGGATAGCAGGTCCTCTAAAGGTGACCGGCTCTGCCAACAGTGAGCCAGCAGCTGCACTTAGCATCTCTGGGAGGAGTCTCAAACCAACCACAGGCTGTGAAGTCTTGGAAAACTCAGCAAGGAGTGTTCATGAGAAGATAACACGAGTTAGCGTTTCACATGTGGAAGACACGTTTTATAATTAAACATGGTGAAACAGAGCCATTTTTTCCATCTTTGCTTCGAAAGGCAAACACGGAAGATGGATTTGTTCTGATCCTAAATGTAAACCTCTGGCAAAGATTCCACCTTTTTTAGTTTATCCAGGCGCAACATGATGTTCAGCCCAGTGACACAGCAAAATATTTATCCTGGCAACTTTGGAAAATGAAAATTGTGGCTTTAACAGATGTAGCTAACACTGTGACACCAGTTATTCTTAAGCAAACAGTGATCTTATCCCAAACCTTACTGGTGCCAAAGCAAAACCAAGCAGTGAGAAACACCAGTATTTCACAACAGGCTGTAAAACTACTCATCTGCAAAGAGAAATCACTTTGATAGTCACACAGAGAGGCAGTCCAGCAGGTAATGGGTACAAAAACTGGAGGCATCTACATCCTTTATTTGTACAAGCACCACGTCGTGTGTGGACCAACATAGCTATTCCACAGTCTGAAATGGGACTGAGCTGTCATTGTTTCTTTTTACTTCTCTCAGGAATTTGAGTCACACCGTGCTGCACAAACATGGCGCTGACAGGTCAGTGAAGAAGCGACTGTTTTTGTCAAACAAAGAACAGATGGCGAGTCGGCCAGTGCTGTTTGCTGAAAATGTCTGAGCCAGTGGTCCGCCACACTGCACACCTTAACACATCATTTAGTCTCATGTGCATTTTCACAAGCCTGTTTGTACAGACGGACCAATCACATAAGAGGAAAAAAGTATGGCAAATCAATGTTGCGTTTGCCAATAGTTCATGACGGGGTGTGTGATTTTTTACATTTTGGATGGGGTGATCCTTCACGGCTTTCATGTTTATAGGTTTTCTTGTCCTGTAAGGATACAGATGCTGAAGGATGCTGTGTGCGGTGTTCAGAAGCTAGCATAAAATATTTATTTACCAAATTGCTTTACACCTCTAATTAGATGTCCACAGAATTAGCATTGCCCTCGATCATGCTAACAATCATGGGAGTGCATGGTTAGCACAGTTGGTATTTTTGGAATTAGCTGGACAAACAGAAACTCCTGATGGCTTAGCTGTTTTTGTTAGCACAAACTAGCATGCTAGCTGCAAAACTGTCTCGTAAACATCTTGAAATCTGCACAGTAGCATTTTACTGAGTTGTTTTACTTTTCTGGTGCTCTTTCTGCTGAAATATCCAAACACTAATTTACTGTTCAGCTATGCACTTTCAGTCGTGCAGTCTGAATCCCACTCACTTCTGTAGAACAGCTTTTCACCTGACGTCTCTTTTCTCCTCAGGCTGGATGTCCTCAATAAACTCATTGGCCAGAAAGATGATAACGCTCCCGCTGCAGAAAGCCAGACCATCAGCACGGTCCCATCTTCAGCCCCGAGCCGATCCCCAAACCGGCTGCCTGGATTCATGAAACAGCCACTGGCATCAGGAGCAAGAACAGCCTCCCTGGCCTTGGCGTGGGCGCGGTCCACCGAGGCTTTGCAGGTTGAGCGACGGGCACCGAGAGCTCGTCGCCATGCCCACTCACGAGGGGGTCACAACAACCACCATCCCAAACTGATGCGGGTGGGTTGCGTCCTGGGAACCTGTCAAGTGCAGAACCTCAGCCATAGGCTCTATCAGCTTATTGGCCAGAGTGGCAGAGAAGACTCTTCTCCCATTAATCCCAGGAGCCCCCACAGTTTTGGATGACTTCGATAAAACCTCCAAATAGCCACAGCAAGTCTATCTATTGCTCCATTTATTTATTGTTTCTTAATGTATTACTGATAGTTATTGCATTAGAGTTTGATGTAGTACACAACTTTTATTATACCCACCTTAGATGACTGTTGCTTCTACTTTTTGTGCACAATATATGGATTTAAACTTTAAATCAGGACTGATTGAATCTTCTTTCAAGCCCCTGAACTGATTTCTCCCACCATCATGAGAAAGTTTGGCTTTGAGGGTTAGTGATGTCTTTCTGAATCTTCCTCTGGAACGTTCAAAAGAAGCCAAGAGATCTCAGGCTGATGTTTAAATCCTGTTAATATAAGAATGAAGGCTTGTCTTCAACACCATCCAGCAGCCTGGTCCTATCTGCCCACTGACCTCCGCAGGAGTGGTTATCCTGCCGCTCACTGATCAAACACTTAAGCCATTAATGTGGATTTCAAGCTGCAGCGTGAGCTGGAGCCCTGTCAGAACCAATGTATTCCTAGAGAACTCGTCGGCGACCCAGTGAACCCTTTTACCTCTTTTCTGTGCCCCCCTTTGTCTTAATTTTGGACTCACATGCAATTTCAGTTTGAACACTGACACCACTGGAGCAGATCGCAAGTTTCCAGTTGAACTGTGAACTCATCATTCAGCAAGACTTAACCACAGAGAGAGGAAAAGGAAAAGAAGAGGGTCAGCATCTGTTGCTTTGGATGGAATGCAAACAAACTGACTCCCCTAAGTATCACTTTCAATTCTGAGCTACAGTGGCTGGTTGGCTATCACAGCACCGTGAACTTTGGAGTCATGGATCAGTCCTCTGTCACGCCGCTGCTGCCATTCTCCCTGCTGGAAGCCAAGTCTGAAATATTAGCCTTTTCACGTGATTCATAAGTTCCCTGTGGAAGTCGGGACTTTGGACTGACAGCAGTTTAATAAACCTAATGGTTCAGTCCCAATGTGAGGGGTAGGTGGGGGCTGAGGGGCTTTCCAAGTCTCCCGCTGTCTGCGGCACTAATGCGAAATACGCAAACGTGCAGACACTAAAGGGTTGGCAAAGGGTAAAAATAAGCCCATGTTCCCATAGTTACAGTGTTGTCGAGTAGTTTTAACAGAGCGATGTGGGCTCTTGGTCTGGAAGAAGATGTTACTGTTGATGTTTTTCAGTGGCTCGATATTTGCTTTCAGTTATAGATCGATCACATAAAACCAAAAACACAAATGTTCATTTGACGTTCTTTACATTCCTTTCGATGGACGTCTTGTGCTCTGGGACCAATCACACAAAGTCAGCTGAAGGAGTTCTGTGAAAACTGCTACTGATTGTGCACATGAGTGTATTTCTTCCTAAATGTTTTCCTCTGTATTTCATTAAAGTGGAGGCTGTACAAGCCTGCAGTCTACTGATGAGTCAAGTCTTCGATGCCAACTGTGTGAAGAAAAGTCTTTTTTAGGAAGACTGAATAAGAAAAGGTCAGCTACGTGTTACAGTTGGCAAAACAGCCTTAATGTGGCTAAATGGGTTTAAATTAGTCCTGAGATGATGGCCAAAATCTTTACGACTACATTGCTGGTTTCTAATGAGGGACCAGAGCAACCAAAATGTTAGGTGCAGCAGTGCCCAGTTTCAAATATGTACACAAAATAGCAAAAACACAAGTCCTAACATTTCTCACTCTATTTATATTCATGTCCAAAGTGGTGGGCAGACGATGGACTGAAAATAACCGAGGTTTCCTCATCAAGAGTCCTACAATTGGGTTAAACCTTACAAAAACTGTAAAACATATATTTAATTTCTCGATTCCAAGTCTGTACTATATGTTTGGCTACTCTTTATGTCTTATTGAAGGAGACAGGCTACTGAGCGATATCTGGTTATTACTGATGTTAGTTTAAAATCACCAAATACCTGGTAGTACTTGACAAATCGACTTTACAGTGTGTGCTTCTTTTATAGCCTGATGTCTTTCTGCTTTTTTACATGTTTGCATTTAGTCTCTTTTTTTGCTAATCTGTCTGTAATTGTGGGGGCTGTGAGGTCACAGGTCTAATAATCAGAGGTCTTAATCTGTTCAAAGGCTTGTTGAGGTGCAACTCTCTCTGCTGTAATGGAGCTAATCAGTGTCTCGTGACCGATCATTAAAAGGCTTTTCAAACGCTAAAACAACCTGGTTGATTTCTGTACTTTTCAGAATGTCTCTCTCACACACACACTCTCTCAAACACACACACACACACACACGATACATGTCTGTGTGTGTGTGTTTGCGCTGCTAGCCTACCAGGAAACTTATCTCCTGTGTTTGATCTGCGCTCTGGATCGCTGTGCTCCTGCTCCCTTTATTTTAACGTCTTTTGTTTAAACGCAGTGTATTCTTGTGACATCAGACATTGCTTCATGTTGGGCTGTATGAGCAAACTGTCCATGACCGCTGATACGTCCGCACAGAGCAAGCATCCAGGGCCAATCAGGCAGATTTGAGGTTAACAGTGTTTCTGTTACAAACAGGCACATCTGAGTTGGTTTGTTTTTGCTTGTTTTCCATCTGAGAGACACCCGATCTTCTTTAGATCACAGGAAAGCACTTTAATGCATGTCTGTGGAACGTTTGTCACAACGTGAATTTTGCTGGTTGTAATGGACTTTTGAAAATCCCCGATGTACTTATGTAAATGTTGCTGTCTGCGAATGTGTTCGAAGATGTCAGTGCCTTCCACACGGCTTCACCGTGAGCATCACGGGCACCTGTGAATATTTACATGATCAGCCAAAGTATTTAAAAAGTAATGTATTTAAGTTATCTTTGTATGTTTATGTCTGTGTATCACCAAAGTTTTTCCACTGCTGCTTAAACATGGTAGGAAAAGAAGTCTTAACTGTAGTCAAGTCTTATTGTTACTGTTTTTTTTTTTACTTTTGAAATAAAAAGGTGTTCTGTGGAGTTATGGAGTATACAGTATGATTTCTGTGTGTGTGCACATCTCAAACATGTGAAGACATACGTGATGGTCACATCAGGTGGTGAAAGTGCCCTCTCCAAAATCCCATTTAGGTTAACGAAGTCCACAGCGTATGTCCACTTTGTAATGTCGTCCACTCTCCGGATGTTGCAATGGCCTTGACTGGCTGTTCTGACTCATCTGTCCTAACCAAAGTCAATCATTATGGGGGGACAGGAGACAGTCCTTGAGAAATCAGGATATGATCTGACAGCAGCTGGAAGTCATATGACTGGACAGAGTTAATGAGTCACAAACGGCGGAGGCTGGTCGACAGAAAACCAGCTATTGGTTCATTTGGTGCCCAACTGAGTGGAGGACAGAAAACAGGCAATGAAAGCCTCAGAGCAGCACTTTGACACAACGATTGGAGGCAGCGTGCACAAGCATCTCCAGTTTGCTCTTGGAGTTTAGCAATATTTCTTAAAAGGAAAAAACGAGAGCGGCCCAGAAACTTGATGTGAGCACTAAATGTCAAAGATTGGTCAAAAATCACCCAAAATTCGACACAACTGGCGTCCTTTGACTTCTGGCAGGTAATCTTACCTGCCAGAAGATGATGATGATGAATGGATGGATGATGGATGGATGGTGGATGGATGGATGATGGATGGATGGATTGATGGATGGATGGACGGATGGATGGATGGATGGATGATGGATGGATGGTGGATGGATGGATGATGGATGGATGGATGATGGATTGATGGATGGATGGATGATGGATGGATGGTGGATGGATGGATGGATGGATGGATGATGGATTGATGGATGGATGGATGATGGATGATGGATGGATGATGGATGGATGGATGGATGGATGGATGGATGGATGGATGGATGATGGATTGATGGATGGATGGACGGATGGATGGATGGCCCTTTATCGTGCTGACTGGCTGTAGTTCAGGAGGAGAGGAGGTCATTTACTGTTTGGAAGGTTGGTGGTTCAATTCCTGGCTGCTCCAGCCTGCATACTTGGGCAAGATAGTGACCCTGAGTTGCTCTCTGATAGACTCCTGAATGGTAGATAGAAAGCACTTAAGCACAGAAGTGTTTGTGTGAATGAGGCATGTTGTATAAAATTCTTTGAGTGCTCTGGGAGAGTAGGAAACCAGTCCATCTGCATGTGTTGTGAGCTTTTCATCTTAATGGTAATGTGCTAACGCTCAAGTTTCCCAAACTGAGAGGACAGCGGGGTCAACACTGACTCTTAGGTGCATTTATATGCCCATTCAAATTAGAAATACATGTTTCTTCTTTCACCATCTGACCCGAGCCTTTCTATGTGGAGTTTGCATGTTCTCCTGCATGCGTTCTTTCTGGGTACTGCAGCTTCCTCCCACAGTCCAAAGACCTGCAGTTAGTGTGTAAATTGGCCATTGGTGTGAATGGTTGTCTCTGGCCATGTCCACACTGATATGTTTTTATTTGAAAATGCATCGTTTTCTTTTTTGTTTTGGCCTCCCGTCCACACTGAGACGGCGTTTTCACTCATGAAAAACGCAGCGTTTTGAAAACGCCTCATTGTTAGTCCATTTAAAAAACTCGGTGCTTTTCCTCAACATTTTACCGCGACGTTTCAAAGAGCGGCAAATAAGCGGCAGACAGAAATGAGGCAGGTCGAATCTTCTTGCGTTTTACGCATGCGCAGTACTGGAACGTAAGCGTTTTCGGCCGTTTCAATGTGGACGCACAACTCTGTGAAAATGACTGAAAAGGACAGTGTGAATGCGGAGCGTTTTCAGACGAAAACAGCGTTTTCAAATCTATCCGGGCTAGTGTGGACGTAGCCTCTGTGTTGGCCCTGTCGAGTACCTAACCTGTTGCCTTCCCGCGACCCTGACTTTGATTGGCTGAAGAAAATGGATGGATGGATATTTCTTCTCCATGTTTATATTTCCTTCTGCTATCACTTTGCTTCAAAGTTTTATCACTATGTAAATATCAAATAGCACAGAAGTGCACCAGCGTGAGTTATGTCACATCATTCTGCCTGCAGCTGATGTATGTCAGCCAGCAGAAACTGTGTCACATGCCAGAGATTACTCTCTCACCTTATTTACAATAAATTTGATAGGTTGACTTTCACAGAGAACTCGTGTCATTATTTTAGGAACAGCGGAAGACTTAACATGATCTGTGTAGTAAAAAAAAGCACGTTCTATCCACACTGTAAATAACCCTGAGTGTTGTTCAGGTCAAGTGACTGGAGATAGTTGACTTATTGCAGTGATTTTAAATAAGTGGAAACTCTCAGGAAGTCGGATCTGGTTCGTGTTAGTTAATGGAAAAAGGCAAGACAATATTTTACACTTGGCAGAACGCAAGTGCAGTCAAATTTTCCACAGCGATCAGTGGAATGCAGCCCCACAGTCACAGAATATGAACACTGTAGGACACTAACACCACAGAGTGAGAAGACACAGCAGTGTTCTGAAATAATGGAAACATTTTTATTGAAGTGGAGATTTTTTTATCTGCTGACTTTTTAAATGATCTGAAAAAGTCATCACAGTGTCAAAGAATCTTGTTTTGTCTGACCAACAATCCACTATGACGACGATGTAACCATGTAAAATGTTCATGTTTAAGTAAACTGATTATTATTATTATTGTATATCAAACTTGTCACATAATCAGATTTTTGTTGTGTCCAGATACTGAGGTCACTTAGGAACGTCCTTGTCATTAGAATAAGAGTACGCTGATCAGAAAGGTTGGTCATACTGATCATACTGTAAATGAGTAACTGAATCTGTCTCAGATCACTGGAAATAATTTCTTTTTAATGGATTGCCTACATGAAATTACAGAGACCCATTTTCAGCATTCATCACTCATGTGGCACATTATGTGCAGTATTGTCAGCGTACACCATGCAAACTGATTT
Source organism: Oreochromis aureus (assembly GCF_013358895.1). Classification (NCBI taxonomy): domain Eukaryota; kingdom Metazoa; phylum Chordata; class Actinopteri; order Cichliformes; family Cichlidae; genus Oreochromis; species Oreochromis aureus. The sequence continues at coordinate 38,751,601 of NC_052958.1, read as the reverse complement.
TCAGGGGGAAAAAAGCCTTGTCTGAATATTTTAGAACACATGAACACAAAAAACAAACTAATAAAAGGACAAAAAAGGACTTTGTTTTAGCAGAAAATGCATACAGATTCCACAGTGTTCCCTTCAGGATCAGCGCAAACCGGCTTTAAAGAAGTCACAGTGCCCATTCACAGTTAGACCGCTCATGGATCTGAAACTGGCAGCAGAGCACTCAAACCAGTCTCATCAACACTGAAGAGCTGGGTCCTGAAAACAAAAAGCCACGTCTCAGTTTGGCCATAAATGAACAGAAACCAGACAGAGGAAGACAGGAAAACAGTGCCATGGACAGACAAACACAAGTTTCTGAGTCACAAGGAGCAAATGAAAAGATGATGTAGCAATCCTTGATGTAATCTGGCAAATATGTTTCTAGAGTATGATGGTTTGGGGTGTTTGGGTGGTAAAAGTGGGATTTGGGCAGATTCAAAGGGATCTTGACTGATGAAGGCTATCGCTTCATCTTCTCCTTGATGGTCTCTGCTTGTCTGGTGTTCAGCACAGTCACTCCGTCAAGGTGTTGTGGGAACAGTCTGTCAATACTGTGTGCAAGAAAAGCCCATCAAGTCATTCTCACTCCTTTGAGGTTCTCATGGAAAGATGGAAAGAGATGTCTCCAGATTACCTCGGAAAATTATGAAAGCAAATTTTGATGAACATCATTGTAAGTAACTAATATAATGTTTTACAGCCAAAGATATCAAACGGTTGGATGGATGGATGGATGGATGGATGGATGGATGGATGGATGGATGGATGGATGGATGGATGGATGGACGGACGGATGGATGGATGTGATGGCTACGGATGTTGTAGTAGCATATTTGACCACTCCTCTAAAATCACCATCCATCCATCACCCCTTATCTGGGGCTAGGTTACAGGAGCAGCTGCCTAAACTGCTCCAGCTTATCCAAGTGAACACAAAGGTGTGAGACCAGGACTGCCAACAAGCACACATCTCACCTCGGAAAATCCAAATCAGAAAAGGGATTATTGCCAAATGTTAAGCAGATTTACAACATTGGGAAATTGCTGCGGTACTTAGTGCGAAATATACTATAAGACCAACACTTAAATAAAAATAAAAATAAAAAAGTGCTCAGCAGATTGATATATACATGAAGGTGATGATCAGTGCAAAACCAGTGCACCTGACCCCAGCACCCCTACAGGAAGACAGACCCTCTCTCATGCAAGATCAGCCTCTCCTTGTCTGGGTTTTTGCTTCCTTTCATACTGATCTGTGTGTGTGTGTGTGTGTGTGTATGCGCGCGTGCGTGCGTGTGTGTGTACGTGTACGTGTGTGTGTGTGTGTGTGTGTGTGTGTGTGTGCGTGCGTGCGTGCGTGTGTGTGTGTGGAGGATCTTCAAAGGAATGACCTTTTGCCCAGTTTGTTGGATTTTGCCTCTCACCTACTCCATGGCAGATTTGTTTGCCGCAGTGACTGACCTCCTATGCGTGACTTCAGCCTGATAAAAATTTGGATTTTGGACTTTTTTCCCAACCCTTGAATGTTTCAATCATCATCATTACATTGGGCACACTGACTTGTGTTACTGGAGGCACACACTGCCTTTCCACAAACAACAAACAGCTTGTATGTCCAGTACTGTGTAAACACATTTTTAAACTCGTCTCCAGGCTTTCTGAAAGTCCTTCATAGGTTTTCTTTGGACATTTCTTTCACTCATTTTCAGTCCCGTTCTTGTTCCTGACCGTTTTCAGAAGAGTGTTTTTCGTTTGTTAGCCCATTTAACTTTGACCTATGAATCATTCAAGCACAACAATAGCACCTGTCATACTTTGTCATACTCTGCATTTCAGCCAGTGGTGTTGGGAATCTTTTCAAAACTGATGGAATTAGGAATGCAGAAAAGGGACAGATTTTCATCCACCATGCAATCACATTTGGAAATTGGTGATGGTTTTGATGAGGATCTCAAACACTGCCAATGCAGTATCAACATACCTGGATAGCAGAACACACAGAGGAACATTATCATTCATGGACTGGCCTTCCAGAGCCCAGACCACAACATTATTAAAGCAATGTGGGATAACTTTACCAGAACATAAAGGCAGCCAAGCAGCTTTAGAATGTGTGTCAGGAAGCCTGGAGTACTTCCCACTACTGTAAAGATTACTGAAAGAAATCAGAAGAAAGCTGAAAGTGAGTTCAGGCTGTGGTTCAGAAGATTGACTTTCAAGCTTGTTACAATTGTACAAACTCTTTTTTTGCCTTATGTACTTTATTTTCATGTATGCTTGCATTTTTCAATAAGTCGTGCACATATTTCGCATTTTCCTAGCAAAATATAAAGACATGAGGGGTGATCGTGACGTTTAGTCACTGGCTAGACTCTTCTTTTTAGAACTTTCACTTAAACACAAAGTGCTGCAGTGTGGCAAGAAAACCCTATGATTTAAAAAAAAAAAAAGTAGTGAGCCAGCAAGAAAACAAACCAGGGAACACTCGGGGACATGAGAGAGAAACAGACTGAGGAAGAAAACATTTACACAAACCCGTTTTGAATAGGAATAAAAAAGTAATTAAATTAAATTAAATTAAATTAAATTAAATTAAATTAAATTAAATTAATGTCCCCTCTGTGAATCGCTAGCATATCGTGGTGGAGGGGTTTGTGTGTCCCAAGGATCCCGGGGACTATGTTGTCTGAGGGCTGTCCCCTGGTAGGATCTCCCATGGCAAATTGGTGCCCCGATGAGAGCAAGATCAAGGGAGCAGTCCACCGTGCCCAGGATAGGGTTACCAGGGCCCTGCCCTGGAGCCAGGCCTGGGGAGGGTGCTCAAGAGCGAGCGTCTAGTGGCCGGGCCTTAGTCCATGGGGCCTGGCTGGGCACAGCCTGAAAAAAAGGGACACTGACCCATCCTCCTACAGGCCCACGTCGTCTGCGCTTATGTGACGAGTGGCGGTTCAGAGTACCCAGCCTTTTTGGAGTCCTTGGGCGGGGCGCTTGAGGGTGCTCCACCTGGGGACTCTGCTGTCCTGCTGGGAGACTTCAACGCTCATGTGGGCAATGACAGTGAGACCTGGAGAGGTGTGATTGGGAGGAACGGCCTCCCGGATCTGAACCTGAGTGCTGTTTTGTTGTTGGACTTCTGTGCAAACCACAGTTTGGCCTTAACGAACACCATGTTCGAACATAAGAGTGTCCATAAGTGCACGTGGCACCCTAGGCCACAGGTCGATGATCGATTTTATAATCGTATCACCAGAACTGAGGCCGTATGTTCTGTACACTCAGGTAAAGAGAAGGACTAAGCTGTCAACTGATCACCACCTGGTGTTGAGTTGGATCCGGTGGCGGGGGAGGATGACGTATAGTGAGGGTGTGATGGCAGAGGCCCCAGTCTGCGAGATCTTCAACGCACACCTCCGGCAGAGCTTCAACAACACTCCGAGGGAGACTAGGGACATGGACTATGTTCAGCACCTCCATTGCCGAGACCACTTCACTGAGCTGCAGCTACAAGATGGATGGTGCCTGTCGTGGTGGTAACCCCCGAGCCAAATGGTAGACACCAGAAGTGAAGGGAGCTACCAGGCTGAAGAAGGAGTCCTATCGGGCTTGGTTAGCCTGTGGGACTTGGGAGGCAGCTGATAGGTACAGGCAGACCAAGCAGAATATGGCTCGGGCAGTTGGAGGAGTTCGGAGAGACCATGGAAAAAGACTTTCGACTGCCTCAAATGGATTCTGGCAAACCGTCAGGCGACTCAGGAGGGGAAAGGAAGGATGGATGGAGAAATGAAATGAAATGAAAATTAAAATCCATTTAAAACTGGTTGTAACAGCAACATTGTCCACCAGCCTTGGATCCACACAGGAAGAGCAACAGTCTGATCTGGAAACCTGTAAAGTGTAGTATGGGGTCAACACATATACGAGTTTTCTCTGCAAGTAAAACACTTGATACACTTTTTATGTGTTTAAAGTTGCTTGACAGTTCTGGCTGGAGCTCCGCCCACATGCTATGTTTGTAACTTATGTTTGTAAGGGGCAACCAATCACAGAAAAGTTGGCTTGGCTAGAAATGAGCAGAATAGGTCAAGTAGGTTTGACTTGAAGTAAGGAATGAACTGAAATGATAGATCTTCTGGACAATGCACTTTCTTCTCTTAAATAATCAGGGTAAACGATGTTATGAGAAAAATGAGAGGTGCTAGGAGTAAAAGCCTGTTTTATTGTTTTTACTGACAGTTTTTACCTCATTTTACATTTTTCTGGGGAATCCAACAGATGTGTAATAGGTACCTGACATGAAGAATGAACATGTGGAAATATGCACTACTGCCTGTGGCCTAATTTCACTTTATCAATAGTCAAGAGTCATTTTGTCCTTTGGCCAAGTTAAATTCTGAGTGCGCTTTCAGAAATCACGCTCTGTAGTTATCTGGTGTCAGGCGGTTTTTGCTGAGACAGGAATAAGAAGTGAGTCACTGGCTTGAGGAAGAATGTGTTACCATACCTAGCAGAGGAGGCAGGGCGGGGATTTGAAAATGAAAGAGGTTAGTGTCCTTACATAAACCACTTTTTACTAAGACGGGTCCATGCAAAGCCTCATGCACCTACAGACAAGGTCACATTCAAAAATGCGGATAAAAGAAAAGAGGAGCACAAACACATGGGATCATGCACAGATTCCTCTTGTCACTTTTAATTTATTTCACAGGCTGTGGTTGTCATAATACACCAGGAGACAGATCCACTTTGGCTGCTTTAAGCCTTTGGTAAAACATAATTTACCTCCACTGATGACAGTTTTTAACTTCAATGAGTGGGTAAAAGCAAACTCAGGATGCAGGTCATAGATTCCCACCGAGAGACTGTTTAGGAAGCCAGTGTGAGATAAAATGAGATATGACACTTCAGTCACGTCCTGTCAAACGTAAGCCTGCATGTTCTGCTGCACATCACTGGAGCCGGAGTGTGATTGGCCGTAATAGTGCAGCGTAACTTTAGACACTCGTGGTTGTGTGTTACAGCCAAAATAACTTCACTGCATAACGCAAAAGGAAGCCAAGACAGACAGCATGCTATAGGAGGAGCGCTGAGACTGGGTGCTTATGGTGATGTAGGTGACTAAAAATGACATGCAACTATTGAGGTGAATCTTTACTGGCTACATCCTATGAAAGAGATCGAGGGATGTCTAACATAGATAAGCAACAGGTATAAAAATCCATCCATACTTTCAGTTCTCTAGAAAGTCTATCAAAGCTAAAGAGAATGTATACAAAAGGCTTTAAAATCCTGGCTGTGACTTCCATCCCCACCACTGATGATAACCAAAATATGAACAGAGTCATGTACAGCTGTGTGCGGTTTATGCTAGATTTGTTGGTCCTACTTTTAGTGATGGATTAATACACATTTGGTGTGTGTGTGTGTGTTATGGTAATGAAAGAACATGTCACTAAGTCTTATATGGTTTTCAGAGAAGTCAAACATTTGGATACACACAAACATTTTTTGTTGTGGTGTTTTCGTGCGATTTACCGACAATTAGATACTCACAGTGTGCGTGTGTGTGTGCACATACAAATGTGTGTTAATGTGTCTCTAAATCTAAGAGTGTGCATCATGGCAGAGCAGAGGAAAATAATCTGTGAAAGCCTTGCAGGCAGGCAGTGATGTCACACAGTCTCCATAAGTCATAGATAAACGTGACTCGACACACACACACACAAATCCACGCCCACTCGAACACACACATGCAGACAACTTAGAATCTTAAATATAATGTTATCTATAACCCCCCAAACATGCAACTAATGTATCACCTACAAACAGTTTGTCTTTTATGCGCACCCCCCCCCCACACACACACACACACACTGAGCCTCAGCTCTGCGTGGCCTGTCTGCCAGCTGTGGAAAGCATACGTGCAGTCTCACACATAGGCTCCTCTCAGGCCACAACCCTTTTCTCTCACCGGTTATTAACACACGGCCTGGATTATCCTCTGCTGTGTGTCTGTGGTCATGTGTCAAATACAAATAACCATTTTATTGCTATTAATAGAGAAAAACGGAGCCTAATTTTTCACGTACGGCACAACGTTTTTGACTTTTTTCATTTTTTCTTTATTCAGCGGTGCAGGAAAAACTGGTGAGCTGACTTTACTATCTGGCCTTGTTAGGTATACTTAAAGGTGGACCACACCCACTGCTGCTTTATTACAACTGAAACAGACTGATATGATTAGATCACTCTCCTGCTGCTGACTCATCCAGGTAACACCTGGATATGAAGAGCATATGAACCGCACCACACTCTCCATGATGCTCTCAGATTAGCTTATATGGTAAAGACTTATCACTAATGACCATATATGAGAGCACTTTAGTAATCCCAAAAATGACTGCCACAGGAAATCTGACAAACAAACAACTGACAACAGCACTCATAAATGTCCATAAATCAGATTATGAAAGAAGAGAAATATGACTAAATTGGAACTGTGTAAAAGAAATGTATACAGTCATACTCAAAAGAAAATATATTGTTTTCAGTTCTAAGGTTTTATATCAGTACATAATAAACAACAACAGACTTTACACAATGTCATTCTTTATTTAACAAAAATCAGCCAAAATGCAGAAGCAGTGTCTGAAAGTATGATTATTCAGTAACTTGTAGAATCATTTTTCATCAGCAATATCTCAAAGTAAAGAAGCCTCACAGTGCTGTGGAGGAATTATGGCTCCAGGTTTTCTGTGATTCACAATGCACAGCTCTCTTAAGCTCCTCCCACAGCATTTTGAGTTGAAGTCTGCACTTTAAGCTACTGCCGCTGGATTTGCTGCTGTGCTTGGGGTCATTGTCCTGCAGCATGACGTGATTTCATCCAGTCTTTAGCTGTTAGACAGAAGGTTCATCAGATGTTTGGTCTCCCCCATAAATCCCTCCATAAGCTTCAACTGGTTCAGAACTCTGCTGCTCGCATTATCACCAGAACCCCTCCTACCAGCACATCACCCTGTTCTTCAGGAACTTCACTGGCTCCCTGTGAAGTTCGGATAATATCTAAACTTCTTCTGCTCACCTTCAAGGCCCTTCATAACCTCGCACCTCCTTACCTTTCTGACCTGTTAAGCTCTACCTTTTCTGCAAGCTCGCTTCGATCTTCTTCTTCTATCCAGCTTTCTGTGCCTTCCTTCCGCCTCACCACCATGGGAAGCAGAGCTTTTAGCTGCTCTGCTCCCAGGCTGTGGAACTCTCTACCCACAGATATAAGAAACACTGGTTCTCCCCCAGTTTAAATCTCAACTCAAAACCCATCTGTTCAAATGGTGGGTGGCTGTAGCTCAGGAGGTAGAGCAGGTCACCTACTGATTGGAAGGTTGGTGGTTCGATCCCTGGCTCCTCCAGTCTGCATGTCAAGTATCCTTGGGCAAGATACTAACCCCAACTTGCTCTCCGATGCGTCCATCGGAGTATGAATGTGTGCGAATGTACTTAGTAAGCACTACGTATAGATAAAGTGCTTGTGAGAATGGGTGTGATTGGGTGAATGAGGCATGTTGTATACAGCGCTTTGAGTACTCCGTGAGAGTAGAAAAGCGCTATATAAGAATCAGTCCATTTACCAAATCTGCATATTCACTGTGAACCCACTGTTTGTTCATTTTATCTTGTGCTTTTGTTTTATTGTTCTTCGTTGTGTCATTGTTCTATTACGTGTTTTATCCTATTGTACAGTGTCCTTGGGTGTCTTGAAAGGTGCTTTATAAATAAAATTTATTATTATTATTATTGTGATTATTGTGTTTGGAGGTGGAGAAACGCCCGGAGAGGGGGTCTGCCTTCATGTTCTGGGATTCTAGGTTGAAGGTAATTATGAAATTATGACAACACTGATGACACAGTTGCTTTGCAGGGATGAGGTACCAGGACAAAATAATGTGCAGGAAAGAACTGCTCCTACCCCTCAGACCAAGACCTCCATGATGAACTGCTCGCAGGTGTCTGGTCGAGGCAAACAGTTGTTTGAGAGTCAGAGGCTTGCTGTGCTTCTGTGTTCCAGCAGAATGAGGCTGTGAGAGAAGGAAAGCAAACTCACTGAAGTTTCTGATGAACTAATAATAAAAGTTAGCAAACACCAGAATGCATTGCAGCTGTTTTCAGGTGAACTGCCTGGACATGGGCTGCGTCTCCAATCACCTGCCCCTTCTCAGTCATAAAGCCCAAGAAGCCAGTTTTCCCATTGAACTCAATTTGTCATCACTGACAAACAGTTTATTTGGAAGTCTTTGCACTAACTGATGGACTGATGGACATAATATGTCACCCAAGAAAAAGGCAGAATGACTGAGGAAGTCACAGAGCACATCAGGTCAACAATCTGACGCAGGGATAACAAAGAGAGACAGACCTACGAATCACCGCACCAGCTGCTTGTCTTTGGACTGTGGGAGGGAGCTGAAGTACCCGGAGAGAAACCACACAGCCTCAGAGAAAACATGCAACCTTCACACAGAAAGGCCCTGGCCAAATGGAGTGGAGTCAAACTCAGGACCTTCTTGCTGTGAGGCAACAGTGTTAACCACCACTACCTCTGATCACCAAACCAACAGCCCCTCATCCAGCTGCTCCACTTTAGTCTGCAACCCTTTATCTTCTCAGCTCTACCTGAAATCTGTTTGATTTGACTGCTCTGCTCTGGGTTTCTTTCTTTTTATTTACTTGGATTAATTCTCCAGACTCTGGACACTGTTCAGAGTTCTGCTTTAATTTGGGTGCTGCTCAGGACAGCCAACAACCTGCCTCCTATATTCTGCTCAGTGGTTCTAGTTAAAGTGGTCATAAGTTTTTTGATCCCACACAGCCCAAAATTCAGTATTTGGTGAATAGTCACAAAATATGAGCTGATGATCAAAGTGACCTCTTGGTAGTCCTAGTGTTAAAGGTGGTTTTCCACTCCCCCCACCCCCACCCCCACCCACCCTAATGCTGACCAGATGGTTGCTGGAGAGAATTAAGCAAACAGGAATGGTAGGTGTATGTGGTAGGTGTGGCAGGCTATTTGAGCCAGGAATTCCCCATTTGGGTCAGTAACTTGGACAGCTTTGGGAATGGAGTTCAAGGTACTTCTGAACTGTTGTTGTTCAGTGAGATTACTGTCCAAAAAACAGGTTTCAACACTTATCTTTCCAACCTGACTTTTTGATTTTGGCCAAAACTCACAAAAGCCCACAGAATAATGTGCCACAGTTCTCCTTCCTTTGCAGATATTGAATCCTGTCATATCTGCACTTAATTCATAAGTGCATATGATCACTGGCCAACACTGTCAGAGCCCACCTACGTACTATGCCCCTGAGGAGATTTACTAGGTAAGCATTTATTGCAGCATTCAACAAATAAGTACCGTATTTTCCGGACTACAAGGTGCACTTGAACATTAGCCGCACAAGCTAAAATTAGGGGAAAATCCTGTTTTGTTCATACATTAGCCGCACCTGACTAAAAACCGCAGGTGTTTTAATGTTTAATTACCATATGTAAGAGAATATGCACAAAGGGGATTGTCAGGAAAGAGATGGCTGTTTGGGAACACATCCCTTTTATTAATATTTTGAAAAACAATTTACCGGTACATATTTGCATAACTTTTTACGTATATGTACAAGTACCGGTAATTACAAGTATGAAACATGTACTGTGCTGTTTAAACGATTAACAAATGTACTGTACAACAATAACCTACAGCACACCAGAAAAATAGATTTGGCCTACCTTTTGGGCTCAGGTGCAGTAACACGGTTTTAACAAGAAGAAAAGTCAGTCATTCATCGACATCTTTGTCTTCTTCCTGCGCACTAAAACCACCAAAGTCCTCTTCTTCAGTGTCGGAAACGAACAGGCTCAGGGTGGCTTCGTCATCCACTCTCCGCTTCTCTCCTTCGTTGTAGCTTTCAAAACCAAAGAAATCCTCGTTGTCAGTGTCCGAATCGAACACCCTCTGAAGGGCCGTGGCGGTGTCCTCCGCTTCATCACGCAGCAGTTGTCACGGTCGGATGATCCTCCCTGGACGACCTTGCTTGTTTGTATGTGTGTGTGTATTCGTTTCTCTCTCTCTCCCCTGTCCACGGAGCCGTGTTTACGGCACCGTGGGGAAGGTGTGACCTGACGACTTTCGTCATTGGAAGTCCCTCCTCGCTGCCGCCTGCCCACCTGCGTCTGATCACTTGGCCAGCTGCTGGCAATCATCCTTCTCTGCCGGTTGGAGGTATTTAACCTGGGCTCGCGGCGACAGTCGACGTGGGATTATTACTCCAAATTGGTAGAGTCTGCGTATGAAGTGTGCATTCTGGTATGCAGCTAGCGAGCTCGCTAATTGTGGATTTTTTGTGAATTTCATTCTTCTTCTAGGAGAGTTGGGTGGAGAAGAGAGTTGGGGAGCACACGCTCACACAGAGCCTCAGCACGGAGCACAGGGGGAGCAAAGGACGAGCACTGTTTGGAAACTGCACTCATTGATTGAATTGTTGGACTTACCTGTTTTTCTCACTGTAAATAAACACACTGTTTTGCCTTTGAAGAGAACCGCGCCTGGATCCTCTTTTCCGTGACAGAATAACCCCACCACCATGGACCCAGCGGATTCTGCTTCACGCCAGCTGTCTCTCCAAGCGGAGGTTTCGGAGCGACACGAAGAAATGCTCAAGCACGTTTCAAAGGAACAAGCTGCGCTTTTGCAAGCCATTACTGAACTTAAAGGTATGTTGATTTCCTCACCTAATGCGGCTTCCGCTCAGCCTGCCCCTTTGCTAGATGCGGCGGCAGCCTGCCCGCTTCCCCCCTCTCCTCTACCGCGGCAGCGTGAGCTTTCGCTCCCTGTGCCGGAGAAGTTCAACGGTGAGTTGGGGAGGAGCCAGGGTTTTCTGACACAATGCTCTCTTGTGTTTAGACAACAACCTCTTGCCTTTGCCACAGACTCTGCTAAAATCGCTTACTTGGTGCAACTTGTAACAGTCACAATGGTATGGTGTCTCTTTAAGACAACCCAAGTCGAGGGTTAATGTTGTCATCGGTATGCGCCACTGTCTCTCTCTGTGATTGTGTGGACATGTGCTTGCACGCTAGTGCATGAGGAGGGATGGATTTTATGTTTTACCTCTCCAGACACCTTTTTTTTTGCAACGTTATGGGTTGTACGAACACTGTGCGCTATGTTTGTTAAGCTGCAGCCGTTCAACCGGGCTTATATGGTTGACCAAGAGAACGTGTATTAAAGAACACACTGTGGAATTCCCAATGCCAGTGTGAGTGTGTATTCTTTTGACTAGCCTGCTAAGTGTTTTGCCGCCTCCTCTCAACCACTAAACACAACCCGACGTTACAAAATGGCGCCCGAACATCTTCTCTTGGACCTCAGTGTGCAGTATCTTCGAGCAGTTGATGATTGGTACATAAAAAGGTACGACGCGGCGAAGTGGATGTCCGCCATGTTTCGTGGGAATGGACCAGGCTGGCCGCGACGCGGACATCGGGAGGATCAAAGGGTCGCGGCGTTGCATTTCCATGGCAACGACTGGAGCCGCTCCAGCGCTGTTTGTGGACTGTGGTGCCGTTCTCTGTTTGCCCTCTTCGTCATGGCTCCATTGGATGTGCATGGACCTGCGTTTCCTGCGCGTGGGTTCGATGCAGCTTTGCGTTAGTTCCTGATTTTGCATTTTTTTAAATGTATTTCGTGTTGGTTACTGTTGTAACATGACTGTTGTTTAAGTTTTCTACAGTACTTTCTGGTACTGTTTTCACATATTATGCTTACTGTTACAGTTTTTGAAAAGAAGAAAAAGCTACGAAAAAGAGGGAATTTCATTCTGTAATTATCCTGGCTATCCTAAGTTTATTTTATTTCTATAACATTTATTTAAATGGACATTCACCATGTGGGACACTGTCATGTATGCCAGTTTGTCGATATTGCACTGTACATTTCCCTGTTTTGGTTTCAACTTCTTATCCTGGTGACCATGTATGGAGGCTGGTTAAGTCTGGACTGTACCTTTGCTGTGTTCGGCTGGGGACAGCCTTTGTTTAACCCGGGGGGAATATGTAACAGTCACAATGGTGTGGTGTCTCTTTAAGACAACCCAAGTCGAGGGTTAATGTTATCATCGGTATGCGCCACTGTCTCTCTCTGTGATTGTGTGGACATGTGCTTGCACGCTAGTGCATGAGGAGGGACGGATTTTATGTTTTACCTCTCCAGACACCTTTTTTTTGCAACGTTATGGGTTGTACGAACACTGTGCGCTATGTTTGTTAAGCTGCAGCCGTTCAACCGGGCTTATATGGTTGACCAAGAGAACGTGTATTAAAGAACACACTGTGGAATTCCCAATGCCAGTGTGAGTGTGTATTCTTTTGACTAGCCTGCTAAGTGTTTTGCCGCCTCCTCTCAACCACTAAACACAACCCGAAGTTACAAACCGATGACTGGGCGGGCGCTTCAATGGGCACAGGCCGTATTAAGCACCCAGCCCTCCGTTCCTTATGATGTTTTTCTCAACAAGTTTCGCTGTGTTTTTGATAAAGGAGCTAGCTCCGACGCCGCAGGTCATCGCATGTTTTCTCTGAAGCAAGGTAGGAGGAGTGTAGCTGACATCTCAGTGGAGTTCTGGATCCTGGCGGAGGAGTCGGGCTGGGAGGAGAAAGCACTGTGCGGGGCCTTCCTCAACAGTCTGAACGAAAACATTAAGCATGAGTTGTCAACTAAAGAACTGCCAAAATCTTTATCTGCTTTGATCAATATGTGCATTAGTCTCGACGACCATATGCGGGAGTTTAGCAGGAGGTCTGGGAATGGCCGGCAGCTCGTTGGGGGCACAGGTGCGACTAAGGATCTTCCTTCTCTGATGTGGAGGGGCGAAGAAGAGGAGCAGCGCAGGGATGAAGAGCAACCTATGCAGCTTGGCCGGGCCAAGCTTTCCTCCACTAAACAAGGGCGCAAACAATGGGTGAATGCTTTCTGTGTCGAAAGGAAGGACATTTTGTTAACTCCTGCCCTGACCAAGTAAAAGAGTTGGCCCGTCAGTAACTGTGGGGATACTGGTGGACGCCACAACCGGTGTTTTCCCTCACCTTAGTTGCCCTGCTAAGATAATTTTTTACACCCTCACTCATTCCTGCTGTGCTCTCATTGACTCTGGTTCTGAGCAAAATTTTCTAGACGAAGCGCTAGCTCAAAAGTTATACCTGCCTCTAGCTCCCCTCCCAGAGGTGCTCAAAGTCTCGGCCTTAAATGGCGGCCATCTAGCCTCCGTCACCCATCGCACACGGGAAATAACTCATTCTTTCAGGAAACCACTCTGAGAAGATCAGTTTATTACTATTCAAAGCCCCCCACACGCCTCTGGTCCTAGGGTTTCCCTGGCTCCAACTTCACAACCCCCAAATCGACTGGGCCAAGGGGTGTGTGACTGGCTGGAGCACTCAGTGCCTTGAACGGTGTTTGCATGCCGCTGTCCCGGATAGCTCTAGCGCCAGGTATTCAGCAAAGATAAGGCTTTGTCTTTGCCTCCTCACCGGCCCTACGACTGTGGGATCGACCTGCTCCCAGGCGCTCCCTTGCTCACAAGCCGGCTTTACAGCCTTTCAAAACCTGAGCGCGAAACTATGGAGCACTATATCACGGATTCTCTAGCTGCTGGGATCATTCGCCCCTCAACCTCACCCTTAGCAGCAGGATTCTTCTTTGTGGAGAAGAAGGACAAGACCTTGCACACTTGTATTTACTTTTGAGGCCTGAACAAGTTTACAGTTAAAAATAAATATCCTCTCCCTCTGCTTGCCTCGGCATTCGAACTGTTACAGGGGGCGGTCATCTTCACAAAACTAGATCTTTGGAACACCTATCATCTGGTCCGCATTCGCACAGGTGACGAGTGGAAGACGGTGTTCAACACCCGCCTCGGGCACTTCGAATACTTAGTAATGCCTTTTGGTCTTACCAACGCCCCTGCTGTCTTCCAGGCCCTGATAAATGATGTGCTAAGAGACTTTATTAACCATTTTGTTTTCGTGTATCTGGATGACATTTTGATCTTTTCCAGGACCCAGACGGAGCATGTCAACCGTGTACAACTGGTTTTGCAACGCCTGCTGGAGAATCGCCTCTTTGTCAAGGCGGAAAAGTGTGAGTTCCATGTTCAAACGGTTTCTTTTCTGGGATTCATTGTGAAACAGGGGCGCTTGCGAGCAGACCCGGCCAAGGTCAAAGCCGTGGTTGAATGGCTGATACCCAAAACCCGCAAGAAGCTGCAGAGATTCTTGGGTTTCGCCAATTTCTCTCTCTCTCTCCTCTGCTCCGGTCCTTGTCCAGGCGGTCCTCAGCCGGCCCTTTATCGTGGAGGTGGACATGTCCGACTCTGGTGTGGGAACGGTCCTCTCCCAACAAATCGAAGGCAAGTTACATCTCTGTGCTTTCTTCTCCCGTATGTGATGTGGGTGATCGAGAGTTGCTCGCCATCCAGTTGGCCCTCGAATAATGGCGGCATTGGTTGGAGGGCAGTGAGCAGCTTTTCGTGGTGTGGATGGACCATAAAAACCTGGCGTACCTCAAGGCAGCCAAACGCCTCAACGCCCGGCAAGCCAGGTGGACCTTGTTTTTCACATGCTTCCACTTTTCCATAACCTACAGGCCCGGCTCTAGGAATACCAAGTCCGACGCATTATCACGCCAATTCGCACCCGAAACCGACGAGGACGAAAGGGAGAAACCCGTCCTGCCTCCCACATGCATTGTGGACGCACTCACGGGGGAGATTGAGAAGGTGGTCAGGTATGCCCAGCGACAGGAACCTGACCCTGGCACTGGCCCGACAGGAAAACTGTACGTTCCAGCAGCGGCACGGAGTCGGGTCATTCACTGGGCACACACCGCTAAGTTTGCATGCCACCCAGGTAAAAATCGTACTATTTCCTTCCATCAACATTTGTTTTGGTGGCCTTCTCTCACTCTCGACGTCCAGGAGTACGTTGCGGCTTGCCCAGTGTGCGCACGGAACAAGACCTCCAACTCACCTGCCTCTGGCCTCCTGCGACCGTTGCCCACTCCTAGATGCCCGTGGTCCCACATCGCCCTGGATTTCGTCACTGGCTTGCCTCCCTCTTCAGGTAACACCACCATTCTAACCATTATTGACCATTTTTCCAAGGCTGCCCAAGCTCCCTTCAGCCCAGGAGACAGCCCAGTTACTGATGCAGCACGTGTTCCGGCTCCACGGCATTCCCTAGGACATAGTTTCCGACTGAGGCCCTCAGTTCACCTCGCGAGTCTGGAAAGAGTTCTGATCGGAGCTGGGAGCTCAGGTCAACTTGTCCTCCGGGTTCCATCCTCAAACTAATGGACAAACTGAAAGGGCGAACCACCCACAATGCAAGCACCTCATTGGCGACTGGGCATCACTGGGGTATCAACCCCCACTCCTCTCTATCTCTGAGGGAGAGTTGGCAGTTCCCTCTGTCCAGCACCACCTGAGACGCTGTCGTCGGGTCTGGTGGGCAGCCCGAGCAGCGCTCCTGAGAACGGCCGAGCGCAACAAGGCACTGGCGGACCGCCGTCGCACCCCCGCCCCGGACTACCCGGTCGGCCAGCAGGTGTGTCTTTCCAGCAGACACATTCCCCTTTGGACTGAGTCAAAGAAACTGGCCGCTCGGTCTCTTGGCCCCTTCTCCATCCAGGAGATCCTGAACCTGGTGACGGTCCGGCTGGCCCTGCCACCCGCTATGAATGTACATAACGTCTTCCATGTTTCTCAGATTAGGCCCGTCCAGACCAGCCACTCCTTCATTACGCTTTCCATCATCCACCCTTTCTTGTTGACTTTAACAGAGATGCCGCTCGGGATCTCTTCTCTTGGCATAGTTGAACAGTTGTTAGCTGTCAAACAGCTAACAGATCATCTGCAGAGGAATGGCTTATTTGAAGAGTTTCAGTCAGGTTTCAGAGCTCATCACAGCACAGAAACAGCTTTAGTGAAGGTTACAAATTATCTTTTTATGGCCTCTGACAGTGGACTCATCTCTGTGCTTTTCCTGCTAGACCTCAGTGCAGCGTTCGTTGACCATAATATCCTATTAGAGCGATTAGAACATGCTGTAGGTATTACAGGTACTGTGCTGCAGTGGTTTGTATCATATCTATCTAATAGACTCCAATTTGTACATGTAAATGGAGAGTCCTCTTCACACACTAAGGTCAGTTATGGAGTTCCACAGGGTTCAGTGCTAGGACCAATTCTATTTACATTATACATGCTTCCCTTAGGCAGTATCATTAGAAGACATAGCATAAATTTTCACTGCTATGCAGATGACACCCAGCTCTATCTGTCCATGAAGCCAGGTAACACACACCAATTAGTTAAACTGCAGAAATGTCTTAAAGACATAAAGACCTGGATGGCCGCTAACTTTCTGCTTCTTAATTCAGATCAAACTGAGGTTATTGTACTCGGCCCTGAAAATCTTAGAAATATGGTATCTAAGCAGATTCTTACTCTGGATGGCATTACCTTGGCCTCCAGTAATGCTGTGAGGAACCTTGGAGTCATTTTTGACCAGGACATGTCCTTCAACGCACATATTAAACAAATATGTAAGACTGCTTTCTTCCATTTGTGCAACATCTCTAAAGTTAGAAATATCCTGTCTCAGAGTGATGCTGAAAAACTAGTTCATGCATTCATTACTTCCAGGCTTGACTACTGTAATTCATTATTATCAGGATGTCCTAAAAACTCCCTGAAAAGCCTTCAGTTAATCCAAAATGCTGCAGCAAGAGTCCTGACAGGGACTAGAAAAGAGAGCAGATTTCTCCTGTTTTGGCTTCCTTCATTGGCTTCCTGTTAAATCCAGAATTGAATTCAAAATCCTGCTCCTCACATACAAGGTCTTAAATAATCAGGCCCCATCTTATCTTAATGACCTTGTAGTACCATATCACCCTATTAGAGCACTTTGCTCTCGCAGTGCAGGCCTACTTGTTGTTCCTCGAGTATTTAAAAGTAGAATGGGAGGCAGAGCCTTCAGTTTTCAGGCCCCTCTTCTGTGGAACCAGCTTCCAGTTTGGATTCAGGAGACAGACACTATCTCTACTTTTAAGATTAGGCTTCAAACTTTCCTTTTTGCTAAAGCATATAGTTAGGGCTGGACCAGGTGACCCTGAATCCTCCCTTAGTTATGCTGCAATAGACGTAGGCTGCCGGGGATTCCCATGATGCATTGAGTTTTTCCTTTCCAGTCACCTTTCTCACTCACTATGTGTAAATAGACCTCTCTGCATCCAATCATACTTGTTATTAATCTCTGTCTCTCTTCCACAGCATGTCTTTATCCTGTCTTCCTTCTCTCACCCCAACCAATCACAGCAAATGGCCCCGCCCCTCCCTGAGCCTGGTTCTGCCGGAGGTTTCTTCCTGTTAAAAGGGAGTTTTTCCTTTCCACTGTCGCCAAACTGCTTGCTCATAGGGGGCCATATGATTGTTGGGTTTTTCTCTGTATCTATTATTATAGGGTATACTGTACAATATAAAGCACCTTGAGGCAAGTTTTGTTGTGATTTGGTGCTGTATAAATAAAATTGAATTTAATTGAATAGTCATCCGCTTTAAAATCACCATTGGCGGAAGTTTTAACCTGGATGCTGTACAGCCCTCAACACAAGTGAAATTCGTTCTCTCATGGCCAGTGGTTCTCACTGTGATGGATGATTCACCTTGCTTGTTAACAGTCCTAGTGAGAGGCAGGTCAAATGTCAAAGGCACTTCATCCATATTTATGATCTTGTCCGGTCTGATGGAATATTCGTTTATCTTTCTTAGTGTGAATTCGCGGAAGTTATTTTTTTTCTAATTTTTTCCGCGTAGTCGGGAGGGAGTTACTGACACACAGTCGTCCACGCCCTGATGGACAGTCCTTTTCATTTCATAAATCCGTGACACCAGGATGGTCCACCTCTGAAATCTTCATTTCGGTGGCGACTGTTTTGGCTTTCAGTTGGATCTGCAAAGTTGACACACCTCGCCCGTTTGCTCTCTGTGTGTTCACCCAGTCTTCAATAAAGTCTTCAAGTTTGGGCCATCTGCTTTTATTTCCTCTGAAAGCTTTTTTCGTCTTTTTGGACTGAGCCAGTTCTTCACGCTGGCGTCTCCAACGTCTCACCATAAATTCGTTTATACCAAGGGTACGTGCAGCAGCTCTATTTCCCTCGCTGAGAGCCAAATCGACTGCCTTTAATTTAAAAGCTGCATCATATGCATTTCTTTTGTTTGCCATAATGAGGGTTTGTGAATGAAAGCTTCCTTTGCTCCTGTAATACTTGTCTTGCTCTTGTTAATCTAGTTTGTATGGCAGTACTTTGCCTGGCGGACAGACATGTGACCAACATACCACTCTTTTCCCCCGATACTGTGTGTCTGATCACATGCCCTTCCGCCAGGCAAAGTAGTGCCGTACAACAGTGGAACAAACCAAAACAAATCCTCTTATGATATCACAAAAATCATGAAAAATCCATAGGAAAGCCACACCTGACTAAAAGCCGCAGGGTTCAAAGCTTGTGCAAAAAGTAGCAGCTTATAGTCTGCAAATTATGGTACTCACAGCATTTATCCTATATTTAAGGCGCTGGGAGGAATCAGACTGTTCTGCAGGCTGAGGTGGAGTTGATAACTGTTTTAGAACGTAACAAAGTGTCTGTAAAATTCCTCCTGCTTCAGCTTCTTGCTGGAGGATTATGTCTTGGTTTAAAAGATGGTGAAGGGCATTGTCATGCTCTCCCAGAAGTGTTTCTTGACTGGAGAGAACACTCAGGTCCGTCTCCGCTGCATTAATTTTGCGGTCAGATTGTTCATATACTGAGGAAAACCTGAACACAAGCATGGAACACAGAGATAAAAGTTTAGCAGATTTACTTGCAGGTAAAGCGGAAAATAGTGACTTTTCTAGGGAAAAGCGGTCTGTGCATGGACTATGCAAGGGGACAGGCAGATATATCCACACAAGTTTCTCTTCCTTTGTGTTTCTTGCGTCCTTGCTTACTCTTCATGGATCTCTATGGCAGTTGTTGTTCGTGCAAAATCCAAGCATGAAAAACATTATCAAGCTAATCACAAAAAGAGCAGGGGAAGCCAAGGTTTGGTATCACAAGCAATACAAAAATCTGGCATCGACTGAGGGGAAACTTCAGCCTTATATAACCATGGAGTAACCAGCCAAACTCTATACAAGTGATAAATTTAAACTTCATGTGTTTGGGCAATGAGGGCAGAGGTCCAAGAAACTAAGCTCTGAATCTATGGAAGTGTCACCCTTTTTAACTGAGTAGTCCAAAATCAGTAAAATCCACAGTACCGTATTTTCACGACCATAAGACGCACTGTACTAAAAGGCGCAGTCTCAGTTATGTGTGCCATTACTGTATTTAACACACACATAAGGCGCACTGGATTATAGGGCGCATACAAGTACCGTATGCGTATTTAAAAATAAAGCGGGAGCAAACCTGAGTTCGGTACCTTACCCACATTTCTATTACCGGTAATCGTCATCATCAACAACACACAAGCATACAAGTGTGCATATTTAAAAATAAAGCAGGAGCAAAACTGAGTTTGGTACTCACATTTTTATTACCAGTAATCGTCATCATCAACAACACACAAGCATACAAGTGTGCATATTTAAAAATAAAGCAGGAGCAAAACAAAGTTTGGTACTCACATTTTTATCATCAATCAAACCCATCGAAGTCCTCATCCTCTGTGTCTGAATTGAACAGCTGCGCTAAATCTCCATCAAACATGCCAGGTTCACTTTCTTCACTGTCAGAGTCACTTTTTACAACAGTAAAAGACTTTTCATACCCCGTTGTGCGTATCGCTACCGTGCTGGTCCCCTTCTTCTCCACAGTGTGACTCACCGGGATGTCAAAAGTGAGCGGGACCTCGTCCATGTTTGTGATGTGGCTGGGCTGGATGTTTTTGTCGCCGATGTGTTTGCTGCAGTAGGAGCGGAAGATGGCCAGCTTTTCCTTATACCGGTAATCCGCTGGAAGTTGCTGCGCTACCGTAGTCCTGGTCCGGATGGAAAAATGGCTGTACTGTTCTCTCTATGTGTTAAACTCCCTGAGTGTGAACATAGATAAACAGCCAGCCAAACTCCTTTTCAAGAGCCAGGAAGGTGAGCGTACTTGCTCCTTTAATGACTCCAAACATAGCAATCATCTTGCACTGACATCATTGAACTGGAGTGAAACTAGAAAAACACATAATACAAAACTCTTAATCAATTGTCATATAATCAGCAGGTAAATATATTCAGGCACTTACACAGGAGACTATGAAATAAGTATACTGTAGATATGCAAACTGATATTACTACAAAGAAAAACAAGCAGGTAGTGGGTGAGCGTACACTTGTATCATTAGCTCAGAAGCTACACCCTTTAACTGCACTTCAAAGAAGGTACAAAATAATGTCTCAAAACACCATATTATTAATTGCTTAATATACACAGAACTGACAGAACTTACGACTATTGCTTTCTGAAGGACTCCTTTGAAGGATTGCTTTGGATTCCACATGAATGATTACACAGGTGTAGCCATGCTTTCCCACTGTTCTCTGCATTTCCTGCTTCCTGTCTATGCACATGTCAAAATAAAAGCCTTCCTGTCTATCCAGATGTCAAAATAAAAGATTCACAATTTTTCAATGTATAACAATAGAAATACACTTTACACTTATTTGTCTCATTAGCATATGAACATATTGAAAACAGAACAATGGCACCGTTTCATAAAACGAAAGCACCAAGACCGGCCTCCTTGGAAATGTTCAATGTTCATCTCTTCAGCTAGTGAAACTGCTTTTAGCCGAATGGTGACCGTCGAAACGCTTCTCCCGCTCGTTCTTTGCTCGATGATCCACCGCTCGAGTCTTTCCTCCAACTTGGGCCACCTCGCCTTATGTCCGCGGAAACTCAGCTGCGTTTTCTTGACCTGCCGGAGCTCGTTTTGTAGCTTCCTCCATTTGCGAACCATCCATTCGTTAATCTTAAATTCTCTCGCCGCTGCTCAATTTCCATGTTCCTCCGCGTAGCTGATGGCCTTCAGTTTAAACTGTGCTTCGTAAGCGTGTCTCTTTGCCATTTTCAGGGTTGTTAAAACAACGATGTCCTGCATAACGCACATACCTGTTCTTTTATACAGCTATGTGCGATAAAGTCAACGCCCACACTTCACCCTTTAGCGTTCTCATGGTGTTCTCTACTACGTCCTCATTACAACACACAGGGCGCACTGCGCTATAGGGCGCGCCGTACTTTTTGAAGAAAATCTAAGACTTTTAAGTGCGCCTTATGGTCGTGAAAATACGGTAATCTGTCATACAAAGTCAAGGAAAAAAACAATATTTCAGAATCTACTCTTGTTGGGTTCAGTTAGGATCGTAAGGAGACTGGCAGTGGTAACTCAACTTAAAGAAGGAAAAACACTGACAACAACTTAAAGGAAAAAAAGTGATTTGAGTGTATTCAACATTTAAATGGTCCAAAACATAGGCATAAACAAAACATTTAAATCATTTCAAACATGTGAATCTCAACAATGTACAATATATCACTTAAAGTGTCCATAAATGTATTAGGTAGGCTGTCCATTTCAGTTCAGTGCACTTAGTATTCAGTGTTCTTAGTAAGTGTTAATTGTCTTTAGTCACTGGTTTGCTTTTTGATGCATTAGTTTTTTGTGTTAAGTGGAATCAGACCTGACCCAAAAAGGAAAAAAGTCACAACATAAAGCGTCCTGAGATCTCAGTAAAAACGTTAATCCTTAAAAAAAATTGCAAATCGTTGTATCCTACCACCCTCCAAGGAAACAGGTGGCCTTCAGATTGAGAACGTCCTTTCTAGGCACCTCCAGTGGCATCCAGTCCTTAGATGGCACCGCTCGGTCCTTGCAGCAGATTTCAGGATATTCTTCAAAGAAAACATTAATTCTGTAGCGCAACGAGTTACAGGACTGAATTTTTACACAGCTTTGCGCATCTAGCTCCGTTCAGGCGGATGCAGTGGAAGAAAGTCACCACGCACAGCGCTATGGTGCATTCACGGTACATGGGAAAACTCAACACTTAGCAAACAGTAACACTTAAAATTAGAATAAAAATAGAATACAATTGGCAATAAAATAACCATGGGTTACACTCTCCCCCTCTAAACGGCATGAGTCCCTTCATGCATCGTTGACCAACTGAGACCTGGTGGAGGTGACATGACAGTTTTGGAGAAGGCAACACCTAAGGTTTGGAAAAAGGAGCTAATAGCCAAGGTCAGCGGCTCTCCTAACTCATCATAAGTGAACTTCTGAGGTGGGCGTCTTTCTCTGTCAGAGCGCCTCAACCTCACTGGTTCTGTAGCACCAGCATCGGTACTAACAGTATCATCATTAATGACTGCAGGCTCTGGTGGAGTGAGATCTGCGTCAGTCGTGGTAGGTGTCAAGTCTGGTTCGGGAATGTCAATCACAACATGGTCTGAAGACCTAGCATCGGAAGGAACATAGTCCACACGACTTGTGTTAGAGACTTCAGGTTGTGTCAAGGTAGGTTTTCCAATATCAGGTAAGGACGTTTCCGGTACAACAGTGTCAGGGGATGATACAGGGGGATGACTGTCCATTTGCTGTTGGGCTTTAGGATGAGCTGACTCAGTTTGAATGTAAGGGCCTTTTGTGATGATTTGTGGATTCCATGTGCCAATACATAATTCCTCTTCATCACTCATCTCATCCTCATCACTGTACTCTCCTTCATTATCATTGTCATTGCCTTTTGTGCGGTTTGGTTTACTCCTGGTCCTCATTTTCCTTTGATTCCCATTTTGGGAGTCCGATCCAACCTGATCTTCAACAGGTAAGAACCCGCAAGGGAGAAGCAAATCCCTGTGCAATGTACGCTGGGGACCGTCTCCACTTTCCGGTCTGACAACATACACTGGGCTGTCTTTGACCCGTTTGACAACAATGTGAATATTTTGTTCCCAACGGTTAGCAAGTTTGTGCTTCCCTCTAACGCTCACGTTCCTTACTAAAACTCTGTCACCTGGAAACAGTTCTGCAGCTTTGATCTTTTTATCAAACCTCATTTTATTCTTCTCACCCATCTTTTGTGAGTGTTCGCTGGCAAGGGTGCAACTCTCTTGGAGGTTTTGGCGAAGATCGTTAACATAGTCAGAGTAAGACTTTGGACTGGTTTTGCCCGGGTGAGTACCAAGGACCCTATTGCCAGTCTTGGCAGCCGGGGATCGGTCCGCCAGGGCCTCCGCTCCTGGCCGCCGCCCGACACACATTGCACCCGACCCCTATGGCGCCTCCTGCGGGTGGTGGGCCTGCGGGAGGATGGGCCCATGTCTCCTCTTCGGGCTGTGCCCGGCCGGGCCCCATGGACTAAGGCCCGGCCACCAGACGCCGCCCTCGGGCACCCTCCCGGGCCTGGCTCCAGGGCGGGGCCCCGTAACCCTATCCCGGGCAGGGTAAACTGTTCCCTCGATGTTCTTTTCATACGGGTCTTCTGAATCGCTCTTTGTCTGGTCCCTCACCCAGGACCAATTTGCCATGGGAGACCCTACCAGGGGGCAAAAGCCCCCAGACAACATAGCCCCTGGGATCCCTGTGACACACAAACCCCTCCACCACGATAAGGTAGCGATTCACGGAGAGGAGCACCTCCAAATCTGAGGCCATGGTTCTCAGCCGGAAAAGGGTGGAGTGCCCACTCCGGGTCGGGGATGAGTTCCTGCCCCAAGTGGAGGAGTTCAAGTATCTCGGGGTCTTGTTCGAGTGATGGGAGAAGGGAGCCGGAGATCGACAGACGGATTGGTGCTGCGGCTGCAGTGATGCGGACGCTGCACCGGTCCGTCGTGGTGAAGAGGGAGCTGAGTGTAAAAGCGAAGCTCTCAATTTACCGGTCGATCTACGTCCCGACCCTCACCTATGGCCACGAGCTGTGGGTAGTGACCGAAAGAACGAGATCGCGGGTACAAGCGGCAGAAATGAGCTTCCTCCGAAGGGTGGCTGGCCTCTCCCTTAGAGATAGGGTGAGAAGTTCGGCCATCCGGGAGGGGCTCAGAGTAGAGCCGCTGCTCCTCCACATCGAAAGGAGCCAGTTGAGGTGGTTCGGGCATCTGACAAGGATGCCCCTGGGCGCCTCCTGGGTGAGGTGTTCGGGCATGTCCCACGGGAGGAGGCCCAGGGCAGACCCAGGACGCGCTGGAGAGATTATATCTCGGCTGGCCTGGGAACGCCTTTGGTGTTCCCCGGATGAGCTGGAGGAGGTGGCTGGGGAGAGGGAGGTCTGGGCTTCTCTGCTTAGGCTGCTGCCCCCGCGACCCGACTTCGGATAAAGCGGATGAGGATGGATGGATGAGTACCAAGGACGAGATCAATAGGCAACCTCGGCTGTCTGCCGAACATGAGTTCGTATGGACAGTACCCTGTTGTGTCATTTCGTGTACAGTTGTAGGCATGTGTTAATGGCCTAACAAAGTCTCTCCAATGGTACTTGTCTTTGTCCTCCAGTGTGCCTAACATGTCCAAGAGAGTCCTATTGTACCTTTCCACCGGGTTTCCCCGTGGATGATAGAGCATCGTGCGAATTTTGCTTGTCCCAATCAATGTGCAGAGCTCTCTAACAAGCTTAGATTCAAAATCTCTGCCTTGGTCACTAAGCAGATGGCTAGGGATACCATAGGGGATGATAAGGTGATCCCAAAGAGCCCTGGCTATTGTCTTAACCTTTTGATCTTTTGTCGGGACCGCGACTGCAAATTTTGTGAACTGGTCCGTCAATACTAACACATTTCTGGTGTCTCGACTATCTGGCTCAATACACAAGTAATCAATGCACACTAGCTCAAGAGGGTAAGTTGCCTGGATATTCTGTAGTGGAGCAGCCTTTTGGGGAAGGGCCTTCCTCATGAGACAACGTGAGCATTTCTTACACTTCTCTTCAATGGACTGAGGCATTCGTGGCCAATAAAACCTTGCCCGAGCGAGATGTAAGGCACGCTCAAACCCGAGGTGACCAACCTCGTCATGTACACCTTTCAAGGCTCTGTCATGGTACTTTTAGGGCAGTACTAACTGGTACACAAGGGAATCTCTGTCATTGAATTTCCTGTAAAGCACGGCATTACTGAGCTCGAGTTTGTTCCATTGTTTCAGAAGGAGTTTAACATCTGATGATTCAAGATTTGTTTCTTTGGGGCTGGGTTTCAAGCCTCTTCCCAACAGGGCTTTTAACAAGAGCGAGAGAAGGATCATCCTTTTGTGCAGCGCGCCAATCAGCATCTGTCATTGAGGGTAAGATATCTTCTCCATAAGCCTCAGTGACTGAGCTGGGGTCAATAGCAAGACTCTCGACAACTGAAAGGGGTTCTGAATGGCATGACACTGAATGACGCTGACACAAGGCGGAAAACGTTTCATGGTCAAGATTGTTTGCCATGTTAATGAGACGTTCTTTCATGTCATCAATACGAGCTTTTTCTTTGACAAATGCCTCATCTTCATGAGGAGGCTCTTGGGGCCGCCGTGACAACCCATCAGCATCTTTGTTTGCTTGACCTGCCCTGTACTTAATGTTGAAATTGTAAGTAGACAAGGCAGCCAGCCACCTGTGTCCTGCCGCATCTAATTTCGTAGTTGTCAAAACATAAGTTAGCGGGTTATTGTCGGTCAGGACAGTGAAGCTAGAACCGTAAAGGTAGTCATTGAACTTTTCACACACAGCCCACTTGAGGGCTAAGAATTCAAGTTTGTGTGTGAGATAGTTCTGTTCACTCTTAGAAAGTCCCCTGCTAGCGTAAGCAATTGCTCTCAGCCTCCCCTCTTGCTCCTGATAGAGCGCAGCTCCCAACCCATCCCGACAAGCATCCGTGTGCAATACATAGGGGAGTTGTGGGTTGGCAAAAGCAAGAATTGGTGCAGAAATCAGCTTTTCGATTATTGTTCGGAAGGTTTCACACTCATGAGTCCATTGTTCCCCGAGAGGCTGAGTGGGACTGTAAGAAAGTCTGGGCGGTTCTCTCTTGTAAATCTTGCCTCTCTTCTTCGGTGGCCGGTAACCGGCAGTGAGACGATTCCACGGTTTGGCTATCTTGGAGTACCCTTCAACGAAACGCCTATAGTATCCAGCGAAGCCTAAAAAACATTTGAGCTCTTTGAAATTAGATGGGCGCGGCCAAATTTTCAGAGCAGAGATCTTTTCGGGATCGGTGTGGACTCCGTGAGCATCCACAACATGCCCTAAATACTTCACAGATGTTTTGAAGAAGTGGCATTTTTCTGGGGATAATTTAAGACCGTAGTCTCTCAAGCGAGTAAGAACTTTAATTAGCCTGGATTCGTGCTCTTCTATTGTGTCTGAGAACACAATGAGGGCGTCTAAAAAGACAAGCACTTTGGTGAGGTGGAGATCACCTACACACTTCTCCATCAGGCGTTGGAAGGTGCTTGGGGCATTTGTAACACCCTGTGGCATCCTATTAAATTCATAGAAGCCAAGAGGACACACAAAGGCTGTCTTAGGCTTGTCCTCCTCGGCTACCTCCACCTGATAGTAACCGGATTTAAGGTCCATGACCGAAAACCATTTAGCTCCACTGAGAGCTGTGAATGTCTCCTCAATATTTGGCAGGGCATATGCATCTCGAATAGTTCTTAGATTTAGTTTACGGTAATCTATGCATAGCCTTATCGAGCCATTCTTTTTCCTTACCAATACAAATGGTGAGGCAAAAGGACTTTGTGACTCTCGAATGATGCCTGCATCCAGTAGTTCTCTTAGATGTTGTTTGACAGCTTCTCTGTCACTTGGGTGTATGGGCCTTGGCCGCTCTTTGAAAGGTGCTTCATTGTTCAATTTGATTTGGTGCTTCACAGCTGTGGTGTGGCCATGGGACATGTCATCGAGAGCAAAAACTTCAGGGATGGATCTCAGTTTTCCCAGAATTCGCTCTTTCCATTGCTCTGGGATGGGAGAATCATCACGGTTGAATGTGAGGTTGTCACTGTCTGGTTCATTTCGACTTGGAGGATTCAGAGTTTGACTCGATGCTAGTGGGGAAACGTGTTGGGCTGCACAAGCTTGAGCGACAATGCTATTTGACTGCAACGTAACAGCATGTTCACTAACATTGTGTACAATGACAGGTACTTTACTGCTGAAATTAAAAGGAATGTCTACTAAAGCCGATTCAAGAAGCAATCCACCTGGTAACTTGTATTGCTCATGCGGCTCAAGGACAAAACTTGTGTTCCGGTTGTTCTTTCTTAACCTCACATTTCCCATTAGGCATTGTTTGTGTCTTGCAGGGATTGTCACTGCCCCTTTGCTATGTAACGTGACATGGCAGGAATGAGTATCATTTCTTTGTACTTGGGCAACATGTTGAATCTCAGGATGGGTGTCCCAAACTTTTAGAGTGCTTGATCCATCACAGCTGATTTAAACTTGGGATAAATACCTCCTGTACTAACTTGTCCTCCAGAGGCCCGGTAATGAGCTAACATGTGATTCAGGTTGTGACCCAGGGTGAGATCTAAAACCTGCAGGGACAGCCCGACTGAATTGGGGACCCCTGTTGAAAGTGCAAACTGCTTAGAGTGCAGCTACTTAATAAACTTGGGACCATCCTGAACTAAGTCCATAAACCCGTAAAAGTTTATTTGTCCCTATCAACACGGAATTCTACTGTTAAAGTGACACAACAACAAGGTGATTATTTATAAGTGCTTCAACAACAAGGTGACAAAGTGCTTTACAGAGACAAAACAAAAACAAATAAAAAGCATGATTTAAATTTGATTAAAACAAACAAACAAACAAACAAACAAACAAACAAACAAACCAAAACAGTATATAAAATCAAATATCAAAACAGTATATAAAATCAAATATCAAAACAGTAGATAAAATCAGAACAGTAGATAAAATCAGTAGTTAAAAAGTAGGTTTTGAAATTTAAACTTAAGTGTGGATTTGGTGCTTTATTCAAATGCAGCTGAGAATAGGGGAGTCTTCAGCCTGGATTTAAATAAACTGAGTGTTTCAGCTGATCTGAGGCTTTCTGGGAGTTTGTTCCAGATATAAGGAGCATAAATATTTCAGAATCTACTCTTGTTGGGTTCAGTTAGGATCGTAAGGAGACTGGCAGTGGTAACTCAACTTAAAGAAGGAAAAACCCTCCACTCAGAATGAGACACTGACAACAACTTAAAGGAAAAAAAAGTGATTTGAGTGTATTCAACATTTAAATGGTCCAAAACATAGGCATGAACAAAACATTTAAATCATTTCAAACATGTGAATCTCAACAATGTACAATATATCACTTAAAGTGTCCATAAATGTATTAGGTAGGCTGTCCATTTCAGTTCAGTGCACTTAGTATTCAGTGTTCTTCTCTTCAAATATTTTTATTGTGAAGCACAAATAACAATCACAAATTGTCCCATAGACTGACATTGCTTCCTTTTTACAGTTTTATCATCAAGAAAAGGGGAAAAACAAAGCGAACAAAAAATAAATAAAATAAACCCGAAAACAAACAAAAACAACAAAAACAGGAAAAAACAAAACACACAACCAAGACAATGGAAAGTACCAAAAAGGGCGGTCAAAAACAACAACAACAAAACAAACAAACAAACAAACCTCCTCCCTACACCCTTCCCTTATCCCAGAGTGCTATCAGCTTATTTTAAGCAACGGTGAAGTCCACATAATAGCTCTCATTTGTTCATAGTTTCCAGGTGCTCAATGAGCGGCCTCCAAATCTGATGGAAGTCCTCCAGTTTGTCGTTTATAATGTAGCGGATCCTTTCCAGATGAAGAGTATGTGTCAGTACTGAAATCCAGACTTTCAAGGAGGGCACTTCTTTTCCCTTCCATAGGAGGAGAATGCACACATAAGGCCATAGGACAGGAGGGAAATCTGTGTGCTCTTAAGTTTTTTAGATTGTCTCGACAGTCCAATAAGAATCAAAATGGGGTCAGGGTCTAACTGCACATCAAAAAGTTTTGAAAAAAAAAGAAAAAACTGACGCCCCAAAACTTTGTAATTTGATACACATTACAAAACTGTGAAGCAGATCAGCTTCTGCACATTGACATTTATCACAGATGGGTGACGTTTCAGGAAATATCCGATGTAATCTTGTCTTCGAGTAGTGCAATCTGTGCAAAATTTTAAACTGAATTAACCTATGTCGGGCGTCGATAGAGCAGGAATTAACATAACGTAGCCCTTTAGTCCAGACATCATTATGAATTTCTGACCCTAATTCCTTTTCCCAAGCTGATTTTATTTTACCTGTATCCTTCTGCCGGAGTGACTGTAATATCTCATATATAAAAGCAACAGCATGCTTTTCTGTTATACAATCCACCAGGCATTGGTCAAGCTTACCTGGAGTTGCAGACTCAAATTGTTGTAGTTGGGACCTTACATAGCTCCTTATTTGAAGGTATCTAAAAAAATCACAGGCTAATAAGTTGTACTTCTCCTTAAGCTGTCGAAATGAAGCAAAAGAGCCCTGAAAATACAGGTGTCCCACATTTCGCAACCCCATTTCCTTCCAGCGATCAAATGTCCCATCTAAAACTGAGGGTTTAAATGCAGGATTAGCTGTAATAGGTGTCAAAAGCGAGAATGCTCTGAGTCTATACTCTTTCACGATCTGTCTCCAGATTTGAATTGTATTGTGAATAACTGGATTACAATTGTAGTACGTCTTTTTAAAACGAACGGGAGACAATGCAATTGCACCAAGAGAATAAGGCATACAGTCTTCTCGCTCCATGTCCAACCAACTTCCCATTATAACTGTATCATCTAGCCAATAAGCTATGTATTGCATATTAGCTGCGAAGTAGTAATTTTTAAAGTCTGGTAAAGCTAGGCCACCATGTATTTTCTCTTTACAAAGGTGGGCCTTTTTTATCCTGTGGCTCTTATAATTCCAGATAAAAGGGAGAAGGACTGAATCCAACACTGGGATATTTTGAAACAGATATAAGAGTTGGGGAAGACAAATCATTTTGATCGCATTCACCCTACCTATCATGGAAAGTGGGAGTGATTTCCAAAATTCGACCTCATTTTTAAATGTATCCACAATTCTCACAAAATTAGCTTCATATAATGACTTGTATGACTTAGTAACTTCAATTCCAAGATATGAACATTTTTCTGACATTATTCTAAAGGGAAGACGATTTAGTAAATCAAGATTACTGCATTTAATTGGCATCAGTTCGCTCTTCCCCCAATTTACTTTGTAACCTGAAAAAGAGCTAAATAAATCTATTGTTACTAGCACCTTAGGCATTGAGTCTAATGGTCTGGTCACAAACAGCAGAATATCATTGGCGTACAGTGAGATCTTATTGGAGGTGTATCCTATATTGTAGCCATGTATTTCTTTATGTTTCCGAATTGTTTCCGCCAACGGCTCTAATGCGAGGGCAAACAATAAAGGGCTCAGCGCACAACCTTGTCTTGTGCCACGAAATAGCTTAAATGGTTCGGAAAGGGTATTGTTTGTGAGTATTCTGGCACACGGATTACTATATAACAATTGAATCCAGGAAACAAATTTAGGTCCAACTCCGAACTTACTTAATACTGCATATAGATATGACCATTCGACACAGTCAAAGGCCTTTTCTGCATCAAGGCTCAATATCACTAGGTCTTTATCTGGATCCCTAGAGGAATAAATAATGTCAAAAAGACGTCTCAGGTTATGAGATGCATGTCTTGCTGGGATAAACCCTGTTTGATCTGGGTGAACCAGTTTACCTATGTGAGAACTAAGTCTCCTGGGTAAAGATTTGGCCAGTATTTTCTGATCTGTGTTCAATAAAGAGATTGGTCGGTAAGAACTCACCAATTCTGGGTCCTTTCCTTTCTTTGGAATGAGAATCACATTTGCTTCATTCAGGGTCTGAGGGAGTGCACCATCTTCCAAGGCCATATTAAACATTTTTAGCAAATATGGGGTTAGTAAACTGCTAAACCTTTTATAAAACTCATTACATAAACCATCAGGTCCTGGACTCTTCCCATTTTTCAGGGAGCGTATGGTACTAATCAATTCTGGACATAT
The DNA here is from genome assembly GCF_013358895.1 of Oreochromis aureus. NCBI lineage: Eukaryota > Metazoa > Chordata > Actinopteri > Cichliformes > Cichlidae > Oreochromis > Oreochromis aureus. Next base: position 38,720,351 of record NC_052958.1, on the reverse strand, counting down.
TAAGTCTGCATCTAGAAGTGTCCTGTCCTTTTGTGCCAATGTAGGGAAGTTACATTTGCTTAGAAAATCCTGCATAATTTCCGGAGGTGCATTACAGTGAGATGTATATAACTGTTCATAAAACTGTCTAAAAGCAGTATTAATATCCTTATAAGAATTAGTCAACAACCCACGAGTCTGACCTGATTGCATGAATGGCCCTATCACTTTCTCTCTTCCTTAGATGCCTGGCCAGTAATTTATGTGGCTTATCACCAAATTCAAAATAGGTCTGCTTAACATACATGAAGACTCTGGAAATTTTATCTGAGAGCAAGTTATTGAGTTTATACTTCAGAGCTGATATTTTACTATGTAGCTGTACAGACGGTTGTCTGGCATTCTCAGAGTCCAATTTTTGTATTTGAACCTCCAACTGTATGCGTTCCATGTTATTACGTTTTTTTTCTCAGACGACTGAAAAGAAATTACACAGCCCCTAACATATGCTTTAAACGTCTCCCACAATAAAAGAGGTGATACATCGTCTTTGTCATTCATCTCAAAAAACAACTTGATCTGTTCTTCCAGATAATTGCAGAATGTTTTCCTCGTAAGAAGTTGAGGGTCTAATCGCCAGTGTTTATAATTACCACCTGATTCAAGTAAATTTAGTGAAATAGACACTGGGCTATGATCTGATATAAGGATATTATGATATTTACTACTTTGGACTCCATGTAACAGTTTACTATCTAATAGAAAGTAGTCTATACGGGAGTATGTATTATGAACCCCAGAGTGAAAGGGATATTCCCTTCCGGTTGCATTCAAGGTTCTCCAAACATCCACAAGACCCAAATTATCAATAAATGATTTCAGAAACCTAGAAGCATTCGATGGCGCAATTGTCTGAGCTGACGACCTGTCCAGATAGGTATCTAAAACTAAATTAAAGTCTCCCCCAAGTATCAAATTTGTAGTTGAAATATCCGGGATCAAGCTAAATGTTTTTCTAAAGAACTCTGGGTCATCCCTGTTCGGGCCATAGACATTCAGCAATGTGATTGGTATAGACTGAATTTCTCCTAGCACCATGATATATCTCCCCTCCTTATCTGCCAGGGTAGATTTATGTTTGAATGGCACATTTTTACGAATAATTATTGCTGTACTCCTTGCCTTTGCGGAAAACCTTGAGTGATAGACCTGCCCTATCCACTTAGCTCTAATTCTGCAATGTGCATCTTTTTTCATCATTTTTAAGATGTGTCTCCTGCAAGAAAATAACATCTGATTTCAATGATTTTAGGTATGCCAACACCTTACCACGTTTTATTGGTTCACTGATGCCATTCACATTCCAAGAGCAAAAAGTTACAAGCCCTCTCCTGTTCACCCCATTATTTCCATCACCATCTATTGAGGCCATACTGTTAGTGATTTATGTGTATTGTCCCGTATTGACTACAACATTTTCTACCGATAGCATCTTCCCGCCCAACAACCCCACCCATGGAAATACAAAGTAAACACAGCAGAAATAATAAAAAAAGAAAACAAGCAAACAAACAAACAAACACACACACACACACACACACACACACACACCTAGGTCATAGCAGGGAGGGGAACCTGACATCCTCCCAACAAGACCATGCGTACTTCTAACCATCCTCTGTCGCAACCTCCGACATAACAAGTGCTCTGTGTAGCTCCATAAAGACATTAAGCATAGACCAGATATCACAAAAAAAGGATCAGAAGGTACATTATCGTCACTATTAAACAAAACAATACAGTTGTTCAAAAACAAGTTAAAGAGTGTCTAACTACCAGCCCTTAAAACCAAGTGTGAGACCGCAACATGTAACATCATTAACAAGTATAACATTACTAACATACGCCTTTAACCGCAAGCTGCCCGGATTATTGACTCTTAGGTACAAAGAGAAAAAAAAAACCCCGTCAGTAATAAAATGCTAGATGTCACCTGTGTAGAGGTTATTCGCGTTCTGGGTGGTGTATTGTGGCATTATCTGCCCTTATCTCACGCTAGTTTGGCTGGGTAAAGAAGTCCGTATTTGACCCCCGGTTTGTCGCGTAGCATCCTCCTCACAGCGGTGAACGTAGCTCGGCGCTTTGCCACCTCAGGTGGCAGGTCCCGGAAAATCTGAATCCGCCGGCCACAAAATGTTATATCCCGGGTGCCCATGACTTTCTTCATGATGTCCTCATAGGTGTGGCAGTAGTGAACTCTTACAATAAGATGTCGGGGTGGTTCGTTATCTCCGGGCTTCTTTCTCAAAGCTCTGTGGGCTCTGTCAATCACAGGTGTCTCGTCCAGACCAAGCGCTTCTTTTAACAGCCTCCCTGCAAACTCCCTGGCATTCTGCCCGTCCCCAGCCAACATTTATATGTGGGGCCCATATGGTTTGGAAATGGGCTGAAAAATGGGCCCCATATAGGATTGTCCGCGGGTTCCGTAATGGCCCCATATTAAATGCCCATATAGGTGTTATATTGGTAAAATCTGGGAACTAAATAAGATAAGATAAGATAAGATAATTCTTTATTGTCATTGCACAGTCATACATAGTACAGTAGTACAATGAAATTGGAAAAACTGTCCTACGTCAGTACTACATATAACACAACACAACACGATATGACACATCACAACGCAACACAAACAACACAACACAGTATATTAACTTAGAAATAAAAAAGAAGAATAAGTGTTATGTGTATTGCACACTGTTATTATTGCACATTAATTATTATTGCACCTTGTTATAAATATAAATATAAATATTACTATTGTTATTGTTTTAAACATTGTTACCTCCCCCTAAAAAAAGTCCAGGCAGGTAGCCAATCAGGTCAGCTATTTGCATTGATTAGGGCTATTGCCCTGTTGTAAAAGCTGTCCTTGAGTCTGTTTGTTCGGGACCTCAGCAGCCTGAACCTCCTGCCAGACGGCAGCAGCTTAAACACCCGGTGTCCTGGGTGTGTACAGTCTCGTAGGATGCTGCGTGCCCTCTTGAGACAGCGAGTGCTGTACAGGTCCTTCAGGGAGGGAAGAGGATGTCCAATGATTTTTTGGGCCATATTGATGACCCTCTGGAGTGCCTTTCTGTGTGCTGTGGTGCAGCTGGAGAACCATACACCGATGCAATATGTCAGCACACTTTCAATGGAGCAGCGGTAGAAGACGGTCAGCAGCTCCTTCTTCAGGTCCATTTTTCTGAGGATTCTCAGAAAGTGGAGACGCTGTTGGGCCTTCTTTAAGACCGCAGAGGTGTTAGAGCTCCATTGGAGGTCTGTGTCTATGTGCACACCCAGAAACTTGAAACTGGAGACCCTTTCCACGCACTCCCCGTTGATGCTGACAGGCTGCAGCTCGGACTTCCTCCTTCTGAAGTCAACTACCAGTTCTTTTGTCTTGGTGGTATTGAGGTCCAGGTTGTTATCTACACACCAATCTGACAGCCTCTGAACTTCAGCTCTGTACGCCGTCTCATCTCCCCCTGAGATGAGCCCCACCACGGTGGTATCATCTGCAAACTTGATGACTGCGTTGTCTGGGTGGGTACTAACACCGTCATGTGTGTACAGAGTGTACAGTAGGGGACTCGGTACACAGCCTTGTGGAGAGCCGGTGTTGAGGCTGAGGGCTGAGGAAAGATGAGGCCCCACTCTAACTCTCTGTACACGGTCTGACAGGAAGTCTCTGATCCAGCGGCAGGTGGCAGGAGGAAGTCCGATTTCCAGCAGTTTAACTATTAGTCTGTCCGGGAGTATCGTATTGAAAGCAGAGCTAAAGTCCAAATGGGCCCCAACTGGGCAAAGTACACAGAAACCCACCTGGGCCCCATCTTTCAAGTTTTTGTGGGTACCATGTGGGTACCACAAAGGCTAAAAAGTGGGTTTTAAGTGGGATTGTCCACGGGTTCCATAATGGCCCCATTTTATAAGCCCATCTCGGTGTTATATTGGTAAAATCTGGGAACTAAATGGGCCCCAACTAGGCAAAGTACACAGAAACCCACCTGGGCCCCATCTTTCAAGTTTTTTGTGGGTACCATGTGGGCACCACAAAGGCTAAAAAGTGGGTTTTAAGTGGGATTGTCCGCGGGTTCCATAATGGCCCCATTTTAAAAGCCCATCTCGGTGTTATATTGGTAAAATCTGGGAACTAAATGGGCCCCAACTAGGCAAAGTACACAGAAACCCACCCGGGCCCCATCTTTCAAGTTCTTAGTGGGTACAACATGAGGAAAACATGAGCTAAAAAGTTGGAATGGCATTATCAGTGGGTTCTGTAGTTGCATCTTACTTCTAGTTTGAATTGGCTAATTTCTGGCACTGAGTGGGCCCCATGTAGTAAAACAGTCACAAAATCAATTTTTCAGACGGCTAATACGGGTTCTGTGCCACAAAGACACCAAATATATTAAAGCTGACCACAAACAAAAACTAGTTTGTAAATAAAACCATTTCAAAAATCACGAGGGTACACAAAACAACATTTTTCACATTTATTTTGTCCAACAACTGTGATTTTACGTAACTGTATTCAAAGTGCGTAAACTTTTAAAAACTAGAAATGTCAAACTACATCAAAATTCCTTAGATATTCGGAACTGTTGCAACAGTGAGAAAAAGTCAGATGGAAAACTCAAAAGCTTATCTTGAATCAGCAGGGTTTCTTTTTTTGTTTTTTTACAGAGCCGTAAGTCTATTTTGTACCCTTGCAGCCCTCGGTCCTCCTCTGTCTTTAGCTCCAGTGAAGCACTTGGAGAGAGCCTTCTCTGCTTCTTGCAAGTTGACTTTTGATGTTAAATAATTCTTCTTCAGTGTCTCTGCAAATGAAGAAGAAAAATGGGCAAGCCAAAGTAAAGTTAATCTTAGCTTACTTAATTTGGTGATGATTTGCAAAGAACAATGTTTATTTCACTTTATTGCCTCAAAAAAATATATATAAATTGCATGATAACCAATCTCAGTTACACTTTCAAACACTTTATTAAAAAGTTTAGTTTTCTAAAGTTCAAATGTCTCAAGTGAAACTAACTTACCATACACAACATTAAAAAGACGTAAATCTCTGAACTTTTTTTTTTTTTCCCATGTCGGCCAAGCATGTTGTACTCCACAGCCAGCTCAGGTCATATGAGGAATTTCATCATCCTTCTTGTGGCATCGTCTACACTTGTTCCCCTGTATCTGCTACCATGGCAACCTGAGGGGAACATACAAAAGGACAGATTAGATAATGGCATCTGGTTAGGATGCCTCCCTGGTGAGGTGTTTTGGGCATGTCCCACCAGGAAGAGACCCAGAACACCCAGGACATGCTGGAGGGACAATGCTTTTCGGCTGGCCTGGGACTGCCTTGGGCCAAGTGCCCCTGGAGAGAGCGAAGTATGGGCCTCTCTACTTAGTACCGGATTGGGTTGAGGGCAGCAGCCTAAGCTTAAGATAATGGACCAGAATGGAGGATAAATGGACGCTTTACATATTACTTAATGTTTACTGTGTGGTGATAAAAAAATATGGTAGTAAACACAAGCTAAACTAAAAAATTAATTGCGGTTCCTTAACCCTTTATCCCCAATAATGTTACGCAGGATAACCGGAATTATATATTGTTTTAGCTGTAAAAGTGTCATAAAATCAGCTGTGACTGTGTGTGCTTTTGTCCTTTTTTCAGTATTACTACTACTTTACACATCTGGTAGGTTTTTTCCTCTACTGTATACTATATGAATGTAATCAAGGATTAATAACAGAAAAAAAAAGAAATTGAAATTTTGCCATTTTTACTGAAGGCAATCAAAATGTACATGAATAAAATATTTAAATTAGTCAATTCAAATTAATAACTCTAAAACACTGAACAAAATCAAGTATTTGACCCTGTGGTTTATTTTTGGACATCTCTTTTCTTCTAAAAGTCCAGGCGTATTGGGCCCTGGTAGAGCTCAGGTTTGTGAGACAGGTTTGGAAAAACCTGTCGCTGGCACTTTTTGGGGGCTGAGGGTTAAAATAAATAGGAATTGGCCAAAATTTGTATAAACTATCATAGCAGAACAAAAGTAAAAAAAAACTTTATCTGTTATCAGAATCAAATATTTGATTAGAATAAAAAATTTAACTTTCTGGAAGATTTCTCGTTACATCTGTCATAAAAGTAACAACATCTCAGAAAAGAAACATGATAGCAACAGAAAAATATGATAGCAGTGTGATGTGATGGTCCCTGGCCAGATTTATACACATATTATAAGCCCTGTGACATAAAAACCACTGAACTCTGACACGCACAGACTGTTTTCCTTCTTGGTAATGAAGAAAAATGCTGGTCTGGTATGTAAAAGGGAATTTATTCTTCCAGGACCTGAAGCTCCGTAATGCAGCCCTCCAACAGCCAAACCTATCTGTTGTCTGATTGTCTTGATGCATGCTCAATCATCCAGGTAAGTAAATCTCCAAAAGTTGATTCTGTTCATCTGGACGTAGCGCTTTCAGCATTTTCTCCCACTGAAAACGCTACGTCCCGATGAACAGAATCAACTTCTGGAGATGTTCTCTGATTGGATTGTTTAATTGGTGATTGACATGAAATTCACCAATCAGCTGAAAGGAAGAAAAATAGGGTCAAAATTTGGATGTGTAAGTATAAATCCACACACAGCCAGGAAAGCCGAGCGCAGAGTTGTTTGTAGCACCAATTCAGCCAGAGTGGAGCCAGATGGATTTTCCATCCATCCACACTGTAAAGTCTATAGACCAGCAAGTGATAAATTAACAGTGTTGTTGGTATTTTCTAAAACAGTTGTATGCAATAGGAATTGCTGTTTATAGTCCTGTATATCTGCATGTTGCCTCCCAATTAAAACCTGTGATAATGGAGATTCAAATTCATGTCATACCTATACCAACAGTTATCAAGTATCCGGATCGACCTTTACTGATGTGCTTAAAGGAAAATTGTTATTTCCATGTATTTTCCTGTTTTGCCTTCAATTTTGAGGACTTCCCCCCACATTTCTAGTTGTGACAGTGCACTACAACAAAAAAAATCTGCTGTGATTTACATTTGTTGAATGAGCAATTTTGTAAAATAGTCTATTTTTGTATGCACAGTTTACAAATCTGTCCTGTACAGCATGGACTGATTGCATGCTAAAAAGTTGTTGCTTAAAAATAAAACAATAAATTTTTAATTAATAACATCAGCAGAAAGCCTTGTTATTAATTAGATGTACAATTTCTATAGAATACGAAACAACTCAGTTCATTTTGATCATATCAATACCAGCATATTACACAACTAGTGATGGGATTTCCGGCTCTTTTAGAGAACCGGCTCTTTCGGCTCGGCTCACTAAAAAGAGCCGGCTCTTTGGGCTCCCAACCGGCTCTTCAGGTTGTTTTGTTGCTTTAATTAATTTATTATTAACAACAATATAAAATTATGCACAAAAGGAATTACTAATGTAAAAAAAAAAAACGTGGTTGTATTTATATATGTTTATATATAAATATATCACGGTGGCCCCTAGAGACAAAACACGTACAAACCCTAAAACACATTTCTAGCGTTAACTGAACTTCCAAAACAGAGCTACCTAGATCACTTAAATTACACAATTGAAAGCATATGTGTATTGTTTGTGTATTTATACACAAGCACTCATATATATTCAAATAATTCCAAAGACTGTTCATTTACCTGTTACTACCACACACCAAATCCGGTCGTTGGTACTTCCTGGCTTGTGTAGCCACTAGGTAACAAAAGCTCAACACTGTGCCTAGCATCCTGAAGCACTTCTGTTGTGTTTTGTAAGTGCCTCAGAGTATGGGCCTGCATGAATAAACTTTCTGTATCCTTTATCATCCGCAATTGAAAGTAGTTGTGGATGATTACTATACCTTTCTAATGTGACGTTGTTGTCCCTGGCTCTCTTTCTCTCTCCCTCCTGCTCTGTTACTGTGCTACTGCGAGTGTAACTACCGCCCCTCCCCCCCTCTTCCCAGCGCAAAGCACAAGGCTCGTGCGGAGTGAAGTGGAAAAAAGTGCGAGAGAGAGGGTGAGAGAAAGAAAAAAAAAAAAAAAAAAACACGCTCACGTCGTTCACTTCAAAGAGTTGGCTCTAAGAGCCGTTTCGTTTCGACCAACACGTCACCAACAACTATGATGAAAAACGCTCATCTGCTTCCATCACGATCAGCTGATTAACATTGAGCTGCTGCAGTCAACACCATCAAACTAACTTAGTGTTTAATGTTATGTTATTTAATGCTTTTATTTTTAAATCTTTACCAGAGCTTAAAGACTGTAGATGTTCACACCTGGTGTTAGAAAACCGAGCTCACAGCAGTATTTTTTTTTTATAACAGGAAATTTAAATTTTTATTGGTTACCGTGTTTATTACCACTTTTATCAGTAATGTACTTCCTATAAAATATAGATTTGATAAGTTACCGGTTTATTGAAATCAGCTAGTGAACACATCGATCACTTTATTGAACTACACGCCTTGCACTCTTGTGAGCTCTGGTTACTAGCAGCAGGTGTGAATGTTTGTAGAATAACAAGGCAATGTAAAATCAGTTTAATGCAGTTTGCAGTAGCAGCTCAGATGGAAATCAGCCAATTGTGAGGAGAGCAGAGGACCAAAACTGTCAGAGTTGTGGGACAAGTGAAGAGAACACTGTTGGCATTATTGTTAGCATAAAAGATGGAAATTTAAATAAATGTTAAATTTTAAAATTGATCATTGCCTCCTGTGCCTACATCTATCTATCTATCTATCTATCTATCTATCTATCTATCTATCTATATATATATATATATATATATATATATATATATATATATATATATATATATATATATATATATATAGAGAGAGAGAGAGATATATATATATCTCTCTCTCTCTCTCTCTCTCTAGAGATATATATATATATATATATATATATATATTTATATATACTGAATACCAGTAAAAAAAAAAAAAAAATGAAGTAATGCACTCCTTTCAAGGATGCCCCAAAGACCATCACTTTTCAAAAATAATAATAATAATAATAATGATAATAAGTAATACAAATAATATGAAAGTTACTTACATGTTAAAGATGGTGCTTGTGATCTTGAAGAATCTAAACGTGATATGGAAATGAAAGAAAGTGCATGAGAAAAAAAAAATACAAACATTTTCGTTTTTTCCCAGGATAATTCAATATAAAAGATTCTCTTACTAATGCACAAAATGAACAGTGTAATTAAAAGTTTGAAAGGCACTGCATGTGTTTATATGGTAAACTGACTAATTCAAGCAGCAAACACTAGCAGTGCAAAAATGTATCTAACTAGCTGACAGACTTTAAAGTCACAGGAAGATATATCAAAATGGTGACTTGTGCCAGAACAAATGTCTTGACAGACATAATTCCTAAATTCCTTTAAGTAAAAAATTGGTGACATAGTAATAAGTGGTCCCTAGTGGTTTTCAAATTATTACATGGCTTGTTAATTTTTTATTAAATTATTAAGAAGCCAGATGACTTCAAAACATTTACAAATTACTATAAAGCACTATCCAAACTTCAAAACAAGTGGCAAAATCTCCAAATTAAAAGTACTCATAAACTATAAAAATTTGAATATACTTAAAAATATGCAAAACTAATTTAGTGGAATTTTACCTGCTCAAGAATACATTAAACATGCACTATTTAATTGAAAAGAACAAAATTTGTGTACTTTTAGAAAGAATTATTAAATATTTGGGGATACTAACCATAAAGAGGGTCTCGTACATTTACGGGCATCTAATTTCCTGGATTTAATGGTTTAAAAGTTTAATAGGTCTTTGAACTTGATAATAAAATTGAGTCCATTATTAGCAAAAAGAATAAAAAAAAAGAGCAAAAAAATGCTTAATATATAATAATTGTTTTAAACTTAAGCTTTGTAAGTGTAGCAGATTTCATTATGTCTGTAATTTTTTATTTAGCCCCACAGTAGTAAAAGCCATAAATGGGAGTTAGATTTATTACTAGTATTTTTACACAGCATTCAGCTATAGTAACATGTTCTGCATTTTCCTACTTCACCATCTGATCTGAACAGCTGCACTCTCTTAATTAATTAATAACCTAACATTTCTCAGTAACCAATAACTAGATGGAACAGCACAGTATCTAAGAGATCAGACAGTGTTTGAGCTAAAGAAGCTGTGTGTTTCTTTTGGGGGCTTTTTGCACACTGATCCACCACGTTTTCCTATAGTACAATGCATATCTGGTAACATTACCGTAAACGTGACCAGTAGGTAGGTTCACGTTCAGATCAGAAAAATGTGTCAGCTGCAGGCATCTACTCCTGTAATTTAAACAATAACCTCATACACCTCATGTTTTACACCCCTATAAGGTGGGCTTGCTACACTGCACATGAATATTACGTGACATGGTATGACTAGCTCATGTTCAAACATTTAAGATACTGTTCAGCCATTTTGTTTACTGGGTAGTGCATAATGGCCGAGTTAGCTGAGCGAGGAATCCACTAAAGCCAAAAAAAAAATAATATATATTTTTTAATTAATTACAAAAACCTTATAGGAAAACCTAAGAAACAGTTGCAGAAGCACAGAAAAAAAAAACTGCCGTGTAGTTATAATATGTAAATTCAAAAACTGTATAGAGAGAATGGCGCAATGAAAACAGAATAAGATAAGATGAATTTTTTCGAGTAGAATATAGGCAGTAAGAGTTTTGTAATTAACTTTAAATTATGTTTGCCAAAGACAATGCAGTAAATTAACCCAGTTCTACCTGCTAGCTAAAGATGTTATGCTTCTCCCCCTATTACCGTTTAGGACGACTATAGAAAGTTACTAAAATAACCATTGATGAAAACTTAGAAAACTTTAAGTATTTACCTTTGTCATAGTTTTCCATTCTTTGGTATCCTTTTGTCCTCTACGTTCTCAAACACCAGGGAGAGAAAAGGCGCAACTGACGAAAGACCGCGAAGACTAGACGCTAGGCGGTGCAATCTGCTCCTCCCTCTTTTAAACGAGCCAATAGGAGCTGCTCACATTAAAAACAACTTTATTTAAAAAGTCATTTTACACCTGATACAAAAATTTTAAAGTCAAACAATGCACAAGTTTAAAAGAACAATTTTATTTATTTAAGCATAGGGATGGTTAATATGTTTAAAAATTAATACATAATATTTATCAAATAATTGTCACCCAAATCAACATCATAATAAAAATATAATTAATAAAATATATAATAATGATAAGAAGAATAATAACAGTTTACCTAAAAGCTAACATTAGACTGCTTTTGAAAAGTTTCAATAGTGTCAATACACCATAAGGACAAGGGAGTTTCACAGTTGAAGTGTGACTGCTTTAAAGACCCCATTCCCTCTCCTTTCCACTAGTTCAAAGAAAATATAAATTATTTCTGGTTATATAATTTGAGGTCACAAGTTTGAAGAGTAACATTTTAACAGATCGGTAATATACTTCAGGAGCTTTACTGGATCTGATTAACCAAAACTTCCAACTTCCATGTAGCTAACTGTCTTTTCTCTAATACAGTAGAGTGTCTCTGATCTACTAAAACTCCTCAATTGCATGTTTGCTCAAGTAAAAAGTCTTAATTGTTTGAACAACCAGTAATCCTTAATTTGCAAATGCCAAATCTGGATTTTGTCTGTGTAATTCACTTTTATCTTAGGTTTTTTATTTGTATTTTTTGCTTTTCTTTTTTTCTACTCTTGTGTCAGTTTTAATCACTTATTATTGCTGCTGTGACAAGTGAATTTACCTAAGAAGAATCATGAAGTCCTTATTTTATCTTATCTGAGCCTCACCATGCAGAGCGCTGAAAGTTCAAATTAAGTACTTAAAATGAAATCTAAAATTAAAAAGTAACCAGTTTCAAACCAGTTATTTGGAATAGTGTGCAGAGTGTTTTGAGTAACATTGAATGTTCAAAAACATCAAAGTTCCTATAGTCTCACTTGACAGCTGGGTTGTAGTGTCTGATAACACATAACATCTTGAGGTCTCAACGTGGACTTTAAGTACATTCGCTAGCCAAGGCTAAATACTGAGAGGGTCAAAAATGAAGGGTAAAGAACATCTGACTGTACGTAAGGATAGCAAAAGTGATAGACTGAGGTTGTGCCAAATATGTTAAAGTTAGGGTGATTCGTTAGAGAATGGTACCCCATGGGTGCCGTCTGCAGGTTATAAAAGAGAGTTATGTTCATACTTTATTTTGAGATTCTTTTTACAATTTGACTTTCAGAACTCCCTGGGTTGTGTGCAATCTGTGATGGGCTTGTTTGGAATAAATCCTCCTTTATTCAAATAACACTTTCTCAGGCTCTTCACAGAAGAAGAATCGTCACATAAGCATGTGCTACCATTTTGAACCAATGTACACATTTACCATCATTGACCCAACTAGGACCTACATTGGATGCCCACCCATATGGATTTAATGTTAGAAACCCATGTGGGTCCCATATATACTAAACAATCTTGAGCCCACGTAAAATATATGCCCATATTAACTTAACATAACCCATTTGGGGCCCACATAGGCATGTTTTCAGGGTCTGACTTGCATTTGCCCATGTGCGACCCATATAGTTTGACCAGGTGGGCCCCACGTGTGTCATCAGTGCTAAAAAATATATTGACTACCTCACCTTTGCCCCACCTGGGGCCCACATAGACATGTTTTCAGGGTCTGACTTGCATTTGCCCATGTGTGACACATATAGTTTGACCATGTGGGCCCCACCTGTGTCATCGATACTAAAACATATATTGATTACCTCACTTTTCCCCACCTGGGGCACACAACAACAGCCTATCCTTAAATGACTGTGTTAGCCCATGTCTATCCTAGGTGGAAAACCCAAGTGGGTCCTATGTGTGTTTCCCATTTTGGACCAAGTTAAGTGTTTCCCATGTTTGACCCAGCTAGGACCTACTAAAAGTGCCCACTTGGGATTGCCCATATGGGTTTAATGTGAAAAACCCAAGTAGGCCCCATACAAAAAGCCCAGTTTGAGCCCATGCCCACATGATACCCATCCAGCCCGAGCAAAAACCAGGTGGGGCCCATATATACATGTTGGCTGGGTCAGTATTCAGTGTTCTTAGTAAGTGTTAATTGTCTTTAGTCACTGGTTTGCTTTTTGATGCATTAGTTTTTTGTGTTAAGTGGAATCAGATCTGACCCAAAAAGGAAAAAAGTAACAACATAAAGCGTCCTGAGATCTCAGTAAAAACGTTAATCCTTAAAAAAAATTGCAAATCGTTGTATCCTACCACCCTCCAAGGAAACAGGTGGCCTTCAGATTGAGAACGTCCTTTCTAGGCACCTCCAGTGGCATCCAGTCCTTAGATGGCACCGCTCGGTCCTTGCAGCAGATTTCAGGATATTCTTCAAAGAAAACATTAATTCTGTAGCGCAACGAGTTACAGGACTGAATTTCTACACAGCTTTGCGCATCTAGCTCCGTGCAGGCGGATGCAGTGGAAGAAAGTCACCACGCACAGCGCTATGGTGCATTCACGGTACATGGGAAAACTCAACACTTAGCAAACAGTAACACTTAAAATTAGAATAAAAATAGAATACAACTGGCAATAAAATAACCATGGGTTACAGAAGTCTACGGAAAAACTTCCCCCTGCCTTGACCTCAGGAAACACTTTCCTAATGACTTTATGGGTTTGGCCAGGGGTGGGCAATCTCAGTCCACCGGTGTCCCTGCAGGTTTTAGATCTCACCCTGGGTCAACACACCTGAATCACATGATTAGTTCGTTACCAGGCCTCTGGAGAACTTCAGGACATGTTGAGGAGCTAATTTGGCCATTTAAATCAGCTGTGTTGGTTCTAGGACACATCTAAAACCTGCAGGGACACCGGCCCTCGTGGACTGAGATTGCCCACCCCTGGGTTAGGCTCACTCTGACGTCCAAATCCTTTTTTCAGTTCTCAAAGAAGAAACACTGAAGCATGACTGAGAGTTAATAATGTTTCATATTATTTACGCAGAGGCAATGAAGTTGGTGATTGTAAATATCTGGGTTCAAGCATCCAAAGCAATGGGCAGTGCACAAGGGAGGTGAAGAAGAGGTGCAGGCAGGATGGAGTGGGTGGAAAAAAATGTCAGGCATGATTGATAACACAAGAGAGTGAAAAGGGAAGATTTACAAGATGGCCCACTGTGCCACTAACAAAAAGACACAGAGCAGAACTGAAGTAGCTAAGATTTTCAATGAGAGTGATCAGAATGGACCAGATTAGAAATGAGTACATCAGAGAGATGGCTCAGTTTGAGTGGTTTGGAGACAACGTTAGAGAGGCAAGCTGAGATGGTTTAAACATGTGCAGAGGAGGGACAGTGGATTTACTGGACAAAGGATTTTAAACGTGACTTCCAGTCAAGAGGAAAAGAGGAAGACCAGACAGAAAATAAATGGATAGGTTGGTGTGGAGGAGAAGGATGCTGGAGACAGATTGAGATGGAGGCCCTGAGATGGAGCAGCCAAAAGAAGATTATTTACATTACATTATTTCTGCTCCAATAAAATTAATGTAGCTATTTTCACAGGTATTACAACACAGTGTAGCATCCACGAAAATTTCACAAGGTTGAGTGTTCGAGGTTACAAAGTTAGAGGTTAGCACTAACTTAGGCTATGTCCACACTAGCCCGGATAGATTTGAAAACGGCGTTTTTGTCTGAAAATGCTCCGCATCCACACTAGCATTTTCAGTTGTTTTCACAGAGTTGTGCGTCCACACTGAAACGGCCGAAAACGCTTACGTTCCAGTCCTGCGCATGTGCAAAAGCAAGTGAGAATTAAAGAATTTGAAGAAAAGCTATCTGGAGCATGTACAAACTGATTAATATCAGTTTGTACATGCTAATTGATCTTTTTTAGGGCAGTCAAAATTGAGAGCAATCAAAACAACTGCTGTATAATGCACTCCACTGTCTTTGTTTAATTGGTCACATGACTGCATCACATGACTAAAATGCGTCATAGTTTTAGAAAGTCTATGTTTTCAAGCATCCACACTGCGATGGGACAGCTCCGTTTTGAAATGTATGCGTTTTCGAGAGCGTTTCCAAAACGCTGCGTTTTTTCTTGAGGAAAACGCCGTCTCAGTGTGGACGATAGGCCAAAACGGAGAGAAAACGATGCGTTTTCAAACGAAAATGCATTAGTCTGGAAGTAGCCTTAGCATGCTAGCTAACACCTAAAGATGTCACCTAAAGATGAGTGAAAAGCTAAAATCTATGACAAAGCTATAACTTTGGACATAAAAAAGCAGAAAAGTAACCCTGTGTCTTTGCTCATTGTCCATAATTCTAGAGAAATCTGACATATTCCACTTACCTTGTTTAAGGGAGAGCAACCAGTGAGCTGCTGCATCTGGATTTGTTTTTAAACTCCTCAAAGGAAAGATTTGGGTTAGACTTCAAAACTGCTTCTCCCCACATTAATGATGTTCCTTGCAACAGTTTTCTGCTGACAGTCTGAATATGTCTGACTAATGCCAACGAGCACTGTACTAGAATACCTCCACTTTTCTCTAACTCACTCATAAAGAGAGTTGCCTTTCCAAAAGATCAGTTACTGGTGTACCAGCACAGGTTTTGTAAACCAAACTTTTCTAGTCCTTACACATCACACCTTTTATTTCGGCTAAATGCTGGGTGATTGCGCTCAATTCTCCTCAGACGTGTCGCAACATGCCTCTTCCTCTTGCCTAGTGAGGGCGGGACTAACAGGACCCGAGCCGAGTCCAGCTTCTTGGATGCATCGTTCTGTCTAAACACAGGTAGGACTCACACACAGGGCTCCAAGTCAAAGTACAGTGCATACAGTTTCAAAAAGACCAGAACAGTTGTGACGGTCCCAGACTGTCTGGAAATTTTGCACATTTTCCAGACAGTTTCCAGACTCTCTCAATCCAAACAAAGACTGCTCATGACAGGGAATTCTCCAGGCAAACCTGAGCACAAGGAAAACACAGGTAAGTATCTCTCTCTAAATGGAAACATTTACTCAAGGCAAGGAGCACTAACTGTGGCCCAAAAGCAATCCAGTGAGGCCTGAAGATCTGCCACTCCCTGAAGAAGAGGCCACAACAAGGACGTCAGGAACAGGTGCTTAATTACAGAAATGTGGAGGCAGAAGGTGGGAAATCCCAGAGTCCTGCTTCTGCACCAAAACCAGAACACACACACACACGTCAGAGCACAGAGAGATGCAGAACGACGAGTCAGCTGGTGAGGACAGAGGGATCGTGACACCCCTAATGACAGAATCGCTCTCTCAGTGTGTATTAGGACCAACAGGCCTCACATCATTGGCCAGTTATCAGCTGTTTGAGCTGGGTGCTGGTGAGAGTGACACTTTGGCTCTGACAGCCACATCGTTATGTCAGGTTATGACTTTGAATAGGTCTGCACTATTACACAATGGCAGCAGTGGTTTTCAGTTTCACACCCATATCAAGAACAATTTTTTGGTTGTTGAAATGTGCAGCACTGGTCTGAGATAAGGGTCTGGCACTGAACAGGCTTTAGAAATATCTCTGTGATAAAGGGGTAAGTGTGTTGAGCCTGGAAAAGTAAGGAATCAGTTCATAAACCTGAAGAAAGTGGTTCTGTAACATGTTTTGCATCATATCTTTTTAGCATGTTTTCATTAGACAGCTCCAGTTCAGATGTCCTTGGGATGCTACGCACACATGTGATAAAAACAACTCCACAACAACCTGAACTTGAACTCTGATGGCCCGATGACGTAAACAGCACACACCCCCACCTCTGACGTATTAGGTGCAAGCTCCCAACGTCCAGAAAAATCATTCAGCAGACTGCAGGAGGTGTGAAGGGGAGGGATACTTCAAAGTCCCTGTCTTCTTTCCAGCACATACACCCAGCCTACAGACGCACACAAACAGTATCTGTGACCTTAACACGACGTTGTTATATTGTTCAAACCTGTTTGAAGGAACACTTGAATAACGTCATTCCTGAAATTATAAACATAATAACAGCGAACATCCACTCCTACAGCTAATAAGCATGAACTAGGAGTATCCCAAAATGCACAACCTACTGTAGTCATAACATCAGCCACGCACAATTTAGCATCTTTGATTGTCAGATTTAGTTCTCATGCCAGTCGTTTAGAAAGAGCAAACACTATCATAAGTCCTGGACTGGTAGTTAAGACCATAATCTCTGATGTCAGAGAGAAAGAATTTCTTAAACTCACAAAAACTAAGAAGCAGACGAGGCTGACTCCCACTGTGTTTGCATAAGTTTGAAAGATACTTTTCTTTCATCAAAAGCAAGATACATTCCCGGATTATCTCCCCTCTATTCCACAGTTATCTGTAATAAACTTCAGTTTAGTTTAATTTTATTTATGCAGCACCAAATCACAACAACAGTCACCTCAACGTGCTTTATATTGTAAGGTAGACTCTACAATAATACATACTGAGAAAAACCCAACAATCATATGACCCCCTATGAGCAAGCACTTTGGCGACAGTGGGAAGGAAAAACTCCCTTTTAACAGGAAGAGACCTCCGGCAGAACCACGCTCAGGGAGGGGCGGGGCCATCTGCTGTGATTGGTTGGGGTGAGAGAAGGAAGACCCAGTGCATCATGGGAATCCCCCAGCAGCCTACACCTACTGCAGTGTAACTATCCAGCCCTAGCTATATGCTTTAGCAAAAGGAAAGAGTCAATATGATGTGAGTGATTTCTGAATTTCCAATAAATCAGTCTGTTTTTAAAAATAAAGATTACAGTTCAGCTCTCGAGTTCACTTCATTTTAATCATGAGGAGAAAAATGTAACAAACAACTATTTAAACTTTTAAAGTAACGTTAGACATCAATTCAAACACAAGTGAAAAAATAAGACAATCAGCTATGAAGTTATTAAACAACCTCCGTCTGCAAACACATGATTCACAATATAATCACACGTGTGTGAATACCTGAAGAAAAGAATATGTAGCTATACAGTTGAAAATAAAGATCAATGTGACCACACTGTACATCTGATCCTATTTTATAGCTTGTTCTGCATGACATTGGTGATTATTGGCAGTTTTGGGATGTTACTCTGTGGTTTAGTTGCACTACTAAAAGAGTTTCACAGACTTATTTCCAAAGGAAAACAGGAAGCTGATTCAGTTCATACTTTATTTGTTCTGTGTAACACTTTATCATACGGCCCATCTATATTATAAAAGTGACCGGCTCCAATTCAGGATCCACAAACACCCACCGCGTGAGGCCAAATGTGCAGCACAGCAGCTATTCACTGCCTGTTATCTGTTCACAGTCTTTGGGCTAAAATCCAGTCTTTCTGCCCTGAACCTCAAACTAAAATCTTGCTGCTTTCCTCAAACAGAATAACAGAAAATTTCTTAGGGTGCCTGGAACATTCTGTTTGACTGTTCCAGGGCTGACTTGCATCCCATTATCAGAAAGGATGAGATAGATATTTGCTGTGTCAGGACCAAGAGTCACATCCACTGCATACTTCTTGGCCCTCTTCACTGCACAGCTCGTACATCTCGATTCTGAGCGACTCCTCCAGCTTATCAACAGTTCTCTTTCTGCCTCCATATAACGGCTCAACTTTGGCCCTGGTCCAGTTTTCGGTGGATGGAACAGACTTCAGGAATGAGAAACTTTGGAGGAACTGGACTTTTTCCAGATCTTAGATGAAGCTGTCAGTCTATTCCTCCTGCAGCTGTTTGCTTTTGCATAACGTGAGCAGCAATCACTAAAGTAAAGTGCAGGTTTAATGTAAAAAACATCTTTACACACAGGGACACGAGTGTCGCGGTGTAGAGTGTGGTAGTTGTTCAGAAGCTGTGCCTGCACTGGATCCAGACAGATGAAGATCTGCAGACAGGAAGCTATGAACAAAAGCGTATGTTATTACAATATCAGCAATAAACAAACAGACATTTAAAGTAGGAAAATGGAAAGTGAAATAAAAGCCTGGAAACTGCAACACATGGATGAGAGGAGACGTGGGCAGAAGAAGGACACATTAGGCGTTTTTCCTACCCCGTCCTTGTGAGAGTGTACTCCCTGTTCTTGATTTCTCTTTTATTCCTGTTTCAGATACACTCAACTTCACTTTGCTCACTGGTTGTACTCAAAGTCTCTTTGCACTTTACAGAGAATCCTGTGACTCCTCAGAGGTGATCCACCTCTTCTATTTTCACGCTTTCACAAAGTGAAGCCTGCACTCACCTAAGCGTCCACGTCCGCTGCTTTTCTTATAAGATGCAGTCGGACAGAGCCAGAGCTGCAGCGAGGACACAAAAATGAATGGACACACAAACCAGACAAAGCTTAACATGGAAGGAAAAGTTGGAAACTTACACATCAGTGGATTCTACACAGATCCTAAAAGTAGATAAAGAGAACCAGATTAAACAATGAAATAAAAATATTTTAGTTGCTCCTCTTTTTAGGGTAAAGTGACCACATGTGTGAGGGCAGACAGCTCAAGGACAGAGAACATAACAGTGAATTTCTCAGCATGTCTTTATCCTGTCTTCCTTCTCTCACCCCAACCAATCACAGCAGATGGCCCCGCCCCTCCCTGAGCCTGGTTCTGCCGGAGGTTTCTTCCTGTTAAAAGGGAGTTTTTCCTTCCCACTGTCACCAAAGTGTCTACCTTACAATATAAAGCACCTTGAGGCGACTGATGTTGTGATTTGGCGCTGTATAAATAAAACTGAACTGAACTGATTTAAACAGAATTAGGTGCTATGGTCAGGTGGGTGTTTGTTTTTTATTTTCTTGGAGGTCTCAGGAGGAATCATGACGGTGTGTCTGTGATCTCTGACCAATCAAATGCTCTTACCAAAGTTAAATAAGTTGCTGAACTGGTTCTAACACAGTAAACTGCAGCAGTGACAGTCGCTGCCTCACATCAAGTACAGACTACCAGGACCATCACGCCCTCTGGTGGCTGTAACCAGTAACTGTAGCTCGTGTTGTGAAAGGCACAAATCTGAAAACTTCGGCTGCCTTCTCCCGGCTCACACGTGAAGTTTGTGGGGCTGAACCAGCCAAGCAGTGAGTAATAATAGAAAGTGCTCATCCCAGAAACAAATCCACTGTGACTTCTACTTACAGCTACTTCTTGCTGTGAACTTTGTCACTGTTTCAAATCCTCATGAAGTGATTTTACCATTTACCATTGTCATCATATGAACTACAGGCCACATGGAGGCTTTACCCAGTGTGCCTGGCAAGAGTGGTTTTAACAAATTGCAGGTTATATCTATATCTGCACAGAGCCACTTTTATAAAAGGCAAATTAAGAAAAGGAAACCCGAATGGTGATTAACTTAGCAGACGTTTGGTTCGATTGAAAATCTGACTGCACAAGTTAAAGGACCGCCATATTTCTTAGAGTCTGAGGAAGCATGAATTTAACGACTGTTGGCTCAGAAAGGTCAGCCTCACAGACGAGACAGAGAAAAGAGGCATGAACAGAATCACTGGATTCATGTTTGGGAACGATGAATGGGTGCGCCTGTTCAAGTTCACATGAAATGTGCACTGTCTGACCTGCTGGGGGCGCAAAAGAGACAATGTCAAAGGAGTTTGCAAAGAAAAGCGTCTGGACTTCTTTGAGTTGCTTGAAGACGTTTCACCTCTCATCCGAGAAGCTTCTTCAGTTCTAAGGTCAAATGGCCGAGAGTCCCAGATTTAAACCCAGTGGGAGTATCCCCCCAATGAGGGACAAAGGACCCCCTGGTG
Source organism: Oreochromis aureus (assembly GCF_013358895.1). NCBI lineage: Eukaryota > Metazoa > Chordata > Actinopteri > Cichliformes > Cichlidae > Oreochromis > Oreochromis aureus. The sequence goes on along the minus strand of NC_052958.1, from coordinate 38,699,465 downwards.
ATCCTCTAATCACTTGAGCCAAGGTGTGAAAGCGGGTGTGGTACCTAATCAGCCAGGGTTTCGGGTGAGCTCATTGTGAAACCTGGCCCCACCTTGTCATGTGAATTCCTGAGGTCAGATGGCCCAGGATGTGAGTGGGCGTTAAGGCGTCTGGGGAGGGGACTCAAAACTGGATTATAGATGGCAGACAGTTGGTGTCGTAAACCGCCACCTCTGTTCAAAGATGGTCGCTCACAGTGGACATAGATGGCCTCTTTCACTCCTCTTTCAAACCATCTGTCCTCTCTGTCCAATATGTGAACATTGGCATCCTCGAAAGAGTGACCTTTGACCTTTAGATGCAGATGGACTGCTGAGTCTTGTCCTGTGGAGGTGGCTCTTCTATGTTGTGCCATGCGCTTGTGAAGTGGCTGTTTGGTCTCTCCAATGTAGAGGTCTGGGCATTCCTCACTGCACTGTACAGCATACACCACGTTGTTAAGTCTGTGTTTTGGAATTTTGTCTTTCGGGTGAACCAGTTTCTGTCTGAGTGTGTTGCTGGGAACCACCTTCGTTTCACCTTCCACCTTCGTTTCAACCTAAGATGCAGACAAAGCAGAGTTGTTCCTAAGAGCTTGCGCCTTGGATCCAGTCAGGGGACACAGAGCAGACTTGATTCTACAGAGAGCTCAAAATCACCTTTTAAGTGAAAGGATAAGACAGGTCCATTTCACTATAGATGCCCTCCAGATCAAGATCAGCCAGACTCTGCAGGCATGGAAACCCTTCTACCCTCTCCAATCCTAGAAGAGGTTCACAAGTTTGTGGACAAGGCTCAGCGGGCCCAACACTCTCAAGGAAAAGAAAGACAACGCAGAAAATTTCACACCTTGCTTTCAAAAACCCACACCCCTCAGTCTGAACCCACACAACTCAGAGAAGAAAACACACCTGAAGACAGTCGGGAGAAATGGGTAAAGAACTTTTCAGACCGGAATCTCACTGAACCTGAAAAGAGGGTTTTAGCCAAAGGACTCAATTTCGCCATTTCTCTGCAACAGTTGCCCATAGTGGACCTCATCACAGCCACAGAAACCACCATACGGATTAATAAATTATCACAGACAGAAGCAGAGCAAATCAGGATGAAAGTCTCAGCCACCCTCTCCAGTGCCAAAGTCCCTCCGTCTAACCTCACAATACAAGAAAAGAAGGCCGTCGCTTCCCTGAGCAAAGACCACAACATCACTATATTACCAGCGGATAAGGGAAGGTGCACCGTGGTCCTAAACACAACAGATTACCACACAAAGATCACTACTCTCCTCAGTGACAACAACACCTACGAAGCTTTAAAACGAGACCCCACAAGCAGCTACAAGAAGAAATTTATAGCTTGCCTTCAAAACCTTGAAAAGGACAAAACCATTGACCGCATTACATATCACCGCCTTTATCCAGGGGATGCCATACCCTGCATTTATGGACTTCCTAAAATCCACAAGGAAGGGGTCCCACTCAGACCCATAGTCAGTAGCATAAACTCAGCCACTTATAACATTGCGAAACACCTTGCTACCATCCTGGCACCTCTCGTGGGAACACCCACACCACATCAAGAACTCCACCGACTTCACCGACAAGGTCCAGAAACTTACCCTGGATCCAGATGAAACCATGGTGTCCTTTGATGTAGTCTCTCTCTTCACTTGCATACCCACCACGGAAGCAGTGGAGACTGTCAGAAAACGACTACAAGAAGACAGCTCCTTGGAAGACAGGACCAACTTCACACCCGATCAGATCTGCACACTGTTAGACCTCTGCCTCACCACAACATACTTCAAATACAACGAAGGCTTCTACAGACAAAAACATGGCTGTGCCATGGGCTCCCCGTGTCACCTATTGTAGCCAACCTTTACATGGAGGAAGTGGAAAGGAAGGCTCTTGGCTCTTTCAAAGGAAGAGCACCCAGCCACTGGTACAGATATGTAGATGACACCTGGGTCAAAATCAAGACACAAGAAGTGGAATCCTTCACTGCGCACATTAACGCTGTGGATAAAAACATCAAGTTCACCAGGGAAGACACAAAGGATAACTGCTTGCCTTTCCTGGACTGCGCCGTGCACATTGAAGAGAATGGCAACCTCAACATTGAAGTTTACCGGAAGCCCACACACACAGACCAGTACCTCCTCTTTGACTCCCATCACCCTCTGGAACACAAACTTGGAGTAATTAGGACCCTACACCACCGGGCAGAACTTGTTCCCTCTAAGCCTGAGGGAAAAAAGAAGGAACACACACACATGTAAAGGAAGCACTGAAAACATGCGGTTATCCTAACTGGGCATTCATAAAGTCAGCAAAGAGGCACAGAAAAGAAGATCAGACACCAGCGAGGGAGGATAAGAAAGACAGACGCAACAACATTGTCATCCCCTATGTAGCCGGTGTATTAGAGAAACTCAGGAGAGTTTTCTCCAAGCACGACATCCCAGTGTACTTCAGACCCAGCAACACACTCAGACACAAACTGGTTCACCCGAAAGACAAAACTCCAAAACACAGACTGAACAACGTGGTGTTTGCTGTACAGTGCAGCGAGGAATGCCCAGACCTCTACATCGGAGAGACCAAACAGCCACTCCACAAGCACATGGCACAACATAGAAGAGCCACCTCCACAGGACAAGACTCAGCAGTCCATCTGCATCTAAAGGTCAAAGGTCACTCTTTCGAGGATGCCAATGTTCACATATTGGACAGAGAGGACAGATGGTTTGAAAGAGGAGTGAAAGAGGCCATCTATGTCCACTGTGAGCGACCATCTTTGAACAGAGGCGGTGGTTTACGACACCAACTGTCTGCCATCTATAATCCAGTTTTGAGTTCCCTCCCCAGACGCCTTAACGCCCACTCACATCCTGGGCCATCTGACCTCAGGAAATCACATGACAAGGTGGGGCCAGGTTTCACAATGAGCTCACCCGAAACCCTGGCTGATTAGGACCCACACCCGCTTTCACACCTTGGCTCAAGTGATTAGAGGATCACCAGGGGGTCCTTTGTCCCTCCTTGGGGGGATACTCCCACTGGGTTTAAATCTGGGACTCTCGGCCATTTGACCTTAGAACTGAAGAAGCTTCTCGGATGAGAGGTGAAACGTCTTCAAGCAACTCAAAGAAGTCCAGACGCTTTTCTTTGCAAACTCCTTTGACTACGATGACCTGGATGACTGAGAACCTTCACAGACAAAAGAGACAACAGCAGCCTGTCGTTACAGAGTGGACACTGACTCTGCCACACGAGAGGGAGTTATATTTGAACCACTTTTTCACAGTCATCAGGTCTCCTGGGTTATCTTAGCCCATCACTGTCTGGAGTTGTATACTAAATGAAACGTTATATTAATGTATCAGTAATATATCCTTAGTAGAAAAAACTATTCAGTTATGTATTGTTAGCTTAAGGATAGCAATGACAGATATATGAAGCAGAAAGGTATGAAAACATATCAATAAAGATAAGAAACAATATGAAAGGTTTGAAATACAGTTTTTATAATGCGACACGTTTCACAAACACACAACAACACTTGTGTTCAGTCTCTTATTTTCTCTTTGAAGTCACTGCTGAAAGTAATGAGTAATATTTGTACCTGTGAGTGTTACCAGTTACAGACATTCTTTAGACTGGTCACAGTTTGGCGTCTGGCTGTTCTTCAGTGTTACATTCATGGATTTATTCTTTCACCCCGTCACTGTAAGCGTGTGTCACGTGACCCTCTGACCGGTCCTTGGTGCCGCAGACCTCAGCTGTCGTGGTCAGGACGTTCCAAAGAGAACCTTCCAGAGGGGTCTGGGATGAACCACTTCTCCCAGCGATCTAAATGCACAGCAGGGTAGTTCCAGGGTTTGAACGGGCCGTTCCAGTGCAGGAGGTGCGCCTCCTGGAGGAAGTTCTCAGGGTAATGGACATCCGGACTCCACCCTGAACATACAGCGAAGCTTTTTTGGAAACTGAGCTGAGGGTGGTGCTAATATTCCAGCTGTGTGTGAAGAGCGATCTTACCCAGGTGCCTGACGTGCCACACAGAGTCCAGTATCGTGTATTTGTCATGAAACACGATTAGCATGGGTGGAGTTGCCACGCCCCCTGCCATGGCACTGCTGTATATGTTTTGTCTGTTGGTGAGAGGGTTTAAAAATCAGATGCTTCAAGTGGCCAGTGAAAATAAAGAGATTTGTTTTTGTTATACACCGGTGAGCCAGCATCAGTTACCTCTGCAAGGCTCCAAACAAAACAGTTTACATCACATAACCCATCTGCTAATGGGATCAATACGCTCGTGGGGGAAAAGTACTTTTTAGTGTCTTTAAACCTAATCAATGAAAAAGAACAAGTGACTGAAGACAAACAATAAATGAACAAATGAAAACCACATGAAACCGAATAAAAAGATAAAGCTCTAAACGATAATTACGGTTTCCTGACAAACCCCGGCTCTTCAGGAGACGACTCTTATAGTGTTGCTTTGGCCGGTGTGTCACAGCACGCATACAAAAGGACACTGTGCAGAATTTAGACATGCCAACAGCATCCGAAAGAACTTCTGTATTTGGGATGAAGTAGGAAAGAATTTTGGGACAGTAGAGCTGAGTAAAGTTCAGTTCCACTCAGTGTGGCCACTACACAAGCTGCATGCTCGTTCATGCAAACGGTCCACAGACTGTCAGAAGCTCTGTGCACTGATCTCACCCCAAACCACAGTCATTCCCTGAATCTGACCGTGTTGTGTTCCTGCCTAACCAAGCCACAGCACTGCTGCAACATACAGAGGCTAGCTAGCTAATTACAGTTATCAGTGGTTCAATGGCTTTTTACAGAATATCTGTGGGATATCTCTCACCATCACAGCTGCTTCCCTCTAAATGCCAGACACTGACCATCATATGCAAAAGTGTAGAAACATCTGCAATACAAAGTTTAAATCCACAAACACACATTCAATAAGCTGACAGATGTAACCACAGGTAAGTCATGTAGGGAATAAAGTGTGGCTCTTCATGGTCAACTTAATAAAGTTTTATTGGTTGAAAACTGACACAAAGTCTTTATAACTTACAACTATGATCCTTACAGGTTTGCTGAGCATTGTCGATGCATAGACAGTACCGTATAGAGATCTAAAATATGTAGCATTTGACCTTTGACCTCTCTTTCAAGGTAAAATAAGATCAAACTTTCATAAAACAAATCTACTGCCTTTGTTCATATTGGTAACATTTAGGAAATGACACTAGTTTAAGGAGTATACCTGAAATTCTCCTCCATCCACTTCTCCAGCTCTTTGGTGATCTTCTGCTTCTTCCACTCGTTCAAATCTGCCACAAACACTCCAGGGTTGAAAGAGCAGTCACTGGGGTTGATGCCCAGGTCTTTCACTTCCTGTTTCCTGTAGTCCAGGAAGCCCATGTAGGTTGTCTAGGGGACGAGCTCAGAGGAGAGAATACCAAATATAATGACCGAATCCCTCCCACGTGTCAAATAAAACCTCTTTATTATGAGATTTACACGAGGCATAAAAGTCTAAAATCATAACAGAAGCTGTAAAAATCCACCTGCATGCCGATGCTGCGCACCATCTCGTGTGTGGAGGGAAGGTCGCAGTCTGTGGCGAAAGCAGCCGCGTGTCCTGGCTTCAGTTTGATATCAAACAGATCCCTGATGTCACCTGAAACACAACCAGACTGCAGTGCTGTATTTGCACCCATCCTGATACTTGTCACACTTTCATGTTTCAGATCCTAAAACTGATTTTATTAATTAACAAACAGAACCCGAGGAAAGGCAAAATGCAGTTTTTAAATAATGCTGTATTTATTTAGAGATCTTCTGGGTTTAGTTACTTTTCCAGGAGCCAATAAAGGGCTCCTTTGACTTCACTGGGTCTCATATCAGGGTCTACCTCTGAATTCAGCAGTTTAATAACCCTGTAACTCAGAGGACTGTGCGACGCTTCTTGTTAGCACAGTTGTGTCTAATGTAGAAGATTACACATGTGTGTAAAGATCATTTAAACACTTATTTAATCATTGAGTTTAATATGGAATCATTTTATTAGACTGATTGTAGACATGCATACCCTGCACGATGATGTCATCATCTAAGTATATAACCCTCTTGTGGAGGATGTCGAGCAGAGGCAGGTAAAACCGCACAAAGTTGAGCTGCAAAAACAAAGTTTTTTTTTTCTTTGAGACAGAAACTCTGTGCTTGGTTTGGCTGATAGCACAGATGCAGATGCAGCACTCACAGGATGTAAGAGATCAGGTCGAGATGAATCTGGCTTCACTTTTCCAACAAGGACCATCGGATTAAATTCCACTATCTTGTAGCGGATGCCTTTGAGTTTTGTCTTCTCTATGTACCTCCTGACACGTGAAAAAGAAAAGGAAGATTAGGTGAGAAATACTCACTTTGGGCAACAATACTGGGACTCCGGAGAAAACCACTGATCTCCATATTTGGAACAAAGTGCGGTTCATATTTTTGTTGTTCAAAGATGCACCTCGTGAGTTTGACAGCATCACGAAGAGTAACAACGTAGAAGAAAACACTGGCGTCTGTGTTGCTGATGATGCTGTTGATGGTTGCCATGGATGCACCCATGCGCTCCTCAGATGCACAGATGACAACAGGCACGACATCATGCGCTTCTGCAGCGTGTTCCGGAGAAACTTGTCCTGAATTCTTGGGGCTTTTCCTGTTCTCTGTCAGGAATCAGGAGTTTAGACTGGTTTATGCTCAATTTCAGTGGGATCATTTTCACTTAAGGAAAGTAACATAGTTTACATTTGGAACATTAGTGAGTATTTCTCAGACCAAGTAGTGAAGACCAACGCTGACGCACCTGAGAGTCTTGGCCGAGTGGAGGCTCTGAGCAGTGTACTGCGCAGGAGGAGGCACACCATCAGCACCAGCAGCACCAGCAGGATCCGATTGACTGAAACACGATCACTCAGTGTTTGTGTGCAAAACTAAGGAAGTTTGTCTCAAAGCAGATTGATGTCATAAAACAACATAAACTACGTTTAGATAGAACATCATAAACCACAGACTTGTGCCCGACCTCATCTGTCAGCTTGTCCATCATCACTATGTCTCGTCCTGCACCATCCTCACACGTCCTCCTTTGACACCCTATCACATGCTTTCACTACAGAGGCAGAAACTCCCTCTGACCTTCTCTATACCTCTCCATCATGTCCAGGATCAACATTGGATCTGACCAATCACACTGTTATGACATCATAGCTGTCCACTCAGGGAAACATTTTTTAAAAGTGGGTGTTAAGGTCAGGGTTAGGATGTGACTGTGGTTAGGGCTGTGTGATGTGATGGTGTTTCCATCACTACAGTGTGATTGGTCACTTCCAGTGTTGAACCAGGACCAACATCAGGAACATCAGCACGACGACATCAGATTGAGCCTCCACCAACGCAGTCAAAGCAAAGTACAAGTAAGAATAATGAAAACTGTGAGCTCACAAAGCCCGAGGTGCTATGAGGCGATTTACTTTGTGGCCAATAGCTGAGCCAGAAGTGTTAACAACAGTCTGATGTTCATTAGCTCAGTTTGGCTTAAAGAGACTGAAAGCTTTAAACCAAAGAAAGAAAAAAGACTTCACAGAGACACCGACTGCAACAATAGGCAGGTAACTGCTACCTTTATGCTAGCAATGGTAAAGTGATTCTCAGTCGCACAGCAAAGAAAGAGAATAAATCATCCCATAAATAATCAAGTGATTATCAGCTGTTACTATAAAAAGCTGTGTAAAACGTCAATTTTCAAAATGCTTTGTGTATTTTTCAGAGTTTCCTCCAGCTGTGAGACACACCAGAGAGGAAGGAGGGCCCCGTCCCCGTCTGCAAACACTTACAAAGCTTACTTTGATTTTTGTGCAGCCGTCCGGGTACTGTAGCTGATGCTAACTGGAGTCTGCACAGCTTACTAACTCTCTCTATGCCTTTTCCCTGGAATTGTCCACGGATTATTGAAAGCACTTAAGGATTGCTCTCACAGTATGAGAGAATCCAGTTACCAGTCGATTTAAATGTTAAAGATTTGGCTAGTAGATGGTGGATTTCCTGGAGGCGAGTAAAGTGAAAAATGTGCCTTTTCTGTAGAAAAAAAACAGCGTGAAAAAAACTGGAGTGACTGAATTATGTACACATGCAACTTTTACTTTTTAACAACTGCATGCAGTTCAGGAATAACTCGTTACAGCCCGCTGCCTATCCCATTCCATAGATATTTGGTGCATGTGCATGGCTGCTTCCTCTTCCTGAGGAAAAATGAAGGGACCTTTACTGGCAACAGCTGCCCAGTGCATGCACAGTGGACCAGAATGGAAAGCACATGCAGACAACACAATGTGCTAACGTTACTTCTCAGCTACAAGAACATGTCAGTTTATACTGCTGGACAACATGAATCAGTTTATCCATTTGCATCACACTTTAGTTACACTTACTTTTTCTCAGGAGAGCCATGTTTTATATTTGCTTCCAGGGACATCTGCACACACACCAAGACAGAGAAAGAGAGAGCTATGAAGCCACTTCTGAGAAGCAAAAGATGAAATATTTTGTAATTTGGCTGGTGCCTCAGGGAGGGGAACCCTGAAACCTGCCAACACAGCTAAAAGCCCTGAAATGTGTTTTTTATTTCTAAAGATGACAGCTCTGATAGGTTTGGAGTGCAGGGGATTGTTACTGTCAAATAACCTGATGACTGCTGTTTAGAAGCAGTGTGTTCTACAACTGTGAATAATCTGAGGTAGTCTGACAGAATACAGCTTTAACCCTACAAACACAAAGCACAGAGGCCGTCTGTGCAGGAACAATCAATCCTTACAAATAAACGGACGTGTTCCTCTTTCAGCTGCTCGCTTTAGGGGTCACTGCAGCGCAGCATCTGATTCCATCTCACCCTCTAAACATCACTCACACTCCTGCCTGACCTCATCAGTCTTTGGCTGCTTTTTAGTCATTTTGAGGACAGTCCTTGAACCTGGCTATACTGGGAGGAATATTTCTTTTGTTTGACCAGTCACTCAACACTTACTATTAAAGTGTAAAAAAGGCATCCCGTCATAAGAAATGGGAAAAAAATGGCCAAAGACATAAAGCAGTATTTTACATAAACAAGGTGATTCCCAAAGAGCTGACACATCCTGTGTACACGTGGACGACAAATGAATGGCAGGCCTAAAAAACTACTTGAAGCAAATGAAGAGAATGGGGAAAATCCAGCAAACGCCTGAAACCGGACCTGAGGGATGGATCTGGGGCTTCGGCCGATCCATCTGCCATTTGTCAAAGTCTCATTAGAAACGGCCACAATTCAAATTGTTGTGCATATGTATGGAAGAGGTTAGAGGAGGGGTACAGCAATGATTGTCCAGAGGCATCTGTAAACACGGGGGAGGCTCTGTCACGGTGTGGTGTCAGAGATCTTATCAAACTGGTGGGATTAGGAATGATAACAGTGGAATCGTAACACTAGCAGGAAGGAAGCTCACATCTCTGAAGAGCGTGACGTAGACGATCATTCCTAAGCCAATAAGTTTGTTTCTACGCTCAAACAAACGCTACAGTGAAAAGTAACACAAAAAGAACTTTACATGAAAGCAGAGTGATGTGACCAGACACAGATTCAGTGAGTCCGACGCTAGAAGACAATGGCTGACACGTGGCTGAGTCTTGTCCAAAGTATTTCCTTCCTGTCTGGTGCCCGACGGGCTCCATCAGGGCATCTGTTTGCCTACCAGCCTTTCAAACCTTTATAAAATACAACAAATGCTCACACAGTGAATGGAGGGGGTGAAATCTCCCCTTTCATAAGACATATAAGGGATTCTTATTAACACCCCATTAATTATGCTTGGAGTTTAAAATATAAAATCTGCCCAGAGAGGATGGCAGCTTGATTAGCTCATAATGATGCTGACTCTGCAGGCTTTCACCAGAACTGCTGTCAGCTGAAATACAACAGGACTTGCAGTTTGTGTCCTGCATTTGTTTCTGGTTTATTTGCTGCTCTTCAGAGAATTCAGAAACATCTGGAACTGCTTAGCTTTAGCTGGAAAGAGCAGAGCTGCCCAACACTGCTGGGCTGCATTTGAACAACTCATCATTTACAGAAGTTACACTTTAGTACTCTTGTATGTAATATGTCCTCTTAATGCATCTCAGTGCAGTTTCACATTGTCAGTGTCAGTTTATACCAGTGCCACAAAATAGTTTAACAAGTGAGTGGTATTATATTTAGACTTAGAAAACCACATTTTCATCATCAGCACAAGGTCCTCATGGTCTGTGAATATGTGAGTGTGATGGTGAAACCATCACACTGAAAACAGTTCACTCTTCCATATGTGAAAAGGTCTGTAACATTCTCAGTATGGAGGCAGGGAGGGGGCGTGTTTGTCCTCTGTCCAAAAAGACCCATTAATGTAGAGAAGTAACAGATCCCACTGAAACAGACGCTTTCACCGAGCACTGACTAAGAACTGAAGTCAAAAGCTTAGATGGAAATCTTTAAGCAGAGCATGTTAGTGTAAAATGACAAAAAGTTCTATTGTTTCATAAAACCCTTAAACATTACAACATCATGCAACCATAACACACACAAAACTATCTGTAGAACAAAAAAGAAGAAAAAAAGGTCTTTTAGATGGCGAAGCATGAAGGTGTGTCAGTGCTGGTTTGGTACGAGAGCCATCATTTGTTTTTAAGTGCAGTACAAAGTCAGTGAAACACACTCACCAGCAAGAACAGCGTGGAGGTTACAGCTAGTCCCATTCGTGGAGCTGATGGTCCGTGTTGTAAAACCTCTGAGGACCGAGACTCACCCGCTTTTCTCTCCCCCCACCTTTTCCTCCAGATGTGACTCGTCTTGTTGGTCTTCTTCTTGTTAGCCAGATGCTGGATTATCTTATTTAAAAGACCAGTGACGGCAATATCTGATCCACTTTTGGTATTTTGTGAGAAAGAAAAAGAAGTCTGTGATAATTACCCTCGTGGGATGTGTTAACATTATGCCAGTAAGCATTTATTAACTTAAAGTGTCTTTATTATTTAATTACATTAAAGACAATTTTGGTCCTTTAGACTCTAAACGACCAAAACTGTCTTTAATGTAAAGAGCAACGTGATCACGTTGCTACAACAACTACATCTCCCACAATCCACATGGCCACGCCCTCCTATAAGGGCAACGAAAGTTTGGCCATGAATGTTCTTTCTTTGCTAATCCAGGTAACGGCATTCTAACCTTGCTTTGACTATTATATAAAAGGTTTCTCATCAAATTGTATCAGTATATGCACACTGTATAATTCTGATCATTTTAATCTAAAATCTAAAAAAAAAAAAATCTATTAGTGCTTATAATAATATTTAGAATTTTGATCAAAATATAAGTACGTAAAAAACCCAACACTTGCGTGCTTTATGTCGGTTTCAGAGCTACAGGGTTAGGTCATGGTTGGCCACGTGATTTTAAGCAGCTCAACCAGGAATCGCGCTGGTAAACAGGCCAGCGTGTGTTCTTCTACACTTCAGAGTAACTGTTCTCATTTTGGCCCGTAGGCCAGTTTCTGCTCCAGCATTTAACTTCCACCCAGCATGGATGAAAACACTTTGAAGCTGCTAGTGAAGCTCACTCAGGACGGACAGTTAGCCGCGCTGGAGAAACACATAACATTAGGCGGCTCGACTGCGGCGCAAACTGTCAGCACCAAACACTTCGGCAAGTCGGGAGACACCTTGCTGCACTACGCCGCAAGGCATGGACACCTGGACATTGTAAAGTACCTGATAAAGGGGGTTGGCTTGGATGTAGAGGTGTACAACAACGACTACAAGAGGCCGCTGCACGAAGCTGCCTCCATGAGCCACAAGGACTGCGTTAGCTACATGCTCCAAGAAGGCGCCAAAGTGGACAGTCTGAAGAAGGCTGACTGGTGAGAAAGAACCTGTTAAAGTGCTACTACATTATTGTAACCCTATTGTAAAAGGAAGGAGGAAGAAATCAGCGCCGTCTTCCCCGGGTTTACTTTGAACCTGGCTGCGCTGTGGGAGGAGTCACCGCCCTTCGATAGCTCAGTTGGTAGAGCGGAGGACTGTAGAGGCTGAATGCTGGCATCCTTAGGTCGCTGGTTCGAATCCGGCTCGAAGGAGTGACACTTTTTAACTCGACAGAACAGTACAACCGATTAATATACGTAAACGAATGTTGTCATATATGCATAAAATAAGCTGCTTTACTTTTCTTTAATATACTTCAATAAATTTGTGTTTCTAGTTGAAAATCGAAGGGACTTATTAGTAAAGATAGCCAACAATACAATAAGTTATTACAAATTAAATATACATTATTTCAAATTCAGACTTTACTTGAGGTTTGACACGTGAAAGTCACGATACAGTCCAACCCTGTTAAACACTGACTGTTCTACAGTGGTGCTCACTGTATATGTGAGCCCCGTTTGGAGTGCATTCAATAGGGTCGTTTAAAATTAACATGAAAGAAATTGTAATATTTTTTTCATAAGCTACTTTTAAAATGTGAAAATATTACAAGTTGTATATGTTCCATGATTGTAGCGCAGGAAACAAATAAAAACAGGTCAGTAGGACAGCATCAGCACATTTGTTATCCTTCCAACTTCACTCCATATTTCCCCGGTTATCCACGCCCCCTAGTGGCTGTATTAGTAAGTGCGTGACAGATCTTCTACATAGAATGTATGAATATATCCGCCAATTGCAGTAAGTTTGTTTGTCAGAGGAGATTTGTGTCTCTGCTCTCAGGACTCCGCTGATGATGGCGTGCACTCGGAGGAACCTGGACGTGATCCAGGAGCTGCTTTGCCACGGTGCCGACCCCGCACTGAGAAACAAGGACGGCTGGAACTCCTTCCACATCGCCTGCAGAGAGGGAGACCCTGTGGTCATACAGCACCTGCTCCTTGTTGCACCCGACGTCTGGAGGACGGAGAGCAGGACACGCAGGACGCCACTACACACTGCAGGTGTCTGTACTTACAGTATATGGAGATGTGACGTGAGGGGAAATTATAACTTACATTCTCTCTGTTCATCCAGCAATGCATGGATGTGAGGAGGTGGTTAAGATCTTGCTGGACAGGTATGTTGAAATTTTACATGGAGCCTAATTCTGCTGCATATTTAATGCCAAATCCAGTCAATTCTGGATGTTGTTTGACTGTAGTTATCAGCAGTTTTTTTTTACATACAGCCAATGTCAACTGAAAATGACAAATTCACAGTATAAAAATGTATTTAATAAATAGATGTTTTAAAAATTAAAGTCATTTTTATGACACTGAAAATTTCTGCTCTCGTAAATTTATGTGACTTCTTTTGGCACAAATGCAGCTCCACCTGCTTGATGCTGATTTGCAGCTCACAGATAACTTTGTCTGACTGATCCTCACATTTACTGGTGTTTTTCCAGATGTGGCTACACGCCTGACAGCACTGACAGCTGTGGAGTCACGCCTTTCATGGACGCCATCAGGAATGGACACATCTCTGTGGCCAGGCTTCTTTTAGATGAGCACCAGGTGGAGCAAAGCATTCCCCTGCAGTAATGTTTCTGCACTGACGTAGTTATATGTAGTGTCTCCACCTGACCTGACTCTGTGTGTGTGTGTGTCTGTGTGTGTGTATGTGCCGCAGGCATCTGCAGCAGCTGCTGACATACTCGGGGCTCAGCCAGTGCACCAGGTAGCCGTCACTGGCCAGGATGAAGCTCTGCGGTTTCTGGTCAAGGACTTGAATGTAGAGGTGAACCAGAGGGCGACCAGCATCCAGCTCACCGCCCTGCATTACGCTGCCAAGGTCAGAGCAGGGATTTCCGTCTGGTCTACTTCAGCAGTCCGGTGGGAAGTTTCGGAATGGTTGGGAAAGATAAATAAGTAAATGAGCAGCGTAGGAATGTAAGGAAAGGGACCAAGATGGGATGACTTGAGAAGTTTGCAGATATTTTGCTTTGTTGTTGCATGCTGTGGTTAATATTTACTAGCAGCAGACCCTCGCCATGGCTCAGCTGGTGGAGCGGAGGATGTAGAGGCCTGACGCTGAAATTCATGGGCTGCTGGTTTGAAGGAGTCACAGTTTCATCCTTAAGGAATATTACATTTATCTTTCCAAACCTTTCATATTTTATAATTACAGGACAGTCTTCACAATGAACTAACAGCACTTTTCCTGTAGTTTTACCCTGTATGGCGTAGTTTCACTCATCCAGTCCGGATGAGCTGGCTAAAGAACAACAACAGCTGGTTACAAGCTAATGTTATGTCAGCTAGTGTTAGACACAGGTGTCTAAAAAAATCACACTTTCTCTCTTATAAACGGTTTGATTACATTTACACATTGTATGAGAGTTTATTTGCTAAGTGTCCAACAATGTTTGATTCACTAATATTTAATGTTAGCTAACATGAGCTAACAGCAGCAAAAACGGTGCTTACTGATAGAAAAGCTGAAGATATCCTCAACAACTCACTTCAGTATCACTGTGAAAAGAGAGCACTGACATAGATATTGACAGTGGAGGTAAATAGTGGACTGACAGCATTCACTGCAGTCAAACGGTGGCTTGTTTGTCCTACAGCAGCCATCATATCTGGAATTATGCACGTGGATTGGGAAAGATAAGAAAATAAACATGTCTGTAATGTGGGTATATCTCACCAGTTTCTGTTTTCTTTTTGCACTAAGACGAGGTTCCTATAGCAGTTGCCAGAGGCAGTGACCATTCTTGAAGATGAGTGGAAATCAAACATTGCTTTATTTAAAACAGTCATGTAGCTTTCAGGAACGTAAAAGCATCCACCTCATTCTCACCTCTCTGTACACCTGATGCTAGGCTGATGCTTGTAGCTTCATTTTTTTTTAGCTGTCACTAGCTGTTACAACAAGGACATATTCACTGTACATGTGCTTGTTTTATATCTGTGCTCTTGATTACAAGAATTACTGGAAGCTGTTTTTTGTCATCTCTGATTGTAGCCATGAAGAGTGAATGAACAGTTTTCTCAGACTGCTAATACAAGACATGCGTACCGAACATAACAAGAGAATAAAACCAAAAGCCTCGAGGCAAAGCACGGGCTACAGATCCTTCTCCGAGTCACAGTGACACTGACGTGCATCTCTTTCAGGAGGGCCACACGTCCACTATAAACACACTGGTGGAGCTGGGAGCGGATCCTCATGCCCGGGACAAAAAGGGAAGGACTGGTAGGATGACCTTCTCAGTGCCTTTATGTAAAGTTATTTTCTCTGACCATGCACCTTAATCAGAGACAGTTATTTAACAAACAATGACATCCATAAACTGTTCAGTGTGCCCGTGTGTTCTGCAGCTGAAATACT
This sequence comes from Oreochromis aureus, assembly GCF_013358895.1. Taxonomy (NCBI): domain Eukaryota; kingdom Metazoa; phylum Chordata; class Actinopteri; order Cichliformes; family Cichlidae; genus Oreochromis; species Oreochromis aureus. The sequence goes on along the minus strand of NC_052958.1, from coordinate 38,684,000 downwards.
CTGTTTCTGTTCAGCCAGTTGAAAATACGGATCATGTGACGAGGGGAAATTTCACCAAACGATCACAGATGATCTTTTCTGGCTTCACGTACACTAACAGTCAGGATACTTGGTACACAGTGATGGACATCAGCTGGTTACGTGAACACTGCGTTTATCAGTCTGGTGATGAGGGAAGTTTTCATGTTTGCAGCATATGACAAACAGAGACAGGTCTACAGGCAGCAGAGCAACTGATATTAAATGATAATAATAGACAAATATGAACAGTTTAAACACATAATACAAGCTGAAAGCAGCAGTGTGAGTGTGTGAGCTTTGACATGTTGCACCACTTTATTAATAAAGTTTAGCCTGTTTGATGTCATGAAGGAATAAAGGCAGAGTTCAGAGAATTTCACGATTCTTATCGATGCTCATCAGGGAAGACTTTAAGAAACCTTAGACCTTCCTACTGTCCATGCATGGAGTTCTGTGGGATCTTCCAGGAATGGTGGTGCTATATTCCAGAGACCTGATTGGTCAGTAGGCAGTAATCTCGTACCTACTGATCTCTTATCTCATACACATCTTGCACTGGAGCAGGTTATAGTGATGCAGCATCAATTTCCACGCCATGCACCGCCGCAGCAAGTGAACCAACATGAAAAATCCACCATTTTTAGTTTACAGGCTTCTGCCCATTAACCTTTGGTTGGACTCTCTTAAAATAACTTGAAAGCTGCACAGTTAATATTGAGTGAATGTCTGTGACGGGTTTACTTCTGTTTTTTGTCACTGACATCAAACAAAGAAAGAGCTATTCCTGTGTTTTGCATACACCTGTGTACGTCCCTCGTTTGCATTCATTCAGTCTGAAAAATGAACCTGCAGACTCCAGCTCATCAGCGCAGTGCTCTATAGTGACCTGTAACATTTTCAGTGTTACAGAAACGGCACCAAGCTTCTGAAATGGGAGAGTCATCTGTTGGCTCTCTTAGTTTGCCTTTTTATTTTCATATGGTGGTAATATCACCACCAAAACTCAGTTGTTAAGGGAAGCAGTTTTTTACTGCTGTTTCATTGTTACTGCTCAGCTCTTTCTCTTCTCTCAGCTCTTCACATGGCGTGCATTGGGCAGCACGCAGACGCAGCCAGGATGCTCCTGCAGCTCGGCCTCAAAGATTCTGAGGATGCGTCCGGCACAACCGCCAGGCAGCTGGCCAGGAAACCCGACGTAGTGCAAGTGTTTGAATGTGACCTGGCACACAGACCCTAATCAATCCTTGAAACACTGAATTCTTAATTTATTGAAATAAAGAAAAGCTGAAGCCTAATAGTGTGATTCAAGTCATTTTGCACAGATTGTGTGGATTACAGTAAAAACTGTCACCCTTGTGTTTGCTAAAAGACGCAGGTTTAGACATGATTGGTCACGCTAATGCTAATCTCGCTTTATCTGATAAACTCTGCATCCTGCCAAAACAAAAATGGAGCTTTCATTGTCAGCCACGACATTTGGTACTGTTTGATAATCTGCTTGGCTGCCTGCTGTGTTGTACAAAGTTTCTACTTAAAAATATGTTTGTCTTGGTTACTGTCTATATGAGCTCAAAGCAGTCCACACTCCGATGTAGGACTTGGGACTTTTCTGTTTGTCAGTGGGTTTGCCAAACAGGTGTGTCAGGCATATATCTTGTTGCAGCAGTTGAGCATGTTGCCCACGCTATGCTCAACAGGCAAAGTTGCAATTCACTAAAAAGTAATGTAAATTTTTGTGACTATGATGGAAACTATCACAAAGAAAATGAAGCCACAGCGTTTGTTTGCTGTAGTTTTCTTGTTCAGTTTCACACAGTGCGTGTGTCAAATGTGTGCAATAATTGGCAATCAATTGCTATAATTGACACGTAAGGCATAAAACCAATGGATGGACTCCTGCTAGAACCCTATGATTACAAGACAAAACACCGGCTCAACTAACAGCTACTATTAACTACTGGCATAGAAACATATTTTATCCTTATTGTACTTTATGCTTAATGAGTGAGTCACATTTAAATATATTTGGCCGTATTGCGTTAAAACAGTTTATGATATTGTTATTTAGCTATGGGTATGCCACACTACCTTCCGGCACTGGTAAGGTTTCCCACATCAACACAGTGTTTGGCCCATATCTACTTTGTTGGGACCTGGTCACCCTACCTGATCCCTGTCGGCTGTAAAGCACAGGTGCAACACTGTGCTTTGTGAAGCAGTGCGTCCACACCATTGGCCCACACAGGTACCCGGTTATAGCCGCTTCTTCACGCCTCTTCCTGGAGTGACTGACAGGCTGAGAAGCCCCGCCCCGAAGGCGCCTGACGCTGAGCCGCAGCCCCTCTCACTTGTAGCCCCGCAGATCTCCATTTTCTTCTTTCCTCATATTCCGGAGCGGAAGAGCAAAGACTTTTGGAAAAAATGGATGAAGAATACGATGTTATCGTTCTGGGCACCGGGCTTACGGTGAGAGAGAAAAACATACAACGCGTGGGCGTGATTTGCAACCTGTTAACAGCGCGGTTAACGCTGGAGAAGACGGGGCCTAATCAGCAGGGTTAATGCTAAGTAGCTAGCTTAGCCGCTAACCGAGCGTGAGCGTTTACGTGTTAAGCAATGGAAACTAAATGAAGGCGCTAACCCCAACTACTAGCTCTATGCTCTCGGCAGCTGCTATCGGTGTCTGAAAAAGATTAACGATAGCAACTGTTAACTCGCTCGAGATAAGTTGAAACGCTCAAACTGTTTTGCATCCTTAATAGGTATTGTAGTGCCGCTTGAGTTTAATTAGCGCAGTTCATTGTCTGGATATACAGAAACTGAGCGCTAATTAAGGCAGCTTTTCTCAGTCAAGATAAGATTAGACTACGGATGAGTAGTCTGTTAACGTTAGCTGACCTACATTAAGCTAATTTATTAGCCTGCTAACGACGGAGTACAGTCGTGTTGTAGCGGTGTCATCGAATTTATTCTTGGGGTCGAATCTGTTCCCACCGCCGCTCGCCTGCTGAAAGTAGTTCTATGGCAGTGTAGCTATGCTGAGCTCGTTGAAGTTTCCTTTCAGCGCTGTTCTGTGCGGCAGTACAACTAAACTACTACAAACTGAACAGCACTGTGAAGAAATCTCAGCAGGTTCTCGTGTTTAATAAAAAGAGAAGCTATTTGGCATAGATGCGCATTGGGACACGTTAATGTAACTGCGATCGCAAACTTCACCAGCAGGTTGAAGTTATATATCCTGTCCGACTTTCAGTTCACTTTTACACCCGTCGCCCCCCAAAAAGTAACATATCGAGTGGAGTGTGTGGGATTGGGGATGTGTAGGCTTTGTTTCAACTGAAACTCTTTGCTGGCCGTGTTTTTAAATAAAACGATTCCCTCGGACAGACTTCCTGACTTTATGTTGCTTAAACATGTCGGAAAACCAGTGGTTAGGTTGGGGCTTAATTGCAAGCCAACGGCTGCATGTACCATTGTCGTCTCCACCTTGTTGACTCTCTGTACAGTGACGTGTTTTTGACAGCAAGCATTGAGTTGCTTCAGTCCGGGACTTCATGCTGGGCAGCAGAGCAGGCGCACAGAGGGTTAACTTTGACGGACTAATTCTGGGTGTGGTTCCAACAAGGCTGAGGAACTGAAAGTACACTGCGAGAAGTCTGCGAGCCAGTTTAGTTAGAGCTGGTGGCCAGCCAGTCAGAACAGACCTGCAGACTTAAAGACTGAGGTGGCATAGTGTAGTTTCACATGGAAGTAGTTCAGTCTGCAAATAAATGACTTCACTTCTGTATTCTGCCACCTTCCCCTTCTCCTTTTCTGCTACAACACAGACAAAGGCGTTGCTATGTTTACTAACTGAGCAGGTTATGCAGGAATCCGTGCAAGCCCTGCTTCATACATAATTTTACTCACGTTAGACATTGCCACCAGGAAACTTTATCTGATTTTATTTCCTGTCTCTGGGGCAGATACTTAATCAGAAAGGGATAGTTGTGTCGTACATGGCAACAATTAGTCTTAAAACATTTCCAAGCGCACGGTAACAGCTGTCACTGTGAAGTGTACTCTGTGCTCTAGGTCTTAAATGGAAATTGTTAGGCAGGCCTTCTTGGATTTTGGGAGGTTTATTATGCTGGGGGCAGGGGGATGGGGTTCCCCATCTGTCCACTACTGACGACACATTAGTGGCTTGGCACAAGATGCCAAACTCTAAGTGTGGCCTGGTTCTCATTATGATGCTGGTAGTTGGAGTAAGCAGCTTTTAGACTCCAGTCAGGACAGCATTTAGTTATTGAGAAGTATAAGATTGTTGTAACAGGTGAACAAGTTGATTGGCCCAATTAAGCCAGTGACAGTGTTTCTATCAATGGATGAAGCAAATTGATGCTCACCAATTTGTGTTTCCTTACAGTTTATAGTTTGACATTAAAATCTTTCATCAAACCAGCAGGCCTGATAGTTTAAACATAACAGTGTGTTATCATCTGAGATGGTGATAAAGGATGGAGAATATAGACTAAGGATGACTAAAAGGTGTTTTGTTGAAAAGACTGAGGCATAATAATGATGATGATGATGATAATAATACATTTTATTTAAAAGCGCCTTTCAGGACACCCAAGGACACTTAACAATGGAATAAAACACATAATAGAACAATGACAACCAAGAACAGTCAAAACAAAAAGCACAAAATAAAATAAACAATTAGTTTACAGTGAATATGCAGATTTGAACAGAGAGGCATAAAAAGTTAGGCATGTTTTGCAGTCCGTTCACTCGAGCTGCTTCTGTCCCTGGCTGCTCTCTGGGTCAGTGGGTGGGTCTCAGGCATCTCCTCCACACAAAGCAAACCATGTGTTACCTGAGACTAAAATGTGTGTGCGTGTGTTTTTATTTTTCTTCCCAATGAGTGAATAACTAAAGAAGAACAAAAGTGACGTGGTAGCAAAGATGCTCTTCACGTCTCAGGTGTAGTAACATTTGGGAGCTGAAGAAGAGATGGGAAATCCCATTAACTGCACAGTAAACTCGTACCATACGAGGAAGTCTGTTACAAACTCAGTGACACTATTCATTCTTTTCAGTTACGTGACCAGTGCAGAGCCCAGAGGACAAAACCAAGAGTTAAAACTAGGGGTTGGCTATATATCGAGTATACTCGATGTAACTGTCAAGTATAAATTGCCATGGCAATATTAATCCCCTGCGTGGCCCGCTGCACTGAGCACGCGTGTTTATAGACCACCAGATAGGGAAACGTATGGCGGGAGCTTCAGACGAGCGAGGGAATAAGACTCACTGCCGTTTGGCTTTCACGAGGAGGGTGCAGAACACAGTGCGGTCATTTGCAAAAGATGCCATAAAACTATTGCTGCTAAAGGTAGCAGTACCACGAAATTATTCCACCAGCTTAAAAGTCGTCTGCTGCAAAATGAAGGCCGTTTTAAACTTGAGGCACGTCAGCGTCTCCCCACACACCAAAGAACACGTTAAATAAACCAGCTGTGACACCTGTGACTGCTCTTGCTCAGTCGTTTTTATAGTCACTATCTACTCTTTTGTTTCTGTAATTTGAGGTCAGCAAAATGTTTTTATTCCCATTGTCAGGTAAACCATTTCTGCATTTTAAATAACCCACTATTAACTATCTGAGTTGATGTGTAGGAGGGATCTGCAGTGTTTGCAGAAGTGCTTTACTTTTTTTGGAAGATTGATCCTTTAAAAAAAAGAAGCAGTAAAAGTACTCAGTCACAATAATGACTACAGGTAACTTTAGTGCAGAGGCATGATGGGACACAAGACTCCACTTATGAAAAGTAGCTTAGAAGTTAAAATAGGAGAATTTGAAGCACTGCAGATAATCTTAATGAGTCAAATGATACAGAAGAAGTTATGGAATTGATACAGGATACTCGGGATGAAATGTTTGGGCTAAGACCCTCAAGAAGATGAAATTCAGGCTAGGAAAGGAGGAGGAATTCTCTTCTCCTGCGAGGAGTACACCGCTGTAGACGAGACAGAATTGCTGAATACAAAACCAGGAAACCGATTCAACAAAAAAGGAAGCAACAAAGGGACAAAGGCACCAGTTAGTTTGTGGCTAAACAAACTTAAAGCAGATGACTTGATGGGAGAAAAGAAAAGCCTTAAATATAATCCAGATTCAAGGCCCTCTGCTAAAAGTCTTGTGTGGTGATGTAAAAACAGTGAAGTATAAAGTGGGTTGTGGTTGAAAAGCTGAGGGTCACAAACTGCTGACCTTACACTTCCTCTAACAGGCCAGTGTTTTGTGAGGTTGTAGGTGTCAGTGGTGTGTGTAGATGTTTGATGAAATGATTATTAAATAATACAAAAAGCATAGAGAATGTAAAGATGCCTTACACTCTGGATGTACTGCTGTAAAATGCTGTCATAAAGGAGAGATCCTGTGGATGTGGCACATTCCATTCTAATTTTATAAGCCCATCACATGTTTGCATGTAGACCTTTAATCTGCCCATGACTGTGCTGAAGTCAACCACACAGTGCACTTTATTACTATAGAGTATAGCATATTTTTGTCTTAATCTGCATTTTTAGGTAATCAGATTGGTTTTACATTCTGATAGTAAAAATCCCTGAAACAAATATTCAAACTGATGTCTTGTTTTATCCAGCTGGCAGGCTCATTAACGGTCACATGAAATGAAGAAAAGCACATGACATAAATCAGTCCTGTATATCCACAACTGATACCAACTTTGTACATTTGTAGATCTTCAGTTAACTTCTTTACATTATTAGTAAATTGAAAGTCAGGTTATATTTGAGACATTTGACTATGATGTTCGAGAAAGCCATCCAGATGGAGTCTTTGTTGCCCCCGACTGCTGATATTTGTGGGTTTCATGTGTTAAATATTGAACTGGGACTTTGTCACTGCTTGTGTTGTTTTGTGTTGGTGTAATGTTCTGCCTGATGGTACAGTGAACTGGCATGATTTTCCCCTCTGTCAGCATGAATCCTGCTGCTGACGGTCCTCCGGGCCTCTCTCAAAGTCGCCGTTTTTATAGGCAGCAACAAGTTGGCTTCAGTCACGTCTCCTCAGAGGAGTGGCTATGCAAATGAAACTTACAGTTTCTTTGGACAGACGTGGACAGTGTAGTAACGATGCAGAGATGTAACCCCCCACTTATGTTTTACATTTTCATTTTGTTTATCCAGTTTTTGTATCTATTTTTTTTAATTAAAGCACAACATTGTTTCCATTTTTTTCTTTTTTCTTAGATTGTAGTTTTTATATTATTTCGGTTTATTTGTATTTTTAACAGTTTTTTTTTGTTTTGTTTTTTAACAGCTAGTTTTTGTGTAATGGATTATTTTCATGAGAAAGGTGGTTTACCAGTAAGCTGTAGTATTGTGTGTACTGGCACAGGTGCTCTACGAGTTGACAGTAAGCGTCAGGTGGCATCAGTCAGTGCTGCCTTAGTTTGATTGTTATGTAAGAAACATACTTCTGAGCATAAGCTTTCATTCAGTAGTACAACTTGTTTTAGTCACATGATGCTCACACTGTTGGCTAACTTCTACAAACCCTTAGCTCTAATCTTATTGAGGTTTGGATGGGAATTCCACTGTGGCAATTCTTATCATGTCCAACCCTCTGAAGCCCAGTGGAAGCAGCACTCATCCTCTCAGCTCTGCAGAAACATGTCAGACATGCATGTTTACTGTTCTGTCAAAGTCAGTAGCGTGGCAAATTAAAAGTCATGGAAACAGTAACATGTGGGACATTGTAAAGTACAAATGGCCGAGTCATGTAGTGAATAACCGTAACAGAAACACTGCTTTTGTTTTGTTTTTAAATAAAAAAGCTGCTGTTTAACCCGACGAGCGTGATGGTAGACGAACTGACCTACTGAGTCACTTCACACATTACAGACTGTTGCTAAAAGTATTGAGACTGACAGGAAGTGATGGGAGGCAAAACTGACACGCAGAAGGTTAGCTGCAGAATCAGGGAGGTTACACTTGCACGGTATGTGTTACCTTCAGGATGAAGGCGTAAATCTAATGTCTGACAAAAGGCAGTTTCCTTGATATACAGAGTTGGCTGCAGTTTTAAAAAACAGATTTGTTGGTGTAACTGTACAGATGTGTAAAAACCTAACAGCACATGCTGGACTGCAGTAATCGAGTTTTGAACCTGTACATCATCTAAACCGCCTGTGAAGTAATGTTTCACTGGAACCATTGGTTAACCCTCTGCATGCAGTTGAGCTGACCCTGGTAAATACAGCTATTCCTGTTAAGTGAATCATTTTTATTATAAGTGTTTTTTGTAATTATTATATTGTTATATCCTGTAACTCGTTTGTGAGGAAAGAAAGACGAAGAACTCTGTGGTTGATTTGAGTCTAACTCATCTTCTGTACTTCTTGCCTCTCCCAACAGGAATGTATTTTATCAGGCATTATGTCAGTGAATGGGAAAAAGGTTCTGCACATGGATCGCAACTCCTACTACGGAGGTGATAGCGCCTCCATCACACCTCTTGAAGACGTAAGTTGACCTGTTACGTCTCTGATTTATCTTTTGGATTGAGTTGGATTGTTTCACCACAATGATGTGGAGTTAGGATGAACATTTGTATTTTAAGGCTGATAACGGCTTCTTTTAACATAGATACATTCTGTTCTGAAACACCACACTTTCCTCTTCTGTCCAGCAGAGCTGTTGATGATAGAATTAGCATATTTCATTTTGTGAAAATAGGAAATAAAGATGCCTCTGTGAAAGTGGAAGCTGTTGCCTGTGAGTCAGATGTTATGTGTCTCATTACAGGTCTACAAGCGCTTCAACCTTCCCGGCAGCCCTCCTGAGTCAATGGGAAAAGGCCGGGATTGGAACGTGGACCTTGTCCCTAAATTCCTCATGGCCAATGGTATAGTTTCCCTGACCTTTGGTAGACAAGAAACGATATAATATTAACTGGGCAACGATTAAAAGGATCCTTAGAAGTGATAACGATGACTGTTTCCATGAATGAAAGTATTCCTTTGTTGCAGGTCAGCTGGTCCGCATGCTGCTGATCACACAGGTGACTCGCTACCTGGATTTCAAAGTGGTTGAAGGCAGTTTTGTGTACAAGAAGCCCAAAATCCATAAAGTTCCCTCTACGGAGACTGAGGCCCTGGCATCCAGTAAGTCTAGTTAAATACTGAACAGTTTGGTGGAAGGTTGTTTTGTTTTTGCCCCCCGCTCTAGTTATGGATTTCCTCCTTTTCTAAACTCGTTCTCACTCAAAGGTCTGATGGGGCTGTTTGAGAAGCGGCGCTTCAGAAAGTTCCTGGTCTTTGTTGCCAACTTTGATGAGAATGACCCCAAGACTATGGAGGGTGTCGACCCAAAGAAGACAACGATGAGGGAAATATACAAGAAGTTTGACCTGGGCCAGGAAGTCATGGACTTCACCGGTCACTCCCTTGCCCTCTACCGTACAGATGAGTTAGTAGCCTTCTTTTGTCTTAACAGTTTCTCTAATTGAACATGATTATGATGGCCTCTGCTGTGAAATGGTGCAACTTGTAGCATTTAGATTGTTCTAATTGTTCTGCCCTTAGTTACCTGGATCAACCCTGCATGGAAGCAATCAACAGGATAAAGCTTTACAGTGAGTCTCTGGCCCGATATGGCAAGAGCCCATATCTGTACCCACTGTACGGCCTGGGAGAACTGCCACAAGGCTTTGCCAGGTAGGGGACACTTTCCATTGTTAGACACGTGTGATGAATATTTTGTTTGTACCAAAAATAATCATCATAAAAGATGTTAACTGTGGTTCATAATCTCAGGGTTGGATATTCTGCTTTGTAGTCTGATTGTCCCCTATCTACCCTAACAAAGTTGTCACGCTGTTTTTAGGTTTTGGTTTCATTTACCTTCCTACAGTGAGTTCTGAAAGTTTAATAAGCTACTGTATAAGTTGCTCCCTTATTCACAGGGGGGTTGGCACAGCAGGTGGCACCACGTTTTTAATTTGGCAGTTTGGCAAACCATTAGATCGTAGTTCACCGGTCCTAGATTTAAACAGAGGACGTGTTTTTACTCTAACTTTTCTCATCTTTACGGTGAGGTTATTGTAATATATGCAGCCTTTTCCTTTGTCTTTGCAGTAGTTATTGTATGCACGCAGGAGACGCAGCCCGGTCACATACTCTGTAACTCATCCAATGTGACGACACTCAGTTAAATCCTTCATTCAGAGCACGTGTGCAAACAAAACTCTGTGAGGAGACGAAATGAGAAAGTCTAAAGAATTCAGGAGAAAAGTAGAGTTAAAGCTGAGATGCTGGTTTACATGTGAGCTTTAGTTAAGGAGGGAACTCAAACTACACATTTTCATTATTATTATTTTTTAAGTAAGCATTTTTATTTGAAGACAACTTTTTGTATTTTTTCAATACTTTTTTTTTTTTGAATGCATGACTGTTAGGCTGCTTCAGATTATATTACGATGACTAATAATCCACATGGAACTTGATATGTTGGACTTTTTGTTTGAGGACGTTTTCTTTAACTGGACTTTGTTACATTTTTAGGTTGGGTGTGGTTTTAACTCTTGAATTGTGACTCAATTTCCAGACTTAGTGCCATCTACGGTGGGACGTACATGTTGAACAAGCCAATAGAAGAGATTGTGATGGAGAATGGGAAGGTGGTGGGAGTCAAGTCTGAGGGGGAGGTGAGTAACGCAGGTCCCAGTAGTGCTGAAGGCACTGCCAGACTGGTTCCTCTTTTTATTATGTTCACCTGTCCTTAAGAGTAGAAAAGCGCTGTATAAGAACCAGCATGTGCACTGTGATGTGTTGCTTTGATGGAGAAGTCACAGTGACAGTGTCTATAGTTATGGTGGCCACTTGAACAATGTAATGACGTTTTGCAATCTTAATGTTCATGCAGTTGCTCTTTGGTGTTGTTCACTACTTTAACTTTTTGAACATGTTTGCAAATCACAGATTGCAAGGTGCAAGCAGCTGATCTGCGACCCCAGCTACATTATGGATCGTGTCACCAAAGTGGGTCAGGTGATCAGAGCCATCTGCATCTTGAGTCATCCTATAGCCAACACTGGTGACGTAAACTCGTGCCAGATCATCATCCCCCAGAATCAGGTCAACAGGAAACACGGTGAGCAGTCTGTCTAATGTTTAGGCCTCTAAGATCAAATTTTCTGTTCAGCAAGATGTCAATCAACACTTTCTGAAACCATAAATCTCTTTCAAATCCTGTGTGACTGAGCTGTATAGTCAGACCTTAACGTCATAACTTGTGTAGTAAGTGAAAATCCTTTCATCCCCACACCCCAACCTTCCACACCAAGCATCCAGCCGATGTGTAGTTATGTTCTCGAGGTGCACGTCAGGTTTTAGTTAAGGCGTACATCTGATGCGGGGTTTGAAATGTCTAACATCCACAAGTTGAGCACTGGCACTAAATGACAACATTGAATGTGACACTAACTTGAGTTTTTCTTTTGCAGACATCTATGTTTGTATGATCTCCTTTGCACACAATGTGGCTGCGCAGGGTAAATACATCGCCATCGTTAGCACCACAGTGGAGACGGGTGAGCCAGAGAAGGAGATCAAGCCAGCCCTGGACTTGCTGGAGCCCATCGAGCAGAAGTTTGTCAGCATTAGCGACCAGTATGCACCCACTGACATTGGCACTGAAAGTCAGGTATGAAGATGAAATATTTATACTGTTACACAGTTTGTGTTCTTGACAGTGACATCTTCAACATGACACGGTGACCTACCAGAAACATTTCGGTTTAGTTTGTTACATTTGTTTTTGCCTTTTTCCTATTTCCACGGTGTTTTGTGTGCTTTCACAGCATTTTTCTATGTGCTGGTGTTTTCTTCAGTTTCATTGCACTTGACCTCCATGTTGACCGTACACTTCCCAGTATTGCTACTATTGCCAAATACCCACAGGGAAAAACATGTAATTTCAGGATTTTTCCTGCATGTGTCCCTATCCCACATCTTCATCTGTATTTCCCACCAAGTATATCAGTCTCTGAATTTGTGGAGATCTGGTTTTTTGGGGGGGTTTTTGTGAATGTTTTAATCTCTCAGTGCTGACACAGTGGGAGTTGAAGTCACAGTCAAACCTGACTAGAAGTATTTTAAAAAATGGTGTCTTTTAGTTTTATAGAATTTCCAGCACTGAAGTCAGATCCAGGCTGGGCTGAAGTCTGTTTATGTCGGGCAGGTTTCCAGCTTTGATCTGAATGGCATTTTTAACCTGGCTAAAGTCAGCGATGTAGTTAATGAAGCACACAGTGTTGGTGTTTTATAGATGGATTTGGTGACTAACACACGTGCTGTCTTACAGGCCGTATTTATCACATGATAAAGGCAGACTTGGTGTAATCTCTGTGCAGTTTAGCTGATTTGTCAGTGCACATCTTCAACAACTGCATGTTGTCCTTCTGTCGTTAGCTTCAGGTTGTAAATCTGCCTATAAGGCTAAAAATCAGTCAGCAGATATTGTTATTAAATGTCCTGGACATGACTGCAAAGTTCTGACATATATCTGTGTTACTTTAATGTTGGGTTTTTACACAGTGTACACAAAATCTGCTCCATCAGCTCCGCCCACAAAGGTTTACAAAGCCATTGAGCGCTCCTCTGTGACCACAGAAATAAGAGGACACTTTTTGTATATTTTGTAACTAATGATTTGTAGTGTGCGTAGTTCAGATGAAAGAACACACTGCCTGCGAGCTCTTACTGCCACCTGGTGAACACTTACAGTTGAACATCTCGGGCGCTTTGGTTGGACTTTCTTTTAGTTCTTGGAGACTTTGTTCTGTTGTTCCTTCTACTTTGTATGGATGATTGTTTAGGTTATTTCACTATGTTTGCTCTGTGACATTAAGGAACACTTGGACTTTTGTTTCCCTCTAGATCTTCATCTCTCGGTCCTACGATGCAACAACTCACTTTGAGACCACCTGTGATGACATCAAGGACATCTACAAGAGGATGACAGGCTCAGAGTTTGACTTTGCTGAGATGGAGCGCAAGAAGAAAGACACCTTTGGTGACGACGATTCGTAGAGGCAGCCAGTCCTGCAACACTCTGATAATCAAAGACAACGGAAATCTTATAAAAAATAGAAAACTTACACAAAAAAGTAAAGACCAGTGGGCTGACTGATTACTCGAGTACACAGTTTGCCCACTGAAGAAGTTCATGATGCATAGAGAGAGGCGGTATAGTTTTGTTGGATAGGGTTCAGTGAGGGAGCTATGCTTCTTCACATCATTCAGGTGGGTGTTGCACTAAATACTGGTTATATCTAATAGACAGTTAATACCCTACATTTTTCTAATTCATCATGCTAAGACGATGCATAGTCCAAAGATGCCAAATGAAATGATTCATAATCAATAGTATCTGGAAAAGATGGACACTATATACTCGGCTGATATTTTGTATATGCAGGTATTCTTTTCGTGTCAGGTTCTGTGAGTTGTGGCTTGGCATCCTGTGTCTGTATTCAGTTGTGGTGTGTTGAGCTGAGTGTTCCTCACAGGATGTGGCAATTCCTGCACTTTCAGGCCGGTAACAGCAGAGAGCCGTGCGAGGCAGCACCTCAGCATCCACATCATATGGTCCGGTTTTGTAAAAGTGCTTTAGTGGTGTATGGGCTAGGCTCTCTTCTCTTCTTTTTGTTTTATCCCCTGATTCTGCAACCAGACAGCATACTGTAAGTTATGTCACAGGCACGACTGTAGCTCAACATAAACCTCCTGAACCGGTTTTCAACACTCTGAGTTACTATAATGCATCTGAGAAAAATGTATTAGTTCCTGTATTACCCAAAATAATCAAAGACCCGAGCATTAACAGCAGATTGATGACACATGTAATTGCTTAAGAAGGACCAAATGTGTACTGCAGCAGTATTGAACTGATGGGAGCCTTGTGATATCTGGTTTTGAACAACTGTTGTTAAAAAAGGAAGAAAAAAAACTATCTTGGGGCTCAAATGATTTCTGTACTGCAAAGTAAAAAAAGAAAAACTTTGTCAAAATCCAAAGCTGTGTGAGATTTATTTATTTAATAGTTTCAAGTATGCAGCAGGGTTTGTAATGTCTGCTTCTACACATCTTTATCCAGACAACATTTGGTAGTGCGTCATAATGGATGAAAGCTGGAACTTGTAATACTGGGTCACCAGGTAAAAACACTGACTTCATCAGTTCCATGGATCTAACACACAAACACATGCTGATGGTTAGTGCCAAGCTAAAGAAACTAAAACACGAGCTTCTTGGACACACAGCAAGTCAGTTTTCTTATCAAAGGCATCCGTGGGACAAACATGGTGAGCAGAAGAAAAGATGAAGCTCAGGAGCTGCAGCTGTCGAAGCACTACTGTAGCCTTGAATCACGCACGGCAGAGTTATCATACGTTGTTTGCATCACTGTATAAACGAGCCTTTAATGCTTTAAAGGTAGCTGGTCTATGGTTACTGACTCGCTTAAAAATAAAAAAAAAAATCGTTCCGAGTAACCAATCTAGGAAATGGATTTTGACACTTCCGCGTTCGCTTCATCTCTGAGCTCTGCAGAGTCCTCGTCTGGTTTTCAGATCGCTACTACAATTCCCATAATGCCGCGCTGGCTTTACGTTCGACCCTTTCAGCGTTTACTAGTGTGTGTCTGTAGAGCACCGTGTGTGGTAACCGGTAATCATGGAGGTGACAGCAGCCCGCCGCTCGTTTCTGTGCGACATCGGTAAGCATGAAGCATCGTCAGCAGTTAATAATTTACACCCCAGCTCACATCTACGGGAACGGCTGGCGGCTGATTATAAAACCGTATGTTCACTGCCAAAAGCGGGTTTTAACCGGGAAATGTAGGCGGAGAGTAACAACTGAGAGTCCCGTCAGTGCTGTGTCGAGAAAGTTCAGCCGCTACACAGACCAAGTCATTTGTTTGGTAGCTAACTGGCTTATAGCTGGGTAACATGCTCGGTTTTTCTCTGTAAATGAAGAAAAATGCGACATTTGAGGAGTACACTATAACTAATGGACGTATGCACTAAACATGATGAATGAGGGGGAAAAGACTTATAGTTATTTCTGTAATCAGTCTAAATATTGCCCTTGTTCATATATTTGTAATAGACACTTTGCCATGACATTGACGGATATTGACAGAATAGACGTATTCCACCCAGTACTGCTGCCATGTTTACTGGGTTTACACATGCACTGGTTAATGGAAGCTGTTTCAGCTGTCTCTTTGCTGTTGTGCTAATGTGTGTGTGTGAGGCTTCTGGGCAGACCGCACGGCTCTGCACGAAGCAGCATCCCACGGCAGGGCTTTGCAGTTGAAGCAGCTGATAGAAAACGGAGCGTCTGTCAACATGGTGACTGTGGATAACATCACGCCTCTACATGAAGCCTGCATCCAGGCTCATCCAAACTGTGCTCGCCTGCTGCTGGAGGCAGGAGCCCAGGTGAGGCACAGCTTCACTCTACAAGCCTGACTCGTGTAGAGTCTTGGGGTCGCACACCTTAACACAGCAGGTACAAAATGATGCTATCTGGTGCAGAATCCCACTGCTGGTACGTGAGATCTGTGAAGCATCAGCAAGAGTCTCTCCCTCTGTGACAGTCTCACAAACGATAACTACTGTTTCTGTTGTTCAGGTCTTAACATGGCCCTACAATTTGGTAGATTACCTAAAGAATAGACAGATAATGTTCATCTGTTTGCTCCAGGTGGATGTACGCACCATCCATGGTAGCACGCCTCTTTGTAATGCTTGTGCGGCTGGCAGCCTGGAATGTGCCAAGCTGTTGTTGGACTATGGAGCCAAAGTGAACCCGTCCCTCACGGCTCTCACTGCCTCACCGCTCCATGAGGCCTGCATACAAGGTAAACCTTCAGCAGGAACAACACCCTGTCATGCTATCACGTCTCCCTATGAACGACACTTCACATTCCTCTCAGGTAATCCCCAAGTTGTGAGACTGCTGATAGCCAGTGGTGCCAAGCTGGAGGCATTTGACGTCCACTTTGGTCCTCCCCTTCACATAGCATGTGCTAAAGGACATCTGAATTGTGTCAAGGAGCTGCTAACTGCAGGTGTGTTAAAGGTGCAATGTATGGTTGTTTTATTTTGAAAGTTCAGTTGGTGATAGCCAGTTTCCTACAGAGAGTGCTGCAGCTAATCAAAGCTGTCAGAGGGCGAGAGGCGGGGTTCATTCTGGATAAGTGTCCAGTTTGTCACAGGGCTGAGACAGACAGCTGTTCACTCATACTAACAGCTATACCATTTAACCTGTGCATGTCTTTGGACTAAGACCTTTAAATCATTGTGAATTATGCAGGTGCTAATGTGAATGCAGTGAAGTTCCATGAAATAGCGTTGCATCACGCAGCTCGGGTCAGTATGGTGGAAATGATTGAGCTGCTGGTGGAGTTTGGAGCCAATGTGTACGCCAGCGACAACCTGGGAAGAAAGCCTATAGACTACACAACACCTGCATCTCCCTCGTACACCTGCCTCAGGTTTTATGAAAGTAAAGTTCTGCGTTCTGTCTGAGTTACAGCAAAAAAGTTCAAGTTCTTATGTTCTTGCTCTTTTTTTGCTTTTGAGGCCTGATCGTCTTATTAAAACATTTGTTGTTGACAGGTAATCCTTTGAGCCTGCAGCAGCTTTGCAGGATTGCTGTGAGGAGGATGCTGGGTACCAGAGCATCAGAGGTCCTGAGTCAGCTGAATATATCCCACCGCATCAACAGCTACCTCCAGTACTGTGATCATCCCATATCCCTATAGACCTACACATGAACATTTAGTATAAAAGGTTTAAAATGTCCCCACAAAATGTTTGCCATTCAGATGAAACACATGTAACCAGGATGAAAATATCTGTACGCAGTCAGTTCAACACTGTATGTCAAATTAAACCAATTCATTGCTGAATGAGAAAAAGCATTTCCTTATATAAATCTCTGTTTCAGCACTCTGACAATTTCCAACACATTTATAACACATAAGGCTGGGTGTCAAGTCCTTTTATCGCCTCAGCTGTGATGGACAGGGGGACTGTCATCTCTCTCTACTCCACATTACGCGACACCGGCCAGACTACCAAAATTACTCCAAGAGCACATCAGTGACTCAGGTCAAGTTATTTTACCCTGCTGGGATATAAGCTGGCCAAAGGAGGAGACAGAAGTCAGTGACATCAAGACCAGGAAGCTCCTGACCATGCACGGATGGTTTCACCCCAAGTCCAGCACCCTGAGGCTGTATGCTAAGCAGAAGGAAGGAGGCCGGGGACTGGTGAGCATCAGCACCACAGTCCAGGATGAGACAACAAACATCCACAAATACATCAGGAAGATGGCCCCAACCAAATGCATGCTAGGTGAATACCTCAGGCAGCAGAAACCCGAGGAAGAGGAGGAACCATCATGGAAGGACAGGCCCTGCATCCCCAGACAGAGGAAGTGGCTGACATAAAGAAATCCTACCAGTGGCTGGACAAAGCTGGACTGAAAGACAGCACAGAGGCACTAATCACGGCAGCGCAGGAACAAGCTCTGAGCACACGCTCCATAGAGGCTGGGGTCTATCACACCAGGGAAGACCCCAGGCTGTGTAAAGATGCCCCTGAGACAATCGATGAATGGCTGTCCTGTTTGGGTACTGCTCACCAGGAGATGCTACATGAAAAGAGATGAAACAGTTGTTTGGTACAGGACAAACAGATTAGTTAGGTGACGGTGATGGATTTAGAGTAAAGAACAGTGTGTGACTCGTAATCAGAATTAGATTACATCAAGTGTAGCTGATGACACTTAGATTAATTCACTGAATTCCACCTAAATGCCAAATTTATACCATCTAGTATGAAGACAGCATAAACAGTGTACTGTCAGTGTAGGGACTGGAAATCAGCCAAGCAAGCTTTTCAGATATTGGGTTACATACTGTTCAATTCAGTTATGTAAATGGTCAAAGAGCAGTAAACCTCAGAGCAGCAGCAGTTACACAGGTCAGCTGATCAAAGCCTGTTCAGAGACAATCTACAGGAGCTCTCAACAGAAATATTGTGAGTGGTAAATCTTCCTGTACTTTTACCACCTCTACCTGCAGGGCAGCTTACTCTGTGGTTCCAACACGAGCTGTTGTGTGAAACAGCTGTTAAATACACCAGATTATAGTTTCATCTTTGATCGTGACCAGGCGTATTGTTCAGGACAGGTTCCTTATACCGAGGCTGAGTTGCTCACCTGGTGAGGATTTGTTTGGATCTCTGTGTTTGCCATGGATTCAATAACAGTTATTTCTATATAATCTAAGGATTTTACATGGGCCTGAAAATCGCACCAGTTTTCAACTCTTTCTTATTGATAATCAAATAGATCTAAATTTAAATTCTGTTATTAATCAATTATCTAATATCCCATTAAATCCTGAGCCACGGGGGTCATGAATGTTTAGAAAGTCAAGTATTTGTCAATGTATTTTTGATATTGTATGTTATCCATATTATTTATTTATGAATTGCGTTTAATATGTGACATCACGGCGTCATATGTTGCTAAGGGCTTTTTACTGCACAGATTTTCATAGATTATTATTTAATCTGAGGTAGAATAAGTATTTGTTGTACTCTCCACGCGTGAAACAGTTTTATTTGGGGTAAAAACTACAAAGTCCAACATGCCCGCGGAGGTCGGGTTTTGTCACGTGACTCCTGCCGCATGTAGAGAGCGAGGACGCGACTGTTTACAAACAGCTCGTTTGTCCCGGCGTTTCATGTCAGCCGAGCTTGTTCTGCGGGGGAAGTATTCGGAGGATGGACACTGAAAAGTCTCGGCCCTATTTCTTTGGCGACATCGGTGAGTATGAGCGCAGACAACATGGCCGGCGAGACTGTCGTTTAATCGAGCCGTGGCCGAGTTTGACGTCAGCTTGGCTGTAGCTAGCAGGTAATAACAGCTGGCATAGAGAGAATTTATTCACCTGGAAAACGTGACGAAAAAGATGACAAGAGACACCTTCACTGCTGCCCACATGGGCGTGTGTGTGTGTGTGTGTGTGTGTGTGTGTGTGTGTGTGTATATATATATATATATATATATATATATATATATATATATATATATATGTATGTATATAGCCCCCCCACACACACACACACACACTGTGCAGTGGCAGGCGGTAACTTACAGAACAACGATCGCCACATGTCGCCATACAAAACCCAAACACGCACTGAGCTGTGAACCATAAACTATTACAATCAATCACAACCACTGATCAAAGATCATTGATCGGTGGTTGTTGATCAATGGTCTTGACAATTAGCATATTGTTGGTCAGTGGTGCTAGTTTGAGTCATCGTGTAAATGTCCTGTTTATAAGGTTGGGGAAACCTGCAGTCAGCTGGGACTGAAGAAGTCACTGGATGATGATGAAACGTTTCTCGCTACGTCCAGATGAACAGAATCAACATTTTTTCCTTACCTGGATGATTGAGACATACACTTGACTTTGTCTCTGTAGAGGATGTGATATTAAGGATGCAAAATGAACTATACAAAGATCCAAGAAGCTTTACGACAGTGCGGTCTGAGATGAAGGGAGAGAGATTCTTTTACTTTGGCATGTTTTCATTTATGTCCATTTTTAGATTTGACTAGGCAGCTTGCACTGATGGAAAGCCACTGGCACACAGTATGAGTGTATATGAAATGGATTGTGGGAGGAAGTTCATGCAACCCCACAAAGAGCAAATAAAGCTGGAACAAAGGGTCCCAAGAAACTTGAACCTGGTTCTCTTGGAGTGTGGTGACCGTGCTAAGCACTGTACCACACTATCACCACACAGGTCCCCTTTAATGGGTGGTTGGACTTGGCCCCAGGTGTGGATGCAAGCTAAGTAAAAACAGAAGAAAAGGTGAATGCGTCTCTTAGAATTACACACACTGACCATCACACATTGGTCACCGAGTGGTAGAAAAGCTAGAAAAGTACTAATTCCGTATATATTTATTTGTATATCTGTGCAAATGTCAATGTCCACTTTATTTATGCAAGTGGTGAAGAGATGACTGACCTGCACCAACATAAAGGGAACTGCAGTAATCTGGGCACGTTGATATGAAACATGGCTCAATCTTTCAAAATCCTTAGGAAATAAAGTTTTACCTTAGCAAGAAGTCGTAGCTGAATAAAGCTTATGAAGCTTATTTGCTTTGTGAATTTAAAGGAGCTGTCAAAAAATACGCCAAGATGCCTGACAGAGGAGCGATTGAACGACAGAAAACGCTCAAGAATGGTTTTGGAAAGATCTGATCTCCTAAATACTGTAACCTCCATTTTGTTATTGTTGAGGAGGAGGAAGTTTGAGTCCATCCAGACTTTTATATCAGCCAAACAGTCCAATAACAGTTTCACAGAGTTGTCTTCATGCATGCTCAGTCATCCAGGTAAGTAAATCCCAAAAAGTTGATTCTGTTCGACTTTTTGGGATCCAAAAAGTTTCTCTCACTGAAAACACTACGTCCAAGGCTTGTTAGTTTTTTTATGAAATGGCAGATAGAGTTGAATGTCATCAGCAAAGCAGTGGAAAGAGATATTATATTTAAAATAAAAATAGACCCTAGAGCCAACATACATAAGGAAAATAAGAAGATAGGGTTCCCCTAGGATGGATCCTTGAGGAACTCCACAAGTAAGAGGTGCTGCAGCTGAGGAATAAGCATCTGTCTGGACTGAGAAGCTCCTATTCATAAAGTGAACCACTGTACAGCAGTTCCCTTAATGCCCACAATGCTCGAGCCTCATAACAGGATACTGTGATCTACAGTGTCGGCTGGGATCTACGAGCATTAGAAAAGCAGGGGTTCCCATAGATGCGCAGTGAGATCATCTTTCTCTCAGCTGAAGAAGGCCGAGAGAAAGATGATTGGACTAGAATAGTGATGTCACAAACAGCTTGAGAGCGTGGGAAAGTGGAAGTGATGTGAAGTTTAGATTTAGCCGGAGACACCTGGGAGCAGACAGATGTGAGCTTCCTTATTAAACCTGCGCGTACGCTTCATTTAAAGCTGATAAACACACAGGATCACACTGGTTTAAAGCAGCAGGGCACGATGGATAAGTAAGACACTCCCAGTAGGGATCAGTACTACAAATACTTCTGAAAAACTCAAATCTGATATTTTTGCCATGAAAAACTATTAAAATTTTTCACAAAGTTTATTGGAAGCTGTAGAGGCGAATGAGTTGGAAGGATTTGAAATGACTGTTAGAAGAGATTTAGCAACTTTTACAGCATTTTGATATTCATGTAAACAGTCCTTCAAGATTCCTAAGGACACACGCGGTTTGTCTTTTTTCCATCGTCTCTCGGCTCGTCTGCATTCAGCCCGACGCTGCGAGTGTGTAGGTGTTCCACAGGTAACATGCAAACTGAGAAACCCCAGCAGAACAACTACTATAAATGAAATGGTGGAAATGTGATGAGGTTTCAGTTCATGATTGAACCTGCTCCTCTGCAGGCTGCTGGGCGGAGCGAACAGAGGTGCACAAGGCAGCGTCGCTCGGTCAGGCCTCCCAACTGGAGGAGCTCATTCAGGGCGGAGCCTCGGTCAACATGGTGGCCGTGGATTCCATCACACCGCTGCACGAGGCGTGCCTCCACGGACAGGCCAAGTGCGTGCAGCTGCTGCTTGAGGCTGGAGCTCAGGTGAATCACAGACACAGTCTGTCAAACTGGAGATCACATTTCTTGCAAACAAGCTTGCTTGATGAGCAACACTCTGTTCCCCATCATGCTGTCAGGTGGATGCAAGGAATGTGGATGGAAGTACCCCGCTGTGCGATGCCTGTTCAGCTGGTAGTTTGGAGTGTGTGAGGCTTTTGCTGCAGTACGGTGCCAAGGCGAACCCTGCCCTCACCTCCCGCACAGCCTCACCCCTGCACGAGGCCTGCATGGGAGGTGAGAGTCTCACATGTTGTTCTTTTGTCTGTGTTTTTGGAAAATAAAAGTTTCTTTCATATATGTTTGTATTTCAGGAAACTCTGAGTGTGTGAAGCTGCTGATTTCCATGGGAGCTTGTCTCGAGGCGTATGACCTTTACTACGGCACCCCGCTGCACGTGGCCTGTGCTAATGAGCACACGCACTGTGTTAAAGAGCTGCTCAATGCAGGTGAGGGTCTGTACAGGAGAATGAATAAAACAGAGTACAACGTTATATAAGCTACCTTACCTTGCCGGTTCGAGCCCCGGCTCTGACAGTCTCGGTCGTTGTGTCCTTGGGCAAGACCCGTTGCCTACTGGTGGTGGTCAGAGGGCCCGATGGCGCCAGTGTCCGGCAGCCCCGCCTCTGTCAGTGCGCCCCAGGGCGGCTGTGGCTACAATGTAGCTTGCCGTCAGCAGTGTGTGAATGGGTGGATGACTGGATGTGTAAAGCGCTATACAAATACAGGCCATTTACCATTTACAGTCAGCGTGCTAACTGTAGACGGTCGGTGTATAAGGAGCAGATGAGAACACATTTTTAGCCCCTTTATGGAATTTCAATTTTGTGCTTTTTACCCCTGAGCCGTAAAAGGATGATGGGTACTGTTGTTGGTCACGCTGGGAGTGTGAACTTTGGGAACATGATAAACTGAGAATGAGGCAACAGAGGATCTTCATATTGATGCCACAGGTGTCTGAGGGGTGGCACAGAGAGAGGTTTCCAACACTCCGTTTGTACAAACACGAGTGTTCTTCAGACATTATTGGCACACAATAACAGAAATGCCTCAGAAAGAACAAAAAGCCTCACTGTCAGTATTGTTGCCCCCCTGAGAAACTGAGCTTTGTATTGAGGCGCAGCACAAACCGCTGCGGTGATGTGTTAAATAACCACACCGACGTCTTCCTTCAGCCTTCAATGTTTCTGTTCTGCGTAGGCGCTAAAGTGAACGCCACCAGGCTGCACGAGACTCCGCTGCACCACGCTGCTAAAAGCATGCGGGTGGAGACGATCGAGATGCTGGTGGAGTTTGGAGCCAACATCTACGCTAGAGATCAACACGAGAGGAGACCCGTGGACTACACCACGCCGGGCTCTCCCTCTGCAGCCTGCCTACAGTCTTATGAGAGTAAGTTTAATGAGTGCGCAGCACCAGCAGGAGGCGAGAGAGGATCATTTTCACTTCCAGGAAGCGTCAGAAAGACGACACCTGACATGTGCCATAATATTCTGATGCACAGCTGCTCAGCTGTCTTTCACTTCTCGAGCTTTACTCTGACAGTGAATCAGTATTCTAGAGGCTAACACATGTCATTTTGTTCATGTGAGAAATGTCATGTTATCGTTTGCATGTGTTATGAACAGAGATTTGACATGTTTTCCCCGTGTTCAGCTTCTCCTCTGAGTCTGCAGCAGCTCAGCAGGTTGGCAGTGAGGAGGAAGCTCGGCACCAGGGCTCTAAATGTCATAGGCCAGCTGGAAATCCCTAAACTCATCATCAGCTACCTCTGCTATCAGTGAGTGCCACCTGGAGGAGGAGCCCGACCAGTGCTCGAAGACGGACTGTGTTAAATATGAGAACAGCTGGCACGAGCACAATGTCGTCTTTTCTTATTTAAATCAGCTTGAAAGTAACGAGTGCAGAGTGGAGACTGGAGCTGCTGCCTGAGACGCATTTAGTTTAAGAACGCCGCCATGCAAACACTGCAGCAGCTATTGCAGTCAGCGTTTTCAGGCTTGGACCCTTGTCAGTCTGTGTGATTGCATTAGTGCTGCTGTAAGATAAGATGCACAGTTTTTAACTTTTTAAAGAAAGCAGAGTAACACTGATTTTCACTTGGCATGCTCTGTAACACACACACACACACACACACACACACACACACACACTGAACACATGTTCTTTGTTTCTGTCTCGTTTGCTAGTTTAAAGACTAAGATGTGTGTTGAATGTGGACAAAATATGTGGATGTTGACTCTGGTGAGTGTGAGGCTCTCTGAGAGGAAGCACAAAGCATGAAGACACTGCTGCACTGCACATCTTTGGGTATGACCTCGAGTCAGGAGGAACGAGGGTGATGTTGATCCTGCAGCTACTCTGAGGACGAGCGCAGGAGAAAGTGACAAAGGCAACTTTAAAATAAGCTCAGCGCTTCACTCTCTGCATTTGATACGTTTAGTCGACTTAAAGAACTCGCAGTGATAACGGGGAGTCTGAACAGCGAGTGGAAACATGACAGCAACTTTTATATCTGCTCATGTTAACATAACCGTTGACAGGCTCGTCTCCTCTGCAGTAGGTTCTGTTATTAGAGACAGCGGCTCTCACACCTTTGCTTCCCTTTAGACTCTGTTTGACTTTGTTAGTTAGATTATGTGTGGGTGACTTGTTTGCCAGCGACTAGTCCTAAACAGACTGTCTACCACCAGAGAAGAGTGTGCTTCTAATCCTGGGCATGACTGTGTAAGGCTGTTTGTTTTTAACTGGAAACGAAGCTCAGGAAGACGAGGACGAGATGTTGCTTTTGGAAGCAGAGGCATCGTCAGCAGCTAATGGTTTCTGGATCAAACGCTGGATTTGATGGGACAGCGCAGCGCAGACTTAAACTCTCGCTGTCAGAGTATGAAATGATGAAGTGGGGCATGGTGTGCAAATGAAAGAAAGTTTCTTATAAGAGGAATACCAAACAAGTCTGCTGTCAGAGCTGCAGCCTGAAACTCTGCAGATGCTCCCTGTTGGTGCAGTTTTAAGGAGACGCTGATCCTAGTCACCTATTTATAGCCTTGTGGCATTTATTCCATTAAATCTGCTTCAAGAGGCGATGCAGGGAGCCCTGTCAGGTCTTATGTTGGTATGGTGTTATGAATTCCTTAAAGTCCTTTATATTGTTTCTTTTCCCCCTGTCTTCTATTTTTGGCGGTTAATAACTGTGATTTATCCGTGGAAAGGGAGTCAGGCCACAGGCGGGGGAAACTCGTCCACGTACAGACTCCTCTCTTTATCAGTGTTACTGGATTATGGTCTGTAAATACCTGCAGCACATTCTTTATATAACAACACCAGCATCTGACCTGTTTTACAGCATCTCCCATTTTTATTCATTTTAATGTATTTTTCCCAAATTGGCCCACATTTGTCTTAATAATCAGGCAAAGGTCTCAGGAACCTTGTTTAACAATACTTCTGGCTTTGTTTGAGATGGATCTAATAGCTGTTTATAGCAGAGTGTAGTTATTAAACAGTGCAGACATGTGGTTTATGATGAAGTTGTCCTTGTTGTTTTTAACACCACTGATGAAAAATGATTTGAAGTATCTGAGAAAGAAATTATATTCACAAACACAACTTTTACTGACTTGTGTTCAGGTGACATCACTTACACAGAGAGTAGACGCACATCTGTGAACTCAAACTGCTGCAGAAGTGCTTTAAAGCTGGATTCTATTGAATGACCACTGGGTGGTGACGAGTGTCGTCTCACACTCTTTGCTCTCTGATCTTAGTAAAACCTGTCATGATGACTGTATGGGCTCAGGGACGTCTCTCAGTTTCACAGGCAGCTACACTCCTCTCTGTCACATTCACTAGCAAACGGCG
Source organism: Oreochromis aureus (assembly GCF_013358895.1). Taxonomy (NCBI): domain Eukaryota; kingdom Metazoa; phylum Chordata; class Actinopteri; order Cichliformes; family Cichlidae; genus Oreochromis; species Oreochromis aureus. Next base: position 38,658,322 of record NC_052958.1, on the reverse strand, counting down.
CCTTCATGACTGGGTAACAATGGTGGCTTCATCCTTTATATCTTCTACACTTGCAACTGTTCCATTTGAAAATAACAGCAGCAGTAAGCCTGAGTCACACAGGTCGCTCTGCAAACTCCCGTTTACCAGGAAAATGTGGATCACACCCAGCTGGCGAGTAGTCGCTAGTGTTAGTTAGCAAATGTTGGTATTTTCCACCCAAACTACAAGGAGGTTCTTGGTGGAGCCTCCATCACAAACCCAACAACCACCCGTGAGCTGGTTGGAGAATTCACATCTTTTATTGAGCAGAAATAACCAGACAGTCTCTGACCAGATGACCTAATGACTGCCCACAGGTACTGAAGCTGTCCTTATGTGGCAAATTCTCTGGATGTGATTGTGATCAGAGCTTTCATACTGAGGCCACTTTAGTTTATGCTGTGTGTAAGGAGCAACTCCACCATATACATCAGATTGGCTCCTGTAAAGCCCCCTTTCACTAACATTAAGAATTTATTAGACACAAAATAAGCAGAATTATTGTAGTAATACATTTCCATGTCACAGTGCTTCATGTTATAGCCTGAAAGTGAACCACAAGAACTCTCCTGCTTTTTTTCTCTCACGTCTGATGATATGAAGGATAAACTCTGTGCACGTGCAGCCTGCTGACATCACCCTTCAGTGTTTTAACTTCTCCTCGCTTCCATCTTCAGCTGCCAGCGGGCACAGTTACCTTGCATAGCTTTAAAGAGCACGGGGCCGTCTGTCAGCACTCATGGAGGTCAGCACCTGCTGTGTTGACTGTTGGTCTGACAGATCTTCAGCAAGAATTCAGAACCAATATTTCATAGTTCATGCCTTCATCCAAATCTCTCAGTTCACTCCCTCGTTTGGCTCTCACCCCAAACGTGAGCGGGCTTCACGATGCTGGCCTGTTGTCATAAATACGCCAAGCTGTAAAAAGTTAATCAAAATCTAGATTCCTAAAAACTTACCTTCCATGTTAGGCTGTTATTCATTTGAAACAAATGTTGCCGGGGTCATTATAATGTTAGCCTGTAAATGGTTTGGAAGCACAGCTGTTGTGGAGCGCTGCCTTTAAGAACAAATCAAATCCTCTGCTTAAGGCTGAAAGTTACTACTATGATATGCACCTGGTTTCAAAGCACTGGGCTGCAGCAGGGGCTGAGAAGACCTGACACGAGGGCAGCGTCCAGTTATTGAAGATAAGAAGTGGCTCTCAGTCCATAACAGAGCTTTGAAATCAAAGCTTCCTATCTGTGCAACAGTTTTTCAGACTGTATTTCTTGGATTGCACAGATTGCAGTTCTCTCTCATGTGCCAAGTTTGGAGCCTGATCAATAACACACAATGTGTCCTCAGTGTCGATGTTATTAAACTGCTCTGCATATGATGAATAAACTTAATAAAGTGCACTAATGATGTGTTTGCTGACCTTTTTTTGTTTTCCCATGAACTGAGAATTCTGAGAAACATTTAGGACAGTTTGTCCTGACAACAGGACCTGCGTGCTGGCCTGGGCCATCATGGAGGCCTCGGTCTGTGTCAGATCACAACAACGGGTGCTGAACGTGTCAGCTTATTCTAGAAAACACCATTGATGAGCAGTATATGGCTGATGACAGCACTGTAGCATGGCTTTTGATTTCTCCAGTGTCGTTCCATCATTGACGACTCTTAAAGATGGTCGATGCACCGATTCTTGTATCGTGCTGTGTACAACATGCCGCATTCACACAAGCACTTTCTTCTTATTTAAGCATTCACACACATTCACACTCCCAAGGATGGATCAGAGAGCAACTTGGTGTTAGTATCTTGCCCAAGGATGCTTGGCAGGGATCGAACCACCAACCTTCCAATTAGTAGGTGACCTGCTCTACAGCCGCCCCACGGTAACCAATAATTGAGTCCAAAAGTCCCAAACAACCAAACATGATGCACTAAACCACAAAAAGCTGTTTAAAGATGAAACATGAAAATGCCTGTATATACAAATATGTTGCCTGTCTTGACATAACAAACAGTTGATTTTCTACAGAGCAGCTCATTATGATCGAATACACACGACAAGCTGATGGTAAATGTATCACATATAATAAAGCACACTGGCTGCTTCTCCCTGAGCCTGGTTAAAAGGGAGGTTTTCCTTCCCACTGTCGCCAAGTGCTTGCTCACAGGAGGCTGTTTGATTATTGGGGATTCCTCTGTATTATTCTAGAGTCTTTACAATATGAAACTATCCCAGCTACCACAGGACTAACACAGAGAGAAACACCACTTGGATTTAAACCTACAGGCGTTCCCAACAAACCTAACCCTGCATGTCCTAAGACTGTGGGAGGAAGCCAGAGTACCAGACACGGGCAAACATGCAAACTCCACAGACAGGCAGGTGGAGGAGTCAAACACAGCACCTTGCTGCTGTGAGACAACAGTGCTAACCACCACACCACCCCAACTTGGAGATATATTTCTATATATATAAAATGATTGGTTCAGGGTTGTGTGTGCACAAATACAAAGCTCAAACTCAGGTTTACATGAAGCCGTGTGGGTCAGAGGAAAGCTCATGGTTATCTAATGTGTTGATTTTAAGCAGCTGCCATTCACAGATACTAACAATGTTATTAACTCAGTTTTCCTGTCCTTAGCTGCCACAGTAGCTCCTCCTCTGGTCTCGGCTGTATTCAGGCTATGATGTGTGTTCTTGTGCATACCTTGGCTGTAAGTAGTTTACAGTACGCGAGCTACTGCTGCCTTCCTGTCAGCTCAAAGGAGTCTGGCCATCCTTCTCTACCCTCTGGCATCAGAGAGCTGCTACTTACTGGATATCTCCTCATGTTCAAACCATTCTCTGTAAACCAACATGACTTTGGGATGGAAAGATCCCAGTAGATCACCAGTTACTGAACCAGCCCATGTACCAACGATAACCACGTCATGTTCAAAGCCACCTTAATCACTCTCTCCTAGTTTGAACTTTAGCATCTCTTCATGTTAAGTCAGTATATCTTAATCCTGCCATGTGATTGGCTTATTAGATACTTGTATTAAGGAACAACCTAGCGGGGTATCTATGGCAGCAGCAGGTGAGCGGATATGACTGGAGTGATGCACAAAATGTGGATGCTTGGGAGGAAGAGAACAGGACATGCATTTCCTGTTCAAAGTCAAGGAAAATAAGACGCTTTGTAACTTTTACACTTTATATTTCAGTCAGCTTTAGATGTAATCGACTGTAATCTTGTGATAAATCTAAATTTGCTGTCAGAATGAACGCTGTTTATAAGCTCTGGTTGCTGCCAACGTGATTTTAGCTCATGCAGCAGTCAACTCAGTTCCCCTAATTTGCCGCTAGGTCGCGCCATGGACAAAGAAATCCTTTGTCATGCAAACGGATACTGTATAATGTTGGTGAGCATGAAACAGGCTGTGTCAGCATGTGTTCAGACCCTGAGGGAAAAGAGAAGATGAGCTTCTGTAACTGTGGCCACTCTCCAGCTTGTGGCTAAATAATTTGGCCCAGCTGATTTCGTCCCTCCCTCTCTCTGCCTCCTGAGGAGCAGATCTGTCATTAGGCCATAAACAGATGGGGGAAAGCATCTTGGCGGTAAAAGAGGAGCAGGGGAAAATAAAATGGAGCCAAGCAGATTGGGAGAGTAGATTGTGGATCTGAGCTGCTAAGCAGACAGGAACTGGGAGGTTTTGTTTGAGAGTCAGAGATAAACACAGAGCTGGATGCTGTGATGGTCCAGTGCTTCGCTCCTTCAACAGACACTGCAGCCTGGAAATCACCACCCTCAAATGAGCAGCAGATGTGGTCACTGCGCTGAAGGCTAGCGTAAGATTTGTGCACAAAAAGTTTATATCCAGATGTTCATTAAGGTGGGTAATGTCTAGAACGAGCTGGGCAACTGGAAGCTCGAGTTCAGGACTTGGAGTGACCGACAGGGGACATGATGAATCCAGCTGTAGAGCAGGATGTCAGGTAGACTGTCACAGGTTTGGATCTCCAACTAACTGTTTCAACACTCTGAGCTGGGCTGCAGAGTCGGGGGTCAGATGAGGCCTTTTGTTATCGAGCAATATTGGACATTTGGTTTTTACCAAGCAGGGCTGAACTCTTGGATGTGTAACATTGATGTACTTGAGATTCCCTTAGAATGAGAGCAGGAACACTGGTGTGAAATACAAACTTATCCCCGAGCTTCCTCTGGATGTTTCTGTATCAGACATGCAGCATGCCTGAATGTGCAGCTTGTTTCTCTTCTTTTGTTGCACCGTCCGTGGCCTCACGCTCACTTTTCTTTCTCCCGTATTGATGTTTTGTGCCTGGGCTGAGATGGACGACTGTGCTGCGGGATCAGAGTTTTTTTGTTTTTTTGCAGAAAGGCCATGTCGGTGACGGAGCAGCTGTTGGAGTTCTTTCATGCATTCATGTGAGAATAAAAGCTTCATAGAACGAAAGAAAATTATACTCTTATTGTGTGGTGTAACGTTGTTGTTATGTTGTTACAGATTCACACATAAATACATTTAAAAGAAGAGTCAACAACGGTCTTACTGGCAGCTGCTGCCTTGTCCTTCAGTGCTTTTATAATGAAGGTGCAACATCCACCTTTTAAAAGATTTATAGCTATTTCACAGGAACGTCAGTATTGTGGCTGAGAGTCGAATGATTAACACACTCATACACGTGCATGTATAACGATGGTGCTTTCACAACTGCAGTAATGAACAGTGTGTTCCTAAAAAATGAGGATATATATGCACTGTAGTCTAAAACCCTGTGTTCTCTGTGTTGAACTAAACACGGCTGTTTCTGTAATATGACATACATGATGTGACTGATATTCATGTTTCCATTTTCCATTGTACAGGCACACACAGCATGCTGGGACACTAACATGTGTGTTGCTCAGAGAGCCCAGACTGTAATTTCTAAATATGTTGTTTCTACTCAGTCACACGAAGCTGAAACACTGTAACTACTTACATGATTCAAATCCTCTTTGAGTGCTGAGGCCCACTCTGATGCAGCACAGTATCTGCACAGACCGGAGGGGTGGCCTGGCATACATCTTAGGCTTGTTAGACAACACACTCTGGTTTGTGTCTCTTTGGATTTTGGTGTTTTGCTTTTTGACTTTTCTTTTTTTCATCACGTGCTGGTAAAGTTTAGTCACTGAAAACCACTCGGTTAGTGTTAGGATGTTGTGGTTTGGGTTAAAACACACTTCGTAACAGCAGCTTGGCTCACTGACTAATGATGCCTCTCACTGAGGCTTTAACCCACAGAGTCGGGGAAAAGATGCTAAAAGGAGCTGATATATCATAATGATGTTAGTCCTGGATCAATACTGCCTAATCACATTATCTGCACTGTTACGATGATGTGACACCAACACAGAGATATCAGATCATCCTGCCAAAACACAAAATGCCCCCTTTTATAAACAGGCATAGACTGGGTGTATAAATTGTTAAATACTGGGAACGTTCATGTCCTTGTTTTTCATTGAAGTGGCATATATATATATCTATATCTATATATATATATATATATATATATATATATATATATATATATATATATATATATATATATATATATATATATATATATATATATATATATATATATATATATATATATATATATATATATATATATATATATATATATATATATATATATATATATATACACACATATATATATATATATATGTATATATATATACGTGTGTGTGTGTGTAAGCATGATCCAAGCACTATAGAGTACATAGCAGTGTTTTAGTTTTCACAGAGAAAAAGAGCTGGTGTATTTCAGGCAAACGTATCCAGCATCATCACTGGTGCACTAAGTATCACCAGCAGTGTGTCAGTAAACCTACATGATGGGGTTTTATTTCCAGTTCTCATCAACATGAATCTTCTAAAGGGCAAACATCTACTTTTAAAAAAGTTCAAATGTCAGAGACATCCAGTCTGCTTTCAGCATTCTGTACACTGAAGTGTTGCTAAAGGGAACTACAGCTGACTCACTCTGTGAGGCAATCAGATACTTCCTGTCCTCTATCAGGAGCACACCGAGTCTCGGTCTGAGGGTGGACACTGAGAAATTCCACAGACACCACCCAGCAAGCAACAAGAAAAACATAACAATGACATAAATCAAGCAAACATACATCTTCTAAATTATAACATGAGATAAAACCAGCAGCGATGCTGGAAACAGATATAGAAGATTTACGCTTTAATTATAATCATTTATTGATTACAACAGTAGATTAAAGACTGCTTAATTGTTTTCAGCTCCACAGTCTGGCCTCCACCCTCACGTCTGCTCCCACACTTACAGTCTGCTTTGGTCTGAGAAAATCATATTCACGTGTGTCTGGATCACAGCGCCCGGGGTTATATGCACTCTCGCTCACGCGAGCTCACAGGGACACTTCAAAAGCAACGCGATGGTGGAGACATCTGGTAGTAGTTTCTGAAGGGAGTCCCCCGTCACAGAGTTTTCCAATCTCAAATAAAGCTGCCTTGGTGCGAATGAAGTCAACAGAATTTCCTTCCCAGACGCTTTCCCTCTCAGTCTTTGTTTTTCAGCGGCTGATGCAGATCCAGTGAAGTGTGAGAGGCCTTGGACCGCCACGATGACTGGCTGACCTGCTGTTCTGGGAAGAGTTCCTTTTCTTCACAGGTAGTCTTCATGGGAAAGCTGAATGACTTGCCTTCCTTAGCTGCTGATGCCCCGGACGTATAAAAGATCCACCGGCCCAAACACAGCAGAGGTCTAGTCATCATACAGTAGGTGGTAACCCTAACCAGCTGTTTGACAGAAGAGTCTGGGACTGTCACCAATCAGTTTGGCCTCAGAGGGTCAAATGTTCTGTGGAAAATGTTTTCTTACTCCAGATGGATGCAGCACAGACAGAGTGAAGAAACACTGATATTATGTTTCTAAAAATGTCACCTCATGGTGAGAAACAACACCAACCAATTCTGAGCCAGTAAGTGAAGGATAACAAAAATATGGCTGGTTGAATAGTCGGCCTTACCATTACCATTCAGCATCATAACACATGACAGGTCCAGTAATGGGACACAGTCGTTTCTCACTGACTGTTCATTCTCACCCCAGATTTAAACTGAGTTATGACCACAGAGCTGCTGCTGAACAGATTCTTCATGTGTGTCCTGACCAAAGGCTGACTAAGCTGGAGACCAATCCAAAACATCTTTCAATACTAAACAGGTGTGGGTGAGTTTACTGCCAGTCTTACAGCGTCACACACAGAGAAAGAACATAGCTGCCTTCCCTGGGAAGCCACAGGCAGGGCGTCTGATCAGACTACGTAACACCTGCCTACTTACGCTTCATGTTCAACTGGGCAGCTCCCATCAAAAGCAAATATTCACATACCAGCTCAAGGTGAGGTTGTAACCTGAAAAACTGTTAAATCATTTGAAGAATGCTGAGACACATGGCTGCCAGTCGAAACTTCACAAATGCAAAGTTTCAGTTTTATTGTTTCTTATATGAGCTTAGAGCTCAGCGTGAGCTGTGTGCAGGCGGGTTTCTGCTGTTCGATCCCCGTCTGCTCCCCTGCTTGGCATGCAGGATGCTAACCACGAGTTGCTCTCTGATGCATCCACTGTGGACGTGTGTGACTCCTAGAGAGAAAACACATCGAAAGAGTAAAGAAAAAATGCTTGTATGAAGCAGTTTTTTTACCTGTGGATGAAAGCTTGAGGCTGTTCTTTCTGCCGCACAGATACAGTGTTGCACATTAAACACAGATGTTTTCATATAAGCAAATGCTCATTTATCACTTTTACTTTTCTGTTCAGAGGTTATTCTTTTTTTGTTCACTTTGAAGCGACACATGAGCACATTTCTGTTTCATGCACATTTCCATTATTTTGGGTAACGACTTTACGTATGTGAACATTTCTTTAAAGAATGTTACCCAGCTGTTTCAAGCAGTTTATTAATTAGCTAAAGATGGAAGCAATTTTAATTGCTACTTTAAACTTACACTGAAGCCTTTACTCATTGTTTTAGCAACGGTCCCGTTATTGTTAATACTGTGAATTAAAGCATGTTTCTGTTGTGTTTAGCAATTAAAATCATTATCATAACAACTATTTGGACATCTTATTCATCAATATTACACCACTATACTATTTGCAGCTGGATTTGAGCCCGATCGAGTTCACACTGTGGAGGTTTCGACATTTTTCATAAACAACTGAATTAAAGTCGGACTGAAATGATTTTGCCCTAATTGTCGTCTGACGAGTGATAAATGTTCACATAAGAGTGGCTTTGTCCTGTCTGTGAGCGCGGTGATGTAAGGTCATTATGTCGCCTGAAAAACAAATGTGGAGTACAGAATGTGCTGAAGCTGCTGTTTGGTTTTCAGATTGTGTTTCTCTCCCTGACAGCTGCTAATTAGATGGTTGTCACCTCAGTGTGTGCACGCTGAGAGCGCAGCAGAGCTCACACTGCTCTACATACCAGCAGAGAAGATGTCAGTGCTGGGGGTGAAGGAGGAGCCGTCAGGTTGTAAATACCTTGGCACAATGTGTGTGTTGTGCCGTTGCTTTGTATGCTGAGATTCTTGAAACCTGTGCTTGTTATGTACTGAATGCCACATAAATATGCTAAATATATGATGAACGTCACCCCATTCTTCTGTAATAACACAGCGGTGAAGCAATTTTGGCAGGTACAAGTCAAGTTACCTAACTCGTTGGCTCCCGAAGCAAATCACCGAAATGTCATGAAGTGTGTGAGAATGTGATGCGTGTGAAGTTCCAACACGAGTCTCACTCTGACCCTGTGAGTGTGGTGGGAAACCTTCCCCACATAGTGAACTACATACAGACTGGGCCCACCCCACCATGCTGGACCAGTATTATATGCTCAGTTCATACACTTGATGATTAAGATGACATGAAACTATTAAATATAAATCTGAATAAAATTATCAGCAAAGTCCTGTAATCCCTAATCCCCGTGTTTAACTGAACAAGGACAAACCAAATGTTAAAGGTCAGTCGTGGTAAAAATGCAGGAAAGACTGCAAGGGCAGAAAACTAAAAGCACAGGTCGGTCAGAGACATGGTGGTAGGTGACTGAGCGATGGACGCAGTTCTGCAGCTGTCATCACTGCTGCAGACACAGCTGTGTCACCACCGTTAAAATTCATCTCTGCCAACAAACACACAGATTTAAAAAAGACTCTTTTTGTTTTAAACACAGAACGAATTATGATCGAGTCAAATGTGTGTCGTTACCAGTGTGATCTGCAGGAAACAGAGTAAAATGTTCTGCCCTTCAGTTTAGTGATGTTTCTAACATCAGGGTCAAAGAACGCATGTAGATGAATAACTGCACACACACTTTGTGTAGCATGTTGCTGCCCAGCCTGTTGACTGTTTAAAACAGGAACAAACATTTGGGCCTCTTTACAGCAGAGTGTGCACGTCTGTGAGGAACGTCAGACTCCAAAGCTCATGAACTTTGGCTGAAATGATCAACTTTGATAAAGCCTAAATGATTACCGCTGCACTGCTGTGATTCAGTTTTGTTTTGCAGCCTGCTCCAAAGCTGCATGTGAACAACAGCAGAGTAGTTAGAGTATCTGAGTCTGAGTGAACATGCGTTGCATACATGACAGTCAGTTTAATGGCAGGTAAGTATGTGCATGAATCTTTGCCTAACCCTCGCTGTGTTTGCTGTAGGTGCGTCTGTGTGTCTGCAGACACTGTGTGCCTTCAGCAATAAAACAAAGACTTAAACTTGACTCAACAAAACATTCCCCTGCAGCATCAAATCGCTGCTTCTCTCTAAACTCTAATAATAGTTTATTGAAAGATCAGATTAGTCTGAACAAATCAGCCTGGCGCCTGAGAGGAGAACAGTTTGAACCTGCCCTGCTTTCAAAGCTCACATGCTTCTTTGGTGCTAGCTGGTGAGACTGATGGCTTCTGTCATTGTCTCGAGTGTTTATCTCCTGCTGATGTGAAAGAGAAGCCAAAGTATTGAAGCTAAACTCTCACAGCTCAGTGACATTCATCCAATGCAGCCTCACGGCAGTTTGTGCAATCCTCACAACCTGTAATCTACTGATTCCTGTTTCTGGACATGAGCTGCATTCTTCATGCTTTTCTGGTTTCCTGTGTCCAAGCAGACACAGACTCGACACTCACATCAGACCTCCAAACTTCACTCTACAAAGTTTTCACTTCTTTTTTTAACACATTAGTATTATAAAATACTTTGTAAGGAAACTAAGTGCTTCCTGTAGAAATACCAGTATCTGTTTTCTTCTGCTTGTCCTGTTCAGACTGCTGCGATCCCCCCTGGCTGTGAGAGATGGTGGACGGATCAGCTGTCCGTCACAGCGGAGCATCGACACTCACATTCATACCTGTAGCTCATTTGTTCCTGCCAGTTAGTCAGATGCAAACTCTACACATAAAGGCTCCGATGGATTTGAACCCAGGACATTCTTCCTGTGAGGAATCAGTGGAAAAACATGTTTGTGTCCATGATGCCAGCAAGTAGATTCCTTTTTTATTGCTTTCTCACACTTTGCTGTCAGTTGATAACACCAGAGCCGCTCTAACCCAACAGTTTGGACTAAAGCAAAACAGTTTTTAGAAAGGTGAATAGCTGTTGATGTGTCGGGTGGAGGGATTATTTCTTTTACAGAGACTTGGCAAAGAAAGATCAGCGATCATGACTTTAACTTCACTGGATTCACACAATACAGAACTCCACAGCGAGAGTCAACACGGCACAGCCTGCGGCCATTTCCACACTGAAAACGCATCGTTTTCTCTCCGTTTTGGCCTCCCGTCCACACTGACACGCCAAACGCAGCGTTTTGAAAACGCTCTCGAAAACAAATACACTTGAAAACGGTGCGTTCGCATCGCAGTGTGAACAGCGAACCCGGAGCCTTTTTGAAAACGATGACACATGTTAGTCATATGACAAACTAAGATAGTGGAGTACATTATACAGCAGTTGATTTAACAGCCCTATTAAAGATTAATATCAGTCTGTACATGCTCCAGATAGCTTTTCCTCAAATTCTTTAATTCTCACTCGCTTTTGCAACTTTGTACTTTTGTGTTACTCGCAGCAACAACTCCACCTCATTGTTAGTCCATTTCAAAAACTCGGTGCTTTTCCTCAACATTTTGCTGCAACGTTTCAACGAGCCGGAAAGTAAATAAACGACAGACAGAAATGAGGCAGGTCGAATCTTCTTGCGTTTCACGCGTGCGCAGGACTGGAACGTAAGCGTTTCAGTCGTTTCAGTGTGGATGAACAACTGTTCGGGAACGACTGAAAACGATAGAGTGGACGCGGAGCTTTTTCAGACGAAAACTCCATTTTCAAATTTCTCCGGATTAGTGTGGACGTAGCCGCAGAGCGCAGTGCTGTGGAGGTGTGTGCGCTCCACTGTCATACAAACACAAAGGTGTAGGAACATGTCACAGCTCAGCAGCCGTGGTGAAGCAGGCAGTTATTATGCAGCCCACGTCGAAATGAAAAGGAGAATTATTTCTCCACAATGATTGATCTGGAGTTTCAGGTATGTCTGATATCCAGATGTGCACATCTGGGAAGCATATTGGTTGTTTTCACATTTTTACTGGTGTATTTCTGTAGTTCTCAGGTGAATATCTCCTTCATAGAGCAGGCCTTGTGCAGTGTCTCTGACCTCTGACCTGCCACTGCCCCTCCATCCCTCCCTTATCTGTGAACACTGATGTGGATCTGTCACCTCTCATGCAGCATTTTTCTTTTCTCTTCACATTTCCACTCTTCTACACTTTCTCATGGGTCCAAAGCCTGATTATTACGCTGAAACTGTAGCTTTCCACAGGAAATGCTTACTCACACTTTCCAGGCTCACATGTGAAAATTGGAAAATCAGCAAAGGATCAGAGAGCAGAGAAGGGGACAAGTGTTATTCCTGGAAACGGTCCACCCCACGGCCGCCTGCTGTGCCACTAACCCAGTTGTAGTACGACTGAGATGTGTGTGGGGAGGGAGGGTAAAGGTGAAAGGGCACCAGGTTTGCAGTGTGAGGTGGAGTGAGAGAGCGAGCAGGCCGACACATCGGAGGAGAGTGTGTGTCTGCGTTCCAGTGCGCACTGATTTATTACAGATCCACCACAGAGGCTCTGTCACTTCCAATGACACTTTTCCACCCGGCGCTCTGCCTCACATTATTCATCTGATAGCAGCATTAAAAGCACCTTGTATTTCACACTATCATTAATCTTGGTGGGATTTATAATTACATAATAACCTGAAAGGCCACATTTAGCTCTTCTGTGTGGGCTCGACTAACCCTCCTGACAAACGTGTGGCTGCCTGCTGCTGGGTAGGTTTTCTGTTCAGGGAGACATTTCACCCAAATACAGTGAAACAAAAACCAAAGACACTAAAACGTCTGCTCCAAATATAGTGATGAGTCTAAGTGACTTTGTACACAAGCAGGTGATTATTTCTGTGTTAGAGAAAATATACTATGGCACATGTTCAGCATGTACTGCCTTAACACCGGCCGAGGAACTCTAGAGTAACTTATATCTAATCTCAGGCCTGCAAGGTTTCCGCATCCTCTGAACATCACAGATTTAAGAGGCCTAACTGTAAGTGTCCTCTTTTTTCCTAGCACAGGTCCACTTGTGTTTCTAATGCGACGCTCACGTCTGCCCTGACAAACCTCACACGTCTAAACGAGATATCCCCTCGACCCTCTCGGGATATTTCGTAACGTCTGGATTCCTCGCACCGTGGCTGTGAAGCTCAGCGCAGACGTCTGCTAAGGCATTTGATTCGATGTTGGGACCAGCCCAGCCAAAATACGAGCTGCTGATGTGAATGGAGTGAAGTTTTCCATCAGAGGCGGGGCGCTGAATGTCTGCAACCAGGGGCCAAGCGGTAGGAAAGCAGACACATGAAATACGAGACAGAGTGTGAGTGGTGTTTTTCATGGATTGTCCCAGTGTTTGGAGCTCAACTGGAGGGATGAGCATTTTCTTCCAGAGGTTATGCCTTCATTCACTGCTTTAATGATGGGCTGTCTAACAAATCACTCCACCATCTTCCACAGGTGTAACAGGCCAGCTTCTGGGATGCTTTTTCCACTAAGCTGCATATAACCCCTCTCACTGGGCAGGCTGGCATAGTAGCAATAATGCCATGTGTGCCCTGCATACGTCTGCATGTATGCAGACCTGTGTAAGTTTTTCCAGAGTTTATTGGTAAGTGTCGGCTTTCTGAAGGAAAACCCTCTTTGAATATTTTACAAGACAGTTAAAATTCTTCAGAGTCCTTCGAGCAGATCAGTTTCAGGGAAATTCATCTGCTCACTAAGAAACTGTTGACACAGATACTCTGCAGCTCTGTGTGTGTGTGTGTGTGTGTGTGTGTGTGTGTGTGTGTCTGTGTGTGTGTGTGTGTTCTGTCTGTTTCAGGGTGGCAGGCAGGTGCACTGTCAGGCTTTTAGGCCCTGTGACAAAAGGTCGAAGGTCAGATTCTTATGAAGCAGCTAAGCAGGAGGACGTTTGTCAGTAAGAGGCCGTCCACTCCAAACTCAGACCGTGGATGTTACGGAGGAAGTCTGCCTGCAGTGGGCTGAAAATGGCTTTTGTCCTTTTTGATGGTGTGTAAATAAAATACTGATTCTAACCAACAGGTGAGTCAGTAAGACTGGAAACAATATACACATGTGAGTACACTTCATTACATAACAAAGTGTACTGCCTGCTGCTGGGTTTTTCCTTTAATTAAGTGACTTGCATGTTGGTGTTTCTACCTGTATCCACTCTACAGAGAGGCACTATTTCCTTATGTAACAAACCCACATCAGCTCAGAGCTGTCATGCCTGCATTGACAGCTCTTACTCTCTATTTGGTGCATATAATGGTTTTTAAAGGAGATGAGGTTGGATTACAGCTGGAATGACACAGCCACATCCATCTTTTGTTACACTCATTATATAATCCTGGTGCAGACACTGTGGCAGAGACTGTCTAGATTTTTGTCAGTGTGCATTAATCTTTGCAGATTAGCGGCTTTGTGCTTCGTCACCCACGGTGTTTACACGAACTGCTTTATTTGGACCGTAATTACAGGTGAATAGGAACATTTCCAAGTAAACAGAATTCGTCAGATAGACTTAATAGATCAAGTATGATCAGCTGACTCCCATACATCTGCTATTACATGCACCACATCATAACCAGTACACTGCTCCTCAGACTGTATGGCTTTACAGCACCTGAGCTGAAGATGTCATAGAAATAATTTCATTGTTAATATTATTTGATTCTTTGATGAATGAGCATAGAGTGTTTCTGACACAGTGCAACAGCTAAAATGGATCCTGTAGTGAAGGATGTGCCAAAAATAAGACTCAGACTCAGTGATGCTGCTGTGATTCAGCGATGCACAGATGAGGTCAGGTGGGCGTCTCTGTGGATGTGAAGTCAAAAACAACATTGTGATCTACAGTCAGAGTGGGCAGCATGTAGGAGTGAATGAGAGGGGGTGAGGTGTAGCTGTGAAGATGCGAGGAGTAGAGGACGTGATGTCGTACCTGGGCCAACCATCCAAAGCAATGGAAAGTGCACAAAATAATAATAATAATAATAATGATGGATTGCATTTATATAGCGCTTTACAATTCCACTATTCATTCACTCTCACATTCACACACTGGTGGAGGCAGCTACAGTTGTAGCCACAGCTGCCCTGGGGCAGACTGACAGAAGCGAGGCTGCCATATCGCACCATCGGCCCCTCTGGCCAACACCAGTAGGTGGTAGGTGAAGTGTCTTGGCCAAGGACACAACGACCGAGACAGACAGAGCTGGGGATCGAACCGGCAACAAAAGACATGAAGAAGAGAGTCAAAACAAACCAAACAGTCTATCGAGCGAATAGCATTAGTCTGATTTCCTGGATGATCACAGTGGAAACCTGAACAACACCGGTGGACTTTCCTTTAGAAACCACACTTCCTCGTCATTTAAACCCTTCAAGCAGGACTGGCAAGGATACACCTCGAGGCTGAACTCCTGTGCCGACTGAGAAATGAGCTACTACTTCATAAATCAACCAGTAATTGCCTCCAGATCCTAAGTGCAAATTGATTAAAGGCCCAGCACACACACAGCTTGTGTACAGCTGGTGTAAATCTAATCAAAGTTAAAGTATATTTAACTTTTGAATTGTTTTGAGGAGATAGAGCACGCTGTAATCTCGTCATTCATCACTGTGGTGAGCAGCACACAGTCTTTGCAGCACTTGGCCAAACAGAACAATGCAAACAGCTAAGCTAGTTTGTGGATGCAGCAAGTAAGAGGTGTAAATTCCTGATCGTTTATGCTGACACTGAACTTGTCCTGCTCACCACCTCTCCTGCTTGGACTTTGCTTCCTTCCCCACACTTGTCTGAACTAGTATTTCCAAAGACCTCTCCCCTTTTTTCAACTTGTCAACACCTAAAATATGGAAAACAGCTGCCTTCAGCTGGATTTCCCAGCATGCCATTGCATTGGTAGTGCTCCCCTGGTCCGCCTGACCTCACCTGCAGTTTTAAACACTTGGCTGTCTGGACGGAAACACTGACACAGCTCAAACGGTTCCACTGCTGTCCACAGCCTTTGGTCCACCATTCAGCAGCTAATGCCAGAAACATGCTCACTGCACGCACACCCAAAACAGAGCTTCTACACTGGCACCAAGACGATTCCCATGTCACCGTTAGCTCTGATAGGTCAGCATGTGTGCCATCAAAGCCATAAAAGACTTTTCCAGCCCTGCCATTGTGCCACGCTCCATGAATTGTTGCGTAACATGATGAAATGTACTGATTAATGTGGGCAGGATCCAGACTATTCACACAGGCCAGGCACACTTTTAGATTTGCAGGGGCATGCTGTGAAATCTAACACCTACCTAAGCTGTAGCTGCAAACATCTGAAGGAACCGTAGCTGCTGCTAAATTGTGTTAATGCTGCATCAGCACTGCACTGTATGGATGCAGACTGAGACGCACAAACACCTCATTTTTGCTCCTTTGCCGTTTAATCTTTTCATCTTCTCCATCTCTCTCCCTCTCTCTCTCTCTCTCTCTCTCACACACACACACACACACACACACACACACACACACACACACACACACACACACACACACCGGCCTCTATCCAACATCTGCTTTGGCAAGACGTTCAATTTAGCTCGTTGCGTCAGCCACAAGCTCTGACTTCCAGTAGGAGCCATTAGAAGCTGGACAAGGTCTGAGGCTGCGAGACAAAGGAGGCTTTTCACCATCAGGCCTGACTGACTTCAGTTTAACGTCACAGCCACAGGAACACTGATGTGCAGAATATTCACACAGAAAAAGAATTGGGATATGAAGTGAATGTCAGGATATTATTTTAGTGTTTAATGATGCAGGTTCAGTGGTAACAGCTGTTTTTATGGGTGGGAGCACCTAACAGCTGGAGTTGGTGGAGGCTAACCAGGAGATTTAACACAATGAGGAAAGTACAGAAAGCAAATAAAAACAATAATAATTTATTGATTCTTCAGTCTGACTGTAAAACACTGATCTAGGCAGATCACAAAGTGTGGCTCCATGCTAATAGCTTTTTCAGCATCCTTTCCAAGGAACCAGTTTGTCAAAATAAAACAAATACATGTGGAGGAGATGATGATAACCTGTGACATGAGGAGTTATCATCTACCTCCAGGAGTCAATTAAAGCTCCTCTGACCAACGCATTCTGACTGAAATGCGTTCAGTTTTAACTGAATTCCATTCCAAGTTTCTGCTTTGTTTCCAATACAAATCTACATCCACTGACTGCTTCAGCAGGTACACCTCGCTGTACTGACTGAACTCTTGTGCCGCAGAATAAACAAGGTGCTGAAAACGTTCCTTAGAAATATTTGGTCCATACTGACATAATAGCATCATGTAGTTGCAGAACGAGTAATCTGCACACCCATGATCCAAAGGTCCCGTTCCACCACATCCAAACGTGCACTGTTGGATTGAGATCTGGTGACATGGAGGCCGTGTGTACAGTAAATGCACTGTCATCAGTTTGAAATGATGAGAGTTTTTTAACATCACAAGATGCTTACTCTGTTTTTGTAAAGGGATGGACATCAGCAGCAGCAAGACTGAAGCAGGCGTGGCTTTTAAACAATATTCATTTGGCACTAAGGGCCAAAGTGTGCTCCACACCATTACACCAGCCGCAGTCTGAACCGCTGATACAAGGCCAAGAGAAACCATTTTATTGTTATTGTGCCCCGAAAATCTTAGAAATATGGTATCTAACCAGATTCTTACTCCAGTAAGGCCTCCAGTAACACTGTGAGGAATCAGGTGACCCTGAATCCTCCCTTAGTTATGTTGCAATAGGTGTAGGCTGCTGGGGGATTCCCATGATGCACTGGGTGTTTCTTCTTCACTCACTATGTGTTAACAGACCTCTCTGCACTGAATCATATCTGTTATTAACCTCTGTCTCTCTTCCACAGCATGTCTTTATCCTGTTTTCCTTCTCTCACCCCAACCAATCACAGCAGATGGCCCCGCCCCTCCCTGAGCCTGGTTCTGCCGGAGGTTTCTTCCTGTTAAAAGGGAGTTTTTCCTTCCCACTGTCGCCAAAGTGCTTGCTCATAGGGGGTCATATGATTGTTGGGTTTCTCTCTGTATGTATTACTGTACGATCTATTGTACAATATAAAGCGCCTTGAGGCGACTGTTGTTGTGATTTGGTGCTGTATAAATAAAACTGAATTGAACTGAATCCCAAAAGGTTGATTCTGTTCATCTGACGTAGCGTTTTCTATGTCAGATGAACAGAATCAATGTTTTGGATTTACTTACCTGATGATTGAGCATGCATCAAGACATTTATTGGGTATAATTATATGCACATTATATCCTCTGTTTTTAGGCTTTGTTTGATTGGGGTGTGTTACAGATAAAGTGTGATGATAAAGCCCACTCTGCTCTGGAGCACTGTGTTATGTGTTGCTGATAGCCCAACATTTGCAGACAGGTGTTAAAACACAAACAGACACAGTGACAGAGAAAAGCAGGACGCTAGTAAACAGCTGAGGAAGGAAAAGGAGACGTAGGAACATTTGCTCATGTTTTAGTGCAGAGAAATTTATTGTGATGCTTTCTAGATAATGCTGATGTTTCCATAAACCTAAGCAGCTGTAGACTGCGTGTCATCAGAGTATGATCTGGGCACCCACCAAGCTGTGAGGGAACACAGTGTTACAGAAGTTGAAGGCTGATGAGCATAACTCAGACAGCTTCATCATCACTACTACAGCTCAGTATGTCAAGTCAAATACTGATCCCACAGTGAGGTCAACAAGATGATCTTGATTGTGTTCAGCATATTTTAAACCAAAGGCTAGTTTTACAAGAACAGCGTGTAAGACTGTGGAAGGAAATGACCTTGAGCTGAGCTGATATAGCGCTGCCTCAGCCTTGCTACCCATTTCTTCCAGCAGCCATTCTCAGTGAAGAGATAAACTCCAGTTCAGCCAACCATCATGAATTAAGAGACATCCATAAAACTGTTGACAGGACACTGGTGAAGCTTTATAAGAATGTCTCCAGCGCTGACAGAAGCATATTTTCATCATATAATTACGATATAATTTTCTGTGGGAAGAGACGGAGCCAGCCAGTTAGCCATGCACTCATGGAAGCAAACTCATAAGCTTTGGCCAAGATACTGATGCATTCATGGCAGTGTGAGTGTGTGTGGGAGGGTTAGACCAGGTACTGAGGCACAGAATAAAAAGATTGGGTGAAAAAGCTCGTATTGTAAAGTACTTTGAGAGCTCAGTTAGAGGTTGTCCAGGGGTGTCCAACTCCAGGCCTCGAGTGCCGGTGCCCTGCAGGTTTTAGATGTGTCCTTGATCCAACACAGCTGATTCAAAGGCTAAATGACCTCCTCAACATGTCCTGAAGTTCTCCAGAAGCCTGGTGATGAACTAGTCATGTGATTCAGGTGTGTTGACTCAGGGTGAGATCTAAAACCTGCAGGAGTTGGACACCCCTGGAGTAGAACAACAATATACAGGTACCAGTCAGCCGTGTATATGGGCCAGAACATCGACTCCCTCCCAGTCAGACGCTTGGCTCTTTACTCAGCTCTACCTGTAAAAACATGAAGACAACCTTTTTATTTATTTATGGTTTATAAATATGTTTATGACATCAAACTGTGGGAAGGTTTCAGACACTGAACCAAACAAAGGGTTTCAGATTACTATACGAGCAAATGTGAAATTTCCCATTACCTGTGCATCTGTCAGGTATTCGTTTTTACTTCTTTTGCAAAACTGCAGCTCCTTCACTGATCACAGACTCCCATGTTAAAATGTCCAAATAAACAGAGTTGAAAAGCGTGTTTACTGTCTGCTACACACAGTCCATTTGGCCTGTGTGGATAGTTTCTGGAAGCAGCTGATCGTTGGGGGATGTTTTGGCATTACAGACGATGCATCATTGATGTGTCCTAGCTGACCGCTCTACCCTGTAATCTGAATATGACCTCTGCTGGCTCCCAAAGCACAAACATTACAGTGTCACAAAAAGAGTTCAGCACAAGTGGATGATGCCACAGTGGCTCCAGCTGAGGATGTACATCAAAAATACAAAACATATTTGTCCAGTGATGTGTTGGAAAGCTTTCATCCAAGCAGCACTGTGTTATTCATATTTTTGAAAAAGGAACTCATTTTAGTTCCTGCTGTAGGCTTTAATTAGCATCCACAGAGCTAACACTAACAGACCATAAAACTAAACTGGTGGCACTCTCTGTGTGTACAATCCCTCATCTAATTGTGCTGAGTGTGTCTACAACAGCGTAAATAAGATCCATAATATCCACTCAGCATTACTGTTGTTTGACACTGTGTTTATTAGCAGTCACCATCACAGTATGAAGACTTTTATGGCTCTGGCTTTTATTTGGGCACGTGACACCAACTGATGCTGGAACATGCTAACAAGAGCATTCTGGGTAGGACGTGGTGCAAAGCCGTGGGGGTGGGGGGCTTTGTGCCGCCAGAATGAACTGGAAGCTGGAGCTGGAAAAATCTGTGGTCGGTAGAAATGGGAGAAAGCTCTGAACGGTGGTTATGGTGCGACATGTAACCGTGTTACAAGACGAAGAAAAGCCTGTGTGTGTGTGTGTGTGTGTGTGTGCATGCCAGATATGTGGGCTCGTTAGTTGCTCTCAGAGGAGCAGGAAACCCAATTTTTTCATGGCTGCTCTAAGTCATTTGACTATGTGGAGCTGCCAGGGCTTTTAAACCTGTCTGCTGCACACATTAGAAACGAGGCTAGATAAATAAGCCCTGAGTCGGTGCTGACCGTATGTGCGTGCGTGCGCCTGTGGTTTCCCTGCATAGGAAATGAAAGACCAATCAAAGTGGGCTGTGTCAGGGTTATTAGTGCAGATTCTGTTTATATAAGGAGAGCTGGGGAGGAAGAAAAACAGAAAGGAGTGTGAAAAAGAGCAGAAATCAGCAGCAGCAGGGAGGCAGTTTCACACACACTCATGTGTACGCACAGTACACAGTACTGTAAGCGGAACACTGACAGAGACACAATGGCATAAAAAGTAAAACACTGTAAGATGAGGCACAAATGGGAAAGCCACTCTTATGGACATCTCTTGAAATGAGAGTCGACACTGATGCTTAGATGGTCATAAAGTATTTCCAGTTTGAGTCTCTGTGTCCTGTGTTTAAATGTAACCAAAGGCACATTTCTATCACAGACAACCTCTCCAAGGAAGTCAAATCACTCTTATTTGTATACCACCAAATCAGTGTTTCCTGAAAACCCTCTGCTGTCTGATCATTTCCTGATAACATTTACATTTACAATAATTGATTACACAGCAGCGGAGAGTAGACTTTATCAAAGTAGATGTCTTTCCGAAAGTGCTGTAACTAAGTTTAAGAATATAATCCACCCACTGTTATCATCTTCAATGCCCTGTACCAACATAGAGCAGAGCAGCTATCTGAACGCTACTCCAACAGAGGTCGATCATCTTGTTAATAATTTTACCTCCTCACTACGTACGACTCTGGATACTGTAGCTCCTGTGAAAACTAAGGCCTCAAATCAGAAGTCCCTGACTCCGTGGTATAATTCTCAAACACGTAGCCTAAAGCAGATAACTCGTAAGCTGGAGAGGAAATGGCGTGTCACAAATTTAGAGGATCATCATTTAGCCTGGAGAAATAGTTTGCTGCTTTATAAGAAAGCCCTCCGCAAAGCCAGAACATCTTACTATTCGTCACTGATTGAAGAAAATAAGAACAACCCCAGGTTTCTCTTCAGCACTGTAGCCAGGCTGACAAACAGTCAGAGCTCTACTGAGCCAACAATCCCTTTAACGTTAACTAGTAATGACTTCATGAACTTCTTCACAAATAAAATTTTTATCATTAGAGTGTGGAGGTAAGCATCAACGACACAGAGCTCTCAGTTCTCACTCCTTCTTTATTCGTCTCTCACATCAACTGCTCATATCGCACCACAAAACAGAGGAACACACTTCCTCAACACTGGGTGTGAGTGGAGCCCTCTAGTGGTCCACCACACATGCCCCCCCCCGAACACCCAGCAGAACTAGTCCAGGACCCGGGGCTTAAGCAAACGGCCGGAACGGCTGAACCGGGGGGGTGGGGAACTGACAGAGGGCAACCCAGCCCGGAAGCGAGGCTGGCACTGGCGGTCAGAAAAAGCTGCAGACGACTCGGACTCCATTGATTGTGGGTCGCTCCTGGGGGAAAAAACAGAATCCATCAGCCCGGTGGCAGGTGGGCGGCCACGGCGAGGGGCCTGGGCCGGGACCACCTGATCCTCATGCATAACATGTGCAGGCTTAAGTCTGTCAACAGAGACAACCTCCTGCCGACCGCCAAAGTCCAAAATGAAATGTTTGTTGCCTGGTTTAAGAACCCTGTATGGCCCGTCATATGGGGGCGAGCGGAGTCCTATGGGCATCGTGCCTGGCGAAAACGAAACGAGCAGAGTCCAACGAACTCGAACAAAAGTGTCAGGCAGGCAGTGGTGCACAGGACCAGGAACAGGAAATGAGTCTCGTGGGGGCGAAAAGGCAACAAAGAGGTATCAAAACATGGGGAGGGCTCTCAGGCAAGAATTCCCGGGGACCCGGAGGGGCTGGCCGAGACCAGTTCAGCCGGGAAACCCCGAGGTCTTCTTTAACCGCTGCACGCAATCCCAGCAAAACCCACGGAAGACGGTCGACCCAGTCGCCACCTGTTAAGGAAGCCCGAGCGCGCCTTAAGAGACCGGTGAAACTGTTCGCACATCCCATTAGCTTGCGGGTGGTATGCTGTGGTGCGGTGGACCTTGACCCCCAGGCCGTCAGCCATGGCAGACCAAAGCTCAGAAACAAACTGGGGGCCCCTGTCTGAGGTAATGTCAGCAGGGGGACCGAAACGTGAAACCCACGTCGACAAAAATGCTCTGGCCACCATTGCCGCTGTCGTGGACGCCAGGGGTACCGCCTCCGGCCACCTGGTCATGCGGTCCACCACAGTCAAAAGGTGCGTGAAACCCTGTGACTGCGGCAAGGGACCAACCAGGTCCACATGAACGTGATCGAAACGCCTACCGGGGATACGGAAAGGTTCGAGGGGTGCCTGCGTGTGCCGGTGGATTTTCGGCGTTGGCATGGGATACAAACCGCCGCCCATTCTTTCACCGTCTTGCGAAGGCCCGGCCAAACGAACCTGGCGCTGACCAGCTTGACCGAGGCCCGGACACCGGGATGAGAGAGGGCATGCACCGAGTCAAAAACACGACAACGCCACGAAAGGGGAACAACCGGGCGGGGGCGGCCGGTGGAAACGTCGCAAAGAAGGTGCGGACCGCCGTCCCACACTGGGGTGTCCTCCAGCACGAGGCCCATTTTCGTTGACTGAAGGGCCAGGATGTCTGGGTCAGCACGTTGCTCGGCGGCCATGGCAGCGTAGTCGATGCCGACATACACCGGAGAAACCAACACACGTGACAGACAGTCAGCGACGTGATTGGACTTACCAGCCACGTGCTGAATGTCTGTGGTAAACTCTGAAATGGCCGCCAACTGGCGCTGCTGGCGTGCGCTCCATGGGTCAGAGACCTTGGACATCGCAAACGTCAAAGGTTTGTGGTCAACGTACGCAGTAAAGTTGCGACCCTCGAGGAAAAAACAAAAATGTCGTGTCGCGAGGTGCAGGGCCAGCAACTCCCTGTCAAAAACACTGTACTTGCATTCGGCATCCCGGAGCGTCACGACTGAAAAAGGCGGCGGTTGCCAGAGACCTGAAACCCGCTGTTCCAACACCCCACCCACTGCCACGCCGGACGCTGGCCGGTGGTCAACGCGATCTCCGCCGACGGAAGCGGGTGTGCCAGCAGGGCGGCGTCAGCCAGCGCAGACTTGGCTGCGGAAAACGCATGTACGCTGCTCCGCAGCCAGTCAACCGGATCTTTGGCTGTTTTACCTTTTAAGGCAGCATAGAGTGGCTGTAGCAGGTGGGCAGCTCTGGGGAGAAAGCGGTTGTAAAAATTTATCATCCCCAAGAACTCCTGCAATGCTTTAACCGACGTGGGGCGCGGAAAAGCTGAAACGGCCTGGACTCTGTCGGGCAACGGAACCACACCTTCAGCGGAAATGCGGTGCCCGAGGAAATCCAGAACAGGCAACCCAAACTGGCACTTGGAAGGGTTGATGATCAGGCCGTGCGCTGCCAAACGCTGGAAAACCTGGCGCAGATGGGACTCGTGCTGGCTCGCTGAGCAGCTGGCCACCAATATATCGTCCAGATAAACAAAAACGAACGGCAGCCCATGCAAAACTGAGTCCATCAGCCGCTGAAAGGTCTGGCCGGCACCTTTCAGGCCAAACGGCATGCGCAAAAACTCGAACAAGCGAAGGGGTAATGACAGCGGTCTTAGGAACGTCTTGATGCGCACGCGAAACTTGGTGATACCCCGTACCAAGTCAATTTTAGAAAAATCGATCGACGTTCCGCGAGATTGGCAGAAAAATCCTGAATGTGGGGGATGGGGTAACGGTCATTCTCCGTGGCATTATTTAAACGGCGGAAATCTCCGCATGGCCGCCACCGACCGTCCGATTTGGGCACCATGTGAAGCGGAGAGGCCCATGCACTGTTCGAACGCTGTACAATGCCAAGGCGCTCCATGGCTGCAAACTCTTCCCGAGCGACGGACAGTTTCGCGGCGCGCGCGCGTGAACACCGGGGGCCCGACCGTGGGAATATAATGCTCAACTCCATGCTTCGTTACCGTGCCAGAGAAATCAGGGACAGACAGCGATGGAAACTCCGAAAGCAAACGCTGAAAAGCATCCCCGGAGGTCACTACATTAGCCCGAATCAGGGGTTTGGCGGCCCGAGTAAAACAGGGTAGCGAAGAAAACGAGAGAGCATCAATTAAACATCTGTTAGCAACATCGACAAGCAGTCCATGAGCTCACAGAAAATCAGCGGTAGGGGGAAGGAGGCTCTTCTGGGAGCCGGAGTTCACGAGAAAACGTCTCCCGGAGCACGAGTCCTCTATGAAGAGCAGCCTTTCTGTATTGCCAGCGGTCGCGGCTGCTACGGCGCTGGCGGGGTCCGCTTCCTGGGCCGTGGCGCAAGGCGGCAGGCAGCGATGCGCTCTGTCGCCAAAACGCTGATGGTAGAAACAGATGTTCTTTCCGCGGTGCCGGCGTGTAGCAATCCCTGCCGCCAGCAAGGGGGCGGATGCTCCGGGGGAGGCAGGTGGAGGCGTGGAAGGCGCCGCCGGCGAGTCCGTAGCCAGGGCGTGAACGTTGAAAGTGCGGCTAGCCAGGAGAATGCGATCCGCTTCTTCAGCCAGGGAGCGATAATACTTCGCAGGCAGGAGCGGGGAGTTTGCGAGGACAGCTCTCACGGCGGCCGGTAGCTGGCGGAGGAAGAGGTGGGCGAAGAGGAATCCCCCGTCATCCGGCCCGAGCAACGATAGCATGTTCTCCATGAGCTCGAGCGCGGTACCGCCACCCAAGTCTGACAGGTTGAGGAGCTTTTCGGCTCGTTCAACGTCGGAGAGGGCATAGCGCCGAAGAAGCAGCTCTTTAAGGGCGGCGTATTTCCCTTGGGCGGGTGGGTCCCGGAGGAGCGTCATCGCGCGACGGGTGGCCAGCGGGTCGAGCGAGGCCACCACATGGTGATACTTCGTGTCGTCAGCCGAGATGCCGCGAAGGGCGAACTGAGCCTCCACGTGTACGAACCATGACGGGGGGTCATGGAGCCAGGAGGCGGAGGACCGGCGGCCGCTGATGCATCCATAGCGGAGTCTGCGTTATCTGCGGCCCGTTGCATGCTCGAGTCAGGGGTCACCAATGTGGAGGTAAGCATCAACGACACAGAGCTCTCAGTTCTCACTTCTTCTTTATTCGTCTCTCACATCAACTGCTCATATCGCGCCACAAAACAGAGGAACACACTTCCTCAACACTGGGTGTGAGTGGAGCCCTCTAGTGGTCCACCACAAGAGAAAAAATTACCAATAATCATCCCACAGATGTAATATTATCTACAGCTACTTTTAGTACCATCGATGTTAAGTTAGACTCTTTTTCTCCAATTGATCTTTCTGAGTTAACTTCAATAATTACTTCCTCCAAACCATCAACGTGTCTTTTAGACCCCATTCCTACAAAACTGCTCAAAGAAGTCCTGCCATTAATTAATGCTTCAATCTTAAATATGATCAACCTATCTCTAATAATCGGCTATGTACCACAGGCCTTCATGCTGGCTGTAGTTAAACCTTTACTCAAAAAGCCATCTCTAGACCCAGCTGTCTTAGCTAATTATAGGCCAATCTCCAACCTTCCTTTCATATCAAACATCCTTGAAAGAGTAGTTGTCAAACAGCTAACAGATCATCTGCAGAGGAATGGCTTATTTGAAGAGTTTCAGTCAGGTTTCAGAGCTCATCACAGCACAGAAACAGCTTTAGTGAAGGTTACAAATGATCTTCTTATGGCCTCTGACAGTGGACTCATCTCTGTGCTTGTCCTGCTAGACCTCAGTGCAGCGTTCGATACTGTTGACCATAATATCCTATTAGAGCGATTAGAACATGCTGTAGGTATTACAGGTACTGCACTGCAGTGGTTTGTATCATATCTATCTAATAGACTCCAATTTGTACATGTAAATGGAGAGTCCTCTTCACACACTAAGGTCAATTATGGAGTTCCACAGGGTTCAGTGCTAGGACCAATTCTATTTACATTGTACATGCTTCCCTTAGGCAGCATCATTAGAAGACATAGCATAAATTTTCACTGCTATGCAGATGACACACAGCTCTATCTATCCATGAAGCCAGGTAACACACACCAATGAGTTAAACTGCAGGAATGTCTTAAAGACATAAAGACCTGGATGGCCGCTAACTTTCTGCTTCTTAATTCAGATCAAACTGAGGTTATTGTACTCGGCCCTGAAAATCTTAGAAATATGGTATCTAAGCAGATTCTTACTCTGGATGGCATTACCTTGGCCTCCAGTAACACTGTGAGGAACCTTGGAGTCATTTTTGACCAGGACATGTCCTTCAATGCACATATTAAACAAATATGTAAGACTGCTTTCTTCCATTTGTGCAACATCTCTAAAGTTAGAAATATCCTGTCTCAGAGTGATGCTGAAAAACTAGTTCATGCATTTATTACTTCCAGGCTGGACTACTGTAATTCTTTATTATCAGGATGTCCTAAAAACTTGCTGAAAAGTCTTCAGTTAATCCAAAATGCTGCAGCAAGAGTCCTGACAGGGACTAGAAAGAGAGAGCATATTTCTCCTGTTTTGGCTTCCCTTCGTTGGCTTCCTGTTAAATCCAGAATTGAATTCAAAATCCTGCTCCTCACATACAAGGTCTTAAATAATCAGGCCCCATCTTATCTTAATGACCTTGTAGTGCCATATCACCCTATTAGAGCACTTCGCTCTCGCTCTGCAGGCCTACTTGTTGTTCCTAGAGTATTTAAAAGTAGAATGGGAGGGAGAGCCTTCAGTTTTCAGGCCCCTCTTCTGTGGAACCAGCTTCCAGTTTGGATTCGGGAGACAGACACTATCTCTACTTTCAAGATTAGGCTTCAAACTTTCCTTTTTGCTAAAGCATATAGTTAGGGCTGGACCAGGTGACCCTGAATCCTCCCTTAGTTATGCTGCAATAGGTGTAGGCTGCCGGGGATTCCCATGATGCATTGAGTTTTTCCCTTCCAGTCACCTTTCTCACTCACTATGTGTTAACAGACCTCTCTGCACTGAATCATTTCTGTTATTAACCTCTGTCTCTCTCCCACAGCATGTCTTTATCCTGTCTTCCTTCTCTCACCCCAACCAATCACAGCAGATGGCCCCGCCCCTCCCTGAGCCTGGTTCTGCTGGAGGTTTCTTCCTGTTAAAAGGGAGTTTTTCCTTCCCACTGTCGCCAACGTGCTTGCTCATAGGGGGTCATATGATTGTTGGGTTTTTCTCTGTATGTATTATTGTAGGGTCGACCTTACAATATAAAGCGCCTTGAGGCGACTGTTGTTGTGATTTGGCGCTGTATAAATAAAATTGAATTGAATTGAATTGAATTGAATTGAATTGAATTGAAAGAAAAACTCCCTTTTAACAGGAAGAAACCTCCAGCAGAACCAGGCTCAGGGAGGGGCGGGGCCATCTGCTGTGAGGGGAAGGAGCAACTGTGGGAGGGAGCCACAGATGAAAGTTTCTAAAGGTTCAGGGCTTAAAGGATGGCATGGTGCTGACTGAAGGCTGTAGCTGACAAAAGAGAGATCCACAAGCAGCAGTCTGAGAGGCGTACGGCAGACGGCGTCATACAGTCGATATGAATGGGAAACGTTTCCATTTCAGAGCCTGCCACAAGTGGTCATTAGAGGAACTGCAGTACTGCAACATGTGCTGCTGGTCTACCTGACATCCTTGTGTAGTAGTTGTTCCTGGAGCAACATAAGAATGTCTGTCCAGGATCGACACCAGATCCGACCAATCACATTGTTACGATGTCATAGCCTTTCAACTTTGAACCCTGTCGATGTCCACTTAGTAAAAAAATACGCGGGGGCTATGGTTATGAGGTCAGGTATATGTGGTCTGATGGTGTTTCCATGCCAGAAAACTATGACATCACTGCGATGTGATTGGTCACTGGCAATGTTAAACAACATGTAGACCCTGATATCAGACTGAGCTTGTGTTGTCGGCTCAGAGCTGCCGATTGGCCCTCATTTTCCACAGTCTGCTTCCTCCGGTCTCCTTGGTAACTTCTCTGAACAACAACATTATAATTAATACAGACGTATTACTTTTTGGTAACAAAACAAACCAAAAGAGTGACTGCAACACATATGAAAAGCCAAACACATCCTAGAACATGTGCACATATATAAAAAGTAAAAAACTGCTCCATCCTGTGATACAGCAGCGCGCTGCCAAACGGTGTCAGATGCCAACCATTGTTCAGCACTGCTTGAGCTGCACCAGTCAGACGGCCAAGCCGCACTCACCGAGGACCTGAGGGAGGACGGCAGTGAGGGCAAGACGAGCGTTCATTTATTCTGCTCCACGAGAGAGGACTCACTTCGGAGCCACCGCTAAAGCCAAGTGACTTGGGTTTGGGAGGATTCCTAGACATTCTCTCTGCAGTCACGTGCGTGTAAAATGAGCAGTGGAGCACAACAACAGACAGACATGGTTTGGCTCACAGCTGAGGCTGAAGCACACGAGGAGGCCTTACTGTTGCATCCAAAGAGCCATGGGCCGCTGCTTTCAGAGCACGAAGCATTTTCCTTACAGACCTAAAAACTGTATTCAAAGAAGTCGTTTACTCAAAGACTCCCTAAACTCACAGTAGTTTGTGTTCGGTGTTGGCATTGGTTGTAGTATCCTCCCTTAATGACACGTGCACTGTGTTGACAAATGCACGTCGGTTTCTGTGGTGCAGAGAACCAACGTTTTAATAACTAACTTTAAATCAATCATTGACTTTAAGATCCTGTGTAGGTGAAAAGCGTGAGAGCACTGACACTGTTAGCATTGTTAGCAGGCTAATCGTTCCAAAAATGTGCTTGTTTTTGTTGAATCACCTGGATGATGTGCAGCATTTTGTAATAGTTGAACCAGGTGCTGTGCCACAGTTCATACCACAAAAGAGACAAAAATGTGCCAAGATGCAAGAAACAGCCTAGAAAAGTTGTAATTCTATAAAACTGTGCGTTGGTCTTTAGCAGGGCTCCTGCTGCCAAAGCGTGCAGCTTTATAACAGCTGTGTCTAAAGATCAGCTCCATGTGCTGTAACCTGCCTCCCTATGATTGCAAACTCTCCTCTCCAGACTTTTCATGAAGGAGATCATTGTTGCCCAGGTATTTTGGAGACTGTGACAGCGATGCCTCTGCTCACCTGCTTCAAACTGCTCACAAAGGGAGGATTTTGTTTGAGGAGCTGAGCCCCCCTGCTTGGTTTACAGCCTCCTGTTGGGCTCAAGTGAGAGAGGGAGATGTATGGAATAACGTGGCTTATCAGATAAAGCTGTACTTTATTCCTGCCAGGTCATTACACACCTGGCATTAAGTCACAAACATGATACTTCTAGTTAATGCTGCCTAACAGATGACTGAATAGATGACAAGCTTGTTGAGTTTTTTGCTTTGAGAGGAACTATAATGATGTCATGGCATTACTGCATTATGTACCGTAAATATAATGAAAGCGGGAAGTCAAGTTTGCTAAGAAAAACATGCCAGACAAACCCACATTCAGTCAGTACATTTTATTATCGCTGATGGACATTTGCCTTGGGCACAACAACGGTTGCTTTACACGGAAGACAGGAAACATGAGCTCACCTGTGACTATTAGTAAAACCTCCAGCTTCACTACTTTGAAATCATTTGTCCCCTTCCTGTCTCCTTTTTAGAGTATTTGTCATGTTTCAGATCCTTAATCAAACGTTAATACCAGTAAATATACACAATCTCTAAATTTTAAAATAACGATGCTCTTTATTAAGGAGGAAAGCTACCCAAACATACCCTGTGTGAAAAAGTAGACCTACTGACTGGTTGTTCCACAGTTTGCAGGAAAAACAGCAAACAAGCCATTTAGAAATGGACCATCATCGTCCTGCTGCATAACCTGTTCTGTCTCATACAGTAACGGTAAAAAGAAAGTACACACTCTTTCTAATCTTGTAACATAATAAGAAAAAAATCTGGTCCTTTGTCCTTGCCAGATCTTCACAATGGGGAAATATAACCTCAGATGAACAACATGAGAGAAATAACACTTTGCTATGGTTTCCACCATTGGAAAACAACATTTTTAATTGCACATCTCTAAATTTAGGAAATTGGCATTACCTTGGCCTCCAGTAACACTGTGAGGAACCTTGGAGTCATTTTTGACCAGGACATGTCCTTCAATGCACATATTAAACAAATATGTAAGACTGCTTTCTTCCATTTGCGCAACATCTCTAAAATTAGAAATATCCTGTCTCAGAGTGATGCTGAAAAACTAGTTCATGCATTTATTACTTCCAGGCTGGACTACTGTAATTCTTTATTATCAGGATGTCCTAAAAACTCCCTGAAAAGCCTTCAGCTGATCCAAAATGCTGCAGCAAGAGTCCTGACAGGGACTAGAAAGAGAGAGCAGATTTCTCCTGTTTTGGCTTCCCTTCATTGGCTCCTGTTAAATCCAGAACTCAAAATCCTGCTCCTCACATACAAGGTCTTAAATAATCAGGCTCCATCTTATCTTAATGACCTTGTAGTACCATATCACCCTATTAGAGCACTTCGCTCTCACACTGCAGGCCTACTTGTTGTTCCTAGAGTATTTAAAAGTAGAATGGGAGGCAGAGCCTTCAGTTTTCAGGCCCCTCTTCTGTGGAACCAGCTTCCAGTTTGGATTCAGGAGACAGACACTATCTCTACTTTCAAGATTAGGCTTAAAACTTTCCTTTTTGCTAAAGCATATAGTTAGGGCTGGACCAGGTGACCCTGAATCCTCCCTTAGTTATGCTGCAATAGGTGTAGGCTGCCAGGGATTCCCATGATGCACTGGGTGTTTCTTCTTCACTCACTATGTGTTAATAGACCTCTCTGCACTGAATCATATCTGTTATTAATCTCTGTCTCTCTCCCACAGCATGTCTTTATCCTGTCTTCCTTCTCTCACCCCAACCAATCACAGTGTGATGCTCATAGGGGGTTATCTGACTGTGCATCATTGTACGGTCATTACCTTACTATATAAATTGTCTTTAGCGCAATTGTTGTTGTGATTTGGTGCTATATAAATAAAACAGAATAAAATTTAATAAAATATCAATGTAATAACTGAAATTTGTTGCTTATCTCTGGTTATACACCGCATTCCAAATTATTATGCAAATTATATTTTTCTCTGTTTTTCCTAAATAGTCGATTCAAATGACAGTCAGCATAGTTTTCAAGTCATCAACCATTAGAGTATAATTCAAATGTTACTGAACAAAACTCCCAATGAAAACAGTTGTTTTTCAAAAAACTTAAAATGCACAGTTCCAAATTATTACGCACACAGAGTTTCAAAGCATTTTATAGGTTGCAGAGAATTGAAAATGGTTATTTGTTGAATTTGCAGCATTAGTAGATCAATTTCAGTGACAACAAAAGCTATTTCAATCAAAAACATCCAAAATGCTGCAAGTTAAATATTAACATAGGACCTCTTATTTGATAGCAGTTTTACAATTCTTGCATCCATGGAACTTGTGAGTTTTTGGAACTTGAATGTCTTTGCAGGATGTCAGAATAGCCTCCCAGAGCTGCTGTTTGGATGTGAACTGCCTCCCACCCTCATAGTTTTTTGCTTGAGGATGCTCCAAAGGTTCTCAATAGGCTTGAAATCAGGGAAGAATCGGGGCCACACCACGAGTTTCTCTCCTTTTATGTCGATAGCAATCAATGATGCAGAGGTGTTCCTTGCAGCATGAGATGGTGCATTGTCTTGCATGAAGATGATTTTGTTACGGAAGGCACAGTTCTTCTCTTTCTACCATGGAAGAAAGTGGTCAGTCAGAAACTCCACATCCTTTGCAGAGGTCATTTTCATACCTTCAGGGACCCTAAAGGGGCTGACCAGCTCTCTCCCCGTGATTCCGGCTCAAAACAAGACTCCATCACCTCCTTGCTGATGACGCAGCCTTGTTGGGACATGGTAGCTGTCCACCAACCATCCACCACTGCATCCATCTGGACCATCCAGGGTTGCACTGCACTCATCAGTGAACAGGACTGTTTGAAAATTAGTCTTCATGTAGTTCTGGGCCCACTGCAGCCGTTTCTGCTTGTGAGGATTGGTTAGGGGTGGCCGAATAGAAGGTTTATGCACAACTGCAAGTCTCTGGAGGATCCTACACCTTGATGTTCGCAGGGCTCCAGAGGCACCAGCAGCTTCAAATAGCACGATCTGATATCGTCGTGTTGCTGTTGTTCCCAGATCATCATGCTAAATGTTGTTCCAGGATCAACATTGCAAGTGACCAATCAGAATGTTGTGACGTCATACTTTTGCGACTTCGGGAAAAACCGCCGTAAAACAAAAAACTGTACTTAAGCTGCGAGAAACCGCCTCTGTCCGCCGATCAACGGACCCTAACCCTGACCCTTTAATAAATGTTAGCAGAATTGATATTGTCCTTGCAACATTGGAATTTCATAAATGCACGAATGGCTTGGCGTGCAAAAGAATAACGTCACAACAATGTGATTGGTCACCTGCAATGTTGAACCTGGAACAACATTTTGATGATGATCTGGGAACAACACCAACACGACGATATCAGATCATCCCTTCAAATATGTGTTTGCAGCTTTGTAATGGCCTTTTAGCAGCTGCTCTCTTAATCTGATGTATTTGTCTGGCAGAAACCTTCATCATTGTGCCTTTATCTGCACGAGCCCATGTGTGCTCTGACTCAGCCACAAATCTCTTACATTATGGTGATCACACTTTAGTTTTTGTGAAATATCTAAGGTTTTCATTACGTGTCCAAGGCATTCAACTATTTCACGCTTTTCAGCAGCAGAGATCATTTTTCCTTCCTATATTGCTTGAAAATGCTGGTCTGCTTAATAATGTGGAACATCCTTCTTTAGTAGTTTTTCCTTTAATTAGGCTCACCTGGCAAACTAATGATCACAGGAGTCGGAGATTGACTTCAGTGATACAAAGAGCCCTGAGACACAATTCCATCCATGAGTTTAATTGAAAAACAACTTATTTAATGTTTATGACACTTAAACACAATTTGCATAATAATTTGGAACGTGGAAACCTGGTAAGACCAGGTGATTTTTGGGGGGAACTTCAGAACTGAATTTTTTACTGCTTATAGCTTATAGAGCTGACATTCTTAGTATCAGCTATCTATATGTAAATTAAGTAATACACCCTAACTTTGATTTCATTCTTAAGTTAATGAGGGCCAAAGGCTAGCATTAGCTGTGTGCACCAGTTTAGCAAAACTTAGCAACAGCTGTGTTATCATGATGAACATAAACTAGTGACTCAGATTATGCTCTGGAACTACGGTAGTTGTCAATATCCTCCCAACGATATAACTGTTTAATAAAATCCTCTGAGCGAGCCATTAAAATAAAGAAATCCAAGATAACAAAACGTGTGTTTGGTTGTCAAAAAAACAGAAATGAGTGAAGTCAGTAAACCTGAAGCTGGCCCTGACACAGCATCCTGACAGGTAATTACACTGTTTGTTCACTGGAGCACTAATAAAAGCACACTGAGCCTTGCTCCTGCTGTATCCTACTATTATTGCATGGCCTTGTTTGGCAAGCATAACTATTTCGTGTTAAGGTTAAATCAGAGGTAATTGCCCTGCATTATATCCCTGTGAGTCATGTGGGCCATAGTTAGCTAACAGGCACAGGGTTAAGTTTGGGACAACCTGTAATGTAGCCCTGAAGGCTGCATAGAAGCAGCAGAGCTTAGCCCTCCACACTGTCCAGGTCTTGATCCTGTGTGTGTGTGTGTGTGTGTGTGTGTGTGTGTGTGTGTGTGTGTGTGTGTGTGTGTGTGTGTGTGTGTGTGTGTGCATTTGGCACCTTTGCCTGCCACAGCAGTGAGAACACGAGTCACCTCCACCCACAGGGAAGCTGATCCACTTGCAGGGAGGACACACACTTCCTACAGCCAAGAAGGAAATAAACAGACTTTTCCTGCAAAGAGGACACGTGAGAGAGAAGGGGGGTGAATCCTAAAAACACATATTATAGTCCTGAATGTGGCCAGATTAGGGTTGCCAAACACATGCCAAGCTGCAACAAAGGAGACAGATGAGGAGAAGAAAACAACACAGCGTACAAGGATCTGGAAAAGCTCGGTACAGACAGGAGAGCACCACACATCTCTGCAAGGAGAATGATTATAGAGCATAAACATGCCACAGGCTCCTCTGGGCAGACGCACACACCCAAATACTGGATCAGCATGGTCTCCATCAATATCAGCTAACAGAGATGCCTTTCTAAGGAAAGCTTGGAAATTAGTGTCCTGCTTGTCTTTAAAAGCTGCTCTTCTACATTCTTCCTCAGGAAAAGACGCTCACTGTCAGGAAGCTGTTAAAGACTTCATGCTGCTTAATGCGCTCTAACATGCACAGTCCTGGTTGGAGACTGATAAGTTCTTCTTTATTGTAGCTGGCACGCAGCGACGCCCTTTATACTGTTATTCTCCATGTGGATGAGATCAAACAGCAGTTTGTCTCTCTGATCCTGTGCACTCTACATCAGGATGGATGACGGTGAACAGACGGGTAAAAAATGACCGTATAAGATAAGAAGTAAATAAACAGACAAAAATGGAGAAGGAAATAAAATAACAGTCATGAGTTAATCACAGAGGAGCCACTCAGACTGCAACAACTACAGAACGAAACCACGACTGTGACCCCAAAATATTCATCTATGGGAACTATAACCTGTGAATGTAGCAAGTGTTGAAGTTACAGATGGAAACTCTTGTGACGAGTGGCCATTTTTCCTTTTTTTCACAATGTTTTTTAAAAATTTACATTTAAAATAAATAAACTTTACTTACTTTTTAAATGCTACATAGCATTGCTATATTTTAACAGCACCTTTTGTTTCTAATGATGGCGTAGGCTTCAGAGTTTAACAAAGGCCAAAAACAGACAGCCAGGAACGACAGATCACATTAAAGTTACTGTAAGTTCCTCTCATCATTGGCACTGCTCACCACTTTAATGCCGTTCAACATGGCAAAATCCCCAAAACCCCTCTGCAGGGAGACCGTCCCCAACCGTCCCCACCTTCATTCCTCCAAACACAGCCTCCCACAGTCTCACTCCAACTGATAGTTTAAAGATGGCAGCCTTGCAGACAGCACAGTCATCATCTGGAGCTTAAACATATGGCGCTCTTGGCAGTGAGAAGAGACGCTGCTCAGCACATCAGTCAGCCAAATGTGGGCTACTTTCAGGACACTGTGAAGGAAATGAGAGCACAAGCCCGAGTGAGAGGACCGACTGTCTGAGGGCCTCTGTGGGAGAGGAAGAAAAAGCAACAGAAGTCAGATTCATGCTCTGGGCTCTGCTAGAGAGAAGCAGGCCGTGAGGAAAGGCGCAGACCGCCGCAGTGCACAGGAAGCACAGGGCGGGAACATGCTCCGGCCTAGAGATGAAGTGCTGAGTCCTGTGGTGGACAACTTTCAAGAATAATCTTTCCCTTGTTCACTACACTTCCTTGTCAGAGAGTATGTGTGAAGCCTGTACAGCAGTCCTGTCGGTGCAGGAGACAGTCAGGCTCTTACAGACGTTAGCTTTTCCCAAAGCTAAACTAAAGGTGGATTTTTTGTGTCTCAGCAGCACCAGACGCTGCAGACAATGATTTATGATGTGATTATATTTGGATCTGTGGCTCTGATTAGGACGAAATCATGTTTACTTTTTAGTATTTTAGGACCCTGTAAAATCAGCATTTACAACAGAAAACGTCAGCTTTAATGGAAACGTCTCTGAAGTACAGGGTTGACTTGCAAATACATACGATTCCTTGCAAAGTGCACTGATCCATTTGTTTCTTATTTTCTGGGGTTTGTTCTGCACTTGGAGGTTAGCTGCCAAAAAGATGTGAATATCATCTTCACTATTTTGGAAATGATGATGAAGACTGGGATTTCTCACTTTGCCTGACTCACTGACTGTGGTGTGCACTGGGAATCCGGCAGAATTGCTGGAATGTGTCAGTTCTGATTAGGGAGTAACTGTGAAGAGTGTGAACTAAGCAAACGTAACCACCCACTAACTGTCCTTCCTTACAGCACCTGCAGGAGCCACATTTATTCTAACAGACGAGGTCTTTAAAAAGCTGTGAAGGATCATCCATGTTATGAGGTTGCAGATGGCCAAAGCTAAAGTCCCGGCTTTAAAAGGCGGCATCACTGCTACTTGGGCGGCTTTGTTTTTGACTGCACGTTTTCATGCTCGTGTTGCTGTTCGTACCCCTGTGGCCCACTCTGAGATGAGCTGTGGAGGGTGGAGATCAGATTTCAGCCATAAAATCTCAGTTACTGCTCAGTTTTCTTCTTCTTGTCTCTGTCGTCATCAGGCCTCCCTCAGACGCTCCACAAGCTCCAGCAGCTTCTTCGCCTTCTTATGCCGTGTGTCGTCTTTTGACTCAGACAGAAAATCAAAGGCAGGCGTTGCTGCGTCACCATCACAGGCAGCAAAACTCTCATTCAGAGGAAAGAATAAGCTGAATAGATAAAAGCATGGATCCTGTGTCAGAGCCATTACAGGGCTCTTTAGACTGAAGTCTGAATCACAGTTCACTGAACTCTTGGCCTTAAACAGCCAAACCTAAGAGCAGTTTGTAGAGAGATTCCCAGGCTCTGCTTTGCTTCTGTTTCATGGTGCAGACAGGGTCCTCTGTCTGCACACAGTTAGTCCCGAGGCTTACCTACTTGGCTCGACTCCATCGAGCACCACCTAATGTGTGTGGGGTCGTTTTAGCAACGTGGCCGAACATCCTGTGATGTCATTCGTATGCACCAGGTGGCCGTCGAGGCGACGGTGTGCCTGCGTCTTGGTGTGTGTCTTTTTGTCAGACTTTTTTGTGATGTCATTTCCCTCAGGTTTCAAAATGGTGGTTTGGATTTTCATGAAGGAGACGCCCTCATGACTGTGACACCACTGACCAGCCAATCGGTGGCATGCAGTCTGTTGACGATACATTTTCAGATTGCCTCGGATTGCTTGGAACCCTGGCCGAGCAGGTACTAAAAACCTACCTGATACTGTCAACTAATGGAAAACTGTAAAAACCAGCCGAGTAGGTCCCACGTTAGCAGCATGCTGCTGCTGCTGCTATCATCCTGTCCTCTTTATAGTGCAGTTTGACATGTGTTGATCAGGTCAGTGGGTTCGTTCACCACTTTTGTGGGTGGACTAATTTCCACTCTCTGTCTATTTACAATTGCGTGTGTCTTTTCTCTGTGCTCTGAGCTTACACTGTGAGCACATGCACACGTACACACTAGGACACATGACGTTTTCTTTGTTTTGGTTGACTTGAAAATGTGAAAGCGTGAAAAGTAAAATGCACAAAACAAATGTCCCGTTATATTTTTGCAAACTTGATGCAGTTTCTTACATTTTGTGCTGCTCACACATAACTGAAGGCAAATTTTGGGCAAAATGTTTTGACTTGTTAATATCACTTTAGTACTTCAGCAAGCAGGAAGAAAAAAGGTTTGAATATAAAACCTAAAAGAGACACGAGCTCTTTCAGAGGATCTAGCAGACTTTATTAAAGCTCAGTATCACATAAGATTCTTTGAACTGTGATGCAAAGTGACTGAGGCGGAGTCTGAAAATGAAAACAGAGAAATGAACATGATAGATCTCCATGACGATACACCCGAGTGAGTGAGTGATATAAAAATGAAATCATTTTAAGAGTGGACCAAAGACAAATGTTAATATCTCAGATAAAAACAAAAAGCAGAGTTTGGAAACGAGGAAACGAAGCTTTTCATACTCACCAACCGTCCAGTGTTTCTGAATGAAAACAAATATGAGTGGGCCAACATTCCTCCACAGTGACGTGAAACACTCACTGCCTGCTTTGTAAATGCTGGATTACCTCTTGTTGTCTGGGCGGCACAATCTGAAATGAAGTTTAGGGGCTGATTTTTTATTTTTTCCTCAAGGTCTGTAAAGTTCAGTGTGAAAGCATGTCTTACAGATGCTCCAGCTGAACATATGAACATAAGCTGGTCACATGAGGGAAGGTTTCAAAGGTGTTTATGCTTTAGTGACTGTGGGGCTTTTTGAAAAAAATGATATTTTGATCTAAATAAAGTGCTCATCATCACTATTCTAAGAAGTCAGAAAACAGAGTCCTGTGGGCCCCTCATGGCTCCACTGGACAGAAGGTTCTGGACTGTGCTCTTACCTCACCCCAGCTACATGTATTTGTATAAACATGAGGCTTAACGGTGCGCACACACCGAACGCGAAAGAGGCGGCCAGAGCGTCAGGTTCACATGTAAAGTCAATGGAAAGAGCACGATGACACGCGATTGCGCGTCCGGCGAAAATGCGGAGGCAGATTTGCGTCGGAAAAACGCCAAAACCCGTGAAACGCGCGTCAGTGTACCGCGTGGTGGCGCGTGTGACTCGCGAAAAAAACCACGCGCGTCAGGTCGTGTGTTGCATTTTGTGCACACGCTGAGTTGGAAAATATGAACTCGGTGTCAAATCACGCCCGACAACCAATCAGGAGGCCGGTGACGTGGCTGTAACTAGGTCAAAGGGGCAGATCCAGTCACTCCGTATGGAGGAAAAGCTCATCTGTGCTGTGGCTAATCATCCAGAGCTAAATGATGCATGTTGCTACTTCTACCGAGACAGGAATAAAATGGACCTAGCTTGGAGGCACATTAGTCAGGAGATTGGGCAACCTGGTAAGTTCATTCATTCTGCTTTTTAATTTCCAGACTGACCCAATGAAACCGTGCAAAAGCTAGCAAGCCCGCCTACTGTCCCGATATTTTCCCACTGATGTACAAATACCTTTCCGCTAACAAGATAATGTGTTTATTCAGAGGACATCTGCAGCACAACACATCTGGCACAACTTCCTCCCACATTTCCGGTTCACGCGCGTGGAAAGATGCAATTTTGAGGCGCGGTGGATTTTCCCTGGATACGCTTGAGGTGCAAATGTGCACGCGTGACATTAGGGGCGTTTGGGCGTTTTCGCTCGCCTCTTTCGCGTCCGGTGTGAACGCACCGTAAGAATGACTCTCAGGTTCAGGCCGAGTGGCATGGCGCTCCTTCTCTTTGTTTTCTGCTGTGCCTATGAGCTCAGAGGAGCCGTGCTACACAGCTATCCTCTGGATTAGTCAAGAATGTGGCTTCATAAGGGGAGCTATAAATGCACTTTTCATTTCCAAAGATCTCGGCCTCCATCAGCAGCAGCCTGCTGTCAAGCTGATGCCCAAAGGCTAACGCTTGGACCGGTCACAGCGTGGCCTCTGCTATAAGTAGTGCTGTTGTTAAAATCCACCACATTAGCTTTATTGCTTTTACTGTAATGCATTCATGTGTGGGCGAACCACTCCATTGCCATGCCACCAAAACAGTGACAGTAAACAATGTGTCAACGTCACATTTGACAACTTTAATTCAACACTGACTCACAAGGTGCTGCTGCCATCTGTGTAATGGGCCTCTCTGTGGCCACGCCCCCCAGTGAGTGATATCACTGCAGGTGTTCCCCTTTAGTCAAATGCACAACACCTGATGTGACCAAAGGCCTGCGTGTGTGAGTCACTGCTCATGACACGTAAAGCAGCGAACCTGAAAGTACAAAACGTAAACAAGCACTTTCAGGGCGACGCCTGCACGGTTGTTGTGGAACGAACACACAAAATGACGTGTGTGCTCCTGCATGTTCTTTGCACACTGATTTAGAAAAACTGGGCTAAACATGAAGTCATACAAGATAT
Organism: Oreochromis aureus; assembly: GCF_013358895.1. Classification (NCBI taxonomy): domain Eukaryota; kingdom Metazoa; phylum Chordata; class Actinopteri; order Cichliformes; family Cichlidae; genus Oreochromis; species Oreochromis aureus. The sequence continues at coordinate 38,618,072 of NC_052958.1, read as the reverse complement.
CTACTGATTAAATAGTTTTGCTGATATCATCCTGCATCCTGCATCATGAGGACATGAATATGTGAATCAGAGTCTTCACCTATCTTTCAGCATTATTATGGGCTGAACGTGGACACCCCAGCTACCTGCAGACAATGTCTATAGAGGCTCCAAAGTATGTGGTCCAACCAGCCTGTGTGCTGTTCCTGGTCTGCAGGGAAGAACAATAGAGAGCGTCCACTGTCACTTTCCACACTGTTTATAAATATACGATGGTTTTAATTCTTTTCCCATTCCCAGTAAACTCCACTGTCACTCTTCCCTGATCTGGGCCCACTTGTCAACCAATCAGCATTCAACCTGAGCATCCATGGTGAGCTATGTGCTGGTGGGTTTGTGGTGATCTACATGATAGCAGGTTGCTTAGGTTGTGTAGGCTGAGAATCCATATGCAAACAGGCACAATCGCAAACCAAGCATCAGTAAATCAAACAAAAGAAACGCTGCCTAACAAGCACGTGTCATAAATAATCACCAACAGGCAGATCAAGGACAAAAATAAGGCATCAAATTTAATGAACCGATGAAGTAAACTGAATATCTCTTTTTTCCTATACAGTCAGATTTTACATTCTTGTGGAAATCTCGACCCCGATAACAGATGACCTGCTCGAATTACATGCATGCACATGCTAACAATGCTAAAACCAAATCTAAACCCTGCAGGTTGGTTAAACTGTATCTGTCATTTTAGCAAAGGTTAGTTTTATTGTAACGTGATTTGCACACAGGTTGTGTTATCATGCACTGGTTTTGTGCCTTGTTGCTGCACACTGCCGACATGCACACATCCACGTGCACGTGCACACGTTCTGTATAGAACAGAATAGCAAAGAATAGCCCTTTATTGTCATTGTGCATGTAGAAGAAAAATTACAGGTGCTCCACACCAACTGTGCAGGAATAAAGAACAAGCAGCCTCGGTCTGAGTGCAGAGTCTGTGTGAGTGGCCTGAGTGATGAAGGTTACTCTGACCGTGGCTCTGATTGTGGAGGTGGGGTGTGGGGGATAGTGCGTGCTAACAGTGTGAATGGCCCAGGGGAAGAAGCTGTTTGTATGGACATTCCTTCAAGATGTTTACACCAGTTGTTGTTTGAGTTCAGCCACATTGTTCTGACCTCATATTCATATCATGTCACTGTCAGTCTAAATCAGGGGTGTCCAACTCCAGGTCTCGAGGGCCGGTGTCCTGCAGGTTTTAGATCTCAGCCTGGGTCAACACACCTGAATCAAATGATTAGTTCATTACCAGGCCTCTGGAGAACTGCAAGACATGTTGAGGAGGTAATTTAGCCATTTAAATCAGCTGTGTTGGATCACGGACACATCTAAAACCAGCAGGACCCCGGCCCTCGAGGCCTGGAGTTGGACACCCCTGGTCTAAATGAATCAGCTTCCATGTGCAGGTGCTTTTTACTGCTGCACGTGCCCCAGGACCGCAGGACTACGGGATATAGAGCAACGCCAATGTTTAGATGCCTTTCGGACCGTATTTGGTGTCCTTCAGAGAAGCACGACTCAGCTCTGTGCTGGCTCTGTTTCTGTGAAAGCTGTTAACCTTTGACCAACTGATATAAGATGATAAGAGCACGCAGGTCAGTTTCTCTACAGCTCCCTCACCCTCACAGGGCAAAAACAATAAATGCCTGGGCCATGAGATGTGTACTTCTCTTTATACTGCACATGACATGTACTTATAAGATACAGTATGTGGTTGGTGTGGAGCTGACAATGCAATAAAAAGTTATTTATACTCAGTGAGGACATTAACACAGTCGTGTCCTATTTCTTCATCTAAGGATTGTTTTAGATGCTTGAAATATAAATTGTGGACTTGTTTCTCCTTCTCATTTTATAGCACAGTTCTTTTTTTCCTGCCTTCAAATAAAAGTTAGAAATATGGCCGAGGTTGCCCACACTAAAGCGCTCTAACAGTCACTCGTCTACTTAGGAATCCATTACTACAAATTTTCCTGGGAGCTGTGAGCTTCAGGAAAGTTTCACATTCGTTGTTTTGATCCAACCACACTGATGGAAACGCGCTCGATTCTCATTTTTTGTGTTTGCAGCTTTTTACAAGTGGGCATAAGTTTATTTGACAGGTGACGGGACAACAGGCCAGGTGTTATGGGGGAGGGGGAGGCTAGCTATGGTCCAAACATGGACACAGCCCTCTGTATGCATACACATCCTCACATGGGAGGTGGTCCCTTCCCATCAGTGCTTGGATCAGCCCCTCATTACTCTACAGCAGCCTAATAATACACAGTGTGTGATGAAGGTGCAGTTTACATGAGCTCATACCTCTCAGATGATCTAAAGCTTGGTTAACTTGCTCACATGTGGGGAGGTGGGGGACGCAGAGGGCAGCACAGGACTCACAAACACAAGAGGGAAGGAGCCCAGTATCACCTGCATGTAGACAAGACCAGTTAGTGACACATTTTATCTCCTGATGCCCAAAGAAGCTACAGTCTGAGACCTCAACCTTTGCTGCTTTGATTACACCGTTCTGTCCGACATGCACGTGAGTACAGCACATGTGAGTCGGGTGAACGCAGTGGTACAAAGTTAGTGACAGGTTCTAACTGTGTTGCTCTCACTGCTGGCTGTGCTTCAGAGGGTAGAGACAGTCATTCACTCATTCATTTCATTCGCCTTCAAGCTTCTAAAGTCCAGGATTGAAAGGCAACAGTGAACTCATTGCTGTAATAGTCCGGTGAACTTTTCACGGCAAAATGATTCCATACAGTTGCAGAGGTTGTGCTGATTACTTGCTCAAATTCTGTAGATGGCAAACTAAACCCTGAATCAGCAGTTACGTGACACACACGAAGCGTTGTGTCAGCATAATGCTAACAGGACAGCACGACCCAGAAAGAAGACGGGATCGTTCTTTGGTCAGAAAGGCGGTGGTTTGACCCCTGGCTCCTCAAGCCAGCTTGCTAAAGCACCCTTTGTCGACACATTGAACCCCAAATTACCGGCGCTGCACCGACTGGTGTGCTATGATAGCGCAGGATGTGAAGGGTTAACCCTATGGCTTGTATTCTTGCTGGTGCACATCACTACAACAGGAGCTGAGATCATTTCAATGCTGTGACATGAGATTTTAGGGTGCTCAGGACACTGTGGTAACACTGAGGTCACAGACGGATGGACATGGTCAGCATTTAAACAATGCTGTGTTTGTACTAATTCATCCAAAGTGTGCCAAGAAAACATCCCACAGTGTAAAAAAAAATTGTAATATAAAAGTATTTTACTGTGTATTTTACAGTTTTGTACTGTTTTTCTAGAATATCATTAAATTTACATAAATAGACTGATTTTACATTTCAAATGTAAAATAACGTAAAATCACTGTAAATGTAATAAAACATAATTTTCCTGTTTTTTAAATGTATCTGTCTGTACATATGCATATTTAGATTGTTAAAATACATTCACAAATGTATCATAATTCCACAAATATTTGTCCGTTATTTGAAAGATTGAACTGTTAAATTCAAATGTAATGCTATGGAAAAATATATAAAATGATTCTTATAAACTCTTTTTACATCAAATAATGTTATTTAGGGCGATTGTGGCTCAAGAGTTGGCAGTTCGTCTTGTAATCAGAAGGTTGCCGGTTCGAGCCCCGGCTCGGACAGTCTCGGTCGTTGTGTCCTTGGGCAAGACACTTCACCTACAGCCTACTGGTGGTGGTCAGAGGGGCCGATGGCGCGATATGGCAGCCTCGCTTCTGTCAGTCTGCCTCAGGGCAGCTGTGGCTACAACTGTAGCTTGCCTCCACCAGTGTGTGAATGAGTAGTGGAATTGTAAAGCGCTTTGAGGGTCACTGGCGCTATATAAATGCAATCCATTATTATTATTTAAACCAACTGTTAACTTTATTATTCTGTACATTTAAGTATTATTATTCATATTGCCGCATTCATTGACCTTGTTTATAGGTAATTTCATTGTTTAATCACATTAAAATGTTCCTAATGTAATGTTTAACAGCACTTGAAAAAGGCAAAATCCCATGTAAAATTAGGGCAACAAACTGTATTGTCATTACTGAAAATAACCGTATTTTTATGAGAAAGTTATTTTCTGTTATTTTCTGGTATTATTTTGGCGCCCCAGCTGCAGGAATATTACTGTTTTTTTAGGATATTTTTGTTTTTACAGTGCATGTTACGTTGCATTAACCAAGCAGCTGAACAGGTTTTCAGGTGAGTGTAAAGCATTGTGGGTACTCAACAGGGCTTGAAAAACACTATACAGCACAAAGGCTACCATAACTTTGTATACTCTCGCCACAGCGAGGGTCTTCTCCTAAAGGACAGGAAGCAAAATAAAGCACAGAAACAGAAGCATTAGTGTAGATGGTGGAACCTGCGTTTTAATCTCAGGGTTTTCTGGTTTTACTGTGTTTTAAAACTGTCTGTAAGTTCTGGACCATCTGGGACTGTTATACATTACTGGAGCTGCACTGAGTGCTCGACCAGCATGAACAAAAGTAGTGAAATGACTTTTGGCACATACTGCAGTGTGTCAAGATAACTGCGTCATGTATTCTTAACATACCTGTGACATATGAAGTCTCCAGGGACGTTTCCAGGTTTCTTCTGCTTTTCTGTACTGTTTTCAAAATGGTTTAATAAAGGTTTTCTTTTCTTTTCTGGTTTATTTTTTTGTTCATTCCTGAAAAGGGAATTACATTTTCATCCCACTCAGTAACCCAGGCATCATTTTATTGGTGATTCTGAAAGTGAAACTAGCAGAAAACTGGAATAAAACGTATTGAACTTGATTATTTTCAGTATTGATGAACGCTGGCACGAGCATATTAACATTTACGTTGTCAGGCATACTTTCAGCACCACTGTCTCCACCACCGCTTCTTTTTTTCTTGCCCACTTTTTGTACTGTTGCTCGAATCGATCCCAGTGCAAACTTCATTTGGTCCAATTACTGGAACTTTATTTGGTTTAGCAGGAAGCACACACGTGTCGGGACACTTGTTCAAACAAAAGATGCATTTGGAAGAGTGATTACAAACTCACGAGCGAGAAACCAGCTGCCTCCACCTGGACTTTTTCCTCCATTATGTGGGAAAACTGTTGAGATCTTAATGAACCAACGTCCATGAAGACTGAACCTTCTTATATTGACTTTACTCATTAAACTGACTGTACCAATATTCAGAATTAATGTTCAAATTAAAACCAGTATTCAGCAATATCCTAACTATTCAGTGTTTTACATGGATATAAAAGAAACTCAGAGGTGTGTGCAGCTGAGAGTGTCCCAGTGTCCACTGAGCCTCAGCCAGCATGTGTGTGTGGGGCTGCAGGCGGACGTGCGTGTCCATGTGCTGCTCTGTGTACGTGCAGATCCACATTTGCACTTCACACGATTGTGGGCTAATCTCTCAGCCGTATCTTTGCACCTGTTGTGTTTTACAATGATGTCATGGCGTGATAGGGCAGGTGTGATTTTTTTTTTTACAGCACCTACTGATCCAGAAACAGCTCTGGGGATGACTTCCCCACAGCACAGTGCAAACAGACAGCTGTACAGATTGGAACAAACGATGACTCGACAATCCTCAGCAATCCACGACCATCTGAAAGTAAAGTATGTAAGGTCTAATAAGGAGGTCTAAAGCATCATTATGACTCGGGCCGTTGAGATCAGGTAATAAAGCTGGATCCACTTTATGGGCCTCGTAATGTTTATACTGTGCTGAATATTCCCGAACAATTTCCAGCTGATCAGATTAAAGCAAACTTGTTTATTACCACCTGTCAGTGCGAGCTGGAAACATAACACTACAGGAAGTGACTGTGTGGGGGGCCGAGGTGGGGGTGGGGGTGTTACAGGAATGTTATGCTGTTTGTTTTAGTGGAGGTGGAGGATCCCAGCAATGTGGCAACAGAAATCTGTGACACTGCATCAAATGTAAGGGCTCTAAAAGTGACGACAGCGATGCAGAGGGCAGAGCTTCTCTTTACTGCTAACTTTAAGGAGCTGATTGTGACGTTTGTTTTTACATTCACAGAGTTCAGTCAGAACGTCCCTGCACTTCAACAACCTACTGAAAGACAGCGCCTCTAATCAAACAATGAGCATAAAGATGTAAACTTATTGTCTATAGCTGTATTCTACATTTGTTTTCACAGTAACTGATGCATTTGCACCCTGTGCTGTTTAGATGTTACATTCTCGTACAGGTGGGCAGGCGGACCAAGTCTCATTCTTCAAACCTGCCGACCCGCTCACGACCTGGCCCGATCCGTCTTGTTAGCTCACGTGAGACGAGCGGCTTTCACATTCTGATGAACGAGACAACAAACCAATGATAAATGCTCCGTTTGCCACTGCAAAAACAAACCACGTGTGCATTCAGTGCAGTGTGTGTGTGTGTGTTTGCACAGGCACAAAAGAGTCTTTGTCACCACAGGTGAATGACATCATCTGTCCCGGTGTGGGACTGTGGAGACCTGGGATTAGAAGTGTGTGTGTGTGTGTGTTGTTTTCTGTGTAATGTGTGTGTCATTTATCATTTTTCCCATGAGAAAAGGGAAACAAACACACATCAGCTTTCACATTCTCACGTTTCAGTTCATAGAGTCAAAGTGAACAATCAATGAACGTGCTACATTTTTGTCATTTCTATTTTAGACTCATCATTTATGTCAATTTTACTTTGTAATTCAGGTTTGGAAAAACTGAACTTAGTGTTTGCGCACTGCAGTAGCATGTTTGATAAAAGGTCGCCTGTTTTCGCTGCTGGCACAGTGGTTTAAACAGCAAAGTGTAAAAACGACACATCGCTCATCATGCCATGCACTCAGGGGTTGTGCTGTTGGTGTTTGTTCAGCTAAATCCTCCTGTTTCTGTCCTTCCTGTACATGTGACACCTCAGCTATAGTAACATAGTTACACCCAGGAAACATACACAACAACACTGAAAGGCCGGCGGTGCCAGAATGAGGTCATCATTGCACATCACTGATTTCTATCAATGCAAATCTTTTTTTGGTTCACTTACGTGTGCTTCTGTCTTCATACACTCTTTGGAGTGTACACACTCTCTGAGCACAAGCGACAACAGAACAGGTTAGCACATGTGAATAAACTTTGAGCTTCAGGTCTTTTCTTTGTGTCGCGTTCTTATTTAGCTTAGCTGAAATTCTTTGATTGAAGAAAAATCCACTATAAATAAAACCAGGAACAAGGAACAAGCACATTTAATTTCCTCTTTCACTGAAACAACATCAACTTTTTGTTTACTTTTGATTTCCTGTCCTTTGCCCAGCTACCACAGGAGCAGATGTCACCCCCAGCCCTGGATTTCTCAGCCTGAGCTCCCATCAGTACCCACAGGCCCCGGATCATCTTCGTGTCCTTCTGCTTTCTCTTCCGAGAACCGGAAAATATGATTAGATTCACAAAATGCAGGAAGGTCTTTGTGTTTTTGTGACGATTACATTTTATTTTTCCACTGCATATAAAAATAGGTCCAAATGGGCGAGGTGCCACCATAAGAATGCCAGTGACTAATGCTAATGTGGCAGTGCTTTCTTTTCTGTGTCTAACTTCTCTAAGAAGCTGAATCACTCACAGCATAATAAATACATAAAAGAAATGAATATGTGTATTTTAAAGAGCTGCTTTGGTGCACCAAAACACTGCGAGCTTTAGAGCAAACCCTGGAGAAACGCTGAGTAGAAAGTACAGAATCCTCAAAGTGCAGCTTAAAGCAAAACATCCTCGAAAACATCCAGACGAAACATTTTTAAGGCTCACAGAGTATTTAGAGTATTTAAGTGATGTTGATCTGCTGCGTCGCCTGGAATTTGTACAGCACAAGAAAACTAATGAGTATTCCTTTGTTGTCATGGTAACCTGGCTCTGTTTACTTTGCTGGAGATGAGATGGTGACAGTGTTTACCTGCCAGCCCAAAGACTGGAATGCTGTCGTAATCGGGTTACAATGAAAACATCAGCGTGCTTGTTGATGTGCTGAGCACGACGCTGGACGCAGTGGGCCTGTGCAGCAGTGATGTGGTCGAGGCTCCTGATGACAGCAGCTGCTGCTGCTCCCTGTGGGTTTAACAACAGCAGGAGTCACATTGTTCCCACATCAAAGCTCGCCCTCACTGCGCACTCTTTAATCTGCTGTACAGGACTGTTCAGCCTGACCTCTGCCTGGGCCGCTTTTAAAGTCTGCTGTATACATTAAACCTTTTCAGACGCTGTAACGGCTCCAGTCGATCCTCAAAACCCGACGCGACACGTGCAAAGGAGGCCATGTCCTCTCAGCACAGTGCAAAACTCTCCTCTTCTCCCATTTTATAATTTTGAACGCTCTAAATGCTCCTGGACCTGGTTAGATGCTCATGTCTTCCATTTTCAGGAGCAAACATGCATTAGCAGCCTAAAATGTTTAGTCAGCTTTGCACAAAGTACACACCAACGTGTCTCAACACAAAGGACTCAAAGCAGAAAACTACTGAAGGGAAAAGAGAACAGCTAAAGAGGATCGGAGCAGAGTGGCACAAAGGGTCGACCATAATTAAAGGTTAGAGAGTCAAACAGTGCCGATTAAAGGAAGGCTTCACTGAACTTACAGCGTCTGGACGTGATTCAGACACGATCAGGCCCACTTTACTTCTCAGTGTACAACATGTAGTTCATGTATGCTAACAAACACATTGTTTGCATTTTAATTGTAGAAAATAAGTTTATATACATTCTGACTAGATATTTCATATCTACAGCACATTGACCTCAAAGCATCACGTGATGCTGGTGACCAGCGGAGCGGCGGTATACTGCAGGCTGAGTATATAACAGGCCTTTTAAGGATATCTGTATCAATTGATTAGACCAGCGGGGTCAAAGTACATTGTGAGCCACATATAGCCCACTTTGATGCAAAGTGGGACTTGTAGTTCATTGCTCAGATAATTGAATGATGAATCATTATTCACAGAACATTTCCTTGTATTGGTGCAGTACTGGCAGTGGGGGCGGGGCTTCAGCTCAAAGCCCGCATAACCACAGCAGACATCATCTGTATCAGTTGTGTACTACTCCCTGTGATAAGTAAACTGAATGTGTCTAATCTGTGAAGGTGGCCCTTCCTGTTTACATGAAAACAATTGACAATAACTTTATGTGTCATTATCATCTTCCTCTGACTGTTATCAGCGCAATGCTATCTCAGTTTCACTCAGAACGTACAGTAGTTTATCATGTGGACGGACAACAGTGAGCCAAATCACATACTGTATGCACCTCGTCACAGCAGCAGCCGGCTCAGCCTGTTTTCATCTCAACAGACGATCACAGATGACAGACAGAGTGTCTGTGTTTCACCCTCACAGACTGCATCTTTTGTGCTGTGTCTACAGCCGGAGGTTACAGGAGCCGATACCTGCCTGCAGACGGCGGCGCTAAAGATGTTTGTAGGGGACAAAAGCAGCAGTGGGTTGACTGTAAAGTGGCAGACAGCGGAACGGTTGGAGGGGCCAGAAATCTGGGAGGGGACATCCTGCCTGGCAACAGGAGCGCCACAAGGGGCACCTCTTCAAACTCACATGAAGATTATACTCGTGTGAGCATGTGTTCACAAACAGTAGCTTAATAAAAGCAGACAGGTCTATTGAAAGAAAAGGAGGAGTTCTCAGAGTGATGTGATCTGCTTTTTAAATAAAGCGCTGCCATCTGTGTGTGGGGTTTATTTCTGCCCGTGTCATGCTGTGATGAGACAATGACTCCAGAATAAAACACACGTGCAGCATGGTGAGGACGAAGGAACCATGGCAAACACGCAAAAAGACAGAGTGGTGATTATACCTGAAATTTGCATTGGTTTTCAGTATTTGATAGTTTGATCATTTCTGCACCCCTGAAAGGTTTCCATGAACTGAACAACATCTCAGTGCTTGTATGTCACCCATGTTACCCCTGAATTATCTGACAATGTTCCAAAGAGCCTCTACCAATGCCAGGAAATGTTTGGTGCTCTCCATCTTCGACTGTCCCCACAAATACCCAGTGGGGTTAAGGTCAGGTGACTGCGTAGGAACGATCTGTGACAGGAGGCGCTCACTGCTCTGTGGTCATCAAATAGTTCTTCAAAGGGTTGAAAGCTGTTTCTGGGCTCACCGTCCTGGTGCTGTGTGAATCTCTGTTCTCTAAGAGGAGTGCTGCTTCTCCTTCACACTGGGGCCAGTTTGCTCCAGCTGTCCACAAATCTTTAACACAGAGCATTTGGTAAATAAGAATAGCTCATTTAGTGCTATCTCCAGGCCTTTCACTATGTGTTAATGCAGCGGTCCCCAGCCTTTGTTGCCCAACGGACGGTTTAATGTCAGACAATATTTTCACAGACCGGCCTTTAAGGTGTCTCGGATAAATACAACAAAATAAAATGAGACAAAAACTGTGGTATTTTGTAAATATGATAATAAATGTGAATTCACTGTGTAATTGTGTAACTTTATTAGCAGCTTACTCTTGAAATGCACCAACAACATTGACAGTAACATCCTCCTCTCTGCCCCTTAATGCTCCCTGGTCACTATGGTAATGTGTAGACATTTTTTTCAAAATAAGACACACAACTACAACACGGGAAAGACCCAGGGAAACCGAGTTAATGATAAAAACCCTGAAAACCATAAATTTCACACCCGAGCCTCAACTCTCGCAGCCCGGGACCAAACGACTCACGGACTGGTACCGGTCTGTGACCCGGGGGTTGGGGACCGCTGTATTAACACACCTCTCTGCATTGAATCATATCTGTTATTAACCTCTGTCTCTCTTCCACAGCATGTCTTTATCCTGTCTTCCTTCTCTCACCCCAACCAATCACAGCAGATGGCCCCGCCCCTCCCTGAGCCTGGTTCTGCTGGAGGTTTCTTCCTGTTAAAAGGGAGTTTTTCCTTCCCACTGTCGCCAACGTGCTTGCTCATAGGGGGTCATATGATTGTTGGGTTTTCTCTGTATGTAGTATTGTAGGGTCGACCTTACAATATAAAGCACCTTGAGGCGACTGTTGTTGTGATTTGGTGCTGTGTAAATAACACTGAACCTCACTGACTGTTTTGAGGAGAGTGAGCACATTTGAGGTGGACGCCTGCTGTGATTCAGAATTGTTCATTAGTGAAAATAGCTTCGGTCTGCCTTTGGACACATGTCCCACTGTTGTCCTCATGCTGTCAATCACTAAGAGTGTGGCAAAGGAAACAAGTGCTGCATGTTTATTTACTTAAATAAATTGAGTAGACGTTCACATCCACCCGAGTTTAATCTGAAGCTGAAGCACACAAGGAAATCGAATGTTGTACAAAAGCAGCAGCGTGGTTGACTTTGAAATAGTGCTGAACTGATTCGAGCCATGGTCAGATGAAAACATGGCAGACTGTCTGAGATTTGAAAAGGTGATAAAAGTCGATATATTTTTATTTGTAATAGCATCATAATGACAAACTGTCAAAGTTTATACACATTATTATACGTTAGTATAATGTTTGTCGTATTTTCAACCTCCAGTCTACTTTTTTTTAGCGCATTTGTACAGCTAACTGTGTACTGGGCAGATTTTCATGCTCCTGCTTCTGTAGCTGCTGGTAAACCTGACATTGCTGGGAGCAGAGACACCCAGATAATCAGCTGAAAGTCTCTAAAGTGCAAGAAAGAATTAGAAAATGAGTCATTTCTTTATTCTTCATTCACACTGCACATGATCACATGACCCTTTTGCTAGAAAAAATATTTGTTGATTGCAGCTTAAATACTGAAGGAATGCAAGGAAAGGACATGATAAGAGGCCAGTGGGCAGTTTGAATGTTGAGCGTAGAGATAAGAATAAAACTAATATTAACCTGTCCAGTACACAGCAGGCTGAAGAAAGCTGCAGGCATGAGCTGATCCTTCGTGGTTTACTCCTGCTTTGATGAGACATCTGATAATGTGACAGGGTTAGAGCACAATATTGGTTCTCAGGTAGGCTTCGGCTCATACTGGATGCTGGGTAATCTGCTTCTGATGTCACAGAGACCAAAGCAACCAAAGGAGGCTCTGAACCCAATAATGAAATTTCATTTTCTCTGACTGATTTGTTCTGTTTTACAAACTACAGCGAGTCCCTGTGCTGTAATAAGAGGTGAACCCTGAAGTAGTTTCATCAGCCTGGATTTCACATGAGCCCTTGTGACCCAGCGTGGGCTAAAGGCCGTTTTATAGAATATGTTTAAAGAAACACAAAGGTTTTGTTTCTGTTTCTGTCCTTTACATTCTACATACAGAAATCCCATATTTGGTAGGAATTTTGAGGTTTTCTTTCAGACACAAAGGAAAATATAAATATTGGGATGAATGATGATGAGGCGTAACGTTCCATGTGAAGGACAGGGAAACCAAAACTGAAGAGAGTTGGTGAGGACGTGTTTCCAGCCTGCATTTCAAAGTCAAAAAGAACTAAAATAATGTCTCTACCTGGCAACCCTGTGTCATGAAGTCAGCGTGGGCAGAGAACTGTATGCGCTCTCCCTTACGCCAAAGCTAATTGCCAAACCACAGCCACCACTCCAGCAGCAAAACCAGTAAATAATACCAGTATGACGATATGGAAGGCACGGGGTCTTGGTGCTCCCAGTGAGTGTTGGGTCTCAGCCTCAAATAAAAGCCCATGTTTGACTTGGCTGTGTTTTTGGCTCTCTTACCACAGCGAGGCGTCTCTGGTTTTCCTAAAGGCCCTGAGTGGAAGCGAGGGAGGATAACCGCACTGCTGCAGGAGAGCTCCAGGATCACCTTCTGACTGATAATGTGCAGATACATGCCTTTGTCACGTTCACCTGGACTGTGAGCAGGTTACAAAAGGAAACTAAAGACCAATGAAAAACGTAAAGTGCTCTAAAACCTGAGGATGGCTGAAACCTATAGCACGCAGGCAGATGTCTTTACATTCTGTAATGAAGGTGAAGATGTTACATCAATTATAGCTGCCGTTTTCTACACAAACAGAATTGGTACGGCAGCTTATAAAGGCTAACGCTTTTTTCTCTCAAGGCTGTCAGACACTGGAAAATATTTTCCACAGAGCTCCATGTGTAAATACACTGTGCTCTTTATTATTACTACCAAAATGAGATTGAGATTTGATGCTGTATAAGTAAAATTAAGGATGAGATTCCTAATGACTCCACCTCTTCGTGGACTCATGAAACTAGCAGACAGGGGCATCGCTCACATTGGCAGAGCGAGACGGGACAGATGAAACTTCCTGCTGAAGCAGACTGTCAAGGGAGTAGCGTCTGCTGACTCAACAAAGGGAAAACGAAGCCAGATGTGTGACGTTCCCACCTTCCACACTACTCCACAGGCTTTAATTAAATCAGCCAGAGGAGATAAAACTCTGCTGTTACACAACTCTTACATAAGGTGGAGTTTAACAAGGGGCTGCATGGAACACATAGGTATCAAATTTAAGCACAGCTCTCATAGGGACAGTCAAAAGCACGTCTGCATTAGTTACACTGTTACAGCATTCTACACTGTATGTCTGTAATAATGGACATGGCTGACTTCAGGACTCTTTGCTGTATCAGTGACAGATTTTCAATAAAGTAAATAAAATCCCTAATTATTCCTTTAATTCTAAAGAAAATAAAGTTCTTCAGCTTAGCATCCAAATAAACAAAATTACACACCTTCTTTCAATACCTGACACAATCATACATGTCCCTGTATTAACAGAGCAGGCAGGACATTTCAGCTGGGAACCTCACAGTGAGGCAACAGCATGGGTGAAATATTACCCGAGCCACCTCCAAACTTCTTGCTCCTTTCAGTCCAGTCATACAGGAAGTGCTTTAATCAAGGCTTCCTGGACTGCCTTGTTTTGTCTGAGGAGTGGAGGAGAAAAGTGGAGAGTAATGCATCCAGCAGCTGCTGCAGCAGGATTGGAGACGTCTCGGTTATTTTATTTTATTCATTTTTTTTCTTTTCTTTTTTTGCTTGCTTCTTTATTTGGTTCCAGTCAGATTGTGTCCAAAATGCAAAAAATGTTTCTACAGTGATGCTTTTTTAAAAATCTCCCTTCTGTCAGAAACTACAGGTTTAACCAGAGTAAATGACCAGATTTCTTTGTTTTAACCACTGACTGACAGTAAACTCAAGCACTATTCAGGTTTTTGTGCAGCTAGAACCTAAATAACACTGAAACCACAAAACAGGCTTCACAGCATGCTTGTTTTCTAAAACCTCCTACTCCACCACTTTGGTGTGGATGGATGGACAGACGGACAGATGGAGGGATGGATGGATGGATGGATGGATGGATGGATGGATGGAAGGATGGGTGGATGGATGGATGGACGGATGGATGGATGGACGGACAGATGGATGGATGGAAGGGTGGGTGGATGGATGGATGGACGGATGGATGGATGGATGGATGGATGGATGGACGGATGGATGGATGGATGGACGGATGGATGGGTGGACGGATGGATGGACGGATGGATGGATGGGACGGATGGATGGATGACGGATGGAAGAATGGGTGGATGGATGGATGGATCAGATGGATGGATCCGGATCCGATGGATCAGATAGATGGATAGGTAGATGACGATGGATGGATCAGACGGATGGATCAGACGGATAGATAGATAGATAGATAGATAGATAGATAGATGGATGGGCAGATAGACGGATGGATGGATGACGATAGATGGATGAAGGATAGATAGATAGATGATGATCGGATGGATGGATCCGATCCGGATGGATCCGATATGATAGATGGGTGGATAGATGGATGAGCAGATAGATGGATGGATCCAGATGGGATCAGATGGATGGATGGGTAGATGGATGGATGGATCCGATGGATGGATGGATGGATCCGATCCGGATGGATGGATGGATCAGATGGATGGATGGATGGATGGATGGATGGGTGGATGGATGGATGGATGGACGGATGGATGAATGGATGGACGGATGGATGGATGGATGGATGGATGGATGGATGGATGGATGGATGGATGGATGGATGGGTGGATGGATGGATGGACGGATGGATGAATGGTGAATTGGAGTGATGAGGCTGGTCTTTAGTAAAACATCTGGCTGTTAAAACTTCATCATGGCTGAAAAAAGGAAAAGCTGTATTACATCAGTGTTTGTATAATTATTTATATTTAAACCAGCATCAGTATTTCGGGGACCACCTTTCACACAGTTTCAGTGTAAGGTACCTGGCAGTAGGTTGTTCGGAGAACTTGCCATGGACTTTCTGTGAATTTTCAGAACGCCTGCTTTTGTTTGGGATCAGCCGGTTTCGACTCTAGTCCCTGCATATTCACTTTGAACCCTCTCAAGTCGACGAGCTGTCTGCTGAGTAAATGCTCATCTTGTTTCACTTCCAGGTTTGGTGAATACTGTTCTGTCTTCTCTGTCCCCACACTTCAAACCGGTCGTGGCTGCTCCTCCCTGAGCCTGCTGATAAGGGATCGTCTGATGGGATTTACTAGGTTGCTCCAAACAAATGAACTGACTGAGTTCTCCATAATGATCCCGTTTGGGGCGTTTTCTCTGTTTGACAATTGAAAGCCCACAAAGTAAGAGGAAGCTATATTTCTCAGAGAAAAACATTATATTTAATTCCCCAGTGTGTAGGATCAGTTGAATTGCTGAGTGTATTCTGTGACACATGAGCAAAATATCTGATAAAAACACACCTCATGATTTTGGGGGGTTTGACTTCCATATTTTGACTATGATAACGTCCCACTGGGCTTTCTTTGTTGTTTTATGACATTTGTGTGTGAATTTCTGACTTTAACATCTCACCAAGCACATTATCAGTAATAAATATCAACTTATGTGGCAAGAGAAACCTAACAATAGACACACTGTTAAGTGAGACATGAACTCACCACACATTTATCTCCAAGAACCAGTTTTCTGACACATGACACCCTCATAATGTTACAGGGACAGTTAAAGTATGCGGAGAATGACAGCTTTAATGGCTTTCAGCTGTAAAAAAAAAAAAGAAAAAAAGAAAAGAAAGGTAGTTTGATCGACGACAGTATGGACCGAGTAATGGAAATACACACTTTTCTTCAGTGCAGCAGTCCAAAAAGCCCTTTGGAGCGTTATGACCAGTTAAACTCTGTAACCCATACAGTGGAGCTGTAGGTGATGTTTTATGCTTGCTATAAGCTAGTAGATGTCAACTCAGCTTTTCTCTACTCTTAAACCCAAAGTATCATAATTTTAGCCTAAAGCATAGACATCTGCAGCCATTGGATATCTGATCAACATAAAAGCATTTAAAGAGCAGTTACTGATGTTGGATAATCCGCATCTTCTGCAGCAGCCAGACAGCTGTGGTTGCAGTGTGGATTCAGGGTCGCGAATGTGACGCACACAAAGTTAGAACCTATAACTTTCAATAAATACTACAGTCATAATCTGTGACAGTCTCATCCATATAAGCTTGTGTGCTGTGGTTTATAGCAAGGTCAGTGAAAAGTGCTGTAAGTGCTGAATCTGGGTGTCGATACATCCTCAAACTCAGGAGCCGTAGTGATAAGAGGGGGTGTAGCTGACTGACAATCACACGTGTGGTGGTGGTTAACCCATCAGAGCCACCCAGGCTCCACCCCATATTAATAATATATTAATATGGGGTGGAGCCTGGATGTTAATATTTGATATTAATATTATACTGTTTAACAGTGGAGATGTGGCTTTCTTGGCCAACTGAGTCTGGGAGAATGTGCTTTAATTCTTTAATCAAAGAATGAAGAATGAAGTATTCTTCTTTACAGTGCTGTCTAACACTCCACTTTTATATTTTGCTTCCAAAAAAGGAAGCCAGCCATTCTTTGAATTTGTAAAGTGGTCATAAGCAGAGGTTCTCTGGGCTTTCCGAAGGGTTTTGGCCAAAAACAGGACCTAACACAATTCAATTCAGTGTTATTCATACACTGCAAATCACAACAACACTCAGCTCCAGGCGCTTTAAGGTAGGTAAGGTAGACCCTACAAAACCCAACAATCATGTGACTCCCAGGACATTCATGCACACTGCTGTGGCAGGTGTTGTGGTGAGGCTTCAGAGTAGTGTTTGTGACAGCTGTAATATTTCTCCAAAAACACCGCCACTCTTACTGGTGCATCCATGTTCTTTGGAGTAGAAAGAACTAATCTGAGTGCCTCACATCTTGCTTCGTTTGACGAACGCACCCCCATTGTTGGTCTGCTGGGGGCCTAAAAGTGGAGCAGCATCCAGCTTCTAAGAACGGGGATGCTCGGTTCCCTGGCTGACTGGATTTAGGGATCAAGGATCAATATTCATTCCAAGATTTCAAACAAGGACTTTCCCAAAGATTCAGGTGATCCTGTTGCCACCCAGCTACCTTTTAGAGATGGTCAGTGCTCCCCTGGGTGACTTTTGCCACACCATGCATGTATGCTGCAGCGGTGATGCTTTTGGTAACACAAGAATCACCCAGTATTGTGTCTTTAGTTGAATCCATGAAAAATGGCAAAGATAACACCACGTCAGGGCTTTTACAGATGAGCAGTATCTGAAAGTCATGTTTTTAGGAACAGGAAAGAAATCCAGCAAAAACCTGATACAGGACCTGAGAGATGCATTTGGCCCTTCAGATGTGCCGAAACCTAAAATGGTCTCAGGTGAACGGTGGCTGTCAAGGAACCATTCTCATGAAAGCTGACATATGCAAATTAATCAAGAAAATTTAAAACATCAGGTCTGATGAAATTTTACATCTGTCTTAGACATAAGTGTCTACATCCACCTGTAAAACGGGGTGGAGGCTGTGTCATGTTATTGGCTGCACCTCGGCCAGTGGAGTAGGACATGTTGTTCAAACTGATGGAGCTATGAATGAAGAACAGTGCATCTTATGTGAACGTGTCTATCTGGCCCTGTTTCTCACCATGCCAATGATACTAAACAGACTGCCAGTGCAGGCCTGCACACCTGGACCCAACGAGTCAGTCTTTCCCAGCCTCCAAAGAGCCGACATCTCAACATAATTGAAGCAGTGTGTGAAAAACTGTTCAAACTGGACGGTGGCTCTTTTGAAGCTTTCAGCTGATCGCTTGCAGACATTCCAGGCCGTAGCCTTAGTAACCCTCTAATGTCTTTACTACCACGTAATATCTTGGAATCTCATTGGGAGTCACTTCAATCTCTCACTTGAAAGTTAATCTTGGAATGTCATTGGCTTTCTTTGGTCTCCAGGTTGCTGCTTATCATGACTGCTTCCAGTGTGGAACCTTGGTCAGCATTTGAGGTGGTGACATTTTTGCTTTTCAGATAAATTCGTGTTGAATGTTGGACAAAGACACTGAGGTGTCCAGAGGATGGTTTTTGATAAGCCCTCTTAATATTTCACCCACTGCTATTTTTCTCTATTTTGCTACTGATATCCAACAAAAGAATCAACATGTGAGCAACTCTTACTGGTCCTCATACATCTTAATAACTGATAAACCACTTACCTTTTTCCAAGTTGATCATTTTGGCTGGCAGTGAAGCTTCTTCATATGTCATGTATGACAGCCTGCCATAAATGTTTGTTCAGATATTGTTGGTACAGAGAGGATAAATTCTACTTACCTTGGTTTTATTAAAGAATGTACGCTCTTTACCTCAGAACTGTCAGGGTCCTGGGGATGAGCGACCCAGGATCCCTGAGCAGTTATAAGACTTGTGTTGTTGTATGTATATTTGGTGTTGCTGTCCCTCTTCTCCCTGTTTGTGGATGTGTGTGTGTGTGTGTGTGTGTGTGTGTGTGTGTGTGTGTGTGTGTGTGTGTGTGTGTGTGTGTGTGTGTGTGTGTGTGTGTGTGTGTGTGTTTCTGCCAGCGCCGGTTGGCGGGCGCTTTCAGGCCTGGAGGGTGTGGCCCTGCTGGCGGACTGGCCACACCCGAAGCCACACACCTGCTCCTGATCAGGCCTCGTCGGGGGAGCTACTTAAGAGAGTCTTGGAGCTCCCACTGACGCGGGATCATTAAGCTAAGACTCCAAGTCAGTGTGTTAGTGTTAGGAAGTGCGGATCGTGTGTGCGCACGGAGTCAGTGTTTAACGGCTGCATCTGTTATTGTCCTGCAGGTGGAACGAGAGACCAGAAGGGCAGCACGCACAGGGTGTGCAGGAACACAACTGCCGGGAGCACGAGCACGGACGTCGGAGGGGAACACACACACGGGAGTCTAGGGAGCAAAGGGGATTAATTGTGCATCATTTTTCACTACTCTGTAAATAAAGTGTACTGTTTGCATCGCAGAGTCTGCGTTTTGGGTCCTCATTCCCACATATCCCCACGGTCTGGCTGGCAGACCGTGACAAGAATATAGAGCACCTCGATCCGACTGCTATTGTGATTTGGAGCTATATAAATAATTGACTTTAATTTTGGTACAAATGTATTTGAGGCAATCAGAGGATAAGTTATAAATACTTTTTAAGCGGCACAGCAAATATCCAGGGCATGAACATCTTGCATATTGTGATTCATAGTTAGTGAAACCCTACACGTCTGAACAGACACAGTGTAGAGGACCGGCAGGCCTACAGCTGTTCTGTTCTCTTTGTGCAAACATAACAAAATATATTAAATGTTTATCTTATCAGCTGATATGGAAGTCCTGCCTCTGTGTCATGCTATTTCTTCACACCTTTTACTCAGATTACTGCGAGTTAAGCCTGAGCTTATCCTGTAGCTTTTGCACCTTTACATGACAGAAGTGACACAATAATTATAAATGATGTTCAGTCAGATCTGAAGCAGTTTTAAAAACTGCTGCATTTCATAATTCTTACTTTAATAGTTGTTAGCGGTGCAGCACAGTGGTGCAGTGGTTAGCACTGCTGCCTCTCCACTACTGAACTCCCTGTCTGTTGTCTCCTGATACACATATAAATATATAAATCTAACCTATGGGCATAATAGGAGGGCAGTTTCATTTCTTTACAGTGACAGTTGACGTAAGGCCTTTTTTCTCTTTAACGGCCCGTCAGCTGTCGATGACGCTCGTTTGTTTACATTAGCTTGACACTTTATGGTTAAACTGTGTAATTGTAATGTTTGTATCAAAGCAGCTGATGACCTTCTATTTTCTTTGAAAAGCTCTTACATCATGAAGCTTCAAATTCCCAGAAATTCACAGAGTAAAAATATCAGAGCACCATCGCTTTGTTGACACATCACTGACAGTATCGTGTACGTGTTGTGTGAAACTGCATTCACACAAACACATTATTATTATCAAAAAATCAAAAATCAAATATAAAAACAGCTGCTGCTAAAAAATAAAGTAAAATAAAATCATATGCGTAAAGGTCTACTGCTGCAGTCCTGCAGTCAGCGGGCTTGCCTGCATATCAGTGATTACCTCTGTGGTTGCACAACAGATATATGACTTAGATGTCCTTTTGTTGACCTGGATTTCTCACCTCCCCACAAATGTTATGCAACCTGGAGATACCTGAGTTCAGAGTGTGACTGGTGCTACTCAAATACTGTAGCTGCTACTTTTGTCATTAGGTTCTGTTTAGGAGTGCAACAACTGACCAGATCTCTTGGCAAAGAATCAGCGTTAAGCTTTCTATCATCTATCAGTACAGGTCAGTTTAACCCCATCTGGCAGAAGGTGAGTGGTACTGGGTGACGTGAGGACACAGATAAGTGTTTAAGACAGCAGCTGGTAAAACAGTTTGGCTAACAGAGACTGTCAGGAGAAAAATGTTGATCTTTGAATCCATCGTAAATATAGCAGATTGTATTGTTTCTCTTGGGGAATGAAAGCTGTAATACATTCTGTGGTGGAAATACTTTTAGTTGGTGAATTAAACTTTTTTGCTCAGCACTTCATTTCGGCAGTTTAGATAACAGCATACGGGTTTGATCCCCAGCTGGCGTTAGGCCTGGATCGGCTCCTAAGCCCATACGCTGCTGTGGGTTTCCTTCACAACCCGTTTCCATGCATGCGATCGTTGGCGATTGTCCTGGCCTCATCGAGATTTATTCTGCCATCTCTGTTATCGTCGACCTGTTTTAGCCATGTTCTCTTCGGTGCTGTTCGTTGGATTCTCCACTGGGTGGGTCGTTTATGCCAGAGGAGTTGGTGTGGTAGTCGGCTCGCGTCCATTCAGCACACATGGCCAAACCATCGCAGTCGGCGTTTTTGAATTTGCTCCTCGATTGGCAGTAGGTTGTCGCATCTCTGTCGGATGTCCTCATTTCGAAGGCGGTCTCGAAGCGATACTCGTAATATCTGCCAAAGGCAACGCATGGAAAACTTCGAGTTTGTTGAGGTCCGCTTTGAGCACCGTCCACGTTTCGGATCCACAGAGTAGAATCGGCAGGATCAGCGTCCGGAAAAGGCCGATTTTGGTCAGAATGAAAATATTGGTTCACTTCCACAAGCACCACTTTAGAGAAGCGAATGCTGCGGTTGCTTGACCTATTCGACTGTGGATCTCCATCGTGGACGCAACTTTCTTCTGCTCAATGCTGTAAATCTCCTCAATCATTTAGGCAACTAAGCAGTAATGGATTACTTTACCAACTATTCATCATTTGAATCAATAAGCTTCTATTTTATGAATGCACAACGTTGAAACAGCAGTAACTACTGATGGTCATCCCGTGGCAGACATCACTGTTGAACTGTTGAAGTTGTGCCGTAACCAAGTCAAACATTGTCACAGCTTGTGAAGGACTGACACAGTATCCGACACAACCTTAGCAACAACATGTCATCACTCAGTCCTTATCAGTGCAACAAAACAGCCAGATTATTCCTCCTTTTCTGACTGGTACGTCTGCCACTGCTGCAGGCTGAACCAGCTCGTTCTCACTGCAGTTCCCATTGCCAAGGATAAAGCTGAGGGCGAAAAAAAGCAAAGGGAGTTTTCCCATTGCTTTTCTCACGGTGGTCATATGTGCAGCACCGAGAGATTAGCTTACAAAGACCTGCCTCTAAACATCCTACAGATCAGCTGCACCAGTCAGTCACTGCATGACTGCTGGCCTTCGTTCAATGAGAGCAGAGAGAGCACATGAATGAACAAAGGCGACAGCCTGGAGGGAAATGCAACAATCTGACCCTAAATGTAGCACTTGTGACTAATGTTTCAAGAAAAACACACATGAACGCTGCTAATAAGTCAGCCATTGAGGAAGCACATGGTTGTTTTTGGTGATCAAAGTGATCATGTTTGTATCAGCTGCTCCATTCATTGGCTTACGAGTAACACACAGCCATTCACGAGGGCTACAGAGCAGCCGTTATCACAGTCCAATCACACAGACACACTTTTCAGTCTGCAGCACATTCAACTTGAAGCCCTCCTGTAAGCTGAAACTGCAGACCTGCTGACTAACCCGCACTCCCATGATGTCAAATATACGAGTCTCTGGGCTGAATTTGTCCATTTTTACACAAAGTTCTCTAAATCTGCCAGTTTTCCTCCCATACTCTGTGAATCTAAGAGGAAATGAACAATGATTACCTTTTAATAATTAAAGAAAATAACCTCCAACAGCCATGACTTCATCTAATCACCATTTAATGAAAAACAACTCAGCGAGTATCCGAGCAATCGTCAGAGAAATGAAGATCTCAGCCTCTCACTGCTGTTTTCCTCTACGTTTTATGATCATTCTCTAGGCTCATATAAAAACAGTTCACCTCCATTGGACGGTTTATTAATGATGGCATGAGGTTGTTTTGAACGGACCAGAGGTCAGAGTCATTAAACTGATGAGGAACTTGCATTTTGCTCATTTTTCGTAAATGTTTCCGCTCGTTTTTTGCCAACTTAGCTCATTTATATAAATACCTGCATTATGTTATCAGGGTAATTGCTATTGTCAATGTGACACCATAGGGGTAGCTGTGATTTAGCTACCTGCATATTTGTGCCTTGTAAACACAACTGAGGTGCTTCTGGCATAAAACAAATGGCGCCTCGACAGATTACTGTTTATATTTTGGCATTAACTAAGCTGCTGGCTAACGTAGTTTTCCTTCCTTGTACAGTTGAAGTACAGGTACACTGGTACACGTAGTTATTTTATATCAGACAGTCAAGATGTGATTCAGGTGTAGACTTTCAGCTTTTCTTCTCTATGAACGGTCCCACATTTTCAGAGGCTTTAAAGTAATTGGATGACACGCATGACAAGCACTTCCACGATGAGCCCCTCTTTATTCTCTGACAAACTCAGCTTAAAACATATATTACAATAAATAATATATAAAGTATATTACCAGAAAACATGTAAAAGAGTTTTTTCTGCATTCTGTAAAGACAAAAGCACTGTTTGTCTAAATAAACTGAAGATGAACTTAAAGTAATGCCTGGAAAAGAACATTTTGGAGAAGGAGATAAAGAGCTGATGATCCGATGTACGCTGCATCATCCATCCAGCACGGTGCAGGCGTGTTACACCGTCAGCATGTGCAGCTTCTATGATCTCTGCTGTTTGTTGGAGGTGTGACAGGTGACAGAAGTACCAGGATGAACTCTGCTGTGTGCAGGACTACGCTCTCTGCTTCACACTGCAAATGGATCGTGACACAAAGCCTGCTGCAATAACAACCCAAGAGTTTCTCAAGGCAAAGAAAAGAGATATTCTTCAATAGCCAAGTCAGACACTTGATCTCCAGCAAACACAGCGTGCTCTTCAGTTAGACACACACAAACAGCATGGACTGCACTAAAGGTCTAGCAGAGCGTCGCAGGCGAGGTAACTTAGTGCTGCTTTTAAAGCAGGAACAGGCCTAAGAGGGACAGCGTAACCCAAGAGACGCACTGAGGTGCTTAAATAGATTCAGGTTAACAATCTAAAAGTGTGGAAAACAGCTGATATACTGTCATACACACAGGACTGTCAACCTCACTTATTAGAGGGAGGAGCTGCTAAAAGGAACGACTGTTGTGTCGTCTTGTTCCATAAGCTTTTTCGCTGCAGTGCATATTATTAAACTAATGACTGGGATATGGAATTCATTCATTTTATTAATCCCTCTTCTTTCTGTCTCACGTTTTAATGCACCGCAGGGCGCTTCACTTCCTTTCAAGTGAATCTCTCAGGTTTGTAATCTCTCCCAGTACTTACCTCATCACACATCCCATCACTTCACAGAGGCAGCAGACTGGGTGGACCTGCTGGGACACAAAGAAGGCCTTGTTAAAACCTGTCCCAGAAACATCCAGTGACACAGAAAAAGGACTTTCTGGCTGATATCCAGAGAGCATCAAATCTAAGACATAACATGAGCCAGGTGTGAAGGCAGAGTCAGAGTAACCTGCTTTGGACTTCAGCTTGATGTGTGTGGGAACACAGAACAATCAGGTTAGAGCTGGATGAGCATGTGTTTACCAACAAAGCACAGATGTTTGTAAATGGACAGATCACATTTCTACTCTCAAAGCACTGTTTCTATGCTTTCTAACAACCATTCACACGCTGATGGAAGCATCAGAGAGTAACTTTGGGTTAATACCGACCTGCTGATCAATAGATGAGGCTACCTCCTGAGCTACACCCACCCTGTTCGTATGACCATAAATCATTTCACTGGCTGAAGTGAAGAAACTTACAGTCCCTTAACATGAACTACAAACAGTCTGTGGGATATGTGGGTATATAACAAGGCTAATGACAACACTGCATAGTCTCTAAAACGATAAGGCAAGGTATTTTTTTAAAAACAAGCACCTTCTACGACTGCGATGAAACATTCAACCTTCCTACATTTTCCTGCACTGACTGAACTTCTTTGACTCAAAGTAAAGTTTATTTTTTGTATTTTTGCCTGTGATCAGCTGATGGTTTATGCCATGTGGTTTATTCCAGGGGCTGAAAGGAACTGTTTGACTCAAAGTGTCCTCCAAGTGACCCCCATAGACACTCATACAAGGTCTTAAATAATCAGGCCCCATCTTATCTTAATGACCTTGTAGTACCATATCACCCTATTAGAGCACTTCGCTCTCACACTGCAGGCCTACTTGTTGTTCCTAGAGTATTTAAAAGTAGAATGGGAGGCAGAGCCTTCAGTTTTCAGGCCCCTCTTCTGTGGAACCAGCTTCCAGTTTGGATTCGGGAGACAGACACTATCTCTACTTTCAAGATTAGGCTTAAAACTTTCCTTTTTGCTAAAGCATATAGTTAGGGCTGGACCAGGTGACCCTGAATCCTCCCTTAGTTATGCTGCAGTAGATGTAGGCTGCCGGGGATTCCCATGATGCACTGGGTGTTTCTTCTTCACTCACTATGTGTTAATAGACCTCTCTGCACTGAATCATATCTGTTATTAATCTCTGTCTCTCTTCCACAGCATGTCTTTATCCTGTCTTCCTTCTCTCACCCCAACCAATCACAGCAGATGGCCCCGCCCCTCCCTGAGCCTGGTTCTGCCGGAGGTTTCTTCCTGTTAAAAGGGAGTTTTTCCTTCCCACTGTCACCAAAGTGCTTGCTCATAGGGGGTCATATGATTGTTGGGCTTTTCTCTGTACCTATGAAGCGCCTTGAGGTGACTTTTGTTGTGATTTGGCGCTATATAAATAAAATTGAATTGAATTGAATTCTTATATTTCACTTATATTTTACAAAGACTACTGTAGAGTTATCTCAGCAGAGGTCAAAAATATAAACCAGCACAAAAAGTGACAACATGAACTCACAAAATACCAAAAAACTAAATTAATGGTCTCAGCAGACATGGTATAAACACTCACTGCATCTTTTCTTTACATATTTAGTAATTAAGACTTTTCAAAGCTTTGACGCCTTCTGCACAAAATTAAATAAAGCAACAAATGCAATCAGTTTGACTGGAAACAATTCCAGGTGACATCCGCTCACAGCGCTGTTTCCCATTTTTCCCAACGGTGTGCGAAGTTGTAGAAAACTGCAAAACACCTTAAGACTTAAACTACCTGCAGGTGTGAACACAGACATGGGACCGGGCTGTGCTGGGTATTCTGTGGGGTGTGGGGCAGTTTGTTGGACTAGTTTCTGAGCTGCTTGTGAACCACGATGAGTTGCTGTGAGAGAACGCTGCTGTGTTTTGTCTGTGACCAAACACGGGTGGTACATGTACCAACCACAAGAATGCCTTTACCCCAGTAAGGAGATGATCACCCATCAGTGGTGTCAGCTGACTGTTTTACATAAAAACATATCGTGTTATAAAACACCTGAGTAAGATTGTGTAAGACGACTTAAAAGTGAATAAAGTCATGTTGACAACACTTGAACAGGATGCAGGTCCAGCCTGTTCCATGTCTGTCAGTAAAGGTTTGGCGTCTTTCTATGCAGATGATTCGCTGCTGATTAATCAGAAAACGAGGACTATATTAACCAGTCATAAAATTGTAAATAAAATGTAACCCACTGTCGTCTACACACAGACAGCTGAGTGGGTTTGAACGTGGTAACACCTCGGTGTGCCGTGCTCCAGGCTGAGTGGAGCCACAGTGAGGAAAATTCCTACATGTCGTATCAGGTTGCAGCGCTTATATGACAAAGATAATAACTTGTTCTTTTTAGTCAAATGACAAAAAGCCTTTGAGCAGCAGCTTGGAATAAAGCATCAGTCTAGATGGAAAACAACATTCCAGGTTGTATAATGTGGGTCAAACGCACACACAGACACGCTTGTTTTCATCATCTATACCAACAGCACCAGCAAAGCCTTTCAGGTATCTGATATTGTTGCTCGAGGCTACGCTTTGATGTGGCTGTACCTTTATTCTGTGCATTGCTTATTGTTTTGAGGTTACATAATTTTTTGGTTGGGGAATTATTGTCGATGGTCTTTATCCAGACGCGTCTCTGTCACCGGCGAGATGAGAGCGTCCAGCTTTGTTTCTGCTCATCACCCCAGGCGAGGGGTGTGTTTTTCAGCTGAAGGTGGAGAAGGCAGTGGGCTGATCTCACAGAAAGATATGCTTTAAATAAAGGTGTGAGTAATAACTTGAGTCACACAGTGTTTGCCCTGAAGCAGTGAAGGAAGTCCAGGTAGTTTGCAGGAGGCTTACACACAACACACTGGAGTAGAGCGCTTTACTCAGACTGTTGTTCATCTGCACTCTCGCTTAGATACAACATGACACTGATGTGTCAGGATGTGTTGATGCCAAGAATTTATCAGGCACGTTAGTTACACTCAGTTTACCTTCAGTTTGGTTCATTAGAGGCGGTAAAGTCATTCAAAGTTCCTGTGACAGAAAAATGACTGCACTTCCTTTTTCAAGCAGTTATCAAGCTGAAGATTTAACTCTGTTTAACTGGTGAACTTACAGGAAATGGCCTTGAAAGTCAAAAACACTACAGTGAAGTCTTTCATGTCAGAACCAACACAACACGATGAAATTATGAAACCTTCACTGAGAAGCGCCCATCTGCTTGGAGGCGAAGGGAGGGAGGCAGGACTATTAATAATAACTCATAATTAAATACAGAGTGGTGCATAAACACATGGAGAGTGAAAAAAGGCGTCAGATGAGACCTTTTGCACCATAGCTGAGGGAGGGTTCAGGGTCACTGATCCAGCCCTGAAAACAAGCTTAAACAAAGACGAACGTTTTAATGCAGAGATGCATCGAACAGCTCAGATCAGTTTAAGTCAAGACTGAAAAGACCACAGTGCTCTTGTCTGAACACCACTAAACACTGTGGATCTAAGAAAAGGGAAACTTTTGAGCTACATCACTGCATTCGGCTGTGATTAGAAGTAATTCAAAGCTAATCTTTTATAAATGTAAGACACATTAGGCTGCACACTAATGTAGCAAAAGACTGTAGGCAGGGAGAGGACACGAGGCAGAGGCAAAATACACAGGCTCAAGTCCATATTCTCACACTTAGTTCAAACACAGAGTCCCAGTTAAAACACTCCTGATGTGGGATATAATCGAGTCTAAACACCCACGTCTCAGTCTCTAAATGAGAAGCCAAAGACAAAACTCGCACTAAACAAGACGAGAGAGTCAAAACACAAAGTTCAACCCAGAAGACTCAGACAAGTCAGAGAGGAAGTGTCTCAGCAAAGGCCAACGAACCGCTCGGCTCTCTGTGCCGTAATAATGTGTTCACAGCCTGAAAAGTGTGAAATACACACAGAAAGTGTCACATTCCTCTGTAACTGTCTGTGTCTGCAGTCTGATTTTTCACAAATGAACAAAAAGTAAGTGTCTTTCCTCAAACAGGCTATAAACACACTAACTGATGCAGAGTGGACCGACTCTTCTGTTCTCAATGACACACAGCCACCATCATGACCAGTGCTCTTTGTTTCCTCTTCCATGCGCCCACAGTCACACACACACATAAATGTAATCACACAAACCTGTGACGACAGCAGAGGAAGCAGCGAGTCACCGTCTGTCTAAATTCTCACACACGTCTCTTTGCTCTGATACAACAGATCAAACCGTAAAAAGAGGCCTGAGGATGAATGCACGTGACAGCCGGTGACATGCTCGCCTATTCTGCTCAACATTCAGATCTCAACCTTCACCTCTGCACCACTTGACCCTGTGACCTGTGCAGCTGCAGCCGAGCATGAACCTTTGTGTATGGCTGTTATGGAGCCAAGCTTTTAAAGTCTGATTTTACAGTGTCAGGTCAGGGATCTAAGAGCAGTTTGTTTGAGCCCCTTTTCATCTAGTCTAAATGAGGACAGACTCAAAACCCTGCTGCAAATCATGTGTTTCGTGGTTATGAAACATAATTACTGCCAGCTTTTACCCTTCTTTGGTACACACCCTCATTCCATTCCAGTAGATTTACAGTAATTCTTCAGGTGGAGCTGCTTCTGACATGGGTGACAGCTTTGTGAGGCAAAGTGTCAAGCCTCGCATATCGATCGGTGCTTTCACAAGCAGCTGACTGACAGGTGGCATTTAATGCTCCTGTTGCAGGCATTTAGAAGAGTTCGTAGCAGCAGGATTCCCACGCTGCTGAAAAACAGCGAGAGCTCATGTTTATCAGTGATCTCGTTCTTTCAGTCACCACCCAGAGCTCGAGACCACAGATCAGGGTAGGGGCGCAGATTCACCGGTAAATCGAATGCTTCACTTTTACATTCAGCTCTCTTTTCACCACAATGGATCACAGCATCAGCACCAATCTATCGATCTCCCGCTCCCTTCTCTCCTCACTCGTGAACGAGACCCCTAAATACTTAAAGTCCTAAAGAGGTGCTGATTCTCATTCACCTCCGCTTCACTCTCAGCTGCGAACCACGCCAGTACGAGCTGGAGGCCACCACCCGATGAAGCCAGCAGAACCTCAGTGAATCACTACCTACTGTGGTGGAGGGGTTTGTGCGTCCCAGGTGGGTTTGCTGTTGGGGGGCTTGTGTCCCTGATGTTATCTCCCATGGCAAATCGGTCCTGTGTGAGGTACCAGACAAGGAGCGATTCAGAAGAGCCTCATGAGTGCAGGAACAAAGTAACAGTTGAGCCTACCTGGGACAGAGTTACAGAGTGGTAGCTGGGCCTCAGCCTATGGGGCCTGTTGGGGTGCAGCTTGAAGAAGGGACATGGACCCATCCTCCTGTAGGTCCTCCTGTAGGTGTGTATCTTGGTCTCCCCTCAGCTTGATGCCTGCATGGTGGAGTTTTTCTCGGTGGACGACGAGGTTTGTTCCTGACTGCTGTCTGCGCTTGTGTGCTGATCAGCATTTCAGAGTACCTGGGTGAGAAGCTGTCTGTCGTCCTACTGGGAGACATGTGGGAAACAGCAGCTGTGAAAACTTACAAATAAATACAAATATTTGTAAATACAACTTACAAATAAATAAAAAATTATAAGCATCAGTCCTAATTTTATGCATGTATGAGTAATATGTATGTAATAATCAGTGCAAGACAAAAAATCAGCTTGCCTTTGCCTGGTGATTGTACCATTTTTTTCACAGTCATTGCAACCAGTTGTGGTAATCAGCTGGTTGGCTGCAGGCTGAGCATGTGACGCCCCCAATCTCTGGGCAAGGTCGCAGGGCACAGGTCACCTGTAGGAGACAACCTGTCTCCAAACGATTGCAGTCTGATTCAGACTGGCTGCAGTCACTCTCAGACAGGTTTGCAAATAATCACGTTCAATTTTAACTACAGACAAATGACCAACATTTTACAATCAGTCTGAGGTCAGTCTGTACCAGTGAGCGCAACCTTCAGTCTTCTTCATATACTTAGGTTAATTATGGAGTTCCTCAGGGTTCAGTGCTAGGACCAATTCTATTTACATTATACATGCTTCCCTTAGGCAGCATCATTAGAAGACATAGCATAAATTTTCACTGCTATGCAGATGACACGCAGCTCTATCTATCCATGAAGCCAGGTAACACACACCAATTAGTTAAACTGCAGGAATGTCTTAAAGACATAAAGACCTGGATGGCCGCTAACTTTCTGCTTCTTAATTCAGATCAAACTGAGGTTATTGTACTCGGCCCTGAAAATCTTAGAAATATGGTATCTAAGCAGATTCTTACTGTGGATGGCATTACCTTGGCCTCCAGTAACACTGTGAGAAACCTTGGAGTCATTTTTGACCAGGACATGTCCTTCAACGCACATATTAAACAAATATGTAAGACTGCTTTCTTCCATTTGTGCAAGATCTCTAAAATTAGAAATATCCTGTCTCAGAGTGACGCTGAAAAACTAGTTCATGCATTTATTACTTCCAGGCTGGACTACTGTAATTCATTATTATCAGGATGTCCTAAAAACTCCCTGAAAAGCCTTCAGCTGATCCAAAATGCTGCAGCAAGAGTCCTGACAGGGACTAGAAAGAGAGAGCAGATTTCTCCTGTTTTGGCTTCCCTTCATTGGCTTCCTGTTAAATCCAGAATTCAAAATCCTGCTCCTCACATACAAGGTCTTAAATAATCAGGCCCCATCTTATCTTAATGACCTTGTAGTACCATATCACCCTATTAGAGCACTTCACTCTCACACTGCAGGCCTACTTGTTGTTCCTAGAGTATTTAAAAGTAGAATGGGAGGCAGAGCCTTCAGTTTTCAGGCCCCTCTTCTGTGGAACCAGCTTCCAGTTTGGATTCAGGAGACAGACACTATCTCTACTTTCAAGATTAGGCTTCAAACTTTCCTTTTTGCTAAAGCATATAGTTAGGGCTGGACCAGGTGACCCTGAATCCTCCCTTAGTTATGCTGCAATAGGTGTAGGCTGCCGGGGATTCCCATGATGCACTGGGTGTTTCTTCCTCACTCACTATGTGTTAATAGACCTCTCTGCATCAAATCATATCTGTTATTAATCTCTGTCTCTCTTCCACAGCATGTCTTTATCCTGTCTTCCTTCTCTCACCCCAACCGGTCGCAGCAGATGGCCCCGCCCCTCCCTGAGCCTGGTTCTGCCGGAGGTTTCTTCCTGTTAAAAGGGAGTTTTTCCTTCCCACTGTCGCCAAAGTGCTTGCTCATAGGGGGTCATATGATTGTTGGGTTTTTCTCTGTATGTATTATTCTAGGGTCTACCTTATAATATAAAGCGCCTTGAAGCGACTGTTGTTGTGATTTGGAGCTTTATAAATAAATGTGAATTGAATTGAACCCGTCTGTGAAGTGTTTCTTCGCAGTAGGAGTCTAGACTCAGCTGGTTACCAGCTGGAGGGTTTAAGTTTACATTTGTAGCAAGTTTGCTGAGAGATGTTATTTACACATTAAATTGCTGTCCTGCAGTAACTATGTCACTCTTTGTGGTTGAATTTCTGAATTTCTGCATAACAACGTCTACAAAGTAGTAAAACTAGTTAATGTCAATTTCTGTTTAATGTTAATTTGTGTGTATGCAAATGACAACAGATGCAACTTGATCCTATGATTTCATCTTATTGCTGTATTATTACCATCTTATTATGTCAGCAGTCGTAGAGCTGGTGTCGTTCTTTGAATCAACCATGTTAAAGGAAACAAAACTGGAAGTTTAATGGACACAGCTGCAATAACTTGTGATCTTCAACCACTGTTTTCCCCTGAGTGAGTGTAGCATCATGACCAACAACAGAAATAAAGTGACTAATGCTGATGTGACACACGGTGCTTTTCAAGTAAACATCATTATTATATCAGTATGGTCTTAGAAATCTTTGCACACAGAGGGAAGGTCAGTGTAAGAAGGCAAACTGTGGGTGGGAAGCAGACCCACATCGGTCTGGAGCACAACAATGTGCCCCAAGTTCAGTGCTACTGCATCAGTGTTTAGGCTAACAAGACCCCTGTTGTACAGCTGAGGAGTGGGAGGACAGAGAGGCGGGAAGACGGACGATCAGCACAACTGCCATGTTTTTTTTCCCACAGCCAATAATGTCTTTGCATAATAAATAGCCACTATGTCAATAAGCACTGTAAGACATGTTTTTCATAACAAATACATTTCAACAGCCACACAAGCTAAAGGAGCTGCTAATGCATAGCACTGTGGCAGAAACATGACTTCACACTGTGGATTTACAAACTGATGACTCTGTAGTGACATTATCATTTACAAGGTTTTCACTCGCTGGGCCCACGTCCTCATTTTAGGTTTGACAGCGTTTTAGTAGGTAAAGGTGAAAGGCTTGGACATGAACTGAGCTGCGGTTTGGGGAAGGCCTCGAAGGGGACTGGCGACGGCTCCCGGGCCTGGCAGATCCCCGTGTACTAAGTAGAAGCGAAGAAGTTAAAGAATAGAGAACAAGGAGGGAGGGAGGGTGGGGCACGTAAACGAGAATGAACAGCTTGCAGAACTGGGGGAACCTATATAGATGACAACTGGAAGGAGCGTGTTTGGAGGCGTGGTCCCGCTCCTGAAATTCCGATACATAATCTCCAATTCCTGAAAATTCAGTGGATGGGACCAAAAACCTTTTTTAGTGACAAGGTTGGAATTATACCAGGAAGGGCTCAGTTTTTACTTTGAATGAAACTATTCTCCCAGTTTGCACCACACTTTGCCAAATTTCGCTATCTTTCAGTGGTTAGTTTACAAATCAGTGCTGTTCATGCAAACTACCAGTAACCAAAGCAGTCAGGAGGTTTTTGGTGCAGCATCTCTATTTGTGACAAAGTCAGTCCAGTGGCACCAACAACTGCAAACAGACATTTTTCCCCAGTGATCAAACTTTACCAGGGGGTTGCCAACCAGCATCTTGGCCTGTGTGGTTGAGGCCTTTAACTAGTAAGTTAGTTGCTACTGTCAGTCATTGAGCTAATAGCACCACCAGGAAGTAACCTGGAGGGATGAAGAATAAATCCAACATGGAAGTGCCAGAAATTCCAGTTCCTCTAATCACTCCAAAAGCAACGCAATCCCCTGTTAACATGCCAAACTGAACAACATTAAAAACCAGGTTTATAAACTTTAGTGAAGCCCTGGGCCTGCCCACTATATTTAGGCTGGTGATGGAAGAGTGTTAATAGAATTAAATTACACATTTTACTATTTGTTAGCTGCTGCTTGGCCTGAGTTAGCAGCAACTAGTGTGAGTTGATAACACTCCGCCCTCTTGCCCAAATATGGTAACTTTTGCTGCCAAAATGCACGTCAAGATGTCAAAATTGAACCACACTGTTTAGTAAGAGTTAAACATCCACATCACCAACGTGTCACTGCAACTAAGCTTAAGCAAATGGTTTGGCTAACAGCAGCCTGCTGCATCTGCAGTGACAGACATAACTACAACCACTGAGGACACTGATGCCATTCAGGTCAATGGTGATGGACACCTGAGGAGTGACTGGGCCTGTGCAAGTCAGACTTTAGGAAGTGCACCTCCTGTCTGTTTGCCTGCCACCCTTCAGAGGAAGCTCACCTACAGATGCTAGCAGGGATGTAGATCGACAGGTAAATCAAGAGTTTCATGTTTATGCTCAGCTCTCTTTTAACCATGACGTACCAGTACAGCGTCCACATTACAGCAGTCGCAGCACCAATCCCTCTGTCACTCTCTCGCTTGCCTCTCTCCTCACTCGTGAACAAGACCCCAAGATAACAGCGGATACTGATTCTTAGACCACCCGAATGGAAGCTTCCCGCCACTTGGCTACGCCTAGAAATTCTGTCCAACACCCACTAACCCTCCAGGAATGCAGACCAAGCTCTTGCAACGGTTGTATGAGGACCGAACTGCTCGCAGCAAAGTGCTAGACACCCCATACTCCCGAAGCACCTCCCACAATTTCACATAATTTCCTGGAACATGGCCGAACGCTTTCTCTTGTATCTGAGGTTCGACTAACATAAAAATACAGCCTAATGTCCTCCTGTCAGAGTTGTCTGACTGTCCAACCCTGGATGTAAACATAGGTTTACACATGGGAGACACAAATAAACATTTCTGATTTTATAGCTTAATTTTAATAAAAAATGATAAAAATGTTCTTTGGTAAATAATTAGTGAACAGTATTTTATGTTTTTGCTACATTCTTGCTATAAATCACAGATCAAATTTAATAGAAAGTACAGTGTGAGTACAGCAGCTTATGTCACACTTGGGTAATGACTGAAACCACAGGTTCATTCTGTTTTTAGCCCAACTGCTTCTGTTTCTTGCTACTTTCTACAAGTGCTGCTTATTAATTGAACGTTTGCTTTACAGATGGTGCTGTGGGCCAAGGCTTGTTAAAAAACACATATATATTATTATGTGTTAGCAGCAGCTAAGCAGAAGGTTATGAATTAGGGTTATTTGCCAGTGATGTTTTGTTTCCGACTCTGCAGACATTTGGAGTTCAATAATGTGCAAAAGATTTTCCTCTCATAAAAACATTCCCAACAGAATAAGAGTCCTCGACCACAGCAAAACTGTTAATGGACTTTGTGAGTCTCTGGCTCATTTGTGCTAAGCTGTTATACACAAGTGTCGTAACTATAGCCATTACCTGGGAATGTTGCTGCTTTTTTTCCCACAAGACCCATGAAAGTATATTTAGGGAACTCACACTGTACCAGCTTCTGTGCCAGGAACATGGAAAATGAACAGTGGCTCTTGATGCACACACAGAAATCACAGGCCCATTTATGGGTTGTTGTGCAGGGAGAAACCAGGTGCATAGTAACAAGCCCTGAATAAAATCTGAGATTCTCGGGTTTCCTCTAACCCAGCAAGCTTTGCTTTCCGTTAATCTCCATTTGAATTTTTGAACCGGAGGCGAGAACAGTAAACAATCTGATGACAGGTTCCACACAAACACTCACCCAAAGGACATCATACTCTGACGGAGTGACAGCCAATCCTGCAAGGCAAGCAACGAGGTTGCCAAGACGCTAATTTCAACTTTGGCTAATCTGTGACCGAGTGTATGATATATGGGACAGAGGAAAAGTGAACTCAAAGCCGAGGCAGTCTTCCCAAATATAACCTGCTCTCACAGTAATATGGAAATATGTGTTTTAAAGTAACTGATAACCATCTTGTTTGCAAGTTAGTGTACTTGGCAGGCCACGTGCCTTTAAAGCATTCCTGCTGTCTTCTGCACTTTACGTCAACGTTTGAGGTATAAAGAGAGATTACTCACTCACAAATGAAAACCTCAGGGGAAGTTTGGCCCCACCACTTTATCCAAGCAGAAGTCCAGTTACCTCATGTCTCCAAAACGCTGGACGTCTTCAAGAGAAAATGAAAGAAAGCTTTAATCTCCCCCTGACACAGTGTGCAATATCATGGATAAATACCATTTCACTGAGCATAACACACACTTGTAAGCATATGTTCTGCATTTTCAGGAACTTGAAATCACTCTGCTGTGCACTGAAGCTAGCTTGTTAGCTTGAAGCCTTTAGCCTGTTAGCTTAGGTTTGTATATAACTTCATCTGGTCTGGTCCTCCTTTGTTTTTAAATCTTTTGGTTTTTCAGGTACACTGAAACTAATTTAACCGAAAAGTGAAGTGACTAAAGCTGCTGGATTAAAGCGAGGACATTCAGGCCTGGCTGACATTTTTGTCACAGTTTCTTACTATTTAATTCAGACGTACCAGAAAAACAAGAAAATAGAGATTACACAAACTGACACTGTGTATCTAACATGGATGGATTCAGAAGAAATGGAAAAATTATTACAAAATGATGCCTCGTGTTTGTGGCAGAGCCTTCAAATGGTTTCTTCTACGAGGAACCAAACTGTCCTGCACTGTTTGCATGGTTCATAGAGGAAGTGTGTGCAAAATACAACGTACAAAACTGTCCCTGGGCCCAACACAGCTCGGCCTCAGTTACAGTCCACTGTGGATGAGACAAGGACAGCTGCAGACACCACAGATATGTCTTTTAATGTTACTTTCCAAACATTTCATAACCACATTCAAAGTGAGTTGGGAAAATTGTCCAGTCTTTGGGAAGACATGACAATCTACTGTGGTTACGAAATGTTTGCAAAGTAACATTAAAGGACATATCTAGCATATAGCCTCTCCTACAATTCTTTTCAGTTTTAAAGGTCATGCATGAATTATCTTTAAAAGCGATAAAAACAAAGAGAACAGTGCAAACATGAATAGACGTGGAGCCTGAGCAATGGAGCAGGCTATTAGGAGGAGCAAAGGTATGGTTTCTTTTAGCTACCTTGCTTGGATTAAATACTGGAGAACAGCAGTATTAATTTGCTAGGATTAGTTCAGCAGATCTGAGTCATGCTCAATCATCCAGGTAAGTAAATCCCAAAAGGCTGATTCTGTTCATCCAGACCCACTACCATATGAACTGTCCATATGAACAGAATCAACCTTTCAGCAGTTCATTTCCACCATTTATGCTAAAACACAGGCTTGATGTCTAACACAGGCTTCTCTCGTGTCCCACTGACAACTGCTTTTATTTTATAATAACCTACCCCGACAATAACACTTCCATCACCCTATGGAAAAATAAACTGAAAGTTCCAGGGAGCCATTAAAGGCTTTTTTGTTACCAGCCATCAAAAGGAGTCAAAATGAAATCCATGAGTCAAGGTGGTGTTTGACTGAAGGACGATACACTGAGTTGACAAGTCCCTTTAGCAACGTGTGAATGATGGTTGAACGAGTGCCTGGTCTGCCTTAATGAGCAGAACACAAAGTATTTTGACATAAACACAGAGTCCAGGTTTGATGGAGAGGCGCTGTAAACAGAGGTCATCCACATGTCCATCTTTACTGCCTGGAGCTTGTTGTGTTATTGGGTGAGGACTTTGTTAAACTGATCTGAAGGTCTCATATCCACTGCTTTTAAAATCTAAACCAGTAATAATATAAGAGACTCGAGTTACATGCAGAGGAGCTAGTAAGCCTTTGCATATCTGCATGTTAATCCCACAGACAGTCTCTCTGTTATATGATCTTTCTGTGTGTCCTTTTTACCATGCATGAGTAAATGAATTCATCGCCCACATGGTGCACCAGCACTCACTGAGGCCCTTGAACAAGCTGCAGTGCCCTTTGGTGCCCCATGAAACTTGCTGCAGCTTGTTGGCTTTAAATCTTTCTCACATCACTCTCCTTTGTTTTTACTGGATGTGTTTTTTCAAAGCAGTCGTTGCATGTCTGTCAACAATTTCCTCCAATGGCAGCACCAGCAGTTTTATGGAAGTTTACACTGGCCTTCATCCCAGCTGTTATTCCCTGAATAACCTTTTCATGCTGTTCCACAACAACACTCGTGTTCCTGCCTTATCCTCAGTACTTGACCAAACCAGGAACCTTTTCTATTGTGTTCTGGCTGATTGAGGCATCACACTGTATGATTATAACTATTTGTATAACTAACCTCTAATTTTCATAATGTTTAGCAACAACACAATTTGGTGTTTTTGCTCAGTTGTTGAAAAAAAGTATATAAAAAAAAAAGTAAAAAAAAAAAAATATAAATATAAATGTGCCAGAATTAGCATAACAGCTACAGATTCAGGTCAATTCAGTTTTATTTACACAGCACCAAATCACAACAACAGTCGCTTCAAGGTGCTTTATACTGTAAGGTCGACCCTACAATAATACATACAGAGAAAAGCCCAACAATCATATGACCGCCTATGAGCAAACACTTTGGCGACAGTGGGAAGGAAAAACTCCCTTTTAACAGGAAGAAACCTCCAGCAGAACCAGGCTCAGGGAGGGGCGGGGCCATCTGCTGTGATTGGTTGGGGTGAGAGAAGGAAGACAGGATAAAGACATGCTGTAAGGGTGAGGCTGTACAGATGAGGACAGAATTATTGGCCCCCATGGAAATGTAGTCTTTCAAAAGTGAGCTGTTTACAAAGTGCTGTGAAATTTAAACACAGCTTTTCCAAAACATCCCAGTTTTATTTTGGATGCTTACATCATTTTATTTTGCACACAGAAACAAAATTAATTCACAAAAATGGGTCAAAATGATTCATAACATAATGATTTTTCTTGTTCTGCAACATCACAGTTGTTTTCTGTTTTTGCTGTGATAACTTTTATATACCCGTCTCATGTCTTGTTGGTATAAATAGTTCTTTTGTCGTTATCTGCAGTTTGCTGCTAAAGGAAAACAAGTAAAGACACATAAAACTTTATACTGCCTACATTTATTGTGTCACAATGTTTGTTTTAATACTGTGTCCACAGGAAACAAATCAACTGAAAGGATGCCAAACCGTCTGGTTAGAAGCTGTTCAGAAGAAATTTGACCCAAAGGGATGGAAATAAAATACCCAAACATTAAACATGGAGCTGAAATGACCAGAATAGGTCCACCTTAAAGTTGCAATAACTGTTCTGTAGGTCAGCTGAGGCCTGCAAAACAGGCTTGACCTTTCACCTTATTAAAGCTGACATGACTGACAAGACAGCAAGCCACCTATTTCATCCTGTACAGTGCCAAATTGTATACACTAATTGTACAATGCGTAATTCTAAAACAGTATCTCCGTTAGCTGTTTTAGATGTGGATTCATGCTCACAGAGACTTTTCAGCCTAGCCAAAACAGCCACTGACTCTGTGGAAGACTGGGAATATGCAATTTTACATCATGGTTATCAAAGACGTGGGCACCATGAAAGAGCAAAGAACAAAGAAACAATCACTCGGAGAAATTTCAAACACTTTTTCCACCTTTTCCAAAACATAGAGTTAAGCTTACCACCTACAATAACTCAGACCTCCAACATTTAAACATGCTGTGATTGCATTAGATAAGAACATTTCTTGTATAAGAGCGTGCACTGTGTTTCCCTAGGATACAGGATTTATTTAATCCACTAATTTACTGTTATTGTCTCACTCGGCTTCCTCAAAGTTTACCCGGCGCCACACAAATGTTTGTCATTCCAGCTCATTGTCACATCTGTCGCTTCCACACTGTAATTGCAATAAAAGAGAAACTGGTGTGTTTGAATTAGACCAGTAAAGGGAAGTTCCTTCTTCCTTCCAGTTTATCTAAACCTCTATGCCTGGCTACGGCCACATGGCAGCTCAAATTATGAAGCTGAAGGTAGTGTAGACTTTCAGGGTGTGTTTGGGGAGTGTTTAGAGGAAGGAGATGAGTGCTTGAAGGATGTGATAGTGACGAATCACTGACAGGAGGTTCAGCTGTCTGCATCCATCAGTAATCAGCCCAAAGGTCTTTCTATAGCACAGATGAAGTGGTGAGACAGACACTTATGGTGTAGTACAGAGAGGAACTGACCAGCTTGTGCCTGGCTCTCTTATTTTGCTACTGGATAAAGAGCAATGCTGCACAACAGTAGCTGCTGAATTAATAAAGTGTTACATCTAAGTCAACCTCAACTACGTAATCAACACTTTGCTTAAGCAGACGCCTCCAAAAATCAGTTAAACAACCATGGTTTGCATTTATTTGGATGGAAAGTTGCCTTAATGACACCAGGGTTGATTTAATGGGGGTGAACAAAGTAGTCCATGTTCATTCAACTGTTTGGTGAGTTTTTAAGTGGTCTCATATATAATCTTTGTTTATGAACTTTGAACCACAGTCAAAGAACAAACTCTGAGTGTTATTGTTGTTCTACTCTTAGAGTTACAGGACTGGCAGATAGTTCATGTGAAGTTTATTAACCACCATGAATAAACAGCATAAGTATGTGTTTGCTGAAACACAGGCTCACAGCAGCCAGTGTGCATTGGTATGAAAAGTTATGTTGATGCTCAGGTTTGACCTTCCAAGGTGTAGCCAATAGCAATCATCTTATAGCAGTAAGTGTGTGGTGTATTAAACCATAAAGGCAAAGTCAGTGTTTGTAACTCTGGACACACGTGCAGACTGGTTTACATCACCAGTCACTTCTTGTAGTTTGCATGTTGTTGGCTGCTGGGAGACTTAATGTGTCAAAAACAAAAGACATGGTCATTGATTTTAGGAAGTCACAGCTCATCAGTTACAGCTCATCACCTGCTATCAGGTGGACAGTTACAGGTACAGGGGTTGTTCTTGATGAAACTACCAAAACATTTCAGCAAAGACTGTTCTTTTTAAGGAGAATGAGATCTTTTAATGTCTCTGAAATGTTACAGACGTTTTATTGAATCAATGTGAATCATTGATAACTTTATCAATGTTATCTGCCTGTTTGGGAACACGACTGTGATGAACAAGAACCATTTGGGACTTAACTGCCAGCAAACTCTCAGAGCGTTGGCAAGACGGGCTTTTGGCCATTGATATCAAGCATGTGCTGAGGAAGGCTCATTTTATATTAATTGTTTCAAACATCGACTTCACAGTGAGTCTGACTCGTCCTGTGGCCATCGTTTTAGAGGACCTGTGAGGAGGACCAAAAGACTCCAGGTTTCTTCTTTTATCCCGTCTCCTTGTTGCCCTCACTGCTAAACTAATTTCTCCTTGTGAGACAAATTTTTTTTAAATTGAACTGAATAAAGCCTTAGTAACTCTGATGAGCGCTGGGCGTGTCTCCAAAGGAGCGAGGTTATAGAGAGCTGTGACCAGCAGCAGTCTGTGGAGGGACAAACCATGATGTTGGGGGCCAGCCTGATTCACAGTGGCTCCAACTTATAGGAGCAAAGGATCTGCTGCCATTGTCTGCCGGATACCGCACACTAGCCTCAGATGTCCTCTACAGACCATGCATCGGTAGGTTGGACATGTTTTTGTAGCATGTGAAGATCCAACCGTATATTAGGCAGGGGTGGTTAGGGGCTCATTCAACTCTGTCTCCTGGACTTGTGGGTAGATTGGTTTTTACAGTGAGGTTGAATCTATTTCAGTAGATCCATAAATTCAACTCTGCAGACGTGGTGATCTAACGTGCAACAATACAGCGACTGCTCAGTATGTTAAAGATGGGTTGTAGAGCCAAAGACGAGGTTTAACATCATAATTGTCATTAACTTCAATGTTTTGCCAACATTTCTGTTCTAGACAGTTTTTCTCATCATTCAGCTCCAGTTTTCAGTCTTCCTGTCTGCGTTTCCAATCATGAAAACCCCTCCAGACTTCATGTTACTCCAGGCAGACCAGTTTTATTTTTCCTCTCTTAGCTTTGCTCCCAACGAAGCAGTGGAGGGGACTAGAGAAGGCTTTGCAAATGGTCATGGCCCTGACACGTAAACACATGAAAGACCATAAGAAGTGTTTGCTGTGATCCTCCTCTCCATTGTAACTGCCCACAGAGTCATTTCATCCTGCTGCCCGGCCTGGCCGGTGGGCTGGACTTTACAGTATATTCATAGCAGCATAGATATTATTTTGTTGATTGTTGTGTTTGCCTTTTCAACCTTTACTGACAGTACCACAACGGCAATTAAACAAAAACACTGAGGAGAGGCGTGTCTTATATCTGCTGACCAGGTTTATAAACAGAGGAGACATCATTTTATGACTTGGCTACCAGAACAAAGGTGATATTAAAAACCAACTGAGGGCCATGAAAGTGTTCACTGCCTTCCTGATTTATTTGTTTTTTGCATATTTGTCTCACTTTAATGTTTGAAATCATAAAGCAAATTCCAATATTTATTTTCAAGATCTAATCTTCTGTGGCCCTGTGTGGAAGTAAGCTGAGCTGAAGGTGGAGAGTTGAAGAGTCTAGTCTGTGTAAGGGACAGCTGAGGTTGAGTGCTTTGGGGACAGAGAGAGTTTGGACATGTGCAGAGGACATACAGTGGGTCTTCTTTACACAGCATTGATGATGGAGTTCCACAGGGTTCTGTCCTAGGACCAAATCTATTTATGTTATACATACTTACCGTAGGCAGTATGTATAATACTGTGTATAATGTATGTATAATACACTTGGCGACAGTGGGAAGGAAAAAGGACTGGAGGACTTGAGAGGAAGTTGATGGATGTAGTGAAGGAGACATGCAGAAAGTTGGTGTGACAGACATACATGCCAACCCTCCCGATTTTTCCAGGAGAATCCCGAATTTCAGTCCCCCTCCCGGAGTCACCAGTCTCCCAAATTTCCCCCGATTTTCCATCCGGACAACAAAATTGAAAAACCATATCCCAGATTGGCCTAGCCAAATCCAGTTTCCAACAATGGCTACTACTACTGCAGCTACTTAGTTTTAATATTACTCCTATTACTCTTTCTGGGTCGCAAACTAAACTTTTATCATATTTTCAGGCGAGAATGTAGCTGCATAAACTTCAAATATCTGAGCCAGCGAGAACACCAAACTCCTGGCACATCGTTTTCAAACCATTGCGGTCTTTCACTACTCAGATTGAACATGATATATAAGTCACTTAAATAACTTAAACATGTTATTGGGTGGCTTTTTTCAGTGTGGCTGAGATTAAAGTTATTAGATTAGATTAGATTAAATAAAACTTTATTAATCCCTCGGGAGGGTTCTTCTGGGGGTTTTCACACAACTTAATAAACGTCAAACAGAAAACTGATTACACAGAAGTGTGAGATGGTTGAGAATCTACGGCAGTGTCCGGTTATATTTTAGATAGCAAGGAGCAGACGGCTGAGTTTATTAAACTCCACCGAGAAAGCTTGTGACGTAATTCTGAAGGCTAGACCGTCCAATTTCACAGTTGCTCACTTCCGGTCTACCCGGCTTTTAGAGGACCTGCCCACTTAGACCGCGAAGGCCGGGTCCTCAGGTGGACGCAGCCTCTGAATTTGGACACTCCCGCTGTTTCCGGCCGGACAATAATAACGGTGACATTTAACTAATTTTATCCGATAAATAAACACTGTAAAATTCAAGTTTTTTGTATATATATGTATATAGCCCTTTTGAATGTCTCCCTAATTCTGAGGTCTCAAGGTTGGCAAGTATGGTGACAGAAGAGAATTGCAGCGACAGGATCAGATGGATGCAGATCATCCACCATAGAGACGTCTAAAGGGAACAGGTGAGAAAAAGTTAAAAGCACTCTATACAACACACTCACTGTCTTCTATGCTGTTGAGTGCTTACTAACTACCATTCACACTCTGATAGATGCAACTTTGCGTTAATACCTTGGCCAAGGATATTTGGCCTGCAGACTAGAGGCAGCCAGGGATTGAACCACCAACCTTCCGATCAGTAGATGCCCTGCTCTACCTCCTGAGCCCTTTTCAGCCTAACAGCATCCGAGATATTTGCTATAATGTTGATCAACTGCTATCATAGTAAAATGACTGTGTGGAGAGCATGAGCAAATGTTTGGAGAATGCTCTGAGAAGCAGACGTAAGACCATTACTCAATAAAATTGCAAGCACCGTCGTCTGCCAAGTGGACAAATTAAAGGAGGAAAAAACTCTCGTCTCAGAGTTAAACAGTTCACAGTGATGTCTAAAATGAAGACGTCTCTTTTCATTTTCTCTGTAGTTATCAATATAACCATTGTTCATTATCACAAATCAGAGTGAAGCAAGTCTTAAATATTTAAATCATTTTCTTAAAAAGGCCGTTTGGGACCTTTTGTCATGCTTTCCAAATAAGAATCAGAGACTTGACAAAGACAGTGCTTTTCCCGATAAAGACTCAACAAATCACCAGCTGGCATGCTGGAATAAGCTAGCATGCTGAGGTTTGGGAAGCAAGCTGACAAATGTCTTCACTGGAGATGTTTGTCCTGGCACCTGCGTGGAACAAACAGTCGAGAGTTAAACATGGTCATAAAATCTCCTTCGTGTTCTTTTGGCAAACCTGGATTCAGAATCTTGAGTCATAACATCCATCCCACTGATGGCATGCATGCTGTCTTTAGTTATGATAAAAAATAAAAAATGCAAATGTATAAAATATAATAGAAAAAGTGATATTTGTCCTCTTGTTTGGACTGAGATAAAAAAACAAATGTAGAGCCTGGTGAGGGCTGCTGCTTGTGGATCACAAGTTAACCCTAACCCTGTTAGTACAGATACTAGATATGAAAAATATATATATGCTAAATATACTTTACTATATGAATTAATTCATCCTGTCCCATTGAGACGGTCATCTGTCTCACCTGTCACCTGTGTGGGGGGCTAAACTGGCTCTTTTCATGTTGTAGGTTACATCCCCTGGTCTACACACGTATCCTGACCATGAAGCTCGGTATT
The DNA here is from genome assembly GCF_013358895.1 of Oreochromis aureus. NCBI lineage: Eukaryota > Metazoa > Chordata > Actinopteri > Cichliformes > Cichlidae > Oreochromis > Oreochromis aureus. The sequence goes on along the minus strand of NC_052958.1, from coordinate 38,573,459 downwards.
AAAACTAGCAGACACTTTAGCAGAGCCGATGTATTCATACAAGTCTGGAAATGTAGCGGCCAGTTGGCTTGGCTTATTCTGAAAACTAGAAGCAGTTTAGCTTTGCTTGATTCAAAGACGTGTGGTTGTCTTAGTTTAGTATGAAATCCAGGAGCTTGTTGTCTTTGCTCAACTTGAAAACTAGCAGCCACTTGTACCTGTTTATTTTGAAAGCTTAGTTTAAAACTAGCCAGTCAGTTTTGTTAAACAGGAAGTTATCTTATTTTGAAAACTGTCCATAGAGTTTTGACAGTTGTGCTTTAGCTTTAGTTTTTCTTTGTTTTGAAATAAAGCCCAGACTGTCTTCAGCAGCCTGTGTGTTTGGTGCTTGAGACTTGGACAGTTTTCCCTTTCCCATTTTTGGCAAGTGAAGCTAATGAGCTGCAGCCAATAGCTTTATATTTAGCAGCAGCTCTATCGTCTTGTCTGGCTTGGCAGGAGAGCGAATAAGTGCTTTTCCTAAAAGCTCGAGTTCATGTTTCAAACAAAGTGAAAAATAAAGACATGGAGTCAAAGGTTCAGGTGCAAATCTTACACAGATCTTTATTGTTCTTTTAATTACATCAAATTGCTGTTCCGCTCGTTTACATCTCAACAACCAACTAAATCCTGTAGTCACTTTCCAAATCCTTCCTCATCTGCCTTCCCCTACGTACTGTTTCTTTTTATTTCTTTCCTTCCATGAGCAACATTCCCCATCCACCTGAGCAGATGATGGGAGTTACACATGCCACACTGACCGTTTCACTTCCTAAACGTTCTCGTCTTCGTTCTCTTCTGCCTTCAACAACTTTCATCGTCACTCAGTCCCCTCCCTCGGGACAGTTGCATACATCATCCACAACTAAAGCTCCATGCAAGATCCTACACTGAAAAGTCATCCGCCTCATTCTCAGGAATCAGCTTTTTAAGAAACCAACGTGGCTCAGTTCAAAATTTTGTCTTAAACAAAACTCATCATCTCTTCTGCGATATGATTTCAACACGGTTTATTGCTGACGTCTCATCTGTTCTGGAATTAAATTAATGCCTCTGTAGTAAATAAAATAAAATAATGTCTGGCTTCTAGCATCTGGTATTTAAGGAATGTATAAAAATAAGACATCTTCTGATGAGTGTAAAAACCCGACTCTAACAGAAATCTGTTTGTGTGGTACACCTCACCATTTTGGGGGTTTTGCTTTTTGTCTTTCACCTTGACATCAGCAAATGTTCAAAAACCTGCCCTAACAGCTAAAACTCTGCTGCTTTACAATGCCTAAAAAAATACTAGGATAGATTTGAAAATATAAAAGTGTAAAACTTTTATTATCCCCCAAAGAAAGGTCTAAATAAATGCTTAAATATGAACTTAATAGTAAACAGGATCTGATGCACCAACTCTTTCTTCAAGAACTCAGCAAACTGGCCACACCGAGTGTGAACCGCGGGTTTACTTCTTGTCGTGCTTCCCTTTTAGAGCTGCGCAAACCGCGTGCACCTCTCCAGAATACTGTGTCTCTATGGGATGCACTTGGATGGAGGAGTAAGGTAAATAGCTGCCAAGGAGGACAGTAACAGAACACTGCTGTAATAACACGCACGCAGACACTCATAAATACAAGTCCCAAGCTTCTCCGTGCTGTTTTATGTACAGGAAAAACAAAAAGGTCCATCCACGTTCTCTCCCAACGCTCCGCCTCACACCATCGTCTCTTTTCTCTTCCCTAAAGAACACAGAGCCTTCTTGTCCTTTTTGGTTTTATGTGTCGTGGGTGAGGATGACGGCGATGACACGGACGTTGTGGACGACGATGAGGAGCGAGGCGAAGGGGACATCGTGGTGGGGCTGTTGCACAGTGAGGCGGGGGCCGACTGAGAGCCTGTCTGCGGGTAGTTCTCGTCTGTTTCCTCCATGTGGCTGATGGCAGAAACGGAGGAAGGGCGGCGCTTGGAACGGACGCTGCCTGTGGGCGGGCTGGGGGTGGAGGGCTCGCTCAGAGGCCGGTGGACGGAAATGGCACTACGGAGGCAGTTGAGCCACTGCTGCTTGTGGAAGACGTCGTTGACCTGCAGAGTGTGTGACTGTGCCTGGCTCAGGTCTTGGGAACGTACCCGGAAAATGTTCTTGGCTGCAGAGAAAGCAGAGAGTGTCATTAGGAACGGGGGGAAAACGCTGCTCAGGCTACTAGCAGACACTTTCTGAGACGAGCCTTACCTTTGTCTGCATTGCTGAAAGCTCCTCTGAAAGAGCCGCCCATTCTGACATCGCCATCTTGCAGGTCCTCCAGCAGCAGATCCTGCACTGCGATTGGCTGCCGGTACACCTGGAAGCACTGGCGCTCGTTCCTGGTGACGGGGCGGGTCAGGATCAGCAGGTCGGTGAACAGGAACACGTGCAGCTTCTGAAAGAATTTCCAGGAAAAACAGAAACTTTCAAACCAGAGCATCATCAGAGCACATAGCCCGCCCCATGTGGGATGGCAGCCTCGTGTTAACGTGCAAAGAGAAGCACCGAAGGACGACTTGGAAGTGTGCGCCGTGCTCACCGTGCCGCTCTTGCTGCGCAGCTCCCCGTGACACAGAAGACTCTTGCACTGTTCGATGCGAGCGTCCCTCTGCCTGTCGTCCAGATACTCCAGCTTGTCGATGTAGTACTGGCACTCAGACTCCCCCTTCTTCATGTTGATGTCAGACAAAACTCCCTGGATGACAGTGATCTGAACACACAAGCAGCCGAATTATTACTTGGGAGAGGCACTATGATGAATCAGTGTGTTGAACCCGTTTGTCTCCTGGACTTACAGCTTTCTGCAGGCTGGCAGCATCGGGGTGTTCTGCTGGAGTGTGTTTCAGGATTTCTTTGAGCAGTAGAGGGTACTTGACCAGGCGGGATCTGGGAATGTCCAGGAAGCTCCAAAGGTCCAGTTTCCGACTGAAAGGTGACTCAAGGCACCGCTGCAGGAAGTCCTGCACACGTGGGTCTTGCTTCTTCTGGTCCAGCAGCGCCTTGGCTGCCAGCTGGTTACTGCAGTAGTCTTTGTAGGCATTGAGCCTGGGCAGCTGCAAAGGAAGGAGGGACTCTTTATCTAACTGCTAATTCAAAATACAATTTTACTAGCGTAAAAGCTTATGATGGCTCAAAAAGTCAGTGAAACTTACCCAGCTAATAAAGATTTGCCCAATCTGGCCCACAGTCCCATCTGGCCCCGTGGCTTTGGAGAGCTGGGCCAGAAGGTCCTCGTGCAGTGGGATGTAGGCATCCAAGTTGCCGAAAATGTGAGTAAGTTCCTCCTCCGACATAATGGACAGCTTCAGCATCGGGTCGTGGTACGCCTATGGATGGAGCACAGTGATCAGTAATATCTGGGCAGAGCTATGGGAGCAGCTACTAAAAATATCTTGGTCAACAGCTTTAGGGGTACATAAAAAAGGCAGAGGAACAATTCCTGTCTTTTTATAGCTCCTGGCTGTGCTGCATTCAAAGCCTGCCAGACTTTGATTTAATCTGTTTGCTTTATATGTACTCCCTCTGCCTCAGAGCTTTTAAAAGTACAAACCTTGCGTGCAAGCTGCAGGTCCTCAATCAGATCCTGTTCTCCACGAAACAGCTCAAATATGGCCTGAGGAATGGGAGGAGGCAGAGAGATGCTTCTTTAGTAAACACGTAAATCAGGTCGTCATTACATCGTAGCCTGAATCTAAGTGAGCTTATTAAGATGGCTGAATGGCTTCTAGTCCAACTTAAACCATTTGACACAAGGACATGTGAACTAGTCTAGTAAACATGTAGAATTGATCCCTGTCTGGACTCCTGAGCTCTGAACATGTGCGGCCCAGTGTAGGTACTCACCTCTTGCCTCTTGATCTCTTTGGTGGAGAAAGTTCCTTTCTGGTGGATGTCTAACATCTCTGACCACAAGGTGCTGTTCCTCCTTTTAGGCGGTGTGGGGGCCGCTGGCTTGCTGCAAGGCTTCTGGGGCACGCCCGGCGACTTGCCATCGCCCCGGAAAGAGGCCTTCAGAAAGAAGGAACACCACATGTCAGACATGTTGAAAGAGGTGTCCCTGTCCCCCCAATGCGTTGTGTTTCTATCGGACGCCGTGAGAGCTTACCTGGATGGTTTGGCCGAAGCGCCGGACGGCCCCATTCTTTACCGGAGAAATGAGGTTGGCTAGCGACGTCACCCTGCCGAGAGAACGGACACGCTTGTTGCTGGGTTCCTGCAGGAGGCAAAAACAGAAGGGGAGGTTAGTCATGCAGTTATTCTATCATAGCTCATGTATGAAAAAACCCTGAAGTCTGAGAGATGCAGATCAAAATGAATCGATCAGTAACTGTGACACCTCAGCAAAGACTTCCTTGTGACAAAACACATCAAGTCAGGTCATAAATCCTGGTTATGAACTCTAGTCCCTCCTTTAAGACGAGGAGCTGGAGCCGAGGTCAAGCCGCAGGCAGACAGCCTGGCGGAGCAGCAGATACTAAGGAGGAGGAAGCACTTCCAGCAGCTGTTGGCTCCATCATGTGAAGAGCCCTGAGCCAGGCCAGCCCACTGAGCACAAAGACCCTCTCTCACTGCTGATCTGGAGGGGAAGGGGGTCTGGAGGAATGCAAGGAATGCACGAGACCGTGCTTCTCAGCTGTTCAGTGTCTCTAATCTGCTACTATCTGCTCTGACAAGAGCGAAAACTCAAGTACAGAGTGGATCTGCTCCATCGCTCAAAGTGTGGTAAACGATTCCTGATTTAGGGATGGAGCTGCGTGGCAGTGTGCCGCTGCTACGAGTAGGAAAAGGAGCAGCAGTCAGGAATACAGCAAAGTGTTTACACAGTGCAGCACTGCATGGGGCGCACCACAGAATTTATGGCTGCGAGTTCAAACAGGCTCTTCAACGAGCCTTGCGTGAGAGAGTACTACACCTGGGGCAGGTGACCCCCCCCAAACACACACAACTCCTCACCCGGCCCAGAGGCTGGAAGAAACAGGAATCAAAGAGCAGCAGGGTGATGATTCCACAGGCACGATTTGCATTTTCTTTTGCAGTGTAACATCTTAACATGACAGTAATGAAGTTCTGCCCTCTGAAGATGAAACACATCGTTGGCAGAAGCTGCTTGTGTTCCCCTGACGCACACCAAATGAGATTTTGTCCTGGCTCAGCAAATGTGGGAAACAGTGCAGCCATTGAGGCTCCGGTCTCTGCGGACGCAGCTGTGGAACAGATCCCCTCAGTCTGCTGTGGCCTGAGAGCTGCCGTGGCTGCGGTGCAGTCGAGTGTGGTCAGGATCTCCACGAACTTAGCAAGCCCTCGAGTGGCGGGGGCCACATGACAACTGCTTTCCTTTGTAACTTATCTGTGGTTACCAGACTTGCCTCCCTCTAAGTTTTGACCAGTTCATATCTGTGGACAAATAAGTAGTAACAAGTAGTTTTTTGTGTGTTTTTGGGGGGGAGGGGGAAATAGTGGAAAAGCGTAGTGGCCATGAAGCGCTGCAGACCAGGGTAATGACAGGCCACTCATCCTGCTCTTTGTATATCAGCAGTTAAACAGGGAATGCTGCTATTCCTGGCAGTCCTGTGGCATTACAGCGAGTCAGGCTGGAAACCATTCAGATCTGGGCTTAGTCAGTCCAACCCTCCAGACACAATATACATGCAGCCTCCTTCAACTTTCAACCTCAAACTTTTCTCAGCTCCCTCCCTGTGCTTCCTCTTTGATGTAACCTCATATGTGCCAGATGTGTCCCTGTGATTACAGCTTAGAAATGATGGAAAAAAGAACAGGCACACTATAAATCAAAGCATGGAGGTCATTAGAAAGTCAGCACAGAGTGAAAATACAGGGTTTTACTGCAAGAAAGGAGTGTTTGCAGACTTGTCTTTTACAAAGAGATTTACTGTCAGTGAAGCCACACGGCCTCTTCCAACAGAATCCTCAAAAGGGGGGAAATACACAGACAACACCTGGGTTTCCTACGATATCTGCTGGTTTCATTTTAAAAGGCATTACCTTTTGAATGCTTAGTTGTTTACTGAGACCCTACCCCCTGCTGTTTCACTGTTCCTGTGCTCCTCTGTCTGCTGACTATGGACCTGATCTCCCATTTCCCACTGAGACTGATACACAGCCGTGGGTAGGGGAAGTCGTTACTGTTCACAACTAGAAAAGGTGCAATGTAGTCCAATGATTAACTTTGACAGTATCTTAAGCATTGTTCCAAGTGCCCTGGAACAAAGGTCAAAGTCTCTCTGCACACACACACACACACACGCGTGCGCGCGCACACACACACACGCACACACACACACTGTGTACCTACGTGAGATAAAAACCAGGGTTAGGTGCTGACTGACTCACAGTGTGATACCTAACACCACAGTATGACTTCATTTCAAGCAGCTCTGGTCAAACATTTACAGACTAAAGTTTCAGCCATCTCACCTCTAACTCCTTGTTGGCCTGGTTCTGGCAGTCTATCACTTGCAGAGTCCGTTTGATAGGCACCAAGCTACCCACTTCACCGTAAGTCACCATATCTTTCAGTAAAAACACAGTATCCTTGTAATCCTCACGAGTTGGCTTCAAGTAATCCACACCAGAGAGAAAAAAGGTGGAATAAAATCAAGAGTTATAAGCACGTAAAAAGACGAAATAGATACACCTTCTCCTTGTTTGGCTTTTTCTCTTGCGGCATGGGGCTCTCTCTGAGATCTGCCCTCACACTCACGCTCTAAACTTTGGTCTGAGGCAGAGAGAGGAGGGGAGGACTATATATGCAGGGGAGGAGCGAGGAGGGACAGAGGGACGGGTCTACCTGAGGGAACAGAATGCTTTTATTGTGACTAAATACACAGCATCTCCTACAGACACATAGCTGCCCGCATGCTTTGCTGCTCCACCTCCATCGAGTCAAAATATTACTATGAAATTTAAAGATGATGGGCAAACGTTACTGCTAAGTGTGGTGGACACACAGTTCACACGATGGAAAACCATCATAGGCAGCAGGTCCATAAGATGGGCTAGTTTCTGGAATTCAGTCAATGGAGCCTGAATTCGTTGAATTAAAGACACATTTCTACATAAACATTACTGGAAAGTAGTTACAGCTTTTATCAGTATGTTTACTGATCCAGGATTTGCTACATCTGTAGATCACATAATAGCATTACTTAATCATAAAAGGTACCTAGTGACAAATCATTTGTTACATTCTTGTATATTTAGTTCAGATTTCTGATTTTACTTTTAAGTCCAAAGTTAACTGAACAATAGAGCCAGGATCTGTGCAACAGGGCTCATTAATAACACTGCTCTGCACATACATTAGCTGAACAACTGATGGACACACTGACTCAGAGACATTGTTTCTTTTTACCAAATTCATCACGATAAGGGCCAGAGGCAGGAAATACTGCTGGCTGATTTCTGCATGTTATCCCATCAGTCTTGAGCTCCTTGTACCTTCAGTCATCTACAGGACAGAGGCTCTTATCATGTGAAGACAGTTTGATGAAGGGCTGAAAGACTTTACTGTGATAAAGATTTATTATTTTACCGCACAGAGAGAGGATGATAGTAAAAAGATAACAAAACATTGGTATCCTTGTTATTTTAAATATCTGTTTCAACCATTGCTGCTAACTGATAGAAACAATGACAATCAATACAGTTCTCAGTTTTCAGTGCTAATCATTAGAAATGGAAACATTAAAAACCTAAAAAGGAAAAAAAAGTTGCTTTCAGAAGTGTCACATGTAGCTAGTTTGCGTCACTAAATCAAACAGTATAAACACTGTTTTAGTTACAGTTTCAATGTCACAGGAATGTCTTAATTAAAGTCTTAAGTAATTAAACACATTAAAAAGTCGTACAGTTGGTCGTACTTAGCTTTCCATCAAGTGCCACAAAAGCTGAAACTAACTGACTTGCTTTGATTAATGGATTTCAATCAACAAACTATTAAGGGGGGCAGTGGTTTCTGCTTGTGGCTTGAAAGTCTTCCTATCAGTCTCATCAGCTGAACTGGAACTGAGGAGATGGTCAATTTGAATATCAATAGCAGGGAGCATTGTGACACAGTCAGCCAGATGTTTGAACAGAAACCTGGAGCAGCACTGGGGTGGGGGTGGAGGTGGGGGACCGCTGCAGCTCATATGTTGATTGCTCTAATTAAGGGAGGGGGTGGCAACATGCTGCCAGTTTCAGTAAGGACAAAAGAACTAAGCAGAAGTCAAACACGAGGCTAAATGCACATCTAAAATGGACATTTTATCAGACAGGCAAACACGGATGAAGGACAACCACACGTGAAGCCTGTGTTTTCCTGGCCAAATGGACTCTGCTCCGATTCGTCCGCCTGGGTCAACACGGAGGTGTGAAACCAATCACAAGCTTCATGCACCAGACGTCAGATGTTAACACTTGGTCTTTGGGGTTGTTGACGCAGCAGTCAGAAGTCTGATGACCCCTCCAACCAAAGAGGAGTATGATCATGTACCGAGTAACTTCAGTCTCAGGCTAAAAATGAGAGTTTATATTGTCACATATAGTTTATATGGCAAAGCACAGAGAAAACTATGCAGACAGAAGAGTCACGCAGGCTCAAATAAAGCCTGTCTGTGTGTAGTCTGTGTGGCTGTGGCAGACACTGTGTGCAGTCCTGCTGTTACTCACTCTTACAGGGAGACCTCGGCTGAATCAGCTGAACGTCTGGTCCAGACCCCGTAAACACAACATCAGACTGAGCTGCAGCTGGAGTATAGTGGTGACTCCCAAAACACACCCACACGGCCTGTCTGAGCGCAGCCCGCTGAGTCGTGCAGCAGCGTGTGTAATGCACTGCTCTGCAGACTTTCACCTTTGTCTAACCTATGTCGTGCCAGGGACAGACAACCCCGAGGCCCGAAGAGGCTGAGCTCAACCTGTACTTCACAGCAGCAGCTGTGAGTGCAGAGCACACAGAGCCTAATTACAGCTTTCAGAAAGGCATAAAGCAGCCAGCTCCAGGCAGAGAAATACTGCTGAGTGATTCAAAGTAAGGGAACAGGGGGGAGGGTACTGCTGCCCTCTGCTGATGGAATAGAAAGCGAGTGTTTCATGATTCTGTGACAAACTGGAGGCATGAACACGTCCCCCAAAAATGTATTCCCTACATGGAAAAATAACCTTACATGCTTCTGTCCATTCCTTTGTCTTTGTCTTTTGCTGTTTTTGCACACTTGCACTTTATGCAGTCCTGTGTAGATTGTCTGTCACATGTGGCACCATGGTCTTAGAGGAACACTGTGTCTTTTCACTGTACTGCACATGGTTGGAATGACAATAAAGCCAGTTGACTTGACTAAACTACAGTTTTTGGGGGTTTTATGTAAAGTATCCTTATAGTTTCAGAAACCTGCAGATAACTCACTTTAGAAAGAGTGTTTACAGTTCCAGTCCTATTTTTCAGCTGAAGCTTTAGTTAAACACAGAGGACGTTTTGTCCAGTCCTCTAACACAGTCAACAGATTCATTATGTAAAGTCATCACACGATTCTGCTGCCTGTTTTCAACGATGCCACAAAAATGCTGGGACTCTATTTTAAACCCCGATTGTTCAAACTACTTGAAACATGTTATGATTGATGTTGAAAGTGATGTGTTGTTGCTCATCTTTTATGCCAGTGTTAGAGTTTTCGTGTCTGCATGGGTCCACTCGGGCTAAAGTAGCTGATCCTTAGAGGGTGAATGCGGATAACTGTGCCAGTATTGTACATATATATACATATAGATACATATTGGATGTAACTATCCAACCATGTCCTCGAGGTGGACTCCAAGCAGACATGATGAGATGTGGTACTTGCAAATGTCCCATTCTGCAAGCAAGTATAATCCCAGGACCCTTATGTGAAAATGTCAAACATTATAAAGCAAGTCTAATACAAGGTACAAAAAAAGACATTTCCTTTGTCATTATAACTGGATGCTTCTCAAAGTAAAGGTTACTGGTGCTGTGACTTGCAGCTGAGGGTGGCAGCTCTCTGTCTTCTAATCCTCGCCTCCACTAATTGGATTCGTTGACTAGACCTCTGGAGCATTTTTTAAAAGTCAATAACTTGACCTTCTGCATGGTCCAGACCATCCAAGAGGTTTGCCTTTCAGTTTTGGTCAAATTAAACTCCAGTATTTTATTAGTCTAATCCTAGTAATTGGCATGTATTTGTCTGTCTTGTGCACCTATACAATCTTGCTAGCTTTAGCTAGTGACTGACCACACTGTTGTTCGTACATAGGCAGGTCACAGGCTACAGTTAAAGCTTTTAAAACACAGAATTCAAAACCAACGGAGGACGTCACAGTGGATACATCAGCTGTGAGCAGAGAAAGGTTGCAGACTGAAAAGCCAGCACCTAAATGCTGTCAGTGTTTGGACTGAGACGAAGAAACACCGTAAACTTAGCCAGGCATCCAGACCCACAAGGCTTCAATCAATGGCTTGATATCAAAAATATGCCATGGAAGTATTCACTGAAATGATACAATTCCTCCATGGCTGCCTGGATCTGTCGGAGGTTTCTTCCTGTTAAAAGGGAGTTTTTCCTTCCCACTGTCGCCAACTGCTGGCTCACAGGGGGTCATATGATTGTTGGGTTTTCTCTGTATTATTGTAGGATCTTTACCTTACAGTATAAAGCACTGTGAGGTGACTGTCATTGAGATTTGGTGCTGTATAAAAAATTTGAATTGAAATTGATCTATAATAGTGACAACTGCATCTGTTGTAAACAAACCCCTGAAAATTTACCTTAGACGTGTCTGCTCTGAGGACAGAAAGTCTAATTACCTTCACTCTTTGGAAGATACAGAGATCGAAAAGAAGCAAACAGTGATATAATTACACAACAGGGTGTAGGAACAATGAAAAGCACAGTTCCCAAACCAGACTGGCATCCTCAGGTTACTTTTTTAAAGGTTTGTTTTGACATTGTTCACACCCAAAGCAGACCGGGTTGCTACCAAACACAGCAACGTGACTAAGACTGAGTGAAACCTCCAACGCTTTGTCAATAGAACAAACTGAGACGCTGACAGAACAAACTAATGGAGAAAAACATGTCAAGTTCATATTGAGACGTCTGTCACAGAAACATTTTTCACGTAAGGACAAACAGATATTTTTAGGAAACACATGATTTGTGCACCCTGAAGTGCTTCCTCTGACCTCAAAGTGTCAAACGCTGCACTTTCTCATTTTCAGGAAATCAGAGTTTACAAAGCGAAATGAACAGAAGTGATAGGAAAACATTTATTGTGACGACTTTCAGAATGAAAGCAACTCATGCAAAGTGAAAGGGCAGGACTGGGCTTGTGTAGGGTGAAGCCTTCCACCTAAGTGGCTTAGTCAGACTCACAGGGAGAGCTTGACAGGAAACATGAAGGTGTTAACATTCTGGAGAAGAGTTGGCTGATATGATGTACACCATTAATATCTCTGCGGGCACATTCTTCCACAAGATTAGTTGTACTGATATCCGTAAATGGAGAATATTAAAGAGAATAGATACTTTAGGGCAATTTTGGATTAGATGAAATATTTCTAAACAAGTGTAACAAACAAAAGACAGTTAGAGGCATTATCATCCTGTATGAGACCATTTCAACAAATGTGATGCAGTGTGCAAAAAGCTGGCGCAGACTGAGAACAGCCAAGCAATAACGCAATCAACTTTCCAGCATTTGTTATCTTAACGTATCAGGACATGATAAGAACAATCTGGTCCTTAGCAACACTTACTTCACGAACGCTACAAAACACTGAAAATTTATAGCTTTAGGTTTTTAAGTGGTGAGCATGAACAGCCTATAGGGCGCCACCTGGCCAGTCAGCCAGGGAAATATGCCTCTTTCATAATGCTGGCAATATTTGCATCTGTAGCCTGTGGAAACAACGCTGTGTGGAACATGACTGTCGAACAAAGCTTGTTTTTACCATTAGTTTCATCATTTAGAAACATACTAAAACCATCTATTTGCACAGACAGTTTGATATCTTCAAGTTAGAAATTCATACATAAACGAAATCTGCTTATTAAATCCATCTCTCCTCTTCTGCTTATCCATGGCAGGGTCACTGGGGGGCAAGAGGCAGGGTACACCCTGGACAGGTCACCAGTCTGTCGCAGATACAATCATTTGCACCTATGGGTAATTTAGGGTTACCCATTAACCTAACCCCACTAACTAACTTTGGCCTGTGGGAGGAAGCCAGAGGACCCGGGGAGTACGACAACCCACACAAACACGGGGAGAACACACAAACTCCGGCCTGATGGTGGAATTGAACTCAGGACCTTCCTGCTGTCAGGCAACAGTGCTAACCGCCATGCTGCTCCCAGCTTTCCACCTAGTTTGGTTTCTGCATGCTTTGTCACAAATTTAGACTGATTTGCAGTGATCCTTCCATCTAATGGTGAGATTTATTAATGTGGTGGTAAACTGACTGTCCACGAATATGAGCACTTTTTGGGGATTACACTGCCATCAGGCCCAAACTGTGAAAGTTTTGCCTAAAGTCTTTATTACACACAAACTCACTGCAACAAATCCATGACTGTGAAAAGGAGTCTCATGGTGCTGAAACTAGAGGGCAGCTTTAGCTCATCTGGCAGTTTGACCCCTGAACCCTGACGTGTTCGTCAGAGTATGAATGTATGTGACTGTGCGTTAAATAAAAAGCACTGGAGTGAAACACATGCTTATGAGGCATGTCATATATTTGAGTGCGCTATATAAGAACTAATTGATTTACCATGAAACACTGCAGACTTCTCCCACAACTCCACCCAGTGCTTCCTGCAGAAGTTCTCTGATGACTCTGCAATAGTCGGCCTCATCACTGATGGGGACGACAAGGAGTACAGAGGACTGACTCAAGACTTTGTGGACTGGTGCCAGCTGAACTACCTCCAGATCAATGCCAGTAAAACCAAGGAGCTGGTGGTAGACTTCCGCAGGCACAAACATCCTCCACTGCAACCACTGAACATCCAAGGTATGGACATCGAGGCTGTGGACAGCTACAGGTACCTTGGTGTTCATCTGAACAACAAACTGGACTGGACTCATAACTCAGACGCCCTCTACAGGAAAGGGCAGAGCAGGCTGTACCTGCTGCGGAGACTCAGGTCGTTTGGAGTGGAGGGCCCACTCCTGAAGACCTTCTATAACTCTGTGGTGGCCTCAGCCATCTTCTATGGTGTGGTCTGCTGGGGCGGCAGCATCTCTGCTGGGGACAGGAAGAGACTGAACAGGCTGATCCGAAGGGCCAGCTCTGTTCTAGGATGCCCTCTGGACCCAGTGGAGGTGGTGAGTGACAGGAGAATGGTGGCTAAGCTGTCATCCCTGATGGACAACATCTCCCACCCCATGCATGAGACTGTGACAGCACTGAGCAGCTCCTTCAGTGGCTGCGGCACCCACGGTGTGGGACGGAGAGACTTCGCAGGTCTTTCCTCCCCACTGCTGTCAGACTCCACAACAAAGACTTCAACTGATCGAACACACACATGTGCAATAAGACTGCTATATGTGCAATTCTTCTTCTGACGAAGTTGTATTTTTGTATTTTCCTACTCAGTTGTATATAGCATTTGTATTTCTATTTTATTCTATTGTATATGGTATTTTATTTTATTGTATTTTATTGCTTTCCAGTGTTTTCTAATTTCTGCTACATAACTTTGCACTTTGCTGTAACAAAACAAATTTCCCACCTGTGGGACTAATAAAGGTCATCTTATCTTAAACTCTTCCATGACTAAACCTTGAATTGTAACCAAACTGTACCTGTAACCTTGTGTCTAACAGCCTAACCTACACCTACGTGTGGCTGTTGTTGTTACCATATTTTTCAGTTTGGTGTGCCCTGTGAGCCAAGTGTTTACTGTTGAGTTAAGCCAGAGACACACCTGAAAAACAGCTGAAACCTGCAAAGACAAGATGAGCCACACTCAAACAAAACTCCTCCACCAACAGAGTTTAGCACTTGCACACTTTTTTCTCCAGACAGAGCCAAAGGGCAGCCTCGTGTCAGCAGCCACATGATTGGCTAAAACAACTGCCCCTGTATGTGGAGCAGACGGTGCGGGGATTAGGCTGCACTGGAAACTGGCTCAGGTAGAAAAGAAAAGAAAGTCAGAGCACAATAAAGAGTGCCTTCCTCTGATTTGTATCAAGGAGTGGCCCTGGGGACTCTCGGCAACACTATCAGCTTTGTTTAGCCAAATCAGAGCAACTGATCTGACAGGTTACAGAAGTCCAGGCTGTGCATCTCTGCCTGTCCCTCTCACGTGGGCGCAGGACTAGAGCGACCCGGAGAGCCACAGAGAAGATGTAAATAAACTGTTTCGTCAATCAGTGCCACCCTCCTCGTCAAAGACAGGCTTTTAAAACCAAATTATTCAAAGACAGACATGAAGGAAAATACCCCTGAGGTTATTACACAATGATCCCACATGCAAACAGCACTGACAGATCTTTGTGTGCACATGAGTAGGAGCGCTCATTTAACACCCACACACCCACTGAGGTGTATTTTCCAACCGAGCCTGTCCGGCCTGTCAGATCTCAGCATCGTGAAACCTGCTTTGGCGTAACAGTTGACTTCACCAAACAAACAAGCCTGTAGATGTCTTCTAAAGATAAGCTCAGTCATTTTAATGATATGCTCTGTAGAAATACAAGCAGCACAATTATTAAGACAATGCAAGAGACCAGGACCCTGTTCAGAAAGCAGGTTCACCAAGCTGAAGCTAACGGCTCCAAGCTAACGGGGAACAAAAGGAAATTACTGTGAAATAATAATAAACGTGAGATGTAATCATCATCTTCCTCCTCCGTGCTCATATTAGGCATAAAAATGAAAAACTTGTATTTCGATGTTTGCACAAAACATAAACTGCAGATGAATTTGCTCCACTCTGTGCTTGTGTTTAAGTCCCAAAGCTTCAGGTCACCAGCAGGAGAGGAGTCGGAAGGAAAGTGTGTTGAGGAAAAACCTGCCAGCAAGTACAGAGATGTACTACGAAGTGAGATTAATGGATTAGCGAGCCGTCAGTGTTCTGTGTCACGAAAGTGGCTCTCTATTTACCTGCCTAAGTCACCATGGTAACTTAGACTGAACACATAATCTGGTCCAGAGCAGCTTATGTTCAGAGTTTCGGTTTAGAAACGTGGAATCACCAGCTTCTCATTGATTCTTTATTACAGGCACACTACAGCTTCTCTGATGGAGGTACAGCTTTTCACATAGAAAATATTAAGGCTAACGAATAACGCACAAACTTCATTACACAATTTACACCATGACACACACCGTGCTGAAAATCCCCTAAAAGTCCGATCACTGCAAGGTGAAAAGTTTCAGTTTTTCTTCGTGACTGGGTTTAACGTTTCAAACTGGTTTGACACGTTCATGTTATTTTTCCTCAAGTTCTTTTTCTCCCTTACAGTACAAATGATGCTAAACCCTGTTTGCTGTTCGTGTGGCCGAGTCCTGTAAACTGCATGAACTCTGCTCTGGGCAGAACACAGCCTGGATCGACACGTAAACCAGCTGATGCTGAATGATCACCGATGAATGAAAACTATTTGTCTGTACAGTCGTTTGAATATTGTTTGATTCTGCTTTAATGACAGGGCCATGTAAACCTAGCAGTAGCTCTGTTTAACTTCAGTTATGCAGATAAATTCTTGGCTAAGTGTAATTAGAGCAACAATAACGATGCAAATGTAGGCCCAACTTCTACAGGTGCAAAGAGGTGAAGACTGCTGAAATCAAACTGAGGAGCAACATTGTGATGTGAGTATAAATCAAAAGTAAAAATGTAATCTGAAGTTAAATGCACTCAAGTCATGATGAAATGAAAGTATTTGGTGGAGCTGGTATTTACCTACTTTATCTACTTTTACCATCCTAACGGTGGTTTGTTTTGTTTTCGTTTGTTACAATTCAATTCAATTCAATTTTATTTATATAGCGCCAAATCACAACAAAAGTCGCCTCAAGGCGCTTTATATTGTACAGTAGATAGCACAATAATAAATACAGAGAAAAACCCAACAATCATATGACCCCCTATGAGCAAGCACTTTGGCGACAGTGGGAAGGAAAAACTCCCTTTTAACAGGAAGAAACCTCCGGCAGAACCAGGCTCAGGGAGGGGCGGGGCCATCTGCTGCGACCGGTTGGGGTGAAAGAAGCCTGCTGGTGTAAATAGCAGCACTTTTAAGCTCATTTCTTATATGTGTATGTAAAGCACAATATAAGGAATCATTTCTGTTTTCAGAGAACAAGTGGCTCTCTGCCACAGAGCACGCCTGGACACCAGCTTCCACCACAGCAAATTAACTTTGATTTAGTTTTTCTTGTTATCAAAGCAGCTCTAATTTCTGTGGCATTTTACTGATTCTCAAAGTTCAAGTGATTTAGGTGATTCCTACAAAGTCAGGGTCCCGAGGTCAGCGTGGTGCACAGCTTGCTGCCTGATGATGTGTTTATACCTTAAAGTTGAAGCTGCACAGGCTGACTGCCTCGCTGTCATCTTCCTCCCTGTGTGTGGACACATAAACATGTGGGATGTTAACAGGAAGGTTCAGCATGCCACTGTGTCATCGAGCGTCACTATTGTTCACAGTGTGAGGAACCACATTGCAAATGAACACTTGTACCCAAGTCGTATACATGGAGGGCATGTCCCCTGTTTGATCCTACAGCTGGGTCCCCGCCCTCACTGCAGTCTATAGGAGAAGATAAACCGTCCGAGCACAATCAAAAACTTCTCAACATGCAGGTTACATTTTCTTTGCCTTGCGATGAAACACAGACCCTTGTTTGGATGCCATAATCACAGTATCAATATAAGGCCTCACATATATCAGCTCTCTGGGGGGAGATTGCTGAAATGATTTGACTGGACATGAGGGAAGGTACGTGGACGAACTTGAGGGACAGATGTGGCTGCTCGGGTCCCCACAAAAGCGTGGGTCCCACCTGAGTGGGGAAAAAGTCTCAGTGTTTTATTTGTTTCCATCTTTGCCACAAGGTAATGAACACATAACCAAAAACAACACTGTCGCCCAGTTCTGTAGGTTACATCGTAGACTCTACAATGATTCACAGCAAGTCTACAACAGCTGATCACGTATGCACTCTGCCCCTGTAGCTCTATTAAAGCTACAATACACCCTGCTGCAGGGACACTGGGAGCAAGAGCGGGTTAAATACACAGCCGGGCACTTTAACACCTGCATGTGGGCTGTTAGGGCCTCATACTCGTCACATTTGTTGCTACACGCACTGCTGCTGCCTTGATCACACAGCCACAACCAACTCTACCTCGTATAGGAGGAGAAGTCAAAAGGTTTCTCCAGAAAGTCTCACATTTCAAACTACTGCAGCATCTCCCTCTGAATCTCTGAGATGTACCATAATCATGTTCAAACCTGACATGAACATATACTCATAACTTCAACCTGGCAACATCAGAGGTGTGCAACTGGCAGAAATACACAGACTTTGTCATCGGCAGGTATAATGGGCCCCGTAGAACAGTAGCCTGGCCTGTTGAGGCTGAGGGTTGTAAAAGCCTGACAGAGGAACGGTGGTCTGAGGAAGCCTGGGGCTCTGTTACTGTGCTCCATTAACCAGGACTGAGTGCTGCTGGATAAACATGCAGGACGTCAAGACCTGATTGACCAGCGAGGTGAGGAGGGCCAAAATGGTCAGGGGTGGCTGACGAAGAATGGCCGAGCTGTGTGTGTGGGAAGTGTGTGTGTGTGTGTGTGTGTGTGTGTGTGTGTGTGTGTGTGTGTGTGTGTGTGTGTGTGTGTGTGTGTGTGTGTGTGTGTGTGTGTGTGTGTGTGTGTGTGTGTGTGTTGGGTGGTTATGGCAGTGAGGGGCTTTTCCTCATGCTTGTTTTCCCACATCTGTAAAAATGTAACAGCTAACTGGTCAATGACTTCATCTAAACAGGTTTAAATATTTTTCAGCTTCCACAGCTCAGTTAGTCTTAATACAGTAACAAAATGTATGATTTGTTCAGAGTTGGTTGCATCTCATTAAGTAGCAACAAAACATTATGTAACTGTGGTTCAGTGCCCCAGCGGAGCCCAGCCGAGGAGTGTTTACTAAGGCAAAAAGCACTGGACAACAAAAACAATCGACACATGAAATGGCAGGAAGTGATCAATTATTAAAACTCTTGGGGTCTGTAGTGTGACGTAAGCTGATCAGACCTGGAATCAAACGCTTGAAAAGAAGACATTTCACTCTTTAGTTCAACATAAGCCTTTGCAGACAAGGACACAGGGTGAGATGTTGTCACTGAATGTTGTACTGTAGCTTGGCCTTTGGGGGGTAAATAAAGCATTAGACTAAATGATCACAATACAGTTACAGTCCCATTAAAACTTTGTTGGATACATTTTTCTTCTGTTCCTGAACACTTCTCTGTGCTGCTCCAGTTAATTACTGCACAGTAAAGTGCTGAGCTCTGACACACAACATCACCACATAACAACTGTATGTCCTAGTACACATTAAGTAACTGTCTGACTCCACATGTAGCCTCCACTGTCATTTGTTTTAAAACTGGTTTAACCTGACAGCTGAGGACTGTTATTGTTGTGGTTGTTTATTTGTATATTGTTATTTTATTGTATCAGCAAGCACCAATGAATATATTGATTGTGTTTTAGAGTGGTTATGTAAATGACGTCAATGCTGCATACGAGGCATTCTTAAATATTTATTTGGTTTTGTATGAAAATCACTGTCCACTGGTATTATATAAGCAAAAGAAAAAGAAAACTACTGCTAAACCATGGATAACAAAAGTACTAGAAAATGCATGTAAAAAGAAAAATAAACTGTATAGAGATTATATAAAATTTAGAACAAAGCCTGCTGAAATGAAATACAAAGTTTATAAAAATAAGTTAGTATTAATTATCAGAAAGGCTAAGAAAGAGTATTATAATAAATTTTTGATGCATTCTCAATCATCCAGGAAAGTAAATCTCCAAAAGTTGAATCTGTTCATCTGGACGTAGCGTTTTGTGGGAGAAACGTTTCATCACTCATCCAAGTGACTTCTTCAGTCTCAGCTGACTGCAGGTTTCCCCAAACCTTATAAACAGTACATTTGCATAATGACGAAACCAGCCCACTGAAGGAACAATGGGCTGTGAGGTCAGTTCATAATCATAATTATGCAAATTCCCATGACCATTGATCAACAATCACTGACCAAAACCCACTGATCAAAGAACACTGATCAATGGCCATGAGTACCATTCACAGAGAGTTGGGGAATGGCTGCAATCACAGCATTGTAAGATGGTGACAGATGTACCCTTAGGCCCCCTCCTCCATTCAGAGGTGGTCTTTCCCTTTTCACGTAAATGGCCTCCTTGACTCCGCGCTCAAACCAGCGTTCCTCCCTGTCCAGGATGTGTACATCCTCATCGTTGAAAGAGTGTCCACTGGCCTGTAGGTGTAAATAAACTGCAGAGCCCTGGCCTGACGAGGTTGCTCTTCTGTGTTGTGCCATCCGCTTCGCTAGAGGTTGTTTGGTTTCCCCGATGTATAAATCCTGGCAATCCTCCTGGCACTTAACAGCGTACACTATGTTACTCTGTTTGTGTCGGGGGACCCGATCCTTGGGGTGGACCAGTTTTTGGCACAGCGTGTTTTGGGCTTTAAAAGCCACAGAGACCCGGTGTTTAGAAAAAATGTGTCTCAACTGTTCCGATACTCCTGACACATATGGGATCACTACAGGTTTTCGCCTGGGCAGCGGTTGTCCTTCTCTCCTGGATCGGCTGGAGCTTTCTTTAGGTGCCTTCCCGCTTTGACAAAAGTCCAGCTGGGAAACCTTAGATACTGATCCGTATGCGTAGGTTTACGGTACCGTAAACCTACGCATACGGATCAGTATCTAAGGTTTGACTCTCATCATCCACTGGAGCACAAACTGGGTGTCATCAGGACGCTACAACACAGAGCGAACACCATCCCCACTGACACAGCGGCCAGGGAGGCAGAAGAACATCACATCAAGAAGGCCCTGAGTAAATGTGGTTATCCCAGCTGGACTTTTGTCAAAGCTGGGAAGGCACCTAAAGAAAGCTCCAGCCGATCCAGGAGAGAAGGACAACCGCTGCCCAGGCGAAAACCTGTAGTGATCCCATATGTGTCAGGAGTATCAGAGCAGTTGAGACACATTTTTTCTAAACACCGGGTCTCTGTGGCTTTTAAACCCCAAAATACGCTGTGCCAAAAACTGGTCCACCCCAAGGATCGGGTCCCCCGACACAAACAGAGTAACATAGTGTACGCTGTTAAGTGCCAGGAGGATTGCCAGGATTTATACATCGGGGAAACCAAACAACCTCTAGCGAAGCGGATGGCACAACACAGAAGAGCTACCTCATCAGGCCAGGACTCTGCAGTTTATTTACACCTACAGGCCAGTGGACACTCTTTCAACGATGAGGATGTACACATCCTGGACAGGGAGGAACGCTGGTTCGAGCGCGGAGTCAAGGAGGCCATTTACGTGAAAAGGGAAAGACCATCTCTGAATGGAGGAGGGGGCCTAAGGGTACATCTGTCACCATCTTACAATGCTGTGATTGCAGCCATTCCCCAACTCTCTGTGAATGGTACTCATGGCCATTGATCAGTGTTCTTTGATCAGTGGGTTTTGGTCAGTGATTGTTGATCAATGGTCATGGGAATTTGCATAATTATGATTATGAACTGACCTCACAGCCCATTGTTCCTTCAGTGGGCTGGTTTCGTCATTATGCAAATGTACTGTTTATAAGGTTTGGGGAAACCTGCAGTCAGCTGAGACTGAAGAAGTCACTTGGATGAGTGACGAAACGTTTCTCCCACAAAACGCTACGTCCAGATGAACAGATTCAACTTTTGGAGACACTGAAAAAGAAATTATAGCTATTGTAGCAAAATCTAAAAACAAGACATCCACTGACTGTGATGGGTTAGACATGGTCATCGTAAAAAAGACCTTGGATTGGATAATCAAACCTCTCTGTTATATTTTTAATCTCTCATTTTATACGGGTGTATTTCCTGACCGAATGAAAGTGGCAAAAGTTATCCCTCTTTATAAATCAGGAGACAGACATAGTTTTAATAATTATAGACCAGTATCATTGCTATCACAGTTTCTAAAGTGCTTGAAAAACTCTTCGCACAAAGATTTGATAGTTTCATTGAAAAACATCAACTGCTAAGTGAAAGTCAGTACGGATTTCGACGGAACAGATCAACAGCAATAGCATTAATGAATACTATTGAAGACATTTCATCAGCAACACACAATAATAAATATACTATAGGGGTATTCATTGACTTAAAAAAAAGCTTTTGACACTGCAACACTCCATCTTGATTTCTAAGTTAAGTACTTATGGTGTGAGTGGAATAGTATTGAACTGGGTAAGCAGTTATTTAGATAATAGGTTTCAGTATGTGCAGTGTTTAGGTAACTCATCTGATAGAATGAAAATAGAATGTGGTTCTGTTTTAGGACCAAAACTTTTTAATTTATATATAAACGACATTTGTGATGTGTCAAAAATGTTAAATTTTATTTTGTTTGCAGACAATACAAATTTTTATTGTTCCGGAGAAAACTTGAGAGAATTGGCTAAAATTATGGTTATTGAAATGAAAAAAATTAAAAAATGGTTTGATGTAAATAAGTTATCGCTGAATTTGGAAAAAACAAAGTTTATGATATTCGGAAACCGAGCAAAGGAGGAAGAGATAATATTATCTATAGAGGGAGTATTAATTGAAAGAGTGACAGAATTGCGTTTTCTGGGTGTAATAGTGGATGACAAGTTAACATGGAAACCTCATATTGAACATCTTAAAAAAAAGTTGGCTAAAAGTATTTATATCCTGGGTAATGTAAGATATATATTAGATTACAAGACAATGAGAATATTATATTTTTCATTGTTTCTACCCTATCTGAGTTATTGTGTTGAAGTATGGGGGAATACATACGTGACTAATATGAAACCATTATATTTATTACAGAAGAGAGCGATTCGAATTATGCATAATGTTAAATATAGAGAACACACTAATAGTTTGTTTATAAAATCGAAATGATTAAAACTAGAAGATATAGTGAAATTACAGACATTAATTATTATGTTTAGGGCAAAAAATAAAACACTACCTCTTAAGTTACAAAGTTTATTTGTATTGTGTTCAGAAAATGGGGACGGCAGAAGGAAGTTTTACTTTAAGCATCGGTTTGCTCGAACCACACAAAAGCAAATGTGTCCAACAGTCATAGGCATAAGAAACTGGAATTCTCTCGATGATCATCTTAAGTGTTGTACAAATGTTTCTCACTTTAAAATCTGCTATAAGAATAAAATGATAAACCAATATGAAGAAGTTGAAAATAACAGAATTTAATTGTAGAAAAAATTATCCTTTTAGTTTGATATTTAGTGGTATTGCTCATTGTTGAGTATATTGTTCTGTTTGTTTTGTTTTGTTTTGTTATGTGCAGAATATTGTCAGAGTGTAATTTTGGTTGCCTACTTGTATTGTCACAGATAGGGGCAGGTGTCAATAAGAATTTATTCTTCTTCCTGCTCCTTTTCATGCATGGAAACAGTGTTACTTTAATTGTAAGGAAGGTTGTGTATGGGAAATGAATTACTGCTGTACCATGTGTGAAACAAAAAAATAAAAAATGAAAAATGAAAAAATGGTTTAGTCACTTCTTATTGTTGCAGACAGTGAAGGCGTTGCATGGAAACTCTGATTTTCTTGCTGCTTTTTGCATGCACCGCTCGAGCGGTGACAGGCATTGAAGATTTTTGGCCAAGTGTGGATCGCTGTGCATTCGACGTGTGACACGTGGTGTTGGTTTTTAATACATTCCCCGCAGCACCAGTGCAGACTGTAGGCCACCACTTGATGAAGCCAACAGAACCACATCATCTGCAAAACGCAGAGATGAGATTCTGAGGCTACCAAAGTAGAAGTTTTACCACCTGGCTACGGCTCAAGATCAGTGACAAAGGCAGTTCTGGTGGAGTCCACCACAAACAAATCCTGCTTACTGCTGGCATTGCAGACCAAGCTCCTGCAGTGGTTATACAGGGATCGTGGCAACAGGCCAGAGACCACATACTCCTGAAGCACCCCCACGGGATACCCCAACGGGCTCAGCCGAAGGCTTTTTCCAGGTCCACAAAACACATGTAGACTGGTTAGGCACGCACCCTCAAATATTCTTGACAGGAAAAGAGCTGTCTAAGGACAGTCTAAGGTTCGACTAATCGATGAACTCTCCTGTCCAGCCCCCTGGCATAGACCTTCTCAGGAAGGCAAAGGAGCGTGATCCCCCTGTTGCTGCCCCCCCTTTTAAAGATGGGCATCACCACCCCAGATCTCCAAGCAAGTTTTCAAAACTTCACTGTTGTTTAAACAGTTTCTTTACTTACCTCACGACATTATTATAAAGACCGGAGTGCTGGTCTGTTATGCTGCTGCCCATATGTTTAGCAAGTGATGCAAGAGCCCATCTGCAGCAGTGTTGTGTGATGCTGTGTATCAGCAAGGTGAAAGCTCTGCATTTGCTCTGAACACACTATCAGTCAAGACAAAGCAGGAAATCAGAGAACTCAAATCTTATTTTCGGATTGGTGTAGAGCAGTTACGCATTGCTAAACATTCGAAGTGGCACGTTGGTGCTTTGTGTTTGTGTCCTGGTCATCATTCACGTAACAAAATGGAGAACAGAAAACAGAAGGAGACGGCAGAGATCTGCCATTGTTGTGTAAAACCTGCTACTTCAGTAAACTAATCTGCTAAATCTTTAAGGGACTTCACCGCAGTATAAAAGCAGGCAAACAGTGACCTCGAGTGACCTCTCTGCTCTTGAATAAAGTTTGTAAGAGTAAACATTCCCGGTACAGAGGATGGAAAACCAGCTATTATCAGAAACACTGCTGCTGTGGGAAATGTTGCACTGTTTGAATATTTTTAGAACTTTTTTCTTCCTGCAAAATATATTGTTTGATGTTTCTTATGTAATATGGGTTTGCACAAACAAAGCTGATTTAAGGTGACGAGCTAAAGTCTCACCCATCTTAAACAAAACACTCATCCACTTGGTAGTAGGCAACCAGCAGAGAGCTATTTTAGGAAAAGTATGTTTGGAGTTCAACTAAAAAAGGCTTTATTTAGATTGCCTGAGAATGTGCCTGTGCTTCATTCGTACTCGGAATCTTCCTCTTGACCTGCAAGTGAGGGGAACGGGGGTAAAGATGAAAAGATGGATCTCACCTGTATCTCTCCTCCATCTTTACAGCTGTGCACCACGGTGTATTCACTACAATATTTCTGAGTGATCCAATCACACTTGAATATTTGCTTAAGTCACTCAAATTATAAACCACTCAGAGATTTCACTCAATCACTCAGAGATAGAGTTATGTGCGAAAGCCTCAAGGTGTTAGCATTCTTATCTAGACTGACCTAGATTCATCCTGCAGCAGGCGACAAAAGAAAAGATCCTGCCATAAAAGAACAAGAAGATAAAGGAGTCCTGTAACAAACAGACCACAGAGCCCTGATCTGAGTGTCTGGGATTAAATGAAGACAGCAGAGACACTGAGATAGCCCGAACCTACAGAAGAACTGTAACCACGAGTTCTTTAGATACATAGTAGCTCCACACACTGTCCAACTCACATCATTTTACTGAAGAGTTTTCAGGGCAGTTTTAGACTCTCAAGCTTTGCAGTGGTGTATATTGGCCCATTGCAGACATAGAGTTAACATAAGTTGAGTAGTAGCAGGATCAAAAAAACATCAAAAGAAATATTGACACACAAACAAAAATGTTTTCTGTGTAAGTTGTTATCACTGTACAGGAGTGATAAGTGATAAAACTGTGAAAGACACCATTACTGATGGTGTGAACTCTGTTTTACATCATCGTTTAGTTAGGTTAGCATACAGTAAATATGTAAACCAGGCTTTTTGGTCAAAAAGCCAGCCAAAGCTAAACAGTTGGCTTCAGGACAGAATCACCGCTTGGTTATAAAAACAAGCTATGCAATACTCAAGCACGTTCAAATGTGATGCCAAACAGCCCTAAACAATCATACATATGTAAACAAGTAGGAG
Organism: Oreochromis aureus; assembly: GCF_013358895.1. Classification (NCBI taxonomy): domain Eukaryota; kingdom Metazoa; phylum Chordata; class Actinopteri; order Cichliformes; family Cichlidae; genus Oreochromis; species Oreochromis aureus. The sequence goes on along the minus strand of NC_052958.1, from coordinate 38,548,197 downwards.
TCATACTGAGCAAGGGGTCCTGTAGAGTCAAGCAGCGTTTTCACTGTAAGTTATCTTATTATCATTATTATATTATAAAAACCCCAGTATCGATCAGGCTTTAGTAGCGTTCTCTCTAATGTAATATTTTAACAGTCAAAAGTAACACTTGTAAAAGTGGAAACATTTTTATCACACTGATCATACAAAAATTCAAAATCAGCATGGTAACAGTGTAGCAAACATTCTGTTGAATCACATAAGAAGTTTTCATCTTTTGTGGTGAATATTTATTTATTATTTGCCATATGAAGAGATAAATCAACAGTTTTGTCTGTGTATATTTGGGCTTTCCCCTCACACAACAAACAGTGGGCGCTGCTTCTCCCTGCACCGGGTTTGTTCCTGTTAAGAGGGGGTTCTTTCTCCCCACTGTCTGTTCTCGCTCTAATATTGTAGGGCCTTTACAATATAATAGCAGCTCCAGGTGACTGCTGTGATGTCGTTCTATATAAATACAAAAAATCTGTTTTTCTGATAAATACTCTTAAGACTGTACTAATTATTTTATTCCCATAGTTCAGAGTTATTTTGGATGGGCAGTTAACATTCTGCTATTTTATAAATAGGGAGACTAACAAAAGCCTGAATACAGAACAGCAGGTCAGCTGAAGTCAGCAGCTCACTGTCGATGAAGTGTGTCCAGGTGTGGAAACGCCTTCAAAGTTAAATATTGCCTCAGGCTCAACTGTTACACACGAGAACAAAACAATACGAGAGTAATCTCAGCGCGCAAACACACACAGCAGGGAAAAAGCAGGAGAAAATTAGCACTCATGTTCCTGCCACATGTGGAAATCCCTCCCCTCAGCAGCACGCATAGGAAACAACAGATCCCAAGCAGCTACTTGTTCAAATGATGAGCTTTAATGTAAACACTGACTCAACAAACAGCCGCTCGCTGCTTACTGCACACACTGAGGCTGTGCAGACTTTGTTACTCATCAGGGAGCAACTGACAGATTTGTACGTAACATAAAAAGGTGTTGATGTAGACTGACGACAGAACGTAGTACTCTTTATAATATTACAGACAAGTTTCAATATGTTCAGACATTAAAGTGTTGTGCACCTTCTAGCTTTTAACGATCTGTTGTCTGCTACAGTTTAAACACTATTACAGTCTCATTTACCATGACATCATAGTTTGAACGTTCATAAAAATCCATTCTTCGACCTGACAAACAGCTCACCGCGATCCAGAACTGGATTCAATAGGAACCGAACTGGCCAAGAAATGGTGATCTCACACAGTCTGACTGCACAGGGATTGGAAAAGAATCAAAATATTTAGTGCAGTGAGATAAATAAGAAGAGGTCAAAATGCAAACATTCACAGCGATGATTATTTCCTGTCACAAAACTTCAAACTGTGTCTTGGACAGATCAGAGAGGGAAAGAAGTGTGTCTCGTGACTAAGTGGGAGGCATAGCAGCATGTTAGGTAGAGCAACACTCCTCCAATCACCATCTCAGTCACATGCAGCAAAACTGTCACTGCCATTAAACCACAGTAAAAACCTAGAATACTGAGACAAGTTGAGCCGAACTGACTCAGGTGACCAATGGAAAAGGTCCTATTAGTGCCCAGGATGGGAGGCTTGCCTTGGGAAGGACATCAAGCAAAAAATCTTTGCTAAATCAAACGTGGATTTTCAATAAGATTCAACACTGGATCAGTTGGAGCAGGTCAACAAGGTGTCAGTGTGCTATTATAAACCAAACCATGTGTGACTGAAGTGCAGACTTTCAGATTTCATTTAAAGGGTTATACAAATATATTACATTGACTGCAGCCATTTATTCAAAGCTGTCCATTTTCAGAGGCCGGTGTAAGGGAAGAAGGCCATCACTAGGCTGAAACAGTAAAATAAACCTATCGAAGAGCTGGACAAAACTTTAGGAGTAGCCATATTCTTAAGAAGAATGGATGCACTGGCTACCTCAATAACAACAAAAGGCCTGGAAGACCACAGAAGACAACTAAACTGTGTGAGGACAGAATTAAATGGTTAAGAAAAACAACTTCACAACCTTTTTTGGAGACGTAGACATATTGTCACACTTTATGAAAAGAAATGCAAAGGGTTCATAAGAAGGTGAAAACAATCAGTTACACTGAAGAAGAAGAAGAAGGCCAGATCAGACTTAGGTCCAGGTCACTAGTGTTTATTGATGGTGTGACTGCAGATACAAACAGCAGGATGGATTCTGCAGTGTCCAGGGTTCACTGGTCAGATTCAGCCAAATGCTACAAATGATCTGATAACTCTTCACGGTGCTGATGCATAATGACTCAAAGCAAAAGCAACCCAAGAGTTTCTCAAGGCAAAGAAATGGGATATTTTTCAATGGCCAAGTCAGTCACCTGGTCTCAACCCAACAAAGCATGCTTTTCAAAATGCTGAATACAAACGTGAAGTTGGTTGCAGGAAAGTCATCAACCCCCTGCCGTTGTTGATTAACCCTCATAGTCTTACTAATAGACATAATAAATAAGACATCTTAGAGAAACTGTAAGAAGTTAACACAGACACAGAGGAGGATTTAGTTTTTGCCCCAATGACTTCACTTAATTTTATAACACTTTAAAAGAAAAAAAAAGCTATTTCAACATGGCTGCTCACAGGGCAGACTTTGAAATCATTAAGGCTGTTTCACATTTCCACCAGGGCATCGCTTTAAAAGAGTAGGGTAGAAAATAAGCACACTTTCTGAATCTTAAATGACTGAACGAAGTGACAGTAGAAATGGCTGTAGACAATACTTATGGCTACTCTGGATAAGACATCCCTTATTGATTGGAACAGAAGGGGCCATACTGAGCATTAACTCAGTGTCAGTATCAGGAGGATGCAGCACTCTGGGGTCAGGGTTCAAAGCTCTCTGGCTAACTACCGAGCCACCTAGCTGCTACCAACTGCTAATGCTATGTAAACTTGTAAAAAAAAAACGTAGGACAAGTGCATTTTCTCAGTGTTTGCAGTGCAGTATGATGTCACAGTGACACTTGTTGAGTAGTCAGAGTGGGAAATACAAGCCATAAGTGTCAGTGTTTTCACAAATATAGCTTCCTTTGAAAATATTAAAACATAAAAAGCCACTAAAAATAGCAGCATATAAGTATAGTTCACAGAGAGTTTGTTTTAGCTCACACTGAAATGCTCTCCTGTGTCCACTGACATGAGAGAAATCTGATCAGATATGAAAACACACATTTATGATCTCCTGTCAAGCACCTGTAAAACATCGCAGAGGACTAATAACAACAAGACTTCTTTTTCACTTTAGTCAACATGTGCCATTACAGGGACTGAATCCAACATCTAAGTTTGGCGTGTCTGCAGGGTGACGATGCTGCAGCACTGGGATCTATCTGCAACGCAGGGCGCTCTTAAATGCATCACCTGCTATCAATGAGATAAATCATCCTGTCAGCGGACTCCTGAGGAATTTTCAGTCAGTGTAGTTGAATTTAAATTGCTGTTGACAATCGTTTTCTGTGTTTGCATGAAAAGCCAATGCCAGTCTGCAGCTGGCAGCCTCATGAAATCACATCATCAGATTAAAGCTGGAATGCTGCTTATCAGACAGGCCACTCTTGAGGCTGACACCTCTGGCTGCCTGAACTTGTTGCTTGAACAAAAAAACTGGGGGTGTGATTCTTACCATAGTTAATTACTGTCACATTCCACCAAACAGCAGTCTGGTTTGATCTCCTCCAGCTTAGCATTGGCCTGGAAACCTGACTCACATTCCTGCCATGACAAAGACCCCCACACCTCACTGCCTCATGCATAACACAGTCTGAGAGAATGCGCCAAGCACACCGGGAATGCTCACCTTACCCACTTCCAAGGTTTGCCAGGGGCTAATTTACTGCAATATGTGCCTGGCCCTGCCCCTGCCTTTCTACAAAGCCTTGGCCAGACCTTCAAACCTAACATGCCACGGCTGAGATAATTGGGCAATCGGACAAAGTTGCTTCCAGGATTCGTTAACTGCTCGCTATGTGATAGATTTAAACACAACAGAATAAGTGTGGGAGAGGGGGATGTAAACTGAAAGGGGGAGCTAACAAGTTCCACATGGTTTTGGTGGATGAGATAAGTGTGCCATATTTGTGACTCAAAGGCAGCAGGCTGGCAGAGATAAAGAGCGATTGGCCTTCACGCTTGCCTTTTCATTTCTCCTCCTCTGCCTTCAGATGAGAGACGGATTGTGTTTCAGGCAGCTGTAAACCTGGAATGCCTACATACTGGTCACTGCTGCTCGCTTCTCTCGGTTTCTAATTAGTTTGTCTCATTTGAGGCTGACAGTAAACTGCAAGCAGGCCTGTCTTTGTAGGTCATTACGCTCCTCTGGTGTGGGGGGGAGCAAGAAATCAGAGCAGGCTGGATTTTCTTTATCCAGCAACTTGGTCTCTGGATAGATGAACAGCCCTAAGTTCAGCCAAGAGGGAGCCACAGCAGTCATCACGGCCCCTCACTGAGGTATTCGATGGAGATACACACCAAGTGGAATGCTGGCCTGGAATGCCAAGCGAATTTTATTGATTTCGATCCACTGATAACACTCGAAAGCCGAGGCGTGAGACTCAAGGCTGGTGCCGCTTTGAAGGCCGACTGTAGAGGCCACTTCCAGATCTTAAGCAGACCTTTAAACAAGGCCAAGACATTGGATATGTACCCCTCTCCTCAGGGCAATAACTTTCAAACTTGTGCTGCATTTATAAGAATGAAGTCATAGAACAAAACAGTTTGAAATGTCAGGGCGCTCCGAGCCAACAACCACTGTTAAACGCAGTCTTTCAGATCCGTTACTTTTACTTTTATTGGAAAAACACCACCACACTTTGCACTTGCAACAGAATCCTGCACAAACACATTTGTCTCAATTACTTGACAGATATTTTTTCTTTAACTGGACAAGTGTGTATATAAATTAGTTTTTTCGCCCTGAACGTGATCATTTGAACAGCAACATCGTTCCAGAAACAAGTCTCTGAACTCGTCAGCCTTCTTGAAATGCCTCCAGGCGCTTTTACTTGGAAGCATCATCGATATGACATTTGCATTTTGATGTATCGGGCTTTGATAAAGCTTACAGTTAGCAGCGGATCGGCTGCCTCTTCACCATGCCTGCTGTTGGCAGACTTCCCATGATGCACTGAATATGTGTTCTTTTCTACCTCACTCGTGTCACCTTTGCACTAACATTACATTTGCGTTTACTTTCGCCCAAAGTTTGTCTTCATTTTTTTATGGTCTTCTTTCTCTTCTCTTTCCCATCACTCCAACCAGTCATGACAGATGGCTGCCCCTTACAGTGCCTGTTCTGGTGCCCTCTTCCTGTTAAAAGGAGTTCGTCCTCCCCACCATTGCCAAACGCTGCTCACAGAGGAATCATGTGATTTCTTGTGGTTTTCTTTTGAATAGTGTTGTCAGGCATCTCTCAGGTTTCTATTGTAGAAGGGCTGTAGATAAGTGTACTTTTTTCTTGTATCTGTGGGATGAGCAAACGTGCTGTTCATGTTGGCATATGCTCATTAATAAAACTGTAATCTGGTATGCATGTGAAGCATAATCTATGTGAGGGGGGAAATGTTGAAACCTTATTTTTCAGCAAAGTTGAAAATTTTTTATTAGGTTTGAGATGTAAGGCTTCAAAAAACAAACAAAAACAAACAAACACTCAGATTTGTTGGCAGGGGGTTTAAGAGAACATGATTCTGTATGAGAGATCTCATGCAGTCTATTTCAGGTTGGAAAAGTCGGCTTTAAAGCAACAAGTCAGTTATTGTTTGACTCAATAAAAGCAACATAATCAGAGCCACTGAACAGAACAAATTAAGGTCAGTTCATCCCAGGAAGTACCGGTATCAAGAATTTACTTTCTTTAAATTTTCCTTTTTTGTATTTGATTGTTTTTGGGATAATTTTGAAGGTGTAAACAAGTAAAATAAAACATTTATCCTTCGCTCCCGTTTAGTGACTGTGGGCCAGGAGGGAGTTGGCTTTCTTTGCTGTGACAATGAGCAGCGCTCCTGTTTCCGGGACCTTGTTGAAAACTCTGAGACGAGAGTTAAAGCCAAAACACATCGTTATGACGGGAAGTGGAGCTCAAGCACACGCCCAGTTTGCATGACAAGACAGGAGTCAGCCAAAAGCCATGCTGGGAGCATATGTAGTAAATATGGATACAAAATGTATAGCAAACACATGGAGTAAATGCAGTGGGTACAACACTTTGGTTCACTTCAGAGTCACCATAGGTTATCCCAGTTAGTGATAAACTAGCTAAAATGTGTCTGTGTGTTTAGCAGGTGGACCTTTATAACAGGCAAAGTGGGAAACATGAGATCTGGACTCACCAAACTGCAGCCCCATTGCGGTCCTGTGGTGAGAACAGTGACTGAGTTTCCTCTTTGCAGTGACCTGTATGATGACATAAACACAACAAGAGAAACTCATCTAAAACTCCTGTTTGTCACAGCCCACCAGTGTGGTTATAGTGCCATGTTAATGTCATTTTGTTGGGAATTTTCAAGCCCCGGTGGAGTCCACCCTGACCGTAAGTCCCAGCCAGAGACTGAGTAAAGGCCAGTTCAAACCACTCGTGAGGTGCTAAGAAGAGGACACTGACTCAGAACAGGAATATTCTGAGAAAAATCATTACCTCCCACAGCCTCAGCATGCTGTAGCAAGACTGACCGATCAGAATCCACCGAGTCAGAATCACAATCCACTAAGCTGTCCTTGGACCATCTGAAGGAGGACTCGCTGAAATCATGACCAGCATCCAAGTGTCGTTTCTTTGTTTGGATGGGTAGCAGCTAGAGCTGGGCGATAGAATGATAATGATATGTATTGCGAAATAACTTTTTCTCGATAGAAAAATTAAACTATTGCGATAGGCCTCATCTCTCTTGTCCTCTTAAAAGAAAAAAAAAGAACAGCCAATCCAAATTAAGTAGCGCAGAGCCGAACCAATCACAGCCGCAGCGTCACGTCACGTGACTTGTTACGTACAGCACAAGCGCCAAGGCGCACATGTGTATTTGTTTTTGCAGCCGTGCAGCCCGGGTAATGAAGGAAAGGAGTTTGCCAACTAGAGAAAAATCAACCGAGAGCGTGAGCGAAGGTTACCGAAGAAAAAACAGATGATGGTTCCAATGCCGGAGAGCTTGTCGAACAGAAGGGCCACAGAAGTTCCGTAGTGTGAAGGTATTTCGGCTATTTCAAGTCTGACAAAAAACAGAGTAGCGCACTGTAAATTGTGCCGAAAGCAAGTCTGGAAATACAATAAAGCGGTGCATGCTCAATCTCTGACTGAAAGCGCTGATTCGTCATTCGGCTTTTGTCAGACTAAAGTAACTGTTAAAACTGTTTGAAAAGCTAAGCTATACAACAAGGAGAGATTGAGAATTTCCTTTTAGTTCTCAGTTTATTTGATATTGACAAAAGTTAGTCAATTTTGTCTGTTCTTCTGTAAAACGACCTAAGATTTATTTTTAGAATTAATATTTTGTTTCTAAGTGGAATTGACAATTTAATAGTCTGCTTTGTTTGTTCTATTTTGAAACTTGAACGCTTTAGCGGCTGCCTTTTGTGTAGTTTGCAATGTTTGCCTTTATCTGAAACTGAAGTCTCATGTTCCTTAAGTACATCTGCCCTGTTGAACTTATTATGGGAAATAAATATTTTAATCAAAACAAGCTGCTGATTATTTCACATTTTACTTGTGAGCAACGGCACATTTAAATCTTACAAATATAGTTATTTGGCTTATATCGTGATATATATCGTTATCGCCTGAAATGAAAAAAACATATCATGATATGAAAAAATCTTATATCGCCCAGCTCTAGGTGCAGCTTTTTCCTTTTTTGGGACGTTAACAATTGCACTGCCCCCCCACACCCAACCATGAGCTCTGATAATCCTTCAAACAAATGTTTAGAACCTGTGTGATTATTGAAGCACGAGGTCAGGCTGAGCAAGGACAATTACACAACACATCACACACAGTGAATGGATGGTTACACAGGCAGAAGACATACATCAAAGCAGCGCTTCACATCTGTCCTGTACTAATAATAAAGTGGATTTTTATTAAAACACTGATGAAATACTTTGTGTGAAGACTGTGTGTGAGACGGCCATACAAGGCCAAGTTATTATACAACTTATGAAACCAAACAGATCAGGCATGCCAACGCACAGAGGACACTGGTTCATTCTGCATAAAAAGTATGAAGATTGTTTTTGAGGTTATAAAGTCAACAGGTGAGCAGCACTGCCACGTTTGACAAAATATATCTGAAAAAGATTTCTAATGACCATTCTGCAGTCATCCAACAGGAAAAATGTAAACAGGAAGATGACATGTTAACACTCTGGAGTATGTTTAAATGAGCTACCAGGAAAAATGGATCATCAGACGCGGCACACACAAGGAGGCGCTGAATCAAAACCTTCAGACGGAGGTTTTACATGGTGGGACCAAAAAAGGCTTCAGCATCCAGACATCCTGTGTGTGTGTGTGCGTGTGTGTGTGTGTGTGTGTGTGCATGTGTGTGTGTGTGTCCGTGTCCAGTAAGTGTATAGCTGAGTCATTCCAGTCATACTGTACATACACCAACTGTTTTTCTGTAGTCAGCTGCAGCTTCACCCATTCATGTCCTGGGTAAAGGTTCATTTTTACAAAGGTACGCTGTAAAAATGCAGCTACTTACTCAACACAGTATCGACCCAACATAACAACCAAGGCAGGAAAAAGCTGTCACCAAATATCACTCACAAGTGCTATAGAGAGGAAATGTCTGGGAATTTGTATAGAACAACATCAGAGACCGGTAAGTAGAAAATGGTCTGGTGCTGATGAGAGGAACCACAGTACCTGTGCTAAATCTAACTCCTGTCTATTTATGCAGAGAGAGAGGTCACGCATCTTGTGTCTCGAACACATGATTGAACAGCCATGGTACACAGTCATGCCCAGACGTTTTGTTTGATACTTCAGTTTTTACAATATAGTGAAGAATACTCAAGTCACCCTGAGGCAACATTTGTTGTGATTTAGTGCTATAGAAATAAAATTCAACTGAATAAGTTCAAAAACTGTTGGCAAAGATGTTGGCACTGCTAAAACCTTTGATCACATCGATATGTCCTATGTCTGCTTTGGTGCATATAAGATCAAATGTGGCGGTTCATAACTCCATCGAGTTTGACGAGATCCCCGACACCACTGACTGAAATATAACCCCAAACCATGAGGGAGCCTCCACCGTGTCTCACAGACAGCTGTAGACACTCACTGCTGTGCCTCTCTCATGACCTCCCAGGTTGGACGTAGCGGTGTTACTGTAAGCTGTCCTGGATAAACAGCACAAATTGTGCAATAACAACCGTGTTAATCAAACCCGCAGAAACATCACTGCTCGACGCTCAGTCATTTTAAAAAGAACCAGGGACACGCGCTCACTGCTGGTAAAGCGGTTCAGTCAGAGGAACGGAAGAGGCGAGTCCGATCGTCATAATTAAGTAGAAAGATGTGGCTGGAATTGCAACACATGCCTCGAGCACATTTTCATTCTTCCCTCACTGACTTCAAACGTCATGCCTTACAGCAGAGTAAGCGTTAGTACAGAAGAAGTCTGTAATAACAAAGATTTGATTACGCAAGCTTAATACCAGTAAACCTTAGCACTTTCAAAACTTCACACAAACAGCATGCTAAACCTGCAAAATTACATTAAGCTGGAAGAGCTCTGAAAACAGCAAATAAATGGCATCTTGGTTTAGGCACAAGCCAGACAAAGTTAAAGGTGCCAAAGCGTCTACAGCAGCTGAGAATAAGATGTGTGACAAAAACTCTGACCGCACCATCTTTCACAGCAGCTGGTGACAATGGTCTTTATTTATGAACCAGCTCTCCATCTGCTCCAGGGCCTGGTTAGAGTAGCCCCATGTCACAGCGCAATGTGTAAGAAACATCACTGCTGCCAGCTCAAGTCCAGGACAGTGGACTCTGGTTGTCCCTGAGCAGCACACGTGAGGTCAAGACTGAGTTAGTATTTAAATGTAAATAACTCTTTGATTTACTCTCCATCAGAAAGGCTTACTGTTTTGTTTTTTGTTTCTTGTTGGAAATTATAGTAAAACTTTGTTTATGTATGTAATATATGCAGGACCTTTTCTCCTCAGCTATGACATTTATGGTATAAGTACTGCAGCATGCACTCAGGATAAAGCAGCGATTTATTAGGACATCAAATTAATGGCGAACATGACTGAGTGCAGTTTATTGGTGTGGCCGTCCATTACAGTCCCAGTTTCTGGCCCACTGGGAAAATTAACCACACACCCCTGACACAGTATACTGTGCATAGTTCAGATGTCAATTTCCAGTATTACCTTTTGCTGCTGGTAATTAACAAGTGTTGGTTAAAAAGAAACCTGTGTTGTTGCATCATCATTGCTGTTGCAGGAAGGTGTGAGCCAGTTTTTTATAATGAAACAGAAAGAGATGCTGGGACCCACAGTTAACGAGCAATTAAACAATCCTTCATGCCTCATTGCTTTGTTCAAACAACTGTAGGAGAGCAAAGGCAGCACAGAAAAGATTTATAATGATAAAGTATCAATTAGATAAAGGCACAATTACAGGATCTCTGTATATAGCAGAGATGACAATAAAGTTTACTTTGACGTTGTTTTTAATTGAAATCAGTAGAGTGGGGGGTCATGTGCATATGATTTCAATTATATGTGTCTTCAAATTTTAACATGCTTTCACTTTCTTAAAAGTTAAAGATGAATGAAAGGAAGCTTTGATTTCCACTCTCAGACCTCAGCGTAACCTTTTCACTGACACACAGTGAACAGTGAGCTGATCAGACTGAACCTGTATCAGGGTCCAAGGCTACTCTGGATGTTTCAGAAGAAACTAAAGTTGTAAGAATCACGTTCTGTATAACTTTTGAGACAAATGTATATCTTTTTACTTTGAGATAAAAAAGGTGACAAGTCGCTCTGTCTGTGAAAAAAAGAAAACCTGATGTCTAACAGTGAAAACAGAAACCAGCTGGGACATTATTATATATTATAATTTAATTCTATCTAGAATATGAAAAATCAGCACACAAAGACACATTGTGCATTTACTGCACCCTTTCAGTCCGTTGTCACACAGTGTGACAGGATGACATTAGTCACACAGCTCTATCTGATGAAGACTTGAAGATCTCATATCTACTATCATATCTACTCATTGCAGGAAACTGAAAGCAGTCCCAGCGCAGAACAGATCACAGCGATTCTCACAGGTGGCTTCATCGCTTTACGTGAAAGTAAGGTGAGGTCATCTCCTCAGCCTGTAAAGTCCTTCAGCGAGCTCGACTGTGCACGTGAAGTTTTGGGCCCTTTCATAGTGTCTTTGGAGAAACTTGTTCACCCTTCACAAGGTCTCAACATCTGAGAATCACATCCATGGCTATGGCCAGCTATATTGCATTTTTGTTTATCACAAACTTTATCTACAGTAAACGACTCGTGTTTGGACACCATAAACCTTTCTCAAAGTTGCTAGCATCCACACGTCCAATGTTTTCATGGACACATACGTGATCGATGTCAGTGCACACTAGTCGCTATCACCTGCCAGGGGACAAAGGTCCATTCTCTTTCTGTACCTGTTATGTGTCAAGGGAAGTGTGGCCCGTGAGTCAGTGGATTAGTATCCCTGTTAGCCCTGCCCTTGTTTGTTAAAGGTTAAAGCTGTCTCACTGTGAAAATGACCCCACCAGCACCCACGTGCCCTCCTGTATCTTCTGTAGTCTGAGGAATGAATGTATAAGAACAGTTTCCATGAGGCTGGTAAAGCAGGTGACCCCATCTAGATAACATTTGTAGAGTTGTGTCTCTGCCAGTGCTCTAGCTGTGCTGCTTTACATGACCAAGCCTATATAGTTCTGGTGGTTGACTTCTGCACGTGCTTGGCATGAACACAGGAAAAATAAAAAATCAGTCTATTACTTACTGCCAATCTCTCTTGGGAAAAATCGAGCCTCAACATTTATGTTTCTTTTTTCCATAAACCTTGTTATGGAGGTCAGCTATGGGGGGATATTTTCCATGTTTGTCTGCAGAGGCAGTTGGGCAGGGCTCAGGCACTCTGGCACACAACATGGAAAACCTTTCAAAAGAAGCCAACATAAACGCTCCATCCCAGAGCGAACTGATTACTATTATATTAGCTGCCAGTCTGAGAACGAACCCGAGAGAACCCATTTGGTTTTATCCCCACAGCATCACTGTCTCTGTCATAGTCATGGCCAACAAATTTAAGATGTTTCAGTTGCCTCAATCCAAACTAACAGAGTTGCTTGTCTGCACATATAGAACTGGGTAACATTTACACTAACATCACCCTTAAAATCCATGTACTGGCTACATCAGAACAGTACAGTACATCACAGCATGCTAGATGTCATGCCACACTGCTCGAGAGCTGTCTGCCCTATCGGACATACTACAGTTATAGATTATCAGTACTGCAAAGACTCACCATCTACTCTGTGAGCAGTAGTGAAACTGAGAAGTCAAACACAAATTGGAAACAATGAGTGTCTGCAATCTGCTAACGACCAAAGCCATCGCAAGGAGATTTTTGGTACAACTGACAGCAGCTATTCACCCACTACACTGGGAATACACATTTTTCCCCCCCAACATCCAGTGGTTGCCAACCAGTCTGTAGGCCTGCGCAACCTGACTAATGCTGCAACGACTCATGCTCATAGACATGAGTGGAGGCAGGCTCCACCACACTGACTGTGTCACATTTGTGTGGGCGCTGAGGGCACGGGTACTCCGAAATGATAGGTGTCGCACCTTTAAGGAAAACTACCACATCAGCGGTGTTAAAGGTGTAAAAGTTGAAACTAGAAACCAAAAAACCTCCAACCAAAATGAAGATCGCAGAACAATCCTCGCCAAGACCAGGGCAATCACCAATGATCGCAATGCATGGAAACGAGTTGTGAAGGAAATTCAACAACCATTGGCACCCACAGCAGCGTGTGGGCTTAGGAGTCGATCCAGGTCTAACACCAGCTAGGGATCAAAGAAGAAGAGAAGAGAGAAGAACAAAAAAGCCACATGCACATCCTGAAAGTTGCATCTTTTCAAGGTGCTGCAGCATAATATGGGAATCTCTGAGCTCCTGCATTGATGTGTCACTGAAAAGGTGGGAAAAACTGACAGAATCACACACCTGTGTCTTCAACCTGGCCTAGTCAGCCGCAGCACCTGCACCTGGTTACAAAAGCTGAGAGATGGACAACCACCTGAACTGTACCAGTGCATGGAAGGTCACTTTTAGCTTGTACAGCCAAGGGCAACAACAGCAGGTGTAACGGGCTCGCTAGCCCCGTTTAGGCCACACTCTTACCTTTTACTCATTTATTTCACTTAATGTTTAAGTCATTAACTGTATTGTACATAAAATGGTTATAATACTGCCAAAGATAATCATGAAGCAGCCTTAGATGTTCACTTTATAAACTTTGGCCAACGCGGTTGGGATTTACAGCGGGCCTACATTGTGACCCATCTAAGTTAGCTCCGCTCCGAAAGCTTCTCAGTCAGATTTATTCATCACTTGCAGAGTTGTGATAGTTTTGTATTTTTTCCATTGATTTATTTTATTTTAGTTCAGTTTTCATCAGTACACGTACCTATTACATATAAAAAGTATATCGTATAATAAAATCCATATGGAAAGTGATTACAACGTTTCTATTCCCGAGGGAGAGCTAACAGTTTGGGGCACGCTGCTGCCATCTTGTGGTGTAATGATAAAACTGTCCGCAGGGCGCTTTAAACCTACGTTAATGAAGCTCCTAATATCACATCTTTGTCGTAGCTTCTCACACTCAAGTGGTTAGAACCGAGTAATAATCAGTGTGTTTAAAGACGAAGCGCCGTTTAATATTTCTCTGCTTACTGCTAAGCTAAGGTATGCTAAAGAGTCCAACCAGACAAGTCGTCCTAGCAGCAAACGCTGAGCAGCACCAATGGTTCCGGGCCCGTTCCTGCAGTGTGAGCTATTCAGGGTCTAACGGCAGGATAAAAAAGACACACCACCGTCTGAGGCTGCTCTCGGGGGACCCTCTTCATCATCAGCTGAAAGCTTCCTCTTCAGTGTCGCTTGTCTCTTCGGTTTCTCTGAAAGACCACCGGAGGGTTGGAATTCTCCGCTTTCATTCATTTTAAATAAAATAAGCTGGGACTTTAGTTTATGTCTTACTGAAAAAGAAGAATAACAATAAGTCTAACTACAAGAGTAAAGGGATTTCACTGTTTTTGAATATGGCGGAAATCCAAAAATCGACCAATGAAATGACGTCTCTCGGAAGGGGCGGGGCTAGAGTGGTTCAGAAAAATCGAGCATTATAATCAAGAGTGTGACTTTGAGTCCTAATATATAATAAATAAATCAATGTTTAAAACATATCTGTGTATGACTGAGACTCTGAAATATCCTTGAATCTAATTCTGAATCAGAAAGTATTCAGTATTTGTTTTTCAGTGATTTCATTAATCTGGATCGTACCTATAATCAGGGGTCATCACATGTATTTTCATATACAATGGGCTCCTTATTATTAATATTATTATTATCATTACAAATGAAAATATCGATCTAACAATAAAATACTTTCTTGCTTCAGTTTAGGATTCGTCTTATAAACACGAGGGGCTTGTGTAGGTGTCAGACCCCAAAGTGTAATAAAAATCCCTCAGATCCAATGTTCTCCTCCCCCTGCTCCACTGTGGGTTTAGTGTCCTCCTGTTTTGTTTGAATTTGTACATACACCAGTCTGAGACTTCGGTCTCAGCCCACACTGAGGGTTGGGGTTTCTCACCTGAGACGTGCTTTACTGTCTTCATCTTCACAGAGGTTCACGCTGTCTCAGTGAAACACTATGAGGAAAAGGAGTTGGCCGGTCTGATTCTAGTTTGGTGTAGAAGCACAGTTTTCGTCAGTTTTCAGTCATATTTAAAGCAGATTCTCATAAAAACTAAACTTTGGACCCCCACTGAGAAAATAATCTGAAGCTTGTTTTTTCTTTTGTTTTTTAACTTTATTACTTTTGCATTGTTGCTCAAACTTTATTTACAGTACATATAAACATCAGCATTGGTGATTATAGTCCTGATCACAGTAAACAATACTGTACTTAGCACTTACCTCTAAAGCTTTGAAAAATACTTAAAACTGAATTTAAAAAAATGTATTCATCCATGTGTTTACTTTCCCAATAATGTATCCGACTCAGGTCCAGCCAATCCATCCAAAGGGTAATCCAAGTAATCTTGGTTTCCAGCACCCTCTAGTGGTATCTTGTGAGAACTGCAACGTTGAGCAGTTGTAGAAAGGTCAAACACCACAGCTCAGTTTAAGAATTGGCAAAGGCAAAGCTGATTTATTAGTGACAGACTGATTATATTAATGAGGGTGTAATCCACGAGCGTCCTCTAAGCTTTCTGCGTTGCTGTCTTCTTTCTTTGACGACCCACAGAAGCAGTGATCCACAGTTTTATAACCGATTTCAAATGGTGCTAGAAGGCTTCAGCAGGCTCTAAGCATCAGAAGAAATCAGTTATCTTTTAGTGGCAACAGAAGAAGAGGAGGAGAGGAAGAAGGGGCATTCGTGTACTGTCCTCCTAACGCTCACTCACTGCCGAAGCTGCTGTCCTGCTCTCCCCAAGAACACTGATTTCAAATGGTGCTAGACAAGAGCAGCACACATCTAAACCACCATGTGAAACCAGCTTCTTGGAGAAGACGTTTGGTCACCACAGCTGCAGCGGTGAGATGAACTGCAGATCTCCGCCCTGATCTGTGCTTCGCCACTACATGCACCAACAAAGAGAGATAACTGCAGCTGATAGCAGAGTTTTTACACACAAACAGGAAGCTAACCACAGCGTTTGTTGCCACTGAAGGTTAACAGCTAGTAGTTATATACATTTTGAATGTAAGCAATTTTATTCAGACATGTTATAACGCAAAGCCAATACAATTGTAGGAAAGTCCCAACACTTACCTCTCAGGACGGATCAGAAGCACTGACCATAATATTTAGTCATTTCTTGGGTCACAAGTAAGCAGTGATTTAAAGAAGGCTCGTTATGTTGTAGGAAAATGAAAAAAACCCCAAAAACTCATTCACCTTCTAATAGAAAGAAGATTAAAAGATCAATAAGTCAGATGTTGATCCAGAGTGCAGTGCTGTGTCAGACGGCTTCACATGGACAAAACGACTCGATGATTAAATTTGATTCAACACATTTTAAACCAAAGGCTGGTGAGTGTGGGAGAACAGTGTCACATTATTTTGCTCTAAAACTGCAGTTTAGAGATTCTATAGACCAAAGTTTGGTTTCAACACTTCTTCTTTGTCCTTTGGTGAAACAGTTCAATGTTAAACCAAAGTGTGCTTTACACTAACTGAGACAGGAATTTGACCCCAGCCGAGGATGCTCTGCACAGCAAAGATTCCATATTTACTGTCACATTATTACATTTTCACTCCACAACTATGAGCAAAAACAAAGGAAATGTAATGGTATCATTATCAAATCTACAGAAGCAAGGGAACTACACTGAAAATCCTATAACCATGTACAAAAAGAACAACTACCAGCTTTTTATTTGTATTATTAAATTTTAAAATATTATTGCTATCATTGCATATATGATACCTCTAGCACAGAAAGTTGTCTACTATTTTAAAATTTAGGACTTAAAGGCAGGCCTGTCTGAAGTCTGTGTGGATACCTGCAAACATTCACTTGGAAAACCCCTCAAACTTTAAAACAACCATCAGAATCAGCATTCACTGCATGTGAACATGAGCTATAACACTTTTCATCCACACAGGAAGTCATCGAGCTGTCGTGCATTGCTTTGAAGCTGACGATTGGTTGCTAGCGGACATTCCAGGCTCCAGTTGCCTAGGTGACCCTGTAACATATTTACCAACCAGTCATATATCAATCACCTGTATCCTGCACTCTCATTGGTAGTTGGTTCAAAAAGGTTTTCAGTGGGTTTGTTTTTCACCTGTAGCTGCTTGTCATCGACTTTCTGTGATCTCTCTCCTTCAACCTTCACTTTTTCTCTGTTGGACCATTTTTGGACAACTTGTCTAATGTGAGTCGTAGAGAGGAGGCAGGCTTTGCCCTGCAGAGAGAGAAGAAGAGAGAAAAGAGGAAAGAGAGAGAGAGTGACTGCATGCATGCATGCATCGACATGCATGCATGGTGGACACGGCATACAGTCTGCGGTATGACAGTGTCACACCTGCGAGGTCCATCCAGATAAACACAAGTTAGCTCCCAAAGGCCAAACCAGGGTCAGCTATTATTCCAGCAAGGAAATACAAACCAGTTAGTCCAGCCTACTAAAAACCACTATTATAATACACACACACACACACACACCTGCTCATCACGGTGATCTCAGCCCTGCTGCGCTCTGTGCACTGTGTGACAGCTCTTCTTTTTGCTGCTGTTGCTATGCCAGTCCAGCATCATGAGCAGCTGGCACCTGAATACTTGCTTCCAGCAATGAAGATGAATTCAAACAGAACAGACGTCACATAAAAAGTGAGGCTGACAGCATAAGACAGGGACGCCTGCCACAGGAGGAATGCATAGAGGCTACTGTGAACGGCGTTTGTGCTCTCTCAGACATCACAAGCATAATGACGAGCACTCACTCTAGTCCACGTCAGTCTACGCTCACGACCTGCCACCTTCCACAGACACAGAGGGGAAGAAGAAAAACAGAACCACATGACGTAAGAGAGGAAAACCAGTGTGAATGGATGGATATGTACATGAGTATGCTCAACGTCATTTAACTTTACAGAGCCAAATCTATGTGGCACATCAGCTCCATCAGTACAGACGGACACATGGGTACCTCTACACACACATTTATTGTTGTTGGTCCAGAGCAGCAGCATTTCCAGGCTGTTGCCAGAGAGACAGAGCATGTGAAGAAGCACCTGAGCAACAGAGAAGCTGGTAAATGTGAGTCTGCTTTAGGGTCACGAAATCTTTGGATTCAATCAAGGTTACAGAGAGGAACCTGCTAGTTTAACCAACTGCATCACTATAGCACTTATTACTCAAAGTACTGTGCCTGTGGCACACATGACATCTCAACATGCAGACTGGAGGAGTTGTGAAACTAACAGCCAACCAGAGAAATTGTGGCCAAGCTCAAGAAATCAGCAAAAATCCAAGAAAACCAGCAAGCTTACTTCAGTTTTGGTGGGAACTGAAACAAATTTACTGAATTACTGAAAGAAACTGTGCCACCCAAATTCTTGATGTTAAACTGCAACAAAGTATCAGCCCCGAGTCGGCCACAGCCCTCACCTTAAGCACACATGCTGATAGCACAGGGTTAAGGTTTGGATCATCTCTGAGGGTTAAATGTCTCGTTGCAGTCGCTGCAGGGTGACATGTGAGCAGCTGGAGGAATGTACAAACTGTGACTGTGTGTGTGGTTTCTAGTGTCACAGCACAAAGACCTGCGTGCACCACTGTTTGTGGGAACCAGAGCCCAGTGCTTACATAACCAGCAAGGTCGTCATGACAACAAATCTAACAGTACATGCATTGTCCCAGCGGCCCTCCCAGGTGTTTGAAACATGGGTGTCAGATGATCAGAGGTGTGTCCCACGATCGGAGCCTCCAGGTTACAAAGTCTTTACGCTGTCGGTGCTGCAGAGAGGTGGAGGCTTTGGAGGGCGGAGCCATCTAACAGCTGCCCACATCCGATGTTACGATCTCACACTGAGAAGTGCTGAAATTCACCAGACAGTGTTTTGTAAAGACATCGTATATTAATCCTGCAATTTTATATTCACACACAAGAGGGCGACATTACATCTATAACGTCCATGCGGGTCCTCAAAGGGAGGGCTCAGCTTTGATACACTTGTGTTGGTTAGAGAGGTCAAAGGTCAGAAGCAAATCCACTGTAGGGCAGCCAGGAATACATTTCATGAAACAGCGGCGGTACAAAACAATCCAACAAAGCTGTGACTTGTCCCGGGGACCGAAACCTGGACATCTTTAATTTCATTTTTACATTGCAGTCATCTTTCCATCCTTTCTTTGCCTTTAAACACAGACTCACCAGAGCCTGCCAGCGCCTAAACCACAGCGCGTCCTGCTCATTTTGAGTTCAGGATTTGTGTAAAACAAATCAGGTAGCAGGATGTGTGTCTGCTTTGTATGCCTGCACAGTAGATGTGATGGATAGTACAAAGATGCTGTGTATGCACTAAGCTGGTTACGTTTGAGTTGCTCAGTTGGATGAAGACAAACAAGTAGAACAACACATCTACTCATTAGCAGCTCTGAATCAGCTACGCTAGCACCTTAACACAGACATGAATCATCACAAAGCCTCATGATTAAAAAAGAAAATCAAAGTTCATGACGAGCTGGCATTTAAATAGAGCTTACTAACTTATTTCAGCCATTATCTTGTCTGTGAACACTCCAACAGGAAGAGAAGCTCATTGATCTTTCTGATGACTCGCTGTAGTTTCAGCCACGTCACTGCATTTTACAACAGTAACACAATATCAACAAACAGCAATACGAATAATCGTTGATCTGGTGACACGAGTGGATGTTGAGGGGTTAACTGAGGGCTCTGTGCAGACTGGAGTCAAACTGGACTGTTCCTGTTGGAGCCTTTTGGAGTTAAACAGAATCACCTGACAAATATGTGAGGCTTACACCATTCAGGGAAAGGACTAATTAGAAATGATGTGCGTCCACTGGACCCATGCAAGCTACACATGCAGCTTGCTAACCTTGCTAGGATTACCTTTAATGTATCACTCGCCCCTTTTGTCCAATATGGGAAAACTCCAGCATAGAAACAAAGTGTGGCAGTGGCCAAAATGCTAGGGATCGAGCCTCACCCCGACCCAGAGTCCAACACCATCAGGTGACGTCACTGTGGCCTCCACGTTTTTTTATCCCTCCAAACGGAGCTTTTCCCCAAACACTGCTGACCCAGGGCAGCAAAATAAAGCCTGCAGAGGCACAGCTTACTGCATCCGTACCCATAAAGTCACCACTGTGACTTATTTTAACTACCGTTGAAATGTAAAATAATAAGCTCTTCAAAGGATTTGTTGGAAAAGGCTCAGACTTGAGCCCAAAGAAAATGAAAACAATCAGGGCTTACACAAATTCTGAACCAGCACCAGCCCTCTGTGGGATGAATGCAGGAGTGAGCGAGGGACACAAGCGGACACACATTATGCTCTCGGGGGAAAAAGGCTTCCTTGTGGAGGTGAGGGGAGCGCCCGTTGTCGGCTCTCGCTCTGGCTTCCTCTTCTATTCTCTCCCAGGAAGTGACACCAAGAATGACAGGCCCAGGCTCCCACGGGTAACAGTGATGTCATCCTCGCTGCCGTCCGTCCGTCTGCTCCCATCTGCGCCTGCAAATATAGACAGGAATGATGTGATGACGATTATTTTACGTAAGCTTATATTCTTGTCCTACGTGTCACTTTGGCTGAGTCATGCAGAACGCTCCACTTTGATCTGAATCGTCTCATTTCACATGACCTGTGGTTAACTTGGAGGCAGGGACGTATAACTGGATGGATAGACGGAGGGAGGGATGGAAGGCGAGCACAGGAAGGAGGAAGATTCATCAAACAGATGCACAGGATGTTCACGCCATTTAGCAACAACTATTAGTCACACTGCGGCACCGCTGTGTGCACCACCTGCCACAAGCTGCATCACCACACACCTTTAGGTGAGAACTGGAGAGTGAGCGAGTATGTGTGGGTGAGTCGCTGATAAAGAAAAAGAGATGTGTTTGTTCTGCGGCCTCGGATTCACTGAAAAGCAAAATAACATCCACTCCTGCGGTGCATGTATGAAAGCAGCTTCACCTTGAGAGATTACAGCGACATCCTGCAGCCTCTTAGAGAAATGAGTCGATGCCCCCTCAGGCCGGTGTCTGCTTTTACTTCACACACAGAGAAACAACCAAATGCAAACAATGCCCTCGCATAAGTAAATCAACCTTTATGGCTTTTACAGTGCAGTTCTCCAGCCAGCTGCATAACGTGCAACAATCAAAGCGCCACATTCAAATATAGAAACCAAGGCTGCACTCTTTCCTCAGTCATGAAACTTGAAACTGGGAGTCAAAGCGCAGATGTTGGATGTTGTCAGTGCACACGCCCCACAGGGTGGATCAGTTACAGGAGCAAGATGAAACAACTTCAATGATGTTCCCCCGGGGACAGAGCAGAGACTGGAGCAGACTTAAATGGACATGCTGGTGAGGGGGACCAGTCAAGTCAAATTTATTCATATAGCACATTTTAAACAAACACTGATGACCAACATGCTGCACAAGAGATAAAAACATAGGAAGACATGATAAAAGCTAAGAAAAAGAATCAGAAAGTTAGTAGATGAGTAAGAAATAAGATAAATACAAGCAGTACAAACTCTTCTGATTTAAAAGCAGAGGAATAAAAGTGAGTTTTCAGACAGGGTTTGAAAGTGTCCCATGTTGGGTCCTGATGTGAAGGGGCACAAATTAGGAGCAGTCACAGCGACAGGGGTAATGAGGAGGTGTTGGATAGAATGCTGTTAAGGAGAGAAATACAGAAGAGGTGGACTGCATGTTATGGAATCTGGGAGCAATATCAGATCATGAAGACTTTGGAAATAAAGAAGAAGATGCAAGTGAAGGCAGAGGCATTAACTGGTTGAAGAATTCCACTGGGAATGAGACGAGACAGGATAGTAGGGAAGAACTACCAGATGACTGGGAAAGTACAGCAGTAGTGCTGGAAGTGCAGGATTAGTACGGAGGAGGTGAGGTATCAAGAGAATGAAGAGTGGAAAGGTGGCTGGTCCTGGTGACACACCTGTGGAAGTGTGGAGAGGTCCAGGAGAAAGGGCAGTGGACTTTTTAACCAGACTGCTTGAGGAATGCATGAGGGATGGAGAAAAGGTTTAATGGTACCTGTTTTCAAGAACAAGGGTGAAGTGCAGAAGTGTGGCAACCACAGAGGTTCATGAGCCACACCGTGAAGCTACGGGAAAGACTTGAAGCTAGGTTAAGAAGAGAGGTGGCGATCAGTGAGCAGCCGTATGGCTTCATGCCTGAAAGACCTCCACAGATGTGATGTTTGTGTTGACGGACGAGTACAGAGAACATCACAGTTGCTGTGTGTCTTTGTGGACTGGAAACAGCCAGTGAACTGGTACTTATGGAGCACTTTTCTACACAAGGTAAGCACTCGAAGCACTTTTCTTACAACACCCCTCATTCACCCGTTCACACACATGCCTAAGCACTTTTAACTTAACACTCTCACACATACATCGGGAAAAATGTGCCCAAGGATACTTGGATAGATGGATGTACAGGAGACAGGGATGGAACCATCGACCCACTTCACTGGGAGTGACCCGGATGGACAGGATTCGAAATACGGATATCAGAGGGAGCGCTGACGTTGAGCAGTTTGGGGACAAAGTTATAATATCTCCAAATGATGAAATATGTTAATTACTCACATTTCATCTCAATTAAGAATCCAATAACATTAACACAGATTTGGAAATTCCAATAAAAACCAAACAGTGTCTATAAACTATTAATAGATGTTAGGAAATGCAATCTAGCAGCCGTGCTGCCAGTGCCCCACACCAGCGGTCCCCAACCCCTGGGCCATGGACCGGGGCCGGTCCGTGAGTCGTTTGGTACCGGGCCACGAGAGTTGAGGCTCGGGTGTGAAATTCATGGCTTTCAGGGTTTTTATTGTTAACTCGGTTTCCCTGCGTCTTTTCTCGTGTGTTATGAATAAATCTTTTTTTTGGTACCGGTACTGGTTTTATTTTTGTTGTATTTATCCGCGACACCTTAAAGGCCGGTCTGTCGGACATAAACTGGTCTGTGGTGCAAAAGAGGTCAAGGACCGCTGCTCTACACCACGAGCCACATTCACCTCCAATTTATATTCAAACAGCACTTTAGTCCATGCAGTTAAGTGCTTAATCTTCTTTGCATCTACACCGAGGGCCAACCTTCCATTCTTCTCATGATGTCCGTATCTATCATCAGTGTTTATCACGTTTACAGTTAGGTCCATCACAGCAGCCTTTAAATCAAACAACCACTGTGTCACGATATGGCAGCTGGCTGCCTCATTAATTTTGAGCCTCTGAAAGTGGGGAACTATGTGGAAAAAGGACTGCATTAAATTATTTGTGAAACCATTCAATCCACCGTGGTGGTGCACAGAGGCAAAGCAACAAAAACTGAACCGCTGGCCAACCCGTTAAGTGTAACTGATACAGTCTTTGTGCCGAACTGGAACGTCCACCTGCCTGATTTTTTTTATTGTTTTCAGCTGTCTGCAGTCCCCCAGCCCTTTCCTCCTCTCTCATTACCTGCTTCATCGATATCTCAGCCTTCCCTTCTCCTCACTCAGTGGTCTGTGTAGCTGTGCGCCACCTAGCTGTGTAATGCTTTCTGACGTTTGGATTACCTGGTTTTCACTCTTTGCTTCTTCCTGGATTTGATAGCTGACAATTAGTTTTTTGGGGGGAAATACAGAGACACCGGGAAATGTAATTGCATATCAAGATTTGAATACTGGTTTCTAGTGAGTGAAATGGAGAAAATGTAAACCATTCTCATAAACTGTAAGGCTCTGAGTTTACACATTCATGCTTAGCGTAGCTATCATCCACGTCTGCAATGAATATCACTTAAGATTTATTTCCTGAAGGAGGTATGCAGTGTAGTTCTATTGAATGAAACCCCTCAATTATTCCTGCAAGAGAATGACTACATAGTTCGCCATGTGGTATTGAAAACCATTAATCACCCTCTGCTTTTGTGTCTGCTTGAAACTCTCCCAGCGGCCTACTCCTCTAGCAGGCAGCCTGTCAGACAGATCCAGGACCTCAGAACCGCCAACCCGACACTGATCTTCCCTTCCCGTCAACAAACCTCCCCCCGGTGAGCCATCTTACTGTTCAGATGTAGCCATTCCAGGAAAATTAGCGTGCTCTGACACTGACACGAACAGGCAAAGGAGCCCAGCAGATTCAGTGTATGCATTTACAGCCGATGAATCACTGCACAGTCACTGTTTAACTGCCATTATTGATTAGCCCAATAATACTATCCAGGAGCGATTCCCTGAAGAGGACTAACATGCTGCCATTATGAGTTTTTTCTTTTGTTTCCTGTAAGTTGAGAGTGAAACATTTAGCAGGGGGAGAAAAAACCACAATGTACAGGTCTCATGTGGTTTTAGCACGTTAGCTAGCACGTTAGCTAGCACGTTAGCTAGGGCTTAACCTTCTAGATGTGACACCAAACCTCAGGAACGACGGAGGCCTCCAAAGCCAGTTACTGACAACATCCATAGTACACCGTAGATGGTTACTAATTGCATTCAAACCAAATATGAACCACTGTTTGCAACAATAGTTCAAATTTATCATCATCAGAAAAGCCTCTTCCACAAAGAAACAATAGAAAAAAAGTAGATTTTTAGTCTAAGGTCAGTATCATGTCAGGCATCTTCAATGCAAACTATACCACAATATGACAAATGCAAAACTTATCATACCTCCAAGACTGTGAGAAATAACCTGAAGGCCTCCAGGAAATGTAACGGCTTATCTGGGTGAAATTTATCTTTGGCACACTCACCGATGGGTACGGGGCCCTTACTGCTGTTAAACAACATCTGAATTAATGGATAAATGTCAGGCTGCGAGTCAGAGCACAGCCATTTCTCTCAGCAATGACATTACCATAAAGCGGTTCATGCTGTATGGAGCATATGGCCCCGGGTTACCGTGTGTATTAATGTGCGTCAGCGGTGCGGTTCAGGTGGGGGTCGTGCAGAGTAAAAGCCCAGAGGGAGGCATGAGCCCCAGTGAGAAGAGTTACTCTGATGGAGGTGATGGTGATGGAGTCAACGGAGAGCATCAATCTCAGCGGAGGAGCGTAGTGTGGCTCACAGTATCACACACAGACTAGTCTGTTTTACTGGAGCCTCAGGTGACTACATCCTGTGACTTTATGACTTTTCAATTTCAATCCATGGTTGTAAATCCAGAGGACAAACATGTGACGGCTGAGTTTCTAGGACAGTAAACGGATTTTTTTCCAAGAGGAGACTTGACCTGTTTTTTTCCTGTGAGTGTCAGCTGATCGGCAGGTATAAACTAAAAATGAAATGAAATAAAGACGGTGCTGTAAATATTAGCCCAACCCCCAGAGTCCGCTGAAGTTAGCTTGAATGCATTCCATCGTGATGTTGGCTGCCAGAGATGTTGTCATTAGCTACAGTGGAGACAAACTCAAAGGTGTCATAACTGCTCGTCTTAATGCTGCACCAGTCAGAGCTTCTATGGAAAACTGTGCAGCTTCGAGTTTGGAGCAACCAGCTGATTGGAGCATGGTCACCCACAGCATCAATGAGTAGATAACACATGTGAGGAAAATCAGTTTGTCATGTATCTGAGAGAAAAAAATCATCCAATATGATGATATTGGTGCAAATTTAAAGAGTCCAAACTCCCATGGATGTTACCCTCAGCAGATTCTGTTAAAGCCCACATCATAAGAGAAACCTCTGAGTTCCTGAACTCAACACATTTTCCATCCTGGAAGGGAGACGAGACAAAACAATAACTTCTCCTTCTAGAGAATTTCTAACAGCTGGCTTTGGTTGGATGTAGTTCTGGGAAGGGATCACTGCTTCAGACCACTCCCAGCACCATTGCGGCCAGCTGGGCTGTCCTGGCATGGAGGCCTTCCTCCCAGGACACAGATAAACAATCCTAACAGGCCAGTTTAAAGTGGGGTAAAAATAGCAGCAAGCTCATAGACGTGAACTTCACTGGAAAACAGGCCTTTTTTTGGGGGGGGGGGCTTCCAGGAAGAAAGCAAGCATGGAGGAAGTGATGTCAGAGCCTCATATCAGATGGATGTACAGAAGCAAGAACAGGCTGATGTGGTATCGAATCGGGAAAATAATCTGATGTCTGTGTTTAAAAGAACGGCTTTCAGTCCTCAGAGAGCGGACAGGAGGGGGAGGGGCTGGTGGGACTGACTGCCGAAAACAGCACGACTCATCCCGATTCACACACACACACGCCGGGTGTTGCTATCCTAGTGGGGACATCTCACTGACATAATGCTTTCCTAACCACAGCCCAGCTCTGACACTAAAACCACATTCTGAGTCTGAAAAACGCCTTCGTCCCCACGAGGGCTGTTGGTCCCCACCAAGATAGTAAGACCCCGTGTACACACACACACACGCACACACACACACACGCACGCACACACACGCGCACACACACACACGCACATACACCCGCACACACACGCACGCACGCACACACACACACACACACACACACACACACACACACACACACACACACACACACACACGCACACACACAATGGCAATGTGGTGCCAAGAGCGCCTCATGACGCAGCTCGAACACTCGGGCCTCGCTGCCCGGCAGACACGCAGCAACTGTGTGATGAATGTTCTCCGGCTGCAGACGCTCACACACTGAATTAGTCAGCAAAAGCTCTAACCAGCACTTCAAAGTTCATTGGCTCTGGTCCAGGGTAGCTTCCTAAAAACGAGCGTCACTTTTACAGTAAGAGCTGTTACATTCCTGGAATCTCCTGCCTGCTGACACATCGCCACCATGACCTTTTCCAAAAGCTCCTCATCTGAAACTAAATATCTTGTGCTTTCAGGTGCACCTCCTCATATCTGTTTGTGGCTGTTATGTTAGAAACTGTAGGTGAACTGACAGCTAGTGAAAGATTCACGCCAAGGTCTGCTGGCAAGAGTGTAAACAGTCTGTGTGCAAATGAAGAGTCCTTTTTCAAAAAGAGTTGGCAGAAGTTCAGCGCTCGATATCTCTCTTTATACAGACTGGGATCTGTGAATGTATTATTTGTATCCACCGAGGACTCAAAGATGGTTTAGAGACAGGCCTGATGTATTTAGCCTGGATTTCCAACTCGGCTTGTAAACAGGTTATGGAAAGTTTTTAATAAGCTGTCACTGAACCTTAGAAAAGCATGATGGATGGGTCCACACCTACATGCTTCCTTCTTTTGGTTTGAGACCAGCTAAGATGAGGGGGAGATAGAAGTATCTGTCCAAACTGCCCTGTTGAGACTTGTGTAGGTTTCTTTATTCATTTAAAGATTTTCATGAACTGAGGTTCTGTTGGCTTTTAGATGCCATCACTTGACTTTTCATCGAGTCACTTCCTGCGGTTTCCTTTGATTATCTACTGACAAAATGAGAGCTGTCGGAATTTGGCTGCCTTAAACAAACAAACAAGGAAGCAAAGCTCCGTCTCCTACATACTCTAAAACCATTCACTACATGTTTGGACTTAAAGCACCACGTGTGCATCGACCTCACACCTACAACTTGATTCGATTGCGGATGTTGATTTTGGTTAAGACAACATTATGTGTAGCTGGAGAGAGGAGCTACGAGGACATTGTGCAAAGTCACATAGGATTAAAAAGTCATTAATATTTAGATGATCAGAGAGGTTGTAAAAGCAAACACAGGTTTGTCGAGGTTGTCTAAACCAAACGCAGGCGGGGCTGAGATGTGATTGCATGGGAGGAAACAGCAGCCGGTCAAAGGAGTCAGCTGACAAACTACACTGCTCACAAAAATAAAGGGAACGCTTAAACAAAACAATGTAAGTCAAACTGTTCACTTAGAAAGCAACACTGATTGCAAATCAATGTCACAAAATGTTGTGTAAATGGAACAGACAGCAGGTGGAAATGATCGGCAATTAGCAAGACATCCCTAATAAAGGAGTGGTTCTGCAGACAGCTTCTCAGTATCTATGCTTTCTGGCTGATGTTTGAGTGCTGGCGGTGATTTCACTCTAGTGGTAGCATTAGACGGAGTCTGCAACCCACACAAGGGGCTCAGGTAGTACAGCTCATCCAGGATGGCACATCAATGTGAGCTGTGGCAAGAAGGTTTGCTGTGTCTGTCAGTGTAGTGTCCAGAGCATGGAGGCGCTACCAGGAGACAGTCCAGTACATCAGGAGACGTGGAGGAGGCTGTAGGAGGGCAACAACCCAGCAGCAGGACCGCTACCGCCGGAACAGGAGGAGCCAGAGCTCTCCAAAATGACCTCCAGCAGGCCACAAATGTGCATGTGTCTGCTGAAACGCTCAGAAACAGATCCCATGAGGGTGGCCTGAGGGCCCTACGTCCACAGGTGGGGGTTGTGCTTACAGCCCAACATTGTGCAGGACGTTTGGCATTTGCCAGAGAACACCAAGATGTTGGTGCATGACCGGTTTGGCAGTGGGTCACTAATGGTGTGGGGTGGCATTTCTGTGCCCGCCATTAGGTACCGAGATGAGATCCTCAGACCCCCTGTGAGACCATATGCTGGTGCGGTTGGCCCTGGGTTCCTCCTAATGCAAGACAATGCCAGACCTCATGTGGCTGGAGTGTGTCAGGAGTTCCTGCAGGAACTCCCTTCATCTTGCAGCAGTTCCTGCAAGATGAAGGCAATGATGCTATGGACTGGCCCGCCCATTCCCCAGACCCTCCCACCTGTGGTAACAGTCTGGCCTTGTTCTCGAGTTATCATAGTCACAAGAGTTTTAGAAAGCTTGACCTCAAACTCATCTGAGGTTTTTTGTTGATACAGCGATGTTATTGATTTCAAACTTTATCACATTCAAAGCCTGCATGTCCACGAAGCCTTCCCGCCTGTAGGGCGAGGACAATACTGAGGGCTAAAAAAACCAAACCAACATTGTCTAAAACCAGAACTTAGCCTTTAGCCAGCACGCTCAGTAAACACATCCTAAGCTGTGTGCTGTCCCTGTGAAAGCACCAGTGTTACAGTGCTGTGAAAATGTGTTTGCCCCTTTCTGAGTTCCTGTTTCTTTGTATGTTTGTTGCACTTGCATGTTTCAGATCAACCAGTCGAAAAAATAAATCAAAAATCGGCCGATAGATTTGACTTAAATCACCAAATAATGGTATCAGTTTAGAACTTGAAACCTTTTCACAGTCCTTAAGATCACTTCTGTCAAACGTCACGCTCCCAGTGACATATATTCTGTTCTGACTGAACTATTTTTGCAGTTTTAGACTCTTTCAGCTCATAGACCAGGTTTCCAGGTGTGCTTTCAGATGCACCACCACTTCCACAGCAAACAGCACACAAACAACGTTTTGCAGTTTTGTTTGTGTGGTGGAACATTCAGCAGATGAAGACATAGAAATGTTTCTCAGAAACAGCAAACCACTCCCATGAGCAGCACTGCCAACTACGCCTGCACTTTAATAACCGTTGGACTCACATCAATAAGGACTGGATGTCTTTTATGTCAGAATTCATCATGTGAGAATCAGGCCAGAGCAAAGTTCTGCTCCAAAGGCCCGATCATGAGGGGTGGGCAGCGTTCGGCACATATTCATTAATAGATAACACCAACAAACCGCTGCACAACACGCTGTGCTTCAAAGACTTTCAAATCATATGGAATATTTTGCAGTTACTAATCCTACATGATTAGGACTGAAACAATGAACTGACAACTGTTCAGGCTACTGTAGGGGTTAAAAACAGATGTACGGCTCAGTGATCACCAACTGCAATCCAAATAAGTGATCCATCAACCAACAACTGCGGGCATGTAGAAACCCATTATTTAGTGCAAAACGCTGATGATGAGCGCATACACAGTCATGGGTATGAAAGATGTTTTAAGAACACAAGTGGTGCTGTGTGCATGGATGTGAATAGACAATATGCATGACTATGTTCACCATCTTCAGTGTCGAGTGCTCTTACTTTCAGGACTCTCAGATTTGACTTGGAAATGAAGGCCCACTGAGAGTTTCACTTGAGAAGCTATTTTAAATTCTGGTGCCTTTTAGATTAGTCTGGTGTGATCTGGCCAATGGGCAATCACTATCAGTGGCAACATCTGGCCTTGATTTAACCCTGACACAAAGCGTCCTGTGCAGTTACAGGTAGCAGCCAAAGATATATGACAGAAGGATATAAGAAGGTCTCACCTGGACCAACTTGGCAATACAAAGTCTTTTCAACCCATCATCCGACAAGACAGCACATCTTCTCCTTCCCCACCACAGCACGCTGATGTTGGACAGAAGCAAATGTACATCACTAACTATTTGATTGGTGAAAGTCTAGCATAGAAATATTGCAGTTAAATGTTTCAGACCCACGTGATATAGAAATGCTGATTGCCAAAGTACTGCAAACCAATGACACTCCTGTCATGAAGCCAAGATTACTCAGAAATGAGCACTACAAATATTAGCTCATATGTAGCTAGCTAGCTAATTAGCAGCCACTTTTTAAACAGAAAAGGAGCATTATAAAGCGAGTATCTGTGACAGTCCAACACAGTCAGGACTGTGGTGCCTGGACCATGTGAGGGGGAACAAAGTGTGCGCTGGCAGCAGATGGAATCGTAGCACCGTGTCTCCATTACTCTGGTTGCTTTAACGCCACCTCAGCTCCATCACAGTCAGATTTCCCCCACAGTAGGAAGCAGTGGTATGCTTTGCATTACCATTTACATTATCATATTATTACTCATCATAGATGAAGCTGGTTAAGGGTCACCATAACTATCCTTTAAAAACCTGTTACTATTTAGTTACATCACAGTCAGTGCAAACAAGAAATCTAGAAAAACACTGTTTTAGTTTTTTAATAATAATAATAATAATGGATTGGATTTATATAGCGCTTTTCAAGGCACCCAAAGCGCTTTACAATGACATTATTCATTCACGCTCACATTCACACCCTGGTGGAGGCAAGCTACGGTTGTAGCCACAGCTGCCCTGGGGCAGACTGACAGAAGCGAGGCTGCCATATCGCGCCATCGGCCCCTCTGGCCAACACCAGTAGGCGGTAGGGTAAAGTGTCTTGCCCAAGGACACAGCGACCAGGACAGAGAGGCCGGGGATCGAGCCGGTGACCTTCCGGTTACAGGTGCCCTTCCCAACCCCCTGAGCCACGGTCACCCGTTTTTTCTATATTGATTGGTTCAATTGTGTTTTTATGTTGTAGAAAATGTCAAAACGAGCTGTTAACATTTAAGTGTAGGCCTGAACAATGCATGCTAAAGCATACCAATAAACATAATGCTTCCCTTTTTAACCCGCGTTTATACAGTAGGCAAAAATTAAGCATTAACATTAGAAGTTGAGAGAATGACTGCATTCTCATCTCCATACATGTGCCTGACGACTGAAGAGCCTGAATGTTTCTGAAGGCTTTTTGACGGTCGCAGTACACAGAAACAGAAAAGCTCTCAGTCCATGTACTTCACTTAGACAGCTTGCTGGCAAACACATGCAAACTCATGTGTAATTATTCTTATAAATGGCTGAATAATACTGAAAGTGTGAAATTACTGGATGACTGACATGCTTAGCCCTAATAATGAAACCAGAACAAAGCACGGAGAAAGACACCAGGAGACAGAGTTATATTGAGAAATCTTTGTAGGCGTTCTGCCAGCAACAAACTGTACATCTGTCATGCTGACTCAGAGAAATTACACATGCAATAGGCTGTAGCTTGATTTCACTTTCTTGCAAAAGTGTATTTGAGGAAGCATCAGGCTGTGGCTAATTTAAGACACAAAGGGTGTGTAAATAAAAGAAGAAGGAGTTGTATTCTAGCGAAGAAGGAACCATGAGCCTGGAGCCTATCCCAGCTGTGTTAGGGCGAGAGGCAGCGTGGACAGCTCGCCAGTCTGTCGCAGGGCTGACACACAGACAACCATCCGCACACCACCGTGCTGCACTTCTAATTTCTGTTAATAAAATATTGGTGTTGTGTTTGTGTGGAGTTTGCATGTTCTCCCTGTGTCTCTGTAGCGTTCTTTCTTTCTTCATTTTATTTTTTCCTTCTTTTTTTAAACATAGTGCCAATGACTCAACTCAAGCTGCTTCATTGTAAAAACTCTACAATAATACAAAGAAAACCCCCAAATAATTAGAAGACCTCCTATGAGCAAGCATTTGGCAACAGTGGGAAAGAAAAACTCCCTTTTAACAGGAAGAACCCTCCAGTAATACAAAGGCTGAGGACTGTGAGGGGAGGGGAGTGTGCTGCTTGGTAAGAGATGCCTAAGAAAAGCCTAGTTAGAACTTTAAAGTGTAGCTGAAACTAATTTAATGATTCAAAGGTTTCTATGATTGTAAACACTTTGGCAAACAAGACTCACAGTAAAGAGGAATATGACTGCGATCAATAAATAAACAAAGAAGATAAACGAGGAATAAGTAGAATCATTAACAGCACTAAAGTATTGTACGACAGCTCTGCTGTTTGAGACCAAGGACAGTTCGCGTACATCATTTTTATATATTTACCGTCAACCTGAGAGAGAGCTCAGCGTTCTCTCTTATGCAACAAATATACAGTGTTCTGTATCTGAAACATTATATAACTTACTGAGTCCAGTGCTGTAGTTACATCACAGCCTCTCTGCTTTTCTTCTTCCGCTTCTGCCTGGGTAGAAAAAACAGAGTTAATACACCTGTCACGTCAAAATGTCATTGCAGAGATGAAGAAGAGTAACAAACACTGCAGATCACAAGTTATTCATCTGCTTTTGGCCAGAGTTGGCTAATAAATGTGTTGCCACACCTCTCCAACTGTGACACATATTTCCGTCTGATTTAAGGGACGGCCCGTGGCCATTAGTCAGGCTGGACTGGCCTGTGGACAAGAAAAACAGGACATGAGCAAGGAGCCGCACAAGAACCAGCGAAACGGTTCCCCGTCGATGCTCCTCATCAACCACTTGAAAAGCGTTTTGACCCCAAGCACCACCAGGACCACACATGTACACACATGGGTACAGCAGGATGAGATCACAGCTACAGACTATCAGACGCTCGCCCAGCACAGAGACACGCCCCTCTGTGACACAGCCTCTCAGCTGATACTTCCAAGTCAAACAAAGCGCTCAGCCCAGCCGCTGCCGGTCCCCACCCAGCAGGAAATGATGAAAGGCCGCCTCGTGTCGCACCTCTGGCTCCTGTCTTAGGGCACTCCTTTGAACCAAATTAATGGTCAGGTGTCAGATTTTGCTGTGGTTGGTGAAAACAAGCGGCGATTTGTCACTTTTTTCAGACAGGCTAAGCAGGTAAAGTGAGAGGAGTTAAGGCTGGGCAGATAAAACATCAGAGAGCTATGAGGTCACTCAGCTGACAAGTGGAAATTCCCTCATTAATTGAATGACATGAAGGGACAATAGCACTGGTTCCATCCAAGTTTCAGTCATTTGACACCCAAGAATTGAAGTTACTGCTCGGAAATGACACCTCAGTTGTTGTGTCTTTAGGGTTTGTACACAGGATTATATTACAAGAAAGTCAGAATTCAAGATTTATGGTTGTGATGTCACAAATTTACAAGAAAGACGGTTAGATTCACGTACAACAAGATGTCAGTTTCTTAGTATAACTCTCCAAAAGCATGTGTTAGCATGGACTCATCCCAGGAGGAGGAAAAGAACACACCAGGACACGTCTGACTCCCTACCTGTGTTTAGTATCTCATCAAGACTCGCAGACTTTCACTTCTCCGCTCTACCTGACACACACACTGACACACACACTGACACAACCCTGCCCGACAGCCTCTCTCCCTGTGCTGCCTACCTGGCATTTCTCTGATGACAGCAGAGCATTACACAGACGTGGCGGGTTAATTGTTTATGGCTGGGCTGGGTCATAGCACTGGATCCTGTTACTTTCCACTGACGTGAGTTCATGGAGGAAGACACGCAGGCAGGTAAACAAACCCAGGCGAGGTGAGTGCATGGGGCATGGAGCGCGCTCACACACACCCACCTCCACAGGCACTCCTGTGAACAAGCCGAGCATTAATGACATCAAATCAGCATCAAGTCAACACAAAAAATGTGGGAGTTGAGAGCTGCTGTAGTCCAGGTTCACTCACCATCTCTTCTGTGTGCACAGCAGGTGACCCTTTAGTTTTTAGTTACAAGCCTCCTTTTTCTTCAGAGTGCGGTCACAGCAACCGCCTCCTTTAAATCCCCAAAACACCCACACTTTGTGTGCTGGCCCCATGTGACGCCATCCTCTAACTGAGCAGCAGCTTCAAGTGTAATTCCTGGCTCTCGCTGTGTCCTGATAGTGACGGATTTACAGTTCCCGCTACTCTCTCCTTCTGTGTGTCTCTCTTGTCCTACAAAAATGGGTGTATCTCCCTGAAAAGAGCGAGACAAATGTGAGTAAGAAGCACACCCACGTGAAAAGCTCACTTTCCCTCCCTCCCTCCCTTTCAGTCTCGCTGTCAGCATTTCCTCCAGGATGCACACTATGACTGTG
This sequence comes from Oreochromis aureus, assembly GCF_013358895.1. Classification (NCBI taxonomy): domain Eukaryota; kingdom Metazoa; phylum Chordata; class Actinopteri; order Cichliformes; family Cichlidae; genus Oreochromis; species Oreochromis aureus. The sequence continues at coordinate 38,513,595 of NC_052958.1, read as the reverse complement.
ATTTATAGTGTGTTATATACTTGTGTTCTCTATCCAAGCAGCTGGACAGAATCCCAGCAATGCTAGGGAATAACCGGAGAAATGGTTTCCCCCTCACATACTGTATGGGACCGCACGGGGAACTGAACCGATAATCCCGGCAGCGTTGGCGGCGTGCTCAGCCTGTTGAGCTACACACAGCGGGACCACACACAAACCCCCTTCAGCTCTGTAGTAGTCAAATAACTCCCAGTTCTTCTTGTGCTCCGTTAGTCTCCAACATATGAACTGAATGGTAAACAGCAGGAGAATGAAAGCAGTCGAGGGACTTTATAAAAAGAGTCGCCGTCTCCATGGCAATGCCAGAGGCAAAGAGCCCCCCCCCCGAACCACCACCTCAATCCTTTCTGTACACATAGGGAATTGTGGGAAAGCGGATATGGGCCACATAACCTCTCCGTCGGCTAGCAGGCACATCTCCACTCACATCACTACACTTTCACTACATGCAGGTCAGAGGTCAAGGTCAGGGCACCAGTTTGACTTGGTATGAACTAAACTGTTACAGACACAAATCACACTTCTACATCTGATTGTGACCCGACACCTTACCACTGTTCAAAGGTTTCAGTGTCACAGACAAATGTCAATAAAATGGACAGTTTTGCTAAACCTGTATGACATGATATGACATTATAATTCACAAAATCCAATATATCACCTTAAGTGTTTTTTGTTTGTTTCTCATGTTTTTTGCCTTTTCTCATGTAAATAGTGAAATTCAGCCAGAACTACATTCACAGCATTGCTCAAAAACACAACTGCAACCAACAGTTCCTTCTATCTCTCCAAAGTAATCTAGTTGTCGCTCTGCAAACAGCGACCTGGCAAGTTCCATGTCTTTGCTACACAAATACTTGTCTTTTGATGTGGGAGAGTCTAAATCTAATATAATGTAGTCACGAGGTTAGTGCCAAAAATGACCTTCTCTTTCCCTTATCACGTTCCTTTAACCTTGATGGAAAATGTCCCGAGGAAAGGCGCCAAGGAGAACTCACAACACAACTGCAGCTCTTACAGGACACTGGGCTATTCGATGGTGTGATGGTGGATGTTGCTGACATGGGTCAGCTCTGGTGAATGACAGTAACACACACCACAGACTATAACTCCAAACTTATAGTTTGAGCTGCTGTGGCTCCGGCGGTAGAGCAGAAGCGGATCAATCCCTGATACAAAGTCCGGTCTGGATGCCGAAATATCCTTGAGCCTGGACCTTCCCCGGCTGCATCCACTAAAGTGTGTGTGTGTGTGTGTGTGTGTGTGTGTGTGTGTGTGTGTGTGTGAGAGAGACTGGGTGCTTGTAGTTGAAGGTTGTAGTGTAACTCCGGACTTTGTGAAGACTTTCTGTGACTGAAGTAAAATCAGTTACTGATCATCCTGAAGGCAGCAAACACAGCAACGCTAAAACTGATGGTGTGGTTATGCTAAACTCACTTTGATGACTTTAATTTACAGTGGTCCCTCGCTATAATGCGGTTCACTTTTCACAGATTTTTTTCCCCCTGCAATTTTGCATGTTTTTTTTCCCCAGCGCATTGTGTTCTGTGTCCTGATTGGCTGTAGACCTCTGTCAATCAATCTGCAGGTGCCTGCAGGTGCATATTTTTCTACGAAGGTTTGAACTTTGAGAGTTTAAACAAGTGAGAAAAGTGTGAAAATGTTCATGCCTGTCTGAGAAAAGTGTAGAAAGTGTGTAGTGAAGGGTTTTACAGTCTTAAAACATCTATAATGATTGTAAAATATAAAGCTGGCTACTTCGCAGATTTCACCTATCGCGGGATATTTTTAGAACGTTACAGGGACCACTGTAACTCATAATAGCTTTTATGGATTTGTTTTTCACCCCACACAGCAACCACTTCACACAGAGCACATGTTATTACAAAAGGGTAATGTTCACAGTTCACCTATAAAGTGACCTTAAGCTATGGGTCATGGCATGCAGTGAAAAAACACCACTAATGAACATTTCCATGATCTGCATCCGTTGTTGGTCATGCCGATAGTTTATGGAAACAGTCAAATAGTGTGTTGCTGTGAATTGTGGTTCAGCATTATCTGTCCAATCTCCCTCATATTAAAGAAGGTAAGAAGGGAATAATAATAATAATAATACATTTGTATTTGCACCTTTCTAAAACCCAAGGTCACCTTACAAAGAGTAAAAGATATCAATAAAACTGTAGATTAAAATAGATTAAAATGCAAAAAACAACAAATAAAAGCAAATAAACACGATTTGACAACAAGTAAAATCTGTATTAAAGCGAGTAAGCCAGTTTAAACAAGCAGGTTTGGAGCTGTGACTTAAATAAGGGAAGGGAATCTATATTTCTTAAGACTGGAGGAAGTGAGTCCAGAGCCGAGGAGCAGAGCAACTGAAAGCTCTGTGCACCACAGTGATAAGACAAGCAGAAGGAACAACAAGATGGAGATCTGACAGAGCGGGAAACTGTGGAGATATGAAGCAGATCACAGAGATAAGGAGGGCCAAGGTTATGAATGCACTTAAAGGTGAGAACTAAGATTTTAAAGTTTATCCTGGCTTCCATGGGCAACCAGTGAAGCTAGTGAAGAATTGGGGTGATATGGTCTCTTAAGCTCATGTTATGACCCGAGCTGCAGAATTCTGAAGAAGTTGAAGTTTATGGAGGGACTTACTGGGGAGACCAAATAAGAGGGAGTTGCAATAATCGATCCAGGAAGTAATAAGACTATGGACAAGGATGGTCACTGAGGTATGAGTGAAGCTGGGAGGCAACAGCTTTCTCAAGGATTTTCAAAATAAAGGGGAGGTTTGATATTCACAATCATTGGGATCTGCAGCAGGCTTTTTGAGAATTGGGATGACAGAAGCAGTTTTCACAGATGGAGGAACAATTCCAGTGTTAAGGGAAGAGTGGATAACAATAATGATGAGGGAAGACAAGCTTTAACTAACAAAAGCACAAAAACACTTTTGTTACATGTTAATTCACTCAGTTGGGGCTCATGCCTGACATCCAGTTCCAAATGTGTGTCCCTTTAACCAGCCACAGCTTTCTGTCTCCAGCAGTATCTGGGCCACAGCAGTAAACATAAATACAGCTGCTAAGAGAAGGTGAGAGCAGGAGCACATGTGCTGTGTCTCCAATTAGAGAGCATGATCCATGACTACAAACACACGGCTGGGTCAGACCTTAATAAGAGTGTGTGTGTGAAAGAGAGGGAACAGAGAGAGAGGGTGCACACGTGTGGCCTGAGCGATGAGCGGGTTTCTCACTAATGAGGCTGAACTCTGCTTTAACTCCCGCAGAGATTCACCTTGTGACGGAATGAGGCCTGTGTTCACACATGCACACGTACAGGAGAGCACAAACAAAATGGAAGAACAGGATGAAGACGTAAAGCTGCCAATCGCCTCTGTGTTTCCCCGTGTAGGCGGGGATAAAGTTCTCCTGAATGGGATGTTGTTGCACTGCAGGGCAAAGACACAGCAGTGCCACACCCAGTCATTCACAAACAACGAGACGCGAGGAGGTGGAGTAAAACGGCACAAAATAGGCAGAACTTCTTCACTTCACGCACACCACCTCTACAAGGTGAACCATATCTCAGTTTGAAACGGAAAAACTTCCAGAACAGCCAGTTAGCCGTTATATCCTCCACGTCTGTACAAAACAAGCATCGTCTCCAAATTTGTTTCCATCAGTTACATTCATGAGCAAGACGTGCATCAGTTTACCTCACCGGGATGAGCGGACCATATGCCGAATGGCTGACAGCAGCTGGTAAAAGTTTGAATCCAAGCTGTGGCTCTTTGCTGCATCTCTCTGCTTTCCTTTAGAAGAAAGACAAGTGCAAGGTGGATGAGGTTTGAAAGCAACTCTTTAAAATGAATGAAATGCGTGACTCGAGATCAGCATAAGAACCTGCAGAAGGTGCTGCTGGGGTGGACGGTGGGTGTACAAAACACTGAAGCCTTCTGTGGCTCAGTACATTAATGCAGACCTACTATGCTCATTTCTGGTTCTATGTTCTGTTTCCTGGAGTAGTAATTAATGCAACCTGTACCGTACTGTGTCTGAGAAAGCCCCTTTGCCTCCAGAGTGTTTCTGTTAATGAACCATGCCACAATCTTTGTATAAAGAGTCAGCGAGTGTGATCCATCATGTGATGGTGTCACAACAGTCTGGACACCGAGGGCTGCCACAAAAGATCATTTTGATAGTCGACTAATCAGATCATTGGACATGAAGCGTGCAGCTTATTGCACCAGCATGCATCTTATATAACTATCATTAGCTTACAGCTTGAAGTGTTTCAGGTGCTAACTACAAATAAAGACAAGATGATAGTTTATTAAACCTTTAATGAAATTTGCAGATTGTCTGGGTGGAGAATATAACAGGACACTGGACTAAACTCTCCACCGCCTCACACTTCTGTTTAATCAGTTTTCTGTTTGACGTTATTCAGCTGTGTGAAAACTAGAACTTTAAACTCAGCCAAACCGATTTACTCAGGAACAAATAAAACCCTGAAAAAAGCCAAACAAGAACATTTGTAAGTTATCTAAGTGACTTATATATCATGTTTAACCTGAGTAGCCAAAGACCGCGGGGGGCTGAAAATGATGTGCCGGGAGTTCGCCGTTCTCGCCGGCTCTAGTGAGCCTCGAGTTCCCAGTCAGCTATGGAGCTGGTGGGTAACAGACGTCTCCGAAAACGTCGGAGCAGTTTTACAAATATGTGATGTCTTGATAAACCGAGCAGATATTTGAAGTTTACACAGCTACATTCTCACCTGAAAATATGTTAAAAGTTTATTTTGTGACCCAGAAAGATTAATAAGAGAAATATTACAACTAAGTAGCTGCCGCCATTGTTGGAAACTGGAACTGGCTGAGCCACGCTTTGAATTCTGGGATAGGAAAACATCAGAAGTTTACAGTGTGAAAAACGATACTTCAAACTGGGAGTCTTGGGTCGGAGGACACTGATCCCAACTGCGTGACTCAATCCGTCCTAAGCCAAACACACTGTACTCATAGCCTATTTTTCAGTGGTAGCTCCTACTGGAGTGGGTGTGTCCACGACCACATTTTGCCAAAAGCAGACATACAATCAAGGTGTCAATAATACCTCAGTCACAGCTAAAGTGATGAACATGTGAATCTATTAACAACTGTAATAAAACATACACAACTATGAAAGAGGGTCATTCTACATATTAGCCATTATTTTGGGGTCTTTTGATGATAATAATACTGGAACGTATTTTTAGGATATGATGTTAGTCCTACTCAAGTAAAAGACCCGAGTACTTCATCCACCATCAGAATTCAGAGTCTTCAGTGGCCTAATTACATGAAAAACAAGCTGTGTAAACCTGGAAAGTACAGACAGAACAATAAATCATACACAGCGCCAACACTCACACTGCCTGCTGTGTCCACGCTCCGCTCACTCCTTTCCCCTTCAGCCTCTCTGGCTCTACACTGCCTCAAGAAATCTGTGTGCTATCATTCATAGTGCAACACTACTCAAAGTGTCATCATACTATCTGTGACTCAACAGGCTAACCCCCCCCATCCCTCCCATCCATCTTATCTATCTGCACTTGGGATTTTAGAGCAAAGTGTTTGTGTGAGAGAGCTCTAAGCCAGCACACGCTGCAGACAAATGCTTCGTTCTCCAATGACAGAACACTACATGAAGCATTAGAAGCATGCCTGTGGTTTACCCTCACACAGCGTGGGCTGCTGCGTGCGTGCGACCCTGTGTGTGTGTGTGGCAGGTGCGAGTACACAGAAGGAAGTGACTTGGAGATCCGGAATTCCATCGGAATTCAGTTTTGCTGGTGGGAAGTCATAAATTGCATGACGCAGACTCGATATAATCATCATCACACACCACAGCTGACCCTTTGTGTGTGTACACAGAACATGTGTGTTTGTCCAGCCAGCCGTGTGCTCACGTTAAACCTTTACCCACTTCTGTGTCATTTCATCATAGTTCAGCTTCCATGATTTTCCTGACCTTACGCTGAAATGAAAAGGTGATAGCCGACTGATGTGTCGGTCACGCTCAAATAGAAATTCAACGTATGTTAATCTTAGGGAGGCGAACGGTGATGCTTATGTTAATCTCACGTTGGCACTATGGAAAACAGTGGTTCTGACTACACGATCACATTATTGCAACGATGTCCAAGGAACTTGTAGTTTGATTACCTGTGAAGTAACTATTTCAAAGATGTGCACTGGCTGGGTGTGTGACCTCTCACAGTCAGCAACCGCCTTCAAAGCGACGTTGGCGCATCGAGATGCTGATGAAATACCAATAAGGCTGAATCAGTCTGTTTGCTATCAGTTAGCAGTATAATAGAATCAGTTGGCAATAACGTGAAATCCGTTTGTGATAATACAGCAATTAACTGCAATCAGTTATGTAAAAAAAACATACACTGCATACACAGAAACTCAATTAAAGAGAAATTCCCATCAACTTCTCAGATTCTCAGTCCGGCCTCACAGATCTGAAGCACAAAGTGTGACATAGTTACAAAAAGACACTCAGCACAAAGTCAGCTGACCTTTTTATAGGAATATAATCCAAACCAACTGGCCGAGTCAAGAACACCATCGCAAAGAAGACAAGTCGTGCTCATTGGCACAGTTTGATTCAGGTCAATTCCAATGTGCTGGCAACATTTTTTTAAACTAGTCTGCAGTTACTCTTTAGTCCAGTAAGTACGAAACAGGGCTAAATGTTCAAACAGCACCCATGGGTGTGGTTAGGTTTATAGGTGATTTTGAAAAGTTACAGTAGGGGGGGTTAGGGTTGGGGTGTCACACAGTTTGCATGTATGATTTAAATATTCTCCTCCTTATATTTTCACCTTGACAAAGGAACTCATATACAGAAATACATATGCAACTAATCTCTGTCTCTCTTCCACAGCATGTCTTTATCCTGTCTTCCTTCTCTCACCCCAACCAATCACAGCAGATGGCCCCGCCCCTCCCTGAGCCTGGTTCTGTCGGAGGTTTCTTCCTGTTAAAAGGGAGTTTTTCCTTCCCACTGTCGCCAAAGTGCTTGCTCATAGGGGGTCATATGATTGTTTTACCTTACAATATAAAGTGCCTTGAGGCGACTGTTGTTGTGTTTTGGCGCTGTATAACTAAAACTGAATGAACCGAAAATCTTACATAATCTTGTAAATACTGGCAGTACTTTTATTCACGCCAAAACACAACGAAATTAGCATTTTATATAAATACAGTGAATTATTAATTAATTTCTCAGACCTGAAGGATGGGTCCATCTTTCATACCGTCTACTTTGAACAAATACTGTTCTTTAACCCTTGTATGGTGTTCGGGTCTGTGAGACCCATGCCATTTAGAGGCCGTTGCCCCTTTAGGCAGTATATACCATCAAAACCTGCAAAATATGGTATAAGGATATGTACACTTGATTAGAACTGATTTTATTTTTTTTATAACATTTTATTGACAAAAAGCGAAGCACATTAATTCATAAATGTGATCGAACAAAGGTAAAAGGAAAAAATTAACCATGTTTGCTGTTCACATGGCTCGTAATTGGGATAAAGCAAACATCTGTTGAGTAATTTAACATAAAATTGTTTGATAGTGTTAATTGGAAAGTCAAAACTCTAGCGGGTCCACCAGACCCATGAACACTGGCTGAGTAACAAAAATACGAACACCATACAAGGGTTAATACAGTCCCAAATAATGTTAGCAGCTACAGCTAATATCTGCTGATCACTGTCAGCCCAGGTTGCTTCTGTTCAATGTGCTAATTTAGCATTAGCATCAGCCTCATATAGTGTTTATCATCCTTACTCTCACTGTTAGCAGAGTCAGCGCTTTAATGATTACACCTGAAATTGCCTGAAAGGCTCAACCCTGTGGTGTATATATTTTCTGGCAGTTATAAATGATATCTCTCATTATACTCCAGTTGGTTTTCTTGTGATAGTTTTAAGAGCATTAGCTAACCTCCTGGCTAATGCTAACAGATGACATGATTCTGGACAAACACTCTGATGATGACACAGGAACAAAGCCGACACGGGGATCAGATCGTGTTTGAAACCCTCTATATGTTTAACCACAAATCTGAAACAGCTCTCAGCTGTGATATACTCCGACCAGCATGCATGGGAACAAACTGCAGTGCAACAGATGAGATATTTTTGCTTTTCTCCTGGCTGGTGAGGATCACTCGCTGCTTATTTTGCAACACGCTGCCTGCTCTGTCTTGTCAATGTCGACGTTACCACGTATGAATTTGTTCTTTTCACTGTGCGAGAAAATAAATGTGTGACACTGAGGACGTGTCAGTAGTGCCAACTGTGTGAGCTCTGTGTTCAGTTTGCAAGAAACCCCACACCTCTGTTTTACTGCAGAAAGGACCTACATACCCAGACAGTATATATGTCACATGTTAGGATAAAGCAGCAAAGGCACTGGACGCATGCATGATTCTGTGATTTATTAATCAAATTCTAACTTCACCAACAGCCTAAGATAAATTTTAAAGCTTCAAACACTTTGATACACTTCCTTTCTTTCACTTTATCTGTTCCGATCAGAGCAAACACCCACTAAACCAAGCCCTCAACACAATAGATTTGATGCTCCTCATTTCCTCCTGTCACTCATCTCCCTCAATTTATCTCTCAACATTCTCGTCTTCCTGTCCAGCTCATGTGATGCATGCTGGCAAACACACACCCCCAAAACAAAGCTGTAAAGGCCACGCAGTGTGGTAAGGAGGCAAAGTACACACTGAGAGGGAGTGGCATGGTGTGTAAGGGCCACAGGAAGACATACACACAGTTTCACAACAGGTAGGATCACGCTGTTCGCCCACACACACACACATTCTTTTCGTTCCACAGCCAGGTAAACAACTTGGTCCGGAGAGGAGAAGCACAAAGACGTAACACACATCAGGTCGAACCATAAAATGCATTTTCATCCTGGTGTTTAATGAACTGGAAACATGATTACAAGAAACGTATCGTACAAAGACGCTCAAACACACACAGACCTTTTAGCCAGGGGTGCGTCATTCCAGTGCTGTTTGCTGATTTGAAGCCCATAGGCGTCTGCAGCATGCATTCGCTTCCAGCAGAGCCTGCAGAAAGGGAGAGAGACCACACGGTTACATAAGAAGTTGCTGTGAAATGGACAGCATCTTTTTAGTGATCAGCAGTCAGTCAGCCTCGCTCTCCCCGGAGGGAAAAAAACACGATGCAGACGTTACATAAATGCCATTCAACATAAATAAACACAGACCGGGCAAGAACTGAAGCCATGAATTACACATAATGTAAACAGATTAAGAGAATCATATATCGGCTTCTCTCTTCAGATGGGATTTTCATCCCACAGCTCTCCTCTACATCTCAATCGACAGAATCACCAGCTCGGACCTTTAACCTCCTCCCTGCTGCTTGGTCATATATCCATTAAAGCACATGATGCAAAATGTTTAGGATGGGCACGTGGAAGATGGAAATGTGATGAGATAAAGCATGACTCATCGGAGTGTAACATGTGGCTCGTGGGGACTTTGGACAGGCTTAATAAAGATTTAGCTTAAGGCAGCAGGTGAAGAGCTAAGGTCTACTTCCACTGAGAACGCGTGTGATCGAAGCTTAAACTAAGCTGTTCTCCAGTTTGAGTTTCCTTTTTCTGCACAGCTTCATTCTAAAGACAGAACAGCCTGGGTCTGTAAACCAACAGCAGCCTTTTAACTCTGTCAGCTCACGATAGCGCGACGCTAAACCTAAACTTATGCAATCAGCTCACGTTCAATTCAATTTTATTCGTATAGCACCAAATCACAACAACAACACTGCTTTATATTGTATGGTAGGGACTCTGCAATAATAAAAAGAAAACCGCAACAATAAGAATAAAGGAAAAACTCTCTTTTAACAGGAAGAAACCTTCCGCAGATCCAAACTCAGAGCCAGCAAATTAGCACGTGCATGTTTCTGTGCATTGCACTCAAGGGTTTAGGACTGCCACTAGCTAGCATAGCCTCAGCATTAAGTCTGGCTCCAGGAAACACGATGGCAGCAGCTACACAGAGTCCAGAATCGATGGATGAAATCATCTTTGCAAAAATGTTGTAATCTTTAACATGTGTTAGCATGATAAATACACTTACAAATATAAAACAAAGTTTAAGAAATATTCATTAGGTTAGAAAATCACCTCTGTACAAAGTTATCTCTGTCTCAGTATCTGCTACTTTATTAAGCACTTCACACAAATATGTACACATATATTTTCTTTTTCAAAAATAATCCAAACGCAACGCACATCGCACTCCAATCGTGAAAGTACTGCGTGCTAACATCCTCTGTCAAAGGCAGGTTCTGAAAGGTTGAGCAGCGCCATTGAACACGGGCCAACAGACCAGCTGGCGTCCACCGGCTGCTCGGGAAAAAAATGTCTTTCCTGATCTATTGCAAGTGGTAGTTGGAGGTTACTGGGAAATTGCTATTTCCCAACCACAGAGGCTCAGAGACTGGTCAGTGACTTCCTGTTAACAACCAGTCACTGGGGAATTTTTGCCACTAGGCAACTGACCAGTTGGGGACTGGTTCAGGGAGGTTGCTCGGTGGACCTGGAGAAATTGGTTGCAAAAACACTGAGAACATCCTTATTATTGCTTGGGTCACTAGAGAGTTGCCACAGTTGCCTGTAGTTTGCATGGAAGATGCCGACTTCTCTGCAAACACTCACCAGTTGTAAAAAAAGACCATTCACCTTCAAATCAAAAGTTGCACCTTTTGAAATCTGCTGGTTTAGGCGGTGAGCCGCAATCTTTGCTTTGAAGAAAAATGCTCTTTCTCATTTATGTTGTACTTTTTCAAGTTTCACTACCGCTCGATGGTTAACTAGCAAGTGTTGTTAAACCGGCAACCATGGCAATCTGATAGCAACTAAAGCAACTGCAATGAGGTTTTTAGTGCAAACAAAGCCCTCTTTGCAGGCAGTTTCACCCAGTGGCAGCAACAAGTCATCACCCACTTGGGGAATACACATTTTTCCTAAGCGACTGGAGATTGCCAGGGGTCACCAACTCGTCTCTAGGCCCATGTGACCGAAGCCTTAGTTTATCCAGAGGTCAAGGGAGCATGCAAGGCTGTAAGACTGTAACGTCATTACAATGTTTCATTTTCTGCACAACTGAATTTTTAATTTCAAACGAAAGATGAAATCCTGTCACCAATAGCTGACACTTGAGCTGCTGACTGCTGGTTTCCCACACCAAGGGGACAAACCTGCAGAGTGTGATGGACTGAGGGAGAAGCACACGGCCCTGGTTGCAGAGCAGCACAGAGGTAGCATTGTTCTCGTTGCCCTTGGACTCACAGACATTTATCCCCAGTGTTTCACAGAGAAGAATATCAGCCACGTACCAGAGTGAGATGTAGAGCAGCCCACTGGCTCAGGGAAGTGCCACAGCTTCAGTGACTTTTGAGCATTAATGTAATGCAGCAACTACAGTGTTAACATGAGCACAGCCAGGAGGGCATAGTCAGCATATCACTGGCTGGAGGGAGACGTCAATCACCACCAGTGCTAAATAAGGCACTGCAGCTTCCTTAATGATGTAACAGTAATGCTATGACAATCCTCCTTTTCCTCCCAGCCCTCTCGGAGCTGTGGTTGGGTCCGTGTGTGTGTGTGTGTGTGTGTGTGTGTGTGTGTGTGTGTGTGTGTGTGTGTTTTAATCTCAGGGCGTTCTGCTGCATCATGTTCCTGAGGTGCTTCTGACAGATGCTCTGGATGCTGCCAGGAATGTGCTTTTTGGCATCAGCCTGAAACTTTGACTGCACCCAGCACACACACACACACACACACACACACACACACACACACACACACACACACACACACACACACACACACACACACACAGGGTTTTTCTCTCAATCCTCTTACTGTGCCTGCCTTTTCACTTATGTGGTTATTTATCTCAGCACACAGCAACCCTTCACAAACCCCACCTCAGAAACCCATCTGTTGTTCCCATATTAAAAGTGAACAGTGCTGTATAACATAAACCTGCATCACATTTCTCATATTTCACTGTTAAAACTCTGACAGCTGCACTAAAGTGAAGGGGAAAACACCTCATTTCAATTTTGAAAGAAGTCCACGACTTTCACAAGCAGTTACAGTTTCACAAGTTGAATTCATGTCTGAGGTTTGCTATGAAGGTCATTTTAATGATTAAATATAAAAGAATCCTTTAAGATCAAGTCAAAGATGACACATTTGATCCAGTCCTGCTAATTCATCTGGATAAATGTAATAGTGAGTACAGTAAAAACACCTCGCCCAAACTGAAAGACGCTGCTATCAAACATCATCACAGAAATATTGAGAGAAAAATGAGAAATTAAATATTAGTTTCACTAATTCTGATGAATCCACTTTCAGATTTCTAGTCAGACATAATCCACCTACCTTGCTGCAGCGTGACATTGCTGGCATGTGAAGCAAAAGAAATGAAACTTTCATCCAAAGAAGGCTTCAAGTATTTGAATGTTGAGGACAGCTTGCCGTGACAGACAAGTCCATCAGCATCTCACAATCAGTCACTGCGGTTACTTGCTCCACCTAAGGCATATCCTCACCCAAGCTAGCGCTTGCATTTGCACTGTAGCTCCAAAGGTCGTTTCGCTAGTCTGCAGTGTGAGGTCGTCAGAAACTCCCAAACTATAGCAAATATTTAAATGATTGGATGATGATTAAGATTGTTTGAGCAGAGCTCTAAAAGAGCTGTTTTGGAGAGTATTTCCCATTAAGTGCAGTCAGGTAAAAGTCCCCCATTGGGGTATTTTTCTTGACTAAATAAGTACGCTTCGATACTGTGGTCAGTTGTGCTTTCTGACTAATTCTCTACACCGTCTATTTTCATGAAGACATGAAAGTACTGGCTGAGGTGACACTGCCAACACTGCATGTGTTACTGAAATATTTGATGAATGAAACTGCGAGTGTGTGTGCGTGGTTCCACATCATCACTCGTTACTACTCTCAGGTGAAAACCCAACAGCAGGCTGTCGATTGGTCGTTAAAACCATCGGCACATCGGCACTTTGAGTCATAGCCAAACAGACCAACGCTGACACTCATTACAATAGTTCTCTCTTGGTTGTCTCAGAGGTTGTGTGCGTCTCTCCCACTGGACTAACCTACTAAAAGCACGTCGAAAGGAAAAAAGAGAGAGAGACTTCTCATTTTCATTTCAGCGTGGAACGGAAATGACACAGATGTATATCTAGTGAGACTGATACATATTTGGGTTTCGTTGCACAAAGTGCAATTAGAACTGTGCTGCTCAACTATTTAAAGGTGTGATTTCAAGTAATTACTAAAGAGTGACAGTGAACCTGGTAACACTCAAATATTCACTTATTCAAACGTGGAACAGTTCATCTCATCCAGAAAGCTAATACGTGTAAGACTCAACCCATACTGTTCTGTTTCAGAAATCACTTCATAAACTTAATAAACAGTACAACTGCATAAAGAGCAAATCTAGACCAGTTTCATGAGCATTTATGTGCAAATTGTCATGACCATTGCCACGACCCCTCCTCGGTTCAAAACCTACTGATGCATCCCTGTTAGATTTCATCCCTCAGGTTTACAAAGAAAGGCCTGAAAAAAAGAAATGTCCAGCTGGACTGGTTGGGGTTGATGGGAAGGTAACGACCACCAGTTACAATCAAATAATGCAGAATGACACATCTGAGAACACAACAAATCAAATCTTGAAGAAGTTGGGCTGTAGTACCAAAAAACTGATAAGTATCAATAGCTCCTGCGTCATTCAAGTGGTAAATTCAATTTAGCTTATTTATACAGTGCCAAATCAAAACTTTACATTGTAAGGTCGACCCTACAATATTACATACAGAGAAAAACCCAACAATCATATGACCGCCTATGGGCAAGCACTTTGGCGACAGTGGGAAGGAAAAACTCCCTTTTAACAGGAAGAAACCTCCGGCAGAACCAGGCTCAGGGAGGGGCGGATGGTAGAGTTTGGAAATTGGCATAAAAAATCATGGAAGCATGGATCCATCCTGCCTTGTATTAACGGTTCAGGCTAAAAGTGGTGGTGTAATGGTGTGGGAGATATTTTCTCCCACTAATACCAAGTGAGCATGATGGCCTACCTGTTATCGTTGCTGACCGTGTCATTTAATCTATGGCCGACAGCTGCCTTTGGCCAGATAGCACAACGTGTCAAAAAGCTCAAATCATCTCAAACTGGTTTCTTGGACATGAGAATGAGTTCATTGTACTCAAATGGCCTCCACAGTCACCGGATCCTAATCCGGCAGAGCGTCTTTGGGGTCTGCTGGAACAGGAGATTCACGTTGTCACGCAGTAACCATGTGATTCTCTATGAACCAAAATGTATCCATCTATACAAAGAATTAAGGCACTTGTGAAACTACAAGGGATCCAACTAGCAAAAATGTATACAAAGAATTAAATTGAATAGAAACGGCTTGATGCCATTTGATGATTATATTTTCACATAATGAGGAAATCTTATAGACAGAGTTCTTGGTAAAAGCACTCGATGTGGAAACTTACAGCATTATATTCAGGTTTTCTCGGTGCTGCGACCTCAGTGATCGTACTTGCTTCCGCCTACACCGCAGCTTCGCCTACACCAATAAATGGACATCTTCCTGAAGTGACACTTTTGACTATGAAAATGAGCTTCAGATCAAAGTGAAATTAAAACATTCTTCAAATTCAGTGACCAGTAGCGACAGGTGTAACGGCGGAAGAGTGAATACGGATGAAAGTTTTGTTGAAGCAGCTTCATTTTCCTAACAAGGGGTCAAGCTGCCATCAGTTTATTGACTGACCCTCGAGACTGCAATACATTTGACTTCTGTTAGTATTAAAAAAAACATGGCAAGTTCAAAGGACCTCTTTGGGGAAAATGGACCAAATTTATGCACCCACAATATACAAGAACATGAGAGCTCATGGCGATGACTGCATGTTTTATTTGTTACGTATCGGAAATAAAATCCACTAAGCAGAACCTCTGTAACCACTCTATACTAAAAAAACCCACTGCAAATGATGACTTCTTCTCTGCTGCAACTTATTGAAAATTACAATAACCACATGAGCTCCTCTCGAACAAAGTGGAACAAATTTGTGTGAGGTAAATCAAGTCACTGAGCGGTGCTTAGAAGTCAAAGGCAATGAGCACGACCTGAGATCATGCACAGATACATGATGTAAAACTCCTGCTGTTCTCAGAGGATGCATCCTACAAACACGTGTGCACTTTGACCCCAGACCCTGCTGCCACGCTGCCTCGGTGGGACAGAAAAACAGTCCAGCAGCGAACACGATACTTTGATCTTTAAATAACAGCCGGCAGGCAGACAAAACAACCTCGATCCAGGAATACTCACAGCTGTAATTTTGATTTTTTTCTTTATCTAGCATGCAGAAGACTGGAACACAGAGTCCATGTTCTCCCTTTTTCCCTTCAATCTTGTCATTTTTACTCTCCTGGTTGATTTTGACATCACAGGAGCACTCGCTCTGCCTGGCATGATCATCAATGAAAAGAGGAGCATGAGTCAGAGATAGCAGCCCACTCAACAACCACAAACGCACACACACAAAGAGTTCTAAGTAACCGACCATGCTTACGTATATGTATGTATATCTATATCTGTGTGTGCACAGTGTTCCTTTGAAGTGTTCACCTGGGTTACTAGATGAATCATAGCAACAAGGCAGATAAGGACGAGAGGTTATGGTCTCTGGCTTTGAACACAAACATAAATGCACATATTTTGTGTATAGGGGAGAAACATAATTACCGTCATCACTCTGGCAGACTGACGTCACCCGCAAAAGATGTTCTTGAAAAAAAGAAAAATTACAACGTGAAACTGAGCCAAATCAATCAACCTCATCTGCATAACCTGAACCTGAGTTGGAAAGTCCCACACACAGTCAAAGTTTCTTAGAACAAGTGTTGAGAGCATCCTCTGAAAACACACTACGAAGAATATCAGCAGCCGCAGCCACAGATCTAACACAGGAGAACCAATGAGCAGCAGGCAGGGTGGACTCTTGGTGCGCTGTCAGTAATATTACCCAACTTCTTGTTCCTGCAGATGGGTGGTGCAATCTGGTTTTATTAGAGCAAGCATGAAAACAGGCAGGTTACACAGCAGCTCAGGGGTGAAAGCATGAACATACCTGTCACTGCATTCAGGCCAAGCAAAAAGTAAAACTGAATAAAGAGGTTATAATAAATAATAATAAAGAGCTCCAGCAGCAGAGAGATGACAGAACGCAAGGGCAGAGAGAGATGGGCAAAACACGACAGATCCTGGATGTCAGCAACAGGCATCACATTTCATGGTTCACACCCTAAAAATCAAGTTCCCATAGCTTAATGTGCTCAGTCACAAGGTAAAGATGTCACTGAATATCTGAGTGGCAGAGTAACAAAGTGA
The DNA here is from genome assembly GCF_013358895.1 of Oreochromis aureus. Taxonomy (NCBI): domain Eukaryota; kingdom Metazoa; phylum Chordata; class Actinopteri; order Cichliformes; family Cichlidae; genus Oreochromis; species Oreochromis aureus. The sequence goes on along the minus strand of NC_052958.1, from coordinate 38,496,987 downwards.
CAGAGTCACTCAGTAACAGTATCTGGGTCGCAGAATAACAAGGCAGCAGACTGAGTAACAGATCTGGGTTAACTGAGTCGCAAAGTAACTGATCGGCTAAAGTCACCAATTCATTAGCACATACTGCGTGTCATTTAAACCAAAGCTAGATTTACAGCATCCACAAATTTTATGCGTTCACAAATTTGGACAATTTGGATTTCTCCTTTCTGTTTGGAAACCCGTGTTAGAAAACGTCGAATCGTTGAGCTACTTTATCGAGCGCTGGCACGCGATGTGCCGATGAGCCGGTTCGTCTACAAGACTCGCTGAGCTGAAGTAGCCCATAACGGACTTGCCTGCAGAGATCTGCAGCTGTGTTCGGATTACTTGCATCTTCACAGAAGCACACTTCCTGCCACATATTTTCTGAAGATATTTTGATCCTATCACATTGAACAACTTGCCATGACTATGTCTTTGGCATCTCACGCAAGTTTCAAACCACTGCGAGACAATTTTCAGGCCAGCTTAAGCTGAAGGACATTTGAAAGTCTACAAGAATCAGTGCAATGCCTGACAGTTTCTTTTTAAATTAAATATGCAAAGCCTCTGGAATCCTTTGAAGTGTATGTAGTGATGCAACTCACACATGAAAACGCTCGATTTTCAAAATAAAAGCACTAAACGGGTAAGAATTCCCTTTAAAGTTCTTAAATGCAATTTACATTTTTTAAAAAGTGGTGAAAAAAACAAAACAAAACGATGAGCTAACTTTCCTCTTTATACATTCTTCTCCTGATTACACGTTTATGAAACAGCAAAAACGTAATAACTTGCACCCTGCATCAACGGCTCTTGAGCAGCGTGTGATCGGCATCTTAACTGAACGACATCACCAGCTAAAAGCCACATCAAACCATCGTAACTGTCCATGTCAGCAGCGAGGTCATATCTTGATCCCATTATGAGTATTTCTGATTGTTTCATCAACAGAAAGTAGGCGTAAAACAAAAAAGAGCTTACAGCAAAGGGCCTGAGGTTTGTCAGTTCTTTGATATTTCCAACTGGACGTCTCTTGGATTTGGTTCCTGTCTTACAGATGTTCCTCTTCTCCCCACTTAGGAGTTCTCATCTCTTTGTCTGAAACTTTGAGTAGTTTTTATTGATTGCTACAGTGCTGTTAGGTCATCAGTGTTCATTTAGGGTCCCGTGTTCAGGGTACTTGGTATTAACATGCGGGTGTAAGTGCATGAAATAAAATGCATTAGGAACTGGAAGGAAAAAGGAGAAGAAGAGAAAAATGGTGCACCATGTCTTTATAAACCAACAGTGAACAACCTGTTTGACCCATCATTCTCCATCATTCAGCAGTTTCATTCGTTATGGTCTGTACTTTTTTTGTTTTCAAGTGTGCCATTAAATTCAGATTTCTACCAGCCTGTTAAACACTGTCACATTAGGAAAATGCCAGAAATCTATATGAATTCATGATATATCAGCTCAGAGATTCATAGCTTATACAGATGTTGTACCAACTTCAGGAGGATACTGCACCAGCTACCTCCACCACAACAGCCAGGATGAATGGACCAGCCCACGGTGGGTAAACTGAGGCCTTCACACCTCAGGTGTGGAAAGTATAATAAAGGTTTTAGAAATCAGGATATTGTTCAGTGTGTGTTACTAGATACTTTAGCACTCAAGACACTTAAACAGAAACTCGGCACTCGCCTGTTTGACATTCCATTGCACATGCCATTGTGACCAATATCAGAAATTTCAGTTTCAGAAGCAGAGCTGACGATGGTCTGTTACTTCTGTAGTACCAGGAGCTCAGGTATTTTTGTCTTTCAGCCAGCAGAGTTTCTGGTGTGGTTTAACCAGTAATTAACGGCTCCTTGAGGCAAACCCAGCCAACCGTTACAGATTTTCTGAGGTCAAGTATCAAACTGACTGCAATGTGAGGAAACCCTTTCAGAGTAAATAACATAACTGCTGTCTTCTTTGCGTTTACATGCTGTGTTTTTCTTACTCAGAATGCTCCCCTTAAAATTTAGAAATGTCTTCATTTCATAATTTCATTAATGAGATGTGCTAACTCGACTACATTTGCAGAGGCAATGATAGATTACTCTACACTGGGCACTTCACAATAGTCAGTTTACCAACTTAATCAAAATTGTCTAGCCTGATGGATGTGATCACATGTGCGGTCCCATACAACACTTGAGCAATAATGAAAACTAAATTCCAAAATACAAAGACACCACTAACAGAAAGAAAGCAGGATTTTGGTTTAGTGTCAGTTTCCTAGTACAGGATGTTTCCGTTTGCCATGCCAGACAGTCTCCGTGCCATGTGCTTTGCTTTATAAGCGCTCTCTTTTTTGCCAGCATTTTTTGATCCTGGTTATGTTTTCAGATTTTGCCTCAGCGGGTCCCTCTGTCATTTGCTTGGATCCTTTCCATCCTCTTTGTTCAGGGTAAATAAGCACTCCTTACTTTAACATAAAGCTCCTATGCCATCCTCTAGGATCATTTATGAGAACTGAGAGAGCTGTAGACTCACACATAGCCTCTTATCATGTAGTCTAAGAGACAAAACCCTCATCTTAACTGCTGATGGCGTTGCTCCATCATTTGATTACAGTCTTGTAGGGATTAATAGAGCATTTCGGTTGAAGTCGGTATTTCTGAGTTCCTAGTTGGAATTTTCATGTGGAATGCCAAGTGGAAGTGGGAAAGTCGAAGCCACCCCACCAACCAAGATTTACCAAACCATGATGACATTAAATAGTAATAAAACTTTAAATAAAACTTTGCCTTCCATTCTACTAGGAACCTTAAAGAGGTCTGCAGTCTTAAGAAATGCTCTGTTAGGATAATATGAGGTCTTTAAGACACAGCAGGATGTTTACAGATTTGGATGTGCAGGGAAGGATTTTAAATTCAATTCTGAATTTAAACAGGAGTCAATGAAGAGAAGCTAATGTGAGAGAAATGTGCTCTCTCTTTCTAGTCCCAGTCAGAACTCTTTCTGCAGCGTTTTGGATCAACTGAAGGAGTTTCATGTCCCTTTCAGAGCAACCTTATAATATTAAATTATAATAGACATATATACATTATAACGTCAATCCTGGACAGGATAATAATAATAATAATAATAATAATAATAATAATAATAATAATAATAATAGTGCTTACTTTATTGATCCCCGTGGGGAAATTCCTCTCTGCATTTAACCCATTCACTCAGTCAAGCAGTGGGCAGCTACTGGGCGCCTGGGGAGCAGTGTGCAGGGACGGTACCTTGCTCAGGTGTACCTCTGAGCACAATGTGTCTAATTTTCATTCAGATGAATGAAGGCAGTTCTGCATATTTGTTTAAAGCATATGTGGTACACGGCGCTCAAAAATCTGTCAAAAATGTTTTAGTACGACTTTGGCTACGAAGCCGCACCGCTTGATGGATTGTCGGAGCATTACGGCTGCCGTAGTCAGGAGCCTCGCGGAGTAATTTGGGTCCAAAACTCCGACCGCTTCAGGTCCCAAAGTCAAACGAACACTGCGGCATCACTGAGAGTTAAAAACTGTCTAAACTCTTTAATCTTTAATAAAATGATCAGCGTTGCTGCTTTACCAGGTGTAACAATTAAGTTTAACATCCAGGCATCCATGAAAACAGGATTTATTACATTTAACGGAGTTAGACGTTAGCAGGAAGTTAGCTCGCTAGCTTCCACCTAAACATGATATAGCATGTTCTGACTGAGAGATTTCTGGAACATTCAAATGTACAGCTCTGCTATCACTTCCAACATAAATGAAGACAGAAAACTAAACAGCAGTGACGTTTGTAGGGTTACTGAAGTTGGGCTAGCTGGTATATAATGATGTGCTACGTGATCGCTAGCGACACAGCTATGTTAGCATAACACAAACATAGTGTAGCTGGAGGATGAACGCTAACACTTTTCCACTCGATAAAAGTTAACGTGAGGGTTCCTGATGGTTAGGGACAAATGCAATCGCATGGCAGGATGCTGTAAACGGACCAAACTTCAGTCAGGAGAACAACTGAGATAATCCATCCACAATACGAGGTTAGACATTAATATACTGCAACAACACGGGAATAGAGCAGCTGGAGAGAATTCAACATTATTGAATCAATGGTACGAAAGTAGAGGAAGCAATAAGAATGAGTTGAGCAAAGCTTGACTTATCTGACTGTTTTGTTTCGCTTAATGCGCTTTATGGTCCGAAAAAAACGGTAATTTATTTGCATCATCTAACTTCATGCACAGATAAATGGTCTGTATTTGTATAGCGCTTTACTAGTCCCTAAGGACCCCAAAGCGCTTTACACATCCAGTCATCCACACATTCACACACTGTTGATGGTAAGTTACATTGTAGCCACAGCCACCCTGGGGCGCACTGACAGAGGCGAGGCTGCCGGACACTGGCGCCACCGGGCCCTCTGACCACCACCAGTAGGCAACGGGTGAAGTGTCTTGCCCAAGGACACAACGACTGAAGCTGTCCAAGTCGGGGCTTGAAGCGGCAACCTTCCGATTACAAGGCGAACTCCCAACTCTTGAGCCACGATCGCCCCGAAAAAAGCCGGGTATCATCTGCAAAGCAGTGCAAATATATGTGATGTTTTCTAATAATACTTCCTGAGGGTAGCGCGCAGAAAAAAAAAGTCAGGAAAAAATTTATAAAACACCTCATGATTTATAAATGTGTACGATTTCAAGAAGTTCAAAAAGAAAAAATATTACACAAAACTAATAAATATCGAGTATGAACTATATATGTGGAATCATTTTTATAAGTCGCACATGAGAAAAACATAAAACATTCACTGACACTCGTGGAACAATCCGTGGAAACAGAACTGGATTTCTATAACGCTAAAGAAATTCTTCATATCAGAGCCTCCGAAGGCAAGTTCTGAAAAAAATCATCATAACAAGGAGCCCACATTAATCCTAAGAAAAAGGAAAGATTGTTTCTTAGTCAATTACATAAACTTCATTTTATAAAATGTATAAGATATAAAATGTGCTTATGTTGCAACTGTAGCACTGTGCACAAAGCGGACACTCTGGCGTGCACCATGACTTGTTTGCATCTATCTGTGCAGGTTGTAGAATTCACCCACAAGAATTGAATTAATATCTGCACCCATAAAATGAAATTATTTGTTCAGATTGTGTTCTCACATGAAACTTAGGATGTATGTCCAAAATGTCATAGCAGAGTAAGAGATGCAAAGATGTCCCCATGTTTAATAGAGTGAAGGCACAGTGGCTGACCGAACCTCACGAATGCAAAAGGTCTGGTTCTTATAACCACTCTACCTAAAAATGCTGTACACAACTTGCCTCGGTTAATACAAGCACGTATTCCTATGATTAAAATGCTTTGCATCCAACACTCTAATAATGCATGATAGATGCAACGTGGGGTTAACATTTTGCCCAAGGATATTTGGCATGCTGCGTGGGATCGAACCACCGACCTTCCCATTACAGACATCTCGGTTCTGAGTGTTGACTTGCTCGTTAGCTGTTAGGAATCCAGTTAACTCTGCTGGAGACTGGAGAAAAACCACTTTTATTCAAGAATTATACCACTGCTTCATCTCTAACCGCTGACAGAAAACCACAGCTCTCATGCCCTCATGCAGATGGACCATGAAAACAACTGATAAAAAACTAGATTTATTAAAGGAAAAAACAGCTTAAATTATCTTTAGAAGCTGCTGAGCAACGATGTGCCAACAGAGCAGCTTCAGTGCTCCTTGGCACCGATTTACATGGATCTGGAATGCTGGTGGACGTGTGGAACACCACTCTTCAAAAAGACATTGTTTGGTGTTGTGATGATCACTGTTGTCAGCTCTGTTTAATGGATTAACCCATACATGTTCAGCTGGGTTAAACTGTGGTCAAAGTGACGGAGATCATTTTCATCCTCATCACTGTGTCCTACGAAAAGGTCCTTATCATCCTGGAATAGAGCACTACCATCGGGAAATAACAGAATAAAACATGATTGCTGGTGACCAATGGATCCAAGGGGACGTGAAGTGAAGCCACACCATACTGCAAAATGTCCCTGACTCATAAAAAACCACCAGGTGTAGGGGTTATTTTATTCCCCTTTAATTCAGGTCCAAGTTTAATTCAAGTGTTCTTATACAAGTTTCAGTTTACTAAATTCCAAAGCTCTCTGTAATAAACACCAATAAATATGCTGAGATCTTTCCCAGGAACTCCCTTTAGTCAATCCTATGTGGAATTCAAGAAAAATGTATCTGGTGGGGCTTGCCCAAATTGACCGATCAATGCATCTATTGGGTTTTTATTTGTTTGTTTGTTTTAAATCAAGATGGACTGATGGACCATAAAGGAGGCTGGTGCTGGAAGCCACACAGACACATAAAAGATGAACGCTGAAGTCTTTAATGAAAATGTTTTTTCTGGATGAGTCAGCTGTGCTCATGTCAACTAATAAAGCAACTAACAATTCATAGGGGGAGTACTGTTACAGAAAAAAATGTCCTTGTGGTCCTGGAAAAGCTGCCACTTTAGTTTATTCTGAAAGAACTGTTATGAGCAGGGGAAGACTGAAAACAAAAGTAAAACTGTTTTGTGTGACTGAAATGAATCTCCCTGTCAGAAATCCATTCAGTAAGCACTTTCTGCTTTTAGATTAATTCTTGAAGACTCAGCATTTGCTTTCCTGCTTCACCAAAAAAAGAAACAAAAACATCCAAAAGAGAATTTCATTCAGCAAAACTGAACAACAAATCGTTCAGACTTTTGAATAGTGAACATTATCTCCTTTACAGTTACTGTGGTCCACTGTGGCCAAAGTCATCGTTTGGACCAGATTTTAAAGTTGTAATGTTATAAGTTGGAGATTTTAATATGGAACTCTATGGGGATTAATGGTTTTGGAGCCAGTCTCAAGTGGCCAATAAAGAAACTGCCCTCTGTGTTGGCTTCATTCTTGAGTTCTGGAGGCTGAGGAAAAATGTTGAAGAAGCACAACCGATTATGTATGTCTACGTATATATATATGGTCTACAATTCAGCTCTAAACTCAAAGTGTTTGCTTGTGTCAGATGAGCAAGCCAACAAACAGCAATCAGGTTCAGGTTGTGGTCCACTTGCATATTTCATGTCAAATTTAGGCTTGAGAAAATCCAAAGTGTTGGACAAATGTTGTAGTGAGTGGATAAATAAAAACTTTTATGTAGTCGCAAACATTTCTGTTGTGCAGATTTTAGACTTTGTTCCAATCATTTGCTGAAAAACATACTAAAAAGGAATCATCTGATATCCAGTATGAAAAGCAGGAATGATTATTGCTGGTAATCATGAGAAAAAAACTATCAAAAATACCACCACCACCAATATGCTGATGACGTGTGAGAATGATGGATGATCAAGGCTCGTCTGGGAGCAGAACGAGACAGATAAGCTGGATAGGCAGCAAGTCAGACCAAGTTACCTGCTCTGCTTCAACAACTCCGAAATCAGAATGTTGTATACAATAGAAAAACTGGAAAAGAAAGAAGCTTGCTAATACATTCACCTTGTGTATTTATGAAGCACCTGCACTTCACAAGCGCATGGCACAACATAGAAGAGCCACCTCCACGGGACTCAGCGGTCCATCTGCATCTAAAGGATAAAGGTCACTCTTTCCAGGATGCCAATGTTCACATTTTGGACAGAGAGGACAGATGGTTTGAAAGAGGAGTGAAAGAAGCCATTTATGTCCACTGTGGGCGACCATCTTTGAACAGAGGCGGTGGTTTACGACACCAACTGTCTGCCATCTATAATCCAGTTTCCCAGACGCCTTAACGCCCACTCACATCCTGGGCCATCTGACCTCAGGAAATCACATGATAGGGTGGGGCCAGGTTTCACAATGAGTTTACCCGAGACCCTGGCTGATTGTGACCTACACCCGTTTTCACACCTTGGCTCATGTGATTAGGTAGAGGATCAATAGGTGGTCCATGACCCTCTTGGGGGGATACTCCCACAGGGCTTAAATCTGGGACTCTCCACCTTTTGACCCTAGAACTGAAGAAGCTTCTCGGATGAGAGGTGAAACGTCTTCAAGCAACTTAAAGAAGTCCAGACGCTTTTCTTTCCAAGCTCCTTAGACTACGATGACCTGGATGACTGAGAACCTTCACAGACATATGAAGCACCTGAAAGACTGAGCAAAAGAATTCCAGCTAAAATACATCACTGCACAAAGCCTCCCTGATCTAACGTAGAGAAACTCTTACTTTAGTACCTCAGAGTCGCCGTGCACGGTGTGTACTGTTCATTATATACTGTGTCTGAGGCTTTGAGCTGTGCTGTTAATGACTAAAGAAGTTCTTGATTATTCTAATGGCATTTAGAAATGACTGAGTGGACGATCCCTCCCTTAAGCACAGATTCTGACCTTTACCGGGTATTTTTAATACTAAATACAGGAAGTACCAGTAGCTTTCTGTCACACACTACATGCATGTGTGTGTGTGTGTGTGTGTGTGTGTGTGTGTGTGTGTGTGTGTGTGTGTGTGTGTGTGTGTGTGTGTGTGTGTGTGTGCGTGTGTTTTCTAGTGTTTTTCCCAGTAACAATATGATAGACGACACATTGAAACAAGATTTACTGGCAATGAAGGCAAAACTGGTAATGAAATACAGTCTGGTTAAAACAGTAAATGCGTTTAATTTTACTGAGTGTTAGAAGCAAATTAAAGTGTCTCAAAAATCCCTTGTCTATAGTTTGCAAACTAAACCAGTTAGGGGCATATACAGTATATATGGGTGGACACAGCTTCTGGAATATAATCCACTAGTTTCTGAAGTCCATTTTGAAGCCTTGGCATTAGTGATTTCATCGCCGTCATCTTAGTTTAAAAACACCAGATGTGCCAAAAAATGGGCATGTCTAACTGTGAAGTAACATGCTAGCCAATGAGCACACCATGGATAATCCTCCATTTGAACTATAGGAGGAACGAGATTTAAAAGAATTAATTTGTTATTGAAAAAAATAATGAGTGACTGAGTCTATGGATCTCATTAAGAGATCATGACACAAAGCCATTTTCCTGTTGAGTTCTATCATGTCTTTAAGTCTGACGTCATTAGCCGTGTCTGGGCCCAAACTCCGCTTCAGGTCCCAAAGTCAAACAAACACTGCGGCATCACTGAGAATTACAAACTGTCTAAATTCTTTCATCTTTAATAAAACGATCAGCGTTGCTGCTTTACCAGGTGTAACAATTAAGTTTAACATCCAATTAAATTTAACAGAGTTAGAAGTTAGCAGGAAGTTAGCTCGCTAGCTTCCACCTAAACATGATATAGCATGTTCTGACTGAGAGATTTCTGAAACATTCAAACGTACATCTCCAAAAGTTGAATCTGTTCATCTGGACGTAGCGTTTTGTGGGAGAAACGTTTCGTCACTCATCCAAGTGACTTCTTCAGAGTCAGCTGACTGCAGGTTTCCCCAAACCTTATAAACAGCACATTTGCATAATGACTGAAACCAGCCCACTGAAGCCCACTGACACAGCGGCCAGGGAGGCAGAAGAACAGCACATCAAGAAGGCCCTGAGTAAATGTGGTTATCCCAGCTGGACTTTTGTCAAAGCGGGAAGGCACCTAAAGAAAGCTCCAGCCGATCCAGAAGAGAAGGACAACCGCTGCCCAGGCGAAAACCTGTAGTGATCCCATATGTGTCAGGAGTATCGGAACAGTTGAGACGCATTTTTTCTAAACACCGGGTCTCTGTGGCTTTTAAACCCCAAAATACGCTGCGCCAAAAACTGGTCCACCCCAAGGATCGGGTCCCCCGACACAAACAGAGTAACATAGTGTACGCTGTTAAGTACCAGGAGGATTGCCAGGATTTATACATCGGGGAAACCAAACAACGTCTGGTGAAGCGGATGGCACAACACAGAAGAGCAACCTCATCAGGCCAGGACTCTGCAGTTTATTTACACCTACAGGCCAGTGGACACTCTTTCAACGATGAGGATGTACACATCCTGGACAGGGAAGAACGCTGGTTTGAGCGCGGAGTCAAGGAGGCCATTTACGTGAAAAGGGAAAGACCATCTCTGAATCGAGGAGGGGGCCTAAGGGTACATCTGTCACCATCTTACAATGCTGTGATTGCAGCCATTCCCCAACTCTCTGTGAATGGGACTCATGGCCATTGATCAGTGTTCTTTGATCAGTGGGTTTTGGTCAGTGATTGTTGATCAATGGTCATGGGAATTTGCATAATTATGATTAAGGAACTGACCTCACAGCCCATTGTTCCTTCAGTGGGCTGATTTCAGTCATTATGCAAATGTACTGTTTATAAGGTTTGGGGAAACCTGCAGTCAGCTGAGACTGAAGAAGTCACTTGGATGAGTGACGAAACGTTTCTCCCACAAAACGCTACGTCCAGATGAACAGATTCAACTTTTGGAGATTTACTTACCTGGATGATTGAGAATGCATCAAGACATTCAAACGTACAGCTCTGCTATCACTTCCAACATAAATGAAGACAGAAAACTAAACAGCAGTGACGTTTGTAGGGTTACTGAAGTTGGGCTAGCTGGTATATAATGATGTGCTACGTGATCGCTAGCGACACAGCTATGTTAGCATAGCATAAACACAGTGAAGCTGGAGGATGAACGCTAACTTTTTTCCACTGGATAAAAGTTAACGTGAGGGTTCCCGATGGTCAGGAACAAATGCAATTGCATGGCAGGATGCTGTAAACGGACCAAACTTCAGTCAGGAGAACAACTGAGATAATCCATCCACAATACCAGGTTAGTCATTAATATACTGCTGCATGGGCTGGGCTGTAGTTACATCGTAAGGGTTTAAACACTGAGCTTTAACAGAGAGAGGCCGACAGTGATCACTGACTGTTTTTAGGGGCTTGTTCAGATTAAATAGAACAAGATACAAAGCATTAAAACATGTTAAAAACACAACAGCCTTAATAAACTCAGAGTAGTTTGGACCCAGAAGCAGGGTTCATACGTCATCGCTTAAAGACTTGATAGGACCAAAAGTCTTTTTGGCAACCACAGATATCACCATCTGCAGGTCTTCAGATAGTGGCAGGTTTAAAGTTGTCATGGCTTAATTTTCATGGACATTTCTTAATGGAAGCACTGTCCATGTCCATCTATTGGGCTGTCTCAGGTCTTCTTAACCCTTGTATGGTGTTCGGGTCTGTGAGACCCATGCCATTTAGAGGCCGTTGCCCCTTTAGGCAGTATATACCATCAAAACCTGCAAAATATGGTATAAGGATATGTACACTTGATTAGAACTGATTTTATTTTTTTATAACATTTTATTGACAAAAAAGCGAGAAGCACATTAATTCATAAATGTGATCGAACAAAGGTAAAGGAAAAAATTAACCATGTTTGCTGTTCACATGGCTCGTAATTGGGATAAAGTAAACATCTGTTGAGTAATTTAACATAAAATTGTTTGATAGTGTTAATTGGAAAGTCAAAACTCTAGCGGGTCCACCAGACCCATGAACACTGGCTGAGTAACAAAAATACGAACACCATACAAGGGTTAATACAGTCCCAAATAATGTTAGCAGCTACAGCTAATATCTGCTGATCACTGTCAGCCCAGGTTGCTTCTGTTCAATGTGCTAATTTAGCATTAGCATCAGCCTCATATAGTGTTTATCATCCTTACTCTCACTGTTAGCAGAGTCAGCGCTTTAATGATTACACCTGAAATTGCCTGAAAGGCTCAACCCTGTGGTGTATATATTTTCTGGGTTAAAGCACTGTCCCTCACAACCCCAGGACTGTCTAAGTAACCCACTTAGATCAACCAAACACACACACATTCACAAAAAACACTCAATTTAGAAATTGAGATCACTCAGAGACTTAGCAGATCCTACCTGCATAACGTCTTTAAAAAGGATGATCCATCAGCCAACTCTTTGTTTTATCAGTTTTCATATCAGCTGCATCGTAATATGCTGTACTACCAGCTGATTAACTGACACCCACAGAAAAATAATATCTCTCTAACCGAAGGAAAGCAGCTCATTTGGACTGTGATTTAAACCATTTTCAATATTTAGACTGAGATCAATATATGTGTCAACTTGCTTTGGATACTTCTAAGTTGTTTATTTAACAAATATTGTTATAGATTCAAAAAGTAAACTTTGGGTCTTCCTTGTTTTTTGTTTTTTTTTCAAATGTCAGTTTGATCCACACAGCTGGTTCATGTCATGTTATCCACACTTTGCTATCACTTGCATGCATTTAAGGTCTGCAGGCACAGGGGTCAAGGACCGGGCAACACTCAAACTCGGACAAAGTGTACGCAACATGAAACAGAGAGTAGACGCTCATCCTGCATGATTTCTCCCTTCAAACACGCCTCACAGTCACCGTTTTTCATGCTTTAGGCTTTTATACAGTATAAAACAGAAGCACAACAAAAGCCAGTTTATTGAGAAATGGCTCCTGTGTGCTTCACCAGCGCCTGACCTCCTCATGCCGTTACTATGGAAACATGCCATAAGAGACGGTGCTTGTGCCTCTCTTTGTGACTGAGTCACCATGAAAAACCTGTGCATCACGGCTAATCAGAGGCAGCCAGAAGTACTGAAAGTCAGTTAGACACTAACATGTAGTGGTTTGTGCTTTCCTTCTGACTTGTCAACGTCGCATACGTGCTAAAGCTCTTATTTTGCTTTCCCCAGGTTTCTACACTCATTCGCAGTGTCACCGTGACTCAGGTTAAATGTTCTTGGCAGCAGGCTGTTACCGCTCACAGGTCATTGCCACCTCTAACGTGCAACAATGAGGAAGTGATACAATAATAAATAGCTCACACGTTGCCTGGGACACCTGTACACCAGGAAGAAAGGTGCTTACACGTTAATCACATTGCGTTTTGACTTTCAAGTGAAATTCTTATTAATGATTCAAATGTGGTTCAAACAGCAATATGTCTTTAGCATTAGGTCTTTACATCTCAAACTAACTATTATGCTGACACGATGGTCAAAAAATATATATATTTTCTTTGCTAACCAAGCCTACCTCACACACGAGCAAGAGACATAAATATGAAGCCATACCAGCTCGGATTAACAAGCTCCGCGTCAGGTGTTGAGGAACCAGGACTCCCCGATGAGGAGTGGGCTACTGGAACAAGACAGCATCGGTGGGCGAGACCACCTGACCTGAGCATATTCTGGACAATCTTGCTTTCTGACTAAGAATTAAAAAATGGACTACTCAATCTGGTCATCGGGAATCTGGAAGATCAGGGAATGATTACAGAGTGGAGATGAAGCCTGTTTTTCCATAGACTTCTACACAACCAGGGGTGTTTTTGCAGCGTTGCCCCCTGCTGGCCAAATAAACAGAATGCACATTTAAGACACTTCTGCTTTGACTTCACATTTCAGAACCAGATGCTCCAGTCTCTTTTATAATGCTACTGCCCATGGTTGTTTCAGTAGTTAAAGACACAAACATGGTTAACATAACAGAATAAATGCAGAGACACTGCAGTGATTACACTGATTAGATGCTAAACATTTTTTTCCTTTTCTAAAATGCTGAGTCACACAGCTGAACTCTGCTACAGTCAAAGCTTTATTCCCAGTTGGTAGACAACTCCTCCAGGGATTCGAGACCCTTGAGACTTCTAAACATAATTGCTTAGTAGATGGGAATTATACCAGCCTTTTGCCAGTGAAGTACAGAAAAATGTAGGGATGAGTGGCTACTACACTACTAACTAATCCTGAAACCTCTCGTTAATTTTCTGTTGTTAATGCAAGATCGAGTTAACAATGTGCTTATAAGGTTCACATAAAACTGCAACAAATCCAGTTAAAACCAAATTAACTTGGCTAAGCAGGGGTGAAGACAGAGTGAGGGGCTGATTAATGGGCCCGAAGCCCAATAATCACGAGCTGGGCCCTGATTACACCACCTACCAGTGTGTGTGCAACCCTTTAGAAAGCACTCAGTATTCCTGAGTGCCGGGATTTTGGTAGCATAAGCAGAACGTGCCAACACAACAGACACATTGTGGGTCATAAAGATTGTAATAACAGCGTTCACTGCCCCGCTGCACAATGCCACACTGTACCTCAGATGAGGAACTGAGGGCTTTACTGGCGGAGCTCCTCACACACACAAGCAAAAAATCCCCTCTTAACTTTTTCCCACCATTTTTGTTTTCTCAAATACGACACACAGACCTGACGTCTACTTGAACCATGTGATTTAACAATCTTAAGTGAAAGTGCCCCCTCTGGGAGCGGCAGAGCACACCGATATTTCTGCCTCATAAATATGAAATGAGCTCAATTAAGGCCAAGCCTGATGCTTGGGCTCACTCCTCGACATGGCTCTAATTGAAATGAACAGCAGCTCGGCCTCCCCTACTGAGGCCTGCCCAGTGCCATTAGAGGTGATCTGAGGGCCTGGCTCTGTGTGTGTGTGTGTGTGTGTGGTTAATCTCAGATGCCCACACACATCCACATTCAATCGTACACTAATCCTCATTCATACCACAAACAAGAGCAAGGACACTTATTGAATGAAGCAGCCAGTGCGGCTTGCACACAGACGATGCACCATCAGCACCTTCATCTTACCGAGCATCTCTTGCTCATCAGCATCTTAAGCTGGCACTAGCAACCACATTCGGTGTTTGTTACTTGCACATTGTTCCCATCTAGTGGAAATGAAACACACTGCAGCGGTGTAAAATGAGAACACAACCGCACAAACAAACACACGGCTCTATTTATGCCTGTGGCGCGATCAGTGTTAACACTATCAATAATGCACTTGCAAGAACCCAAAAGCGAGAAAGACCTGAAAGCTGCATGTTTGGTTTCCCAAGGCCAGGGGCGACCGCAGGGACACATGCGCATGCACACACATACATGCGTCGTGGTTATGTAACCGATAGCCACGTGTTGCCGTGGGAACGGGGGTGGAAGGGAAGCGCAGGGAGACCAGATAGGAGCGCACATAGTGGGAGAGGAAGGCTAAGAGGAGTGTCGAGTCAATGAAATGAGACTGTGAGATTTCAAAAATAAAATAAAGTCGGCCGCGCGTGCACAGGCCTCATGACTCGGCTGAGGCGAGGCCAGAGGGCCGTGACGGCGATAACGAGGCTCTCGCTTCCTTCTCACGCATAGAAACAAACACAAGTGGAGCACCTTATTCTGCAACAGAAAAGATTTGATTCAGCTGCGCTAATCTATTCTCGCATCCACAGTGTAAGTACTGACAAACCAAACGAGAACCGTTGCCCAACTCTGTACTTCCCCTGAGCTGTGTGATGACAGGACATTGTGGTTCTATCAAATATGATTTCAAGTGAAACAGGGGCATTAAAGGCTTCGGCTGCATAGATGTAATGTGGAACAATTAAATATTGTTCAACATGGGAGGGCACTCCTGAGGGTAACCATCACTAAAAACATGAAACCTGCCCACAGCAGGGAGACACATGCCTGAACACGGTCAAGAAGAAACTCCTACCAAATGAAATAAGTCTAATCAGGGATTTACTCACAGAACAGCATATAGTGGGATTGCTGCTGCGTAACATAATCATTATTTTTACATTGTGTCCCTGTGATTGTGTGCGTCACTGTATTAGATCATAGATAGATATCATAGTTTATGTGCTTGTTTCACATTATTTATTGATTTTCATCATTTTTAAATAATAATAAACATAAGTTGTGATGTATTAAAAGTCACCTCAAAAACCAAATTTGGTTTGATGGATGGGTTTGTCAAAAGAAGACACGTGTTTGCTTTTCCCTGTAAAACGTTCTGCATGTGTAGCAACATCCAGCCCTGTGATTCTACCTCACCGTGACTCAGCACAGAGGCAGCTCTGATTACTGCCAGACTGTTTTAAATGAAGAAATGATTTAAATAGAACTGCTCTGACCAAGTGGAGCAGGCTGAAAGACCTGAAAAAGCAACAGGTCACGTCATGCTCTGAACAAGCGCCAGGACAGAGAAGAAACAAAGTCCCTGACATCTATCAGGTTACAGAGCCATCTCCGAGGCTTTGGGATCCTAACGAATCACATTCGCGGAGAAAATCTGGAACAATGTGTACTTCCCGGGAGTGTCTGGTCTGACAAAATTACTTCAAGACCACATCGACAACTCATCCAGGAGAAGAACCCAGAACAAGAACAAACTACAGGGCACACTTGTCCCAGTTAATGTTGGTGTTCAACAATAAAAACAAAGCGCCGACCAAAGAGAACACAAAGGATTGTCCGACTCGTTACATCGGCCATAAAACCAGCACAGCGTTCCATAAACAAAATATTCCAAAAGTCAGACACAGTAGAGGTAGTGTCATGGTCTGGGGCTGCATGAACTAGTGTGTTATTCCATTTGATCTAATCCTGTTCTATTGTGTTTTTCTTGGTTTTACTGCTCTGAACTTGTACTCTCTGCCATGACCAAAAAATGTCCCACGTGTGGGACTAATAAAGGTTCATCTTTGTTCTGATTGCTGTCAGAAGATCCTGAAGAGAACGTCTGACCATCAGTTTGTTAACTCCATTATGACCCTGCAGACACGAGAGCGCTGACAGTCTTGTCAAATAAATAATCACATTATAATAAACATGTATATATAATGCTGTGCAGCATAGTGAAGCCTGTGCAATGAAACTGAACTGAAGTGTGCAGCTCTGTGAGCAAGCCTCTCCTCAGTGTCAGCTTCTCTGGCACAGTGGATTCAGTTGGTGTGTGTGAAAGTGCATTACACAAGCAAACACAGCGTGCGAAGTCAAACTGGAAGTGTTTTACTTTTGGACAAAGTGATACCCAGCATGATGGAAAACAAAAAAACAGCCTCAGCCTGTACAAGCGGTCTCCTTTCTATTGTTCCACATCTTGGAAAGGGCAGCAGAACTTTTTCAGGGAACTTTGTGCTCTGCTGTTACGTCAGGGACCGGCACAGGAAAAAAGGCTATAAACGGCAAGTGTTCCACGTCCATTTACAACAATGTAGGTCAGAGTAGAGCTGTTGCATGTACAATCAATGTGTACAAGTGGAAGCGGCTGACAAGGGATGAGAGAGTGTGTCTGTGTGTGTGTGTGACAAACATTACAGTGTCAGCAGCTTCAGCAAGCCCACATCAAGAGGCTTTCTCAGAAACCAGAGCCTTCTTTGTGTGCTGTTTTTGTGAATTCACAGGAACCCGAGATCTTGTGTTATCCCCACGTAACCCTGGCGTTTTCTCTCGTGGAGTGAACTGGTATGGCCAGTCTATTCGGTTTCCAGCCACTGGGGAAAGTGGTGTCCCCTCCTCTCTGTACTTTACAGAGGCAGATGACAGAAAGCCTCCTAGACAACGATGTTCAAACAGGAATAAATCCAGCCGCGTCAGGAGCACCACTTGGTTTTCCTGTGACCTCACAACTGTTACTCTGACCAACCGCTTTATTATTTTCCCACAGTCTTTCTCACTCCCTTCAGGCTGAGAGCTGCTAACCCCTCTGTTTCCTTGGGGATGCTTCTCACTTTAGCAGGCTTGCACAGAGAGTCAGCGGCGGAGGAGGAGGAGGAGGTGACAGCACGCTAGGCGACAAACTGACAATAGAGTTTTGTCGGTTTGGCTGCTGTGGCATTAAGGACCAGGTCAGACTTTCTGGGTCTCCTGTGGCCTGAGATGAGAGCTGGACACTCACCCTAAGCTCAGAGAAATCCCTGTGCTCTGCTGACCTTCAGCACTAGTTAAAGTGGTTAGGGAGAAGGTCAGCGTGGTTTCCAGGCCGACAGAAATGAGCACTTCCCCTTTTCAGCAGTGCGGTTTTGGGTGTCATGCACAGACGTCAAGCAGCATGGGATACATGACGCATGCTGAGTGCTCTCTCTCTCTCGGTGAGTGTCTCTCTTCCCATCTGTGGCTTGAACAAGACACTGGAGAATGGCTAACATAGCAGTGTTGGTTCATGTGACACTCCCCTGTGCCTTTGGCCTACTTTGCCGAGCACTCGCTAGCTCACAGAAACTCTCCTGGTTAAGTAACATTTCCTAGTACAGCCTCACTATGTGACAAAATTCTTGAATGCCTCCTGCATCCTTTCAAATATCAAATCAAAGCCATGTTGAACAACAAGGAACTCATCAAACCCTCCTGTCCTTTACTATTTATACTTCGTGGTCATTTGTTTCACTCCTAAAACTGGGAACTGAAATTAATATAAAGTTTCAGAGTAGAGACTGTATATAAAAGACAGACAACTGTCACCATGTTGTTTTCCTGAGATCAGCTTTCAGCCGCTTCCCAGCAGATTGCTACAGCTGATCCATGTTTTATACTAGATGCCCTTACCGAGCCCACCCTCCCATTAGGAGGCAGTAGGCGGCCAGTTTGAGTCTCCTCCCAGGCTTGAACCAAGAATCTTTTGCATGAATGTATTGATAACTACACAGTGCAGTCACTCGTCACATCTCTGCCAATTAGTGCTGAATAACAACTAATAAAATAGGAGATTTCCACTCAACAAAACTGAGATTGGCTGTGCCAAACAGAAAGATGTATTATTAGTTGGATTATTAAAATGAATGCTTAACAGCGCAAACAGAGAGGAGCGGTCCAGTTCAGTGGTGAAATCAATAACTCAGGAATCAATAACTGCTCCCCGTGTTGATACCTCTGTCAGTCAAAACAGCAGATGATTGTTATGACAGTGGAAAGTATCCATAGAGACCAAAACCACTTGTTGTACTAGTGTTTAAATATGCTTTTTAATGTTGTGTGAGTTGGTCATTTTAACATGGGACTCTGTGGGGGCATCTTGGAGCTAGCTTCAAGTGGCCGTTAGAGGAACTGCAGTTACTGAAACTCCAGTGTCAGCTATTGTTTTCATCCTCTATGGTTCATATTATTCCTATCATTTTGTGGGGGCGGGGTCACCAACAAAACCATCCATTTAAAATTAGGTCTGGATTCTTCTTCTTTATTTGTTGCTCTTTGCTACTGTCATCGCTTAGCAGCAAAGCTCTGTCTGTTGTGTCCTGCAGTCTGAATGCCTTATCCAACAACAGTGCGAGCAAAAATGGTGTGAGTTGTATGCATGTGGGTGAAGTGGAAAGGTGGAAAGACTTGTGAAAGGAAACACAAGCACAGAGTGTGCGGACTCTTCCTGCTGAAGCCCATCTATGACCCAGACCATCACTCTCCCTCTTTACGTTTCTGTGTTTATATCTCACCCCCGCCGCACATTTCCTTTCCCTGTGTTGTTGTGTCATTGCTCTGACCAGCAGACATATGGGCAGTGGGCTGTTGCCACACAATGTTACATCTTTGTTAAAGGCAGACCTGATGTTCCCACAGTAAAGAGGCTCTGCCAAATGAGAGGAAGTAGAAGAAATTCATTTAA
The DNA here is from genome assembly GCF_013358895.1 of Oreochromis aureus. Classification (NCBI taxonomy): domain Eukaryota; kingdom Metazoa; phylum Chordata; class Actinopteri; order Cichliformes; family Cichlidae; genus Oreochromis; species Oreochromis aureus. Next base: position 38,477,499 of record NC_052958.1, on the reverse strand, counting down.
AAAAGACTTTTGTCTTTTAATACAAATCTCTTTTATTTGCATCTGTGTCTTACCTCTCTGATCCTGCCTAATAAAGCTGTGGGCAGTTTTCTCCTCCATTACCCGAGCCCTGCTGAGGCTTCGTTTCACATCCTCCCCGGGCCAGCTGTATGCCAAGCAGCTTGGTGCCAGGCCAGACTCTCGCTGCCAATTCAGCCTCCATCCTGCAGACTGCTCAACAATGCAATACGCCACTCACCTCTGACCAGACCACCTCCATTCCCAGTTCAATCACAATGCATATCCCACAGCAGTCATAAGTGAAATAAGAAGCGATTGTAAATTGGCCGTAGGTGTGAACGCGACTGCGAATGATTGTCTCTCTGTGCTAGTCCTGCGACAGACTAGCGACCTGGGGTTAAACAAGTCTGTAGCCGCTGCGCAGCATCGTGGGTCCAGCTCCAGCTGTAGTGCAGTACCATGAAGTTTCAAGCTTCAAGGATAAAGCCTTTACATTTCTGATGGTACAACCCAAAACTGTAAAAAGCTGGGACAGCCTACACTTGTGGATGGCACAAAATCATTCACTCACCAAATGATTCTCTTCTACTTCCTCTCAGAGCTTCTTTGCTGTGTGTACCAAGGAGCCTAGAGATCAGTGGCATTGTAGCGCAACGATCTGCAGTTCTCAGTTTAAACTATGCTGATTTCCGACCTAATCCACAGAGATTTCTTCAGATTTCCACAGTTTTGGAATTGTAGCTTTACAGCAGGACAAAATGTTAATATAGGAAATCAAGTATTTCTCAAACATCTGCTTAGCACATTCAGCCACACTGGATATGAACTCTTTGGACTAATAATTAAAGCAGCTGACCTACAGTGTCCCTCATAAAACAGACTCATGCTCCACAGAGGATAGACCCTGTTCTCTTCGATCGCCAGTGTTGGACTAAAATGTGTTACTTGAAATAAAATCACAGAATAGCACTTAATAAGCATACTCGTGCTCCTCGTGGGGTGAATGCTGTTAATTTGCCATTAAATGTATGTCAGCATCTGACATAAGAGACATATATTTACAGGCGCAGCTGTGCAGACTAAATGAGGAAGAAAAGAGGAAGAACCCAGCTGATCGTGATGACCCAGTTACCTCTGCTGTCACGCCGCTCACACAGGTGGAGATTTGGTGAAAGCACAACCTTCATGTTTGTCTGACTATAATGAATACTGCAGTCTCTTGGGAACACGATCAGTGTTTTACAGTACGATATGAAGAACCCAGAGAAGGACACAGATTCGATAATACTGCTGTCAGTCAGGGAAGGTCAGCACACCCTGAACTCTTTGCAGAGTAACCTGATTTTGCTTACTTATTCCTTTGCCACGTCTCTCATTGTGTTGGCTCACTGGGCCTGAGATACATCTGAGAACCCATCTTCCCATGTCCATTTCCCATCCCCTAGGAAGACCTCCGTTTGCTGAGGAAATATTTGAGGAGTGTCCATTACCGAAGCTGTTATGAAAGTCATTTAACCGACAAGTAAGTTCCAGTCAGCTCGAGTCTGGGAGGGCGGCTGGCCAGCGAGATGATGAGGTCACTTTGAACAGCAACTAGGGAGGTTGGCTCCGAGCTGGAACGAGCACAGCTCTGGACAAACAAAAGCCTGTGCCACTACTTTTGTAGTGAGCTGAGGGTAAACACATTTCATAATCAAATGCGCACTCGCCCAGCCCACATGGACACTGGCTCATTTTTACTGCATGTTTGTATTTGTTTACGACGGATCAGCCACAGAGGCAGGCCAGCGATCACGCAGTAACCATGAAAGCGATCGCTCGTTAGCTTCTTTGTTCCTGTCTCACCTTTTTATCTGTCTGTGGTTTTCCTGCTCCCCGTTCTCTCACTCCTTTCTCTCCCCCTCTGCAGCAGCGTAATGTCTGCCGCTCTCACCCCTCCGCTGCCGCCCGCGTCACTTCCCTTTCTGATCGGCTGTCATGTAAACACAAGCATGCCCCTGCTCAAAGGCGTGCTCTTACATACAGGCTCAAACACACACGCACACATCACTGAGTCACATGGGAGCTGCTAATTATGACCACATAAAGCCAGCGGAAACACAACTTTCACAGCTGGCTGTGTGAGCTGCTCTCACACTGTGGCTCATTATTCACAGAAAAAAAACACACACCATTTACTTCAGATCACAACAAAGGGAAAAAACAAGTAACAGGCTCATTTCTCAGGTTAGTCTCTGATGCTGGGGATCCAAGTAGCAAAGACTGCTGTGTGGCAGCAAAGAGACTCAGAGAGAAGGACGGTGCGGTTGAATAAATCGGCTTCCGCACTGACCATTTACACAAGGTAGCAGAAGAAATGATGAAAACAACACACTGCTCGTTCGCATTCAAATGAAACAGAGCTATTTGTTGAGACAAGGCGAGTACAAACATCTGACAGACGTCAGGCACAGTCTGTGACGCAGATTGGAAAGTCTGTCTTCAGTCAGCATGTGTATGCACCCACAAAAACAGTCACAGATAAACAGGAACACACAGTAACAGGGAGGCCATGCTATCGCCGCTGAACACCTCTGACACACTCCAGCCATTTCCAGCATGCGGCTAATCCGAGTTCAAGCTCACTGATGGAATTCTGTGCATACGAGTTTGCCAAGTAAAGCTCTCGAGGGCGGAAATAACAGCTTAGAGCTGCGAAAGTTTGCTTCAAAAGGATGATGGATTTGTCCTCGTGTTCTAATAAGGCCAAACACAGCAGGATTAATGCGGTTAATGGTTAATGCTGTGGGATTATTGCAAATTTCATTACCATACAACTACTGGAGGACAGCAGAGGTCACGTTTTACAATGCTTATACTTGTCAGGGTGCAGATGTTATTTATCGGGAAACTGATCATTCCTCGAGTCAAACAAGCACAATTTGGTTGGTTTTATTTGAATTTGGAAAAACGATGCAGTGGCAGACGTATGAATCACAGCTGATGCAGTAAGTTTGTACTGGAGCAGGACCTGCGGTAACAAATTATTAGTTCACTTGATGTAATTTGAACAGAGAAAACATGATGTCAGAGCTTTGTTCTTGGTTCGCTGTGCACTACAGAATCACTGTGTTACTGTTATGTAATGTCTGCCCTGGATTCTCAGCTCAGGCCACATGCTTCACAGTACAACACTGTGCGATACATACGTTCATGATAGATATAAGCGGGGAATTACTTTACTTTGTGAAAGTGGCTCATTGCAAGTGAATTTCATTGTTCGCTGACCTCTAGCAATGCATCGTAACAGCACACTGCACCCGTCCTCGAGCGGACGTGATAATTATGACAGGAACAAAGACGGAAATCAAATAATGACTTACGAAGCCACAAAAACAGCAGAGGGAGGACGACGGGGCGGATCGATGGATGGACAGAACACAGCACACTGCTTTTATTTCACTTCCTTCAAGCAAAACCAAGTTTATCTTATTGGACTTAAAAAAAAATCAAAGCAAGAGAATTTATTTTTTCAGTGAAATAAATAATTAGTCTAGCGCTGTCACAGCATAAAGAAACAGTTTTCCTTATCTCCTCTGGATTGTACTGAAGCATAGCAGCAATTTGTGTCGTTGTATATATTGTAATAATTACTGCGGTCATATGATTACATCAAGTAATTCTGTTTTTGAAATGTTAAAAACTGTTTTGCATTCATTCTGTTTTTTCCATTCTTGAATTATACCATCTGTAAGTCGTTTAATCCTTTTTTAATATAAACAAAGAGAAACCAAGTGGAAATGCAGGCGGTGTCGCCAACCTGACTTTTTGTTCCAGCCAAACTGTCCACAACTTAAAATACAGACTGCTGGTGTCATCAGTTATTAGTTTCCTGTCAGTCAACTAATTTGTTAATTTCCCAATAAAAATATTTCAGCTCTTCTTCAGTGCTACAGTAACAAACAGTTTTAATAAATTGCTACTTCTTCTGTATCATTATCATTCAAAACGAGTAAGAAATGGAACAATCTGATTATTTTAGACACTACAGTCTGGAATTAAGTCGTGATTATATATTATAAAGAGTCTACATACGTCTTTAGGGGTTTTCTTGTCTGTTCTGCTGATCGGATTTGGGTCTGGACAGCCTTTTGTATCAGCTGCTTCTGGGAACACTTGGAGAGCAACTCCGGAAGAGCCTCTCGCATTAAAATATTGAAGTACTTCCCCTTTCTGGGTGAGACGGCGGCCAAAATAGGACGCTCTTTGAACTGTGTGTGTCATACACACAATGATGTGACTGCCCAGTTATGAATCAGCAAAACGCTGGATGGTGTGTGTGTCTGAGAGACAGAGAGAGGGAATGTGTGCGTGTTTGCGCAATAACCAGAGCAGCAGGCAGGTGGTTTTCTTGTTTTCCTCACCAGTCAGTATTGACACATTGAAGCGCTGACGGCACCTCGCAGGCATCCCGCAGGGAAATTGGATGGCTCTATTAAACAAATAGGACCGCTGCTTTAAAGCGACGCTCTCGTAAATGAGCCCCGGAGCCAAAGAACCGCCACAGCGCCGTTTAACACTCGGAGTTTACAGAATGTCATCCTTTTGGGCACATCTCTCTGTTAAGTTGGAGAACTGTCAAACACTGCGAGCCCTCATTAAACTGTGAAACATACAAATAATCCATCTTGCTGTAAAAGCCGCACAAAATCATCATCGACAACTTCACTCGCTCTTGGCACCTCGACTCAGAGCTTCGGGTTCGTCAAAGAGGGGCGGGATGTTTCCAGTCCAACATGCTCAACGTGAAAACGCGTTCTCAAAGCACCGGAGTCGAACCCTTATCCCCACTTGTTTACTTCAACTTCAATTTCTATGTGCGCAACACCACCTGGAATGCGGACACTGGCAAACACGCACATGGCCCGTGATCAAGACTCTCCCCTGCAGGGTGATTGCGCTTTCTCCAACAAACGCACTTTTCCAAAAGCCCAGAGATGCGGGTCCTCACTAGAATACAGCAGGCTGGCTACCAGGCACAACTCAAGCGCGAAACGCACCTGCGGCAGCAACGCGGAGCCGATCCCCACATCAGCCGAGCTATTAGAAATAAGTTCACTCACACCGAAGGGCGCTCCTCCTTTGCTCCGGGACTGTGCGAAATATGCGCACGCACGGGCGACATTTTCCTCCTCTTTTAAAGTGCGTGTCACAGCTGGCAGGTGCAACGGCGAACACAGAGGTCCCGTCCGATGAGGCGCAGTCTGTCCGGCTCGGCCCAGCCCGGTCGAGATCGGCAGCGTTCGGTTGGGCTCGGCCCCGCTGGCCCTCTACACTGTCGGCAGATGACTGCGTACATTTCTGCTCCCCTCTCCTTTAGCAAAGAGCCCAGCGCACTCACTCTGTTCCTGCCTTTTCATTATATCATGTCCATGTGACACGCTCAGGCCTCAGTCGATGGAAACTTAAAGGGACCTCCCACGTGATGGCGCGCTCACGACAGAGAGCGCGTCCAGGAGAAATAAGAAATAAGACGCAGGCAGCAGGAAGCAGACCCGCTCGGGCTGGTCAATAACTAGTTTGGGGGGTTTCGTCTGTTTTTTATCAGGAAGATTTCCCCCCTCGCTCTGATGGTCATTCTAGTAATAGTAATGATGATGAAGATAAGTTCATGTTGCTGATGATGAAGACTATGGTGAAAACAGAGTGTGGTGTTTTATTGTTACGATGATGACAGCTGCTAATGTCAGACAACCATGTGCGGTTATGATGATGATGATTACGACAGTGAACCTGTAAAAGTTGTGATGATGATGATGATGATAAAGAAAACCTTCGCTGCCATCATGATGATGGCAACAGTGAAGATAACTAAATTTGTGGTCGGACTGGAGAAGATAACCATGATGGTGGTGATGAATGTGAGAATGATGATGATGGTGAAGATGATCCTCTCTGGTTATAATAATGATGATGATGATAAATAAAAAATTATCATGACAGATAGTAAAGAGAATCCTTATTAGATGTGATGATGATGATGAAGGTTTTTGATAATGATGAAGGTAACCTTTACTGGTTGTTATTGCTTACTGAACAGGCTGACGGTCTTTTTTAGTTTTTTTTTCTTCATCAATGAGCTCATGGCCTATATGACATCATCACAGGGTGACTAACGTTGTGGGGAAAACACCTGATCTCATATCAGAGGCAGATTACCGAAACTGGATGTAAAACTGCTCTGTGTCTAGGACAGAGGACAGTTCTGCTCTGAGTGACACTTTGTGTGAATGCCTGCTCTATTTACACGGACTTTACATTTAGACTTCCCTCTTGTTTATTTTTATATCCTCTGTGAATGTGTTAGCATGGCTGGATACGGGGGTTTAAACCCCTCATTAACACACTGGGCTCTGACTGAAAAATCTAATGTTGTGAATATAAACAAAGATGTTTTTGGAAGCTGAGGCTAGCAGCACTGTAGTCAGAAGACTTAAAACTCGTAGACTTTAGAGCTGATCTGAAAAATACTTTTAGTTTAACCACAGATCAAACTGCCATAGTCAAATCTAAGGACCAAGAGACAATTTTGGGGGCTAAAAAATCGTTTTTTGGACTTCAAAACGAATTTGCTTCCTCGTTAATTACAACTGAACAGCAGCCGTGCCCAGAATGGTTGGAACTGCATTAAAGCTTAAAAAAATGAAGTTATTCATTAAAGTTATATTTAAAAACAAAATTAACTTTTAATTTCACATTAACAGATGCATCTCATCAACCTGGGTAGCTAGTCAGCGCTAGCTCTAAACGCTAATGCTTGAAACCAATATTCCATAAACTGGTGGATGACTTCGCTGTGGCTACAGCCATCCTTTATATACAGTCTATGTTGCTTCTCAACAAGGCAGCAGGGAACACTCTAACAAACACTGTGTACAACAAACACACATTTACTCACTGGCGGTTTAACGCAGCGAGGCATTAACACTTCCTTAAGGATTTCTATATTTCACTCAAGAGTTGTTGGAAAGCAGAGGCCGAGGAACCGCAGGATAATGAATACTGGATGCAAAACAAACCTCGAGTCAGTGCTAATGTTTCTCTTCGTCTGCTTAATGTTGTCTGTAACACATTATGGGCCATCACTTTATATTGTTATTTACAGCTTTTTGTGCTGTCTATAACAAACGCAGCATTTCTACCAGTGCAAAGATATTCAGTTCAGATGGACGAGTTTTAAGGTATCATCCTGTAAAATGTAACAAACCAAACTTCTTCCAGTCCCTCATTAACAGGCACAGCACCCAACTTATTATCACTGCAAATACAAAATGTACCTGTCAAACAATTACACAACAGATAACATCGTGCTTCAGCTCGACAACGATTACGTGACCCAACATCTAACCCACACTTAGAAAAATGAAACATCCACGCTCGCCTGTGTTCCACAGTGGTAAACCACGTCTCACTTGTGTTCCCAGTTTACATCCATGCACATGAAACTTGACAAGTGTCCCTTCCATTTCTAGTAAGTGGAAGTAAGGGTCTGCCAAGTGCTGGAAGTGTGCTTAAAAGAAACACTGTTATCATTCAGTGCACACCATCATCAAGCCTGGATGGAGTCCACTTGTGGATGATTCATCAAAAACTAACACTTTTGCTGAGATTTGACAAAAACATTCCAAAGAAAGACTGGGCGATGTTGGGAAGCCGTGGGCTGCCGTTTCTCATTTAGTACATCTTTATGTCTTTAAAGCATGATTTTTCAAAGTTTGATTTAATTAAATTGCTATAGAAACAAATAATGTAGCGCTTACTGCCTTACACTGACTTCAGGAAAATGCCTGAAACGAGACACAAACTGCTGTCACCTCTATTATCTCATGTTCGCTGTTCATCTTTGGTGCGCGTGACCTAGTTGTCTTTGCCTTCTGTTGGACTCTGTCAGTGTTTTGTTGGATGGGTAAATACTAAGGACAACAATGAGAGTCTAGAACTTCATCCGTGTGTCAGATGTGTTGCTCCGTGGCTGTGTTGTTGAATATTGGACTAAATTAGAAACATAGGTTGATAAAGGTGCAGACCTTGTATCGCAGTTGCCATAAGGTTAGTGAGTACAGTAGATTAGGAACAGTACATACAGCTCTTAAGCTCTTTTTTGAAGTCTATGTACGGCAGTGAGATGGAGAGACTTGGTGGCAGTCAGGACCGTGTGAAAATACCAGAAGTCCAGGGGTCTCTGAGGCTCACAGACCCCCTGTGGTTTGAATTAGAGTGGATTACAACTCTCAGCAACAAAAGACACCTCTCGGCTCCCCCTTGCTTACTTTTCTTGAGCTCTGTGCTCGTCTGAACGAGTGACACAGCCGGCAAAACTTGGTTCCTTTTATGCAGCAAAGCCACAGTGCACTGCGAGTCTAAAGCATGACGTCCATCGCCGTGTGCACACTGCTCACTCAGGCTTTAAACTATCAGGCTGAAAATAACAATCATTGGTTCGTTTATTTTAAGTAACCAATCTAGAAAAGAGCAAGCATGAAAGATGCCCGCCACATGTTAGCAGCTGTTGAAGCAAAGCTTTTCAAATTAGTTTTTCATTTTCTCAAACTCTGAATTTTCACTTTTATAAACTTATTTCAAATGTTTTATCTTATAAATATCATAACCGTCACAGTCCAGTGTCCTGGTTTTTTGATTTTCATCATCATCATCATCATCATTATTATTATTATTATTATTGATCTTCCTCCCCGGTCATTCGCGTCTCCCGTCTCTCCGTGTTCCCTTCGTTCAGATCAAGTCCGCGTCTCTGTGCTATTCTTCCTGTTTTACTTTGACAGTCCTCTCTTGTGTCAGTGTGTATAGTTTTGCTTTCCCCTTGTCTTGTTATGTGTGAGCACTCCCAGCTGTGTCCCATTCCCTTGTTATCCCTCAGTGTATTTTAGGCCTGTGTTTCTCTGTCACTGTTCTGTCGTCCTCTCTCCGTGCTGTGTGTTTCTCCTTGCTTTTCTGAGATTGCCGTCCCAAGTTTCCAAGTTTCCCGGTGTTATTGTTCTTAGTTTCTAGTTTTGGTTTTGTAAAATGATGCTACTGCGACGAAGCAGCCTCTTTACGTTTATTCCTCTGAGTGTTTTGCATTTGGATCCCACATCCTGCCTGCCACACAGCCGTATCATGACAATAACATCATCACAACAATTTGTATTGATTGTTTTAGTCACCATTTAACTGTTGCTCTGGAATTGAACTTCGATTTCTTTATAAGAAAGACAATAGACTGAAAAAACTTGAATTGCATGATAGGAAGTGCATGCTGTGGCAACTGAATATCAACTCAAACTAATACGGACAATAAAACAACACATGTGAAGTGAATGGGGAACAAATGGGGAAAAGGATACCAATGACGAACATATGCTCACTGCACCAACTGTTTGCTACAAAAACGTGCTTCAAATGGGGACGAGGCAAATATGAATGTTACAGCTTTCCTTCTAAATAGGCAGGAGCTGGAACAGGTCAGCAACTGGTTTGAAAGTCACTGGTTCAATCCCTGACTTTCTCCAGCCCATGTCTTGAAAGTGTCCTTGGCAAGATACTGACATTATCCCCAATGCATCCACTGAAGTCTTACAGTATGTGTGTAATTGTTAGAAAAGCTGCTGTCCATGGATGAATGTGGCTCACAGTGAAAAGCACTGTTCAATGTTCAGCGAGAGTAGAAAAGCGCTCTATATGTACAGTCGCATGTACCGTGTTATCCCCTGCCAGTCACTGTTAGGCCTGAGATTTTGCTTTAAAAAAAATCTTCGATAGCAACAGATTATTCTGGCACAACTTCACTTACTTCCAAGGTGCATGGAGAAGACAAAGATCTGAGGATGTGAAGACTCCAGGACACTTATAGGGACAGGGAACAGCTTTATCAAGTGACCAGCGCTTTTCGAGGTGTGGCCTTCATCATTAAAAAAATCTTTGCATAGGGCAGAGCAAACCAGCCCAAACTATTCGATCATTCAAAGATCTGGAGTGTTAGTTGGTACAAAGCGAGTGATGGTATCACTTTGATCTCAGAGACTATTTTCTACATTTTTACAAAGTGTTGCTTTCAGGTCGGCATATCTGTTAAGAACAAGCATCCAGTTACAGAACTTAGCTGCCATGTGTCTTTAGTCAACTGACAGTAAAATATCCAGTTGCAGCAGAGCACAGCTTGTGGTGATCCAACAAAACCAGTGGTTGACGTTATGGTAGCTATGACCACTTGTATGTTAATCCGTGGAGGTAATTTATAGCGTTTAGCTCAAATCACAATCACTACACAATCAACTATCCATCCATTCGCTTCCGCTTATCCTTTTCAGGGTCGCGGGGGGCGCTGGAGCCTATCCCAGCTGTCATAGGGCGAGAGGCGGGGTACGCCCTGGACAGGTCGCCAGTCTGTCGCAGGGCTAACATACAGGGACAGACAACCATTCACACTCACATTCACTCGCACATTTACACCTAGTGGCAATTTGCATTATCCAATTAACCTATCCCCACAAGTTGCATGTCTTTGGACGGTGGGAGGAAGCCGAAGTACCCGGAGAGAACCCACGCAAACACGGGGAGAACATGCAAACTCCACACAGAAAGACCCCGGCCTGATGGTGGAATTGAACTCAGGACCTTCTTGCTGTGCGGCAACAGTGCTAACCACCGTGCCACCGTGCTGCCCTACACAATCAACTATATACTGAAAAATGTCGAGTCATCTTCTTTCAAAGTGTTTGCTGTAAATTAGGAGGCTGAGTTTGCTGTGTCTAACCGGAATAAAGCGCGTTAGTCACCAGATGATTCACCCACTCTCTAAGCTTCAGTGACTTCACATATAGTAAAACACTACGCTCAACCTGAAACGTGCTTTTTGAAAAGGGACACTGCTGTCTTTGTTTCAGAGAGGACACACTGCAGTCAGCTGTATGATACTGTATGATCAGCTTATTATTTCTGTGGGGGTCGTTATTCTATTCTATTAATATTTATGTATTTATTTTGAAACCCCTACTTCTGGATCAGGTTTAAAGAGTTTTGGTTAACTCTACTTCCAAAGCTGTGTAGCTTTGTAGTAATTAGGGATGATGTACATATTTAGGAACACGCTGACGAGAGACTGGGAGGAATGGGGCTGGAGAGGGGCGGAGAAGATCGGCCTGTGGCCTCAAAGCACATTAATGTCATGGAGGTCCTCAGTATATGTTTATTTTTTCCGGAATAAAATATTGTTATTATTTTATTATCATTCGCTTTTTATGTTTTATCGATTTAAGTTAACATGTTTCAGCTTAAATGATATTTGAACGCCCCCAGATAATTTATAAAAATACGAGTTTTGTTACGATGAATATGAAAAGCTGACTTGATAACTGCATCGTGCAGTGTGTTCATGCTACCGAGGACGCTTCGTAAACAATACAAATATGTGTACTGTCTCTTTAAGAGCTGTCAATATTCGCTCCTTGCTAACCTCCCGCTGTCTGTTATTTTCTGCAACAAGATGGCTGTCGCTCCCGAGAGCAGAGTCCTCACTTTCAGCGTTTTTAAATGGAGCTCTTACTCGTCTACATATTTACCTGAGTGAGTATCTTTCCCATCCCCTGGCCCAGCGTATACATTAGGTTTTGCGGTGGAAGGTGGTCTTTTGTCACCTCGGCGCACTTGTGTTTCTTCCACCCTGCCCGACTGGCCTAGCTTGTCTGCGGTCCAAGCAAGCTAGCGCTAGCTACCGTATGGGGCGTTTGGTTTCGGATATTTAGCCGCCCGATAATGATAATGTTGTCTTTCCGCTAAACATTTCTTGGAGGCAGTAGCTTACGATGTACTTTATGTGTGATGAAATGACGCTCAGTGATTTCTGTGAAATGTGTGGGGTAACTAAGGGACAGTTTCCCACTTCAGTGTAGGATATCAATTGGAGCGTTACCTCAAAACGTAAACAAAGCAACTGAATGGTGTATTCTTCTCTTATAGTTATATTATTCCAGAGTGACAACCCCAAAAGCTTGGCATTGGAACACGCCTAGGTTATTCTTTGTAACTTCCGTTGTCACAGCTGTATAATATTTTACGCTTTGATTACATAGTGTACAATTCGGTATCTTAATACGTGAAAAACGAACGTCCACGTTAGCTAACTGGACTCCAGAGCTGAAGTAGGCAACTAGCTGCTGTTATCTAACCATAGAGCTTTGCTTTAGCAGCTATGCTAATGAGCTTGGTTATAGGCTATCTGAAACTGTCGCAACGAAAGGAAAACTTACTTATCGCTCACGCCAACACCCATGTTATAATCTAATATAAACGAAGTTCCCCATAGCTTCGCGTCTTTCGCCTGTTGCTGGTTCAGCACTCAGTAAACAGTTCAGCAGTAGCTGACTTAATGCTAGTTGGCTAACAACAACAGTTACCTAAATGAGCCTTCTAACAGAATGTAGCGTGACTCCAAAAAGTAGTTTTGTTATGTGATAAATCTACTGTCATAAGCTTCCGGAACACACACAGACCTGTATTCGGCCCTACTTTTCACTGCTGTCTTTGCGCGTTTTCTGCTGACTTGGTGGGATAATATTCCACAGTGGCTAAATACTTGTCCCTTTCTTTTTGTTTAGGAATATCTTGGTGGATAAACCTAACGATCAGTCCTCCAGGTGGTCTTCTGAGAGCAACTATCCTCCACAGGTAGGTTCATTTCTGGTAAGATGAGTTTTAATTTTGGTGACCTGGAACAGCAGTTGTCCATGAACGTCGTGATTTGTGTAGGTTCATAGGGCCACAGTTCATGGGTAAGTGGCTTGGCTAATTAATTAACATTAATATTTTAGAGAGGGGAACATCTTGTGAAGGTGTGTAAACAGGAAATTGTGCGGTCTGCACAGAGAGGCCAATGGGGTTGAGAAACCTTTTGCTTTACTGGGATGCTCTTAATTCTTTGGGAAATTTTGACATTTTAAGACGGGGCATCTGGAAACGCGTCAATTACACGTCTGTGTCACGTCTGTGTTATTACTCACACCATAACTGCTACCCCACTTTCTGTAACCTTCTCCCAAAAAAAGTAACTACATGTCAGGTCACCGTACCACAACAACTTTAACAGTGTGCCAGGTACTTGAACTTGTCAAGTAAAAGTAAGTAAAACATTCCAAAAATGATTATTAATAACAGTGTAATGTAGTGAACATTATAAAGCTTAGCTGTGTTGGGAAGTTTGTAAGGGAAAATCTACCTGAAAAAGAAAGTGGAAGGTGTGGGTGCTGTGCCTGCTGCCTCACCTTTGCCTTCTCTTCCTGTGTTTTTTTTTTTTTTTTTTTTTTAAACAGGTAACAGTTGTGGGAATTCTTTCTTTGCATTTAGCTTGATGGGTTTTGGTCATCTTCTGTAACTCCACTTGAACACTAAGGCTACATTCACACTGCAGGTCTTAATGCTCAATTCCGATTTTTTGATCAAATCCGATTTTTTTTGTCTGCTTGTTCACACTATAAATAAAATGTGACAGCAAACGCGCTCTAGTGTGAACGCTCAAAGCGGCCCGCATGCGCAAAAGAAGATGTCACACACAACGCGCTCTGTTTAGACCCAGAGCAAACAGTATTGTTTGACTGATGGCCCTTAATATAGAGACTTCGGACTTTACGTTTCCCAATTTTTGCTTTAAGTTATTTTGTTATTTACATAATAATGTAAATAACCTAATAATGATGCTTATTGCTGTTTTAGAGGAGCGGTGCTTCAAAGGATAGTTGCAGATTTCTGTCAGAATCTGCAGATTATACAGTACAAATAAAATGTTCACGTTGTCTTTCCAACAGTTTCACTGACATCTACACAGGATGGCCAGGAAGCCTTCGCGATGTCTTCTCCGGCGCTGATAATTGGCGTCTGTCAGTGACGTAAAAGACGGATTTAATGCGACCTGACCGTTCAAACAGCAGTCGCTTTCTAAAACATCGGATATGTATCGGATTCAGGACCACATACGAAAGTGACCCAGATCGGATTTGAAAATATCGGATTGGTGCCGTTCACACTGTCATACCATGATCGGATATGGGTCGCATAGGGTCAAAAAAATCGGATTTGATGCGCTTTCGCCTGCAGTGTGAACGTAGCCTTACATTCTTGGCTTTGCTCCTTGAGGATGTGCCTAGAGTGGAGAAATGAAAGCAAAGCAGAGTTGTATACTCAGCTGAAATGGAATGAGTCCATATAATATAGATAGAGTACTTAATTTTATGGGGTTTCTTGAGGCATGCTGTTGCTGGTAGACCATCATTTATATGTCTGGTGCTTTTCCTCCTTATAGGCTGTTAGACTTATTTTTCTTGCAGATGTGAATTCTCAACTGTTTATGCCTTTTCTGTTTACAGTTTAATAAAAATGAATCCAGTGTTGTTCAGTAAACTATTATTGTTTATTTACACAGACTTGTTTTCTAACTAAATGGTAAAGTAATGTGAAAAGCATAGATATGCTTTCAGTTGTTTTGGGGAGTGGGGGGTTTAGCCTCGCTTACAGTATCTTCCTGGGCTTGTTTATATTTGAGTGCTCCGTACATGGAATATCTCAAGGCTGACCTTGATCTGCCTGAATGTAACATGGTTTTAAGTCAGGCCTCAGTAACTCAAGTTGATGTAAGAGTAATGAGTGGATTAAAAGCTTCTCAACAAGTGTGAATTTGCCTAAATGTGATATTAAAAAAAAATTCAGTTATATACAAACTAACTTAATAATAATTGAAAAGGTTGGACAAAGATCTGGGTAAGAAAAATTAAGTGAATGTTTTGAATTCATAATAAGGAGATGAGATGCAGCTCTGTCATCAGGTCAAACAAATGTAAAAATTTTATCAAAAAGGACGTTTATTTTGTCGATTACAAATAAGATGATAATAAAAAAGTGAATAGGAATTGTGTTGATATAAGAAAAAACAAAAATAAACCCCAAACAGTAATATTTCAATACCAGATGAGACAAATATGACATTTTTGGCAAAAACAATTCTATGTTTGGGCAGAAAGAATGGCAGTATCTAAATTTCACATGTGAAGCATCATAGTTTGGGTCTATTTTAACTAGGGCTGTGGGCTATGACCAAAATCTCATATCCCGATATAAGACGTTTATCGTCCCAACAACAATATAAATCACAAAAACTTCACATTTTCTGTAAATTCTGTGGATGCCGGGCAACTCGACTTGCGTAAAGTGTTTTCTGCTGGGTGTCGTGTACCTGGAGTCGAGTGTTTTGACTGATGCATGAAATTGTAACAGCCGCCATTTTCTTTGTATTTATTACACAGCGTCCTGTGGGGAAAAGCCTGTTCTAACGTTTGAGTCTAAGGTTTATTTGGAGCACCTGTTGCTTCCCATCCGTAAACTCTCTCCACACTCTGTCACGTGATTCTTGCGTAGGTGGTAGAAAGGTTTGTCGTGTTTGAGTCTGAGGTGGCGTCGGTTTCCTGCATAATTTGCATAGTAAAGTTTTCTGGTCCGTGTCAGACTTTTCAAAACCAAACCATGTCCGTGCTACAGAGGTAGCCCCTCGTTTAGGAGTAAGGTCCTCGATGTGCTTTGACTGGTCTGTCTGTTTGTCATCGTTTCAGTTTATTTTGAAAAATGACCGCACTAGCACGACTCCAGGAGGCTTTGTTTTTAAGGCTTACATTTTGTAGAAATTCTAGTAATTCCAAAGAGTTCACTGACTTTATCTTGCAGCTGATGAGGTTCCACCTAGCAGTAAGCAGCAACAGCAACTGTTTACGTTCACACTTCTGGAAAAAAAAAAAGTTTGCCTTCCTCTCTCTTGAACTCATTGACCGACTTTGACAACACTGTCATAGATAGTGTTGCATGACTTTGAGGTTAAATCTGAAAGTTTGCATTGACTGACAAGAGGAAGTGAAACATTGCAAAACAATGGTTAACCACTCACTTGGAGGACTGAGCACCCCAGACTCAAAATACTCTGTGTTTCTAGTACAGCAGCTGGGTGTTACGCAGGCTTCACAAATTCTAAGAATTCTGCAGCTCAGGTATATCCTTCATGCTTTAAATGAAGGAAAACTGCAGGAATCTGCCTGTAATTTAGAGTAAGAGTAGGCACTGTTTGGATGGTAGAAAACTGCTGGTTAAACGATTGATTTGTCAATCTGAAGTAACAATTCCCCATGACAAATGATGCAGAACATTTCTTTCCATTTTTTTTTTTTTTTTTTTTTTTTTTTTTTTTTAATATAAGAAATGGAGCATAAACTAAATAGCTTTGGGGCTTGGGGGGCATTCTGTCCTCCCCCTGGGAGATTGTGGTTCAGGGGGTTGGGAAGCTCACCTTGTAACCAGAAGGTTGCCGGTTCGATCCCCAGCTCTGTCTGTCTTGGTCGTTGTGTCCTTGGGCAAGACACTTCCCCTGCCGCCTACTGGTGATGGCCAGAGGGGCCGATGGTGCGATATGGCTACAACTGTAGCTTGCCTCCACCAGTGTGTGAATGTGAGAGTGAAGGAATAGTGGAATTGTAAAGCGCTTTGAGGGTCTCGAAAAGCGCTATATAAATGCAATCCATTATTATCATCATCATCATTATTATCATTAGTAGTATTATTATTATTGTTGCATCCTTGCTGATGGGATCTGTTCATAAAGAAAACTATACTAACATTGTTCATTTGTACTGCTTCTAAAAACCATATGATCGAATCCCAGAGTGGAAGTATTTTCACACGAAATAAATAGAATCCAAACTGACAGCAGCAGGTGGTGTAGCTCATAGGGAAACCTTCAGCGTTGGGATACGTTTTTAAATTCAAACTGGTGTCATTGTCCAAAACATGACGTTCAAATCAGTAGAGTACCACCACCTCCATTAACTAATTAAAAAAAACAGTGTGCCAAATTAGTGGTGAGTAAATTATAACCTTGAATGTGAGTCATCACGGGAGGGTGATGGGAGGAGCCCATTGTTTTGTTACATGTTGTGTCATTACAAACACAAAATGGAAAGTCAACTCAGTATTGCTACTTTTTTATTTACCGTAAAGGTTGGAAGTTTGTGTGATTCATCAGTGCTTCATTTCAGATTGATATTGATGCTTTTACAGCAGATGTGAACATGTTGGTCTCTGTGGATTTAAATGGCTGCTTTCACATTTCCTGTTTAATCAGTGCTCTGGCCTGTGGCCATAGGTGGATTGTCATTTGATGTCTTGGCTTGTTAGATCACCAGTGGCATGTGGATGCAGTTCATAGTGTGTTGTACTGCCGCTTACCTGATGCTGTAGTCGTTTAGATAATGAGTGAATCCCTTCACGACTTCGCGACTGGGCAGGCATAATTGCAGGCAATTTCCTGGAGCCCTCTACAATACATCATAACTCTGTTCTGTGCTTTCAGTCTGTTTCACCTGTCTCAATCTCTTTCCACAGTTTTTAATCTTAAAATTGGAAAGGCCAGCAATTGTTCAGAGCATCACCTTTGGGAAATATGAGAAGACTCATGTGTGCAACTTGAAGAAGTTCAAAGTGTTTGGTGGGATGAGTGAAGAAAACATGACCGAGCTTTTGTCCAGGTGAGATGCCCCTGTAGCTTCAGGGAAACATGTTTCTGTGTTTGTCTGGTTCCTGTAGTGTCTTCATTGGTAGACACAATACCAGGAGAATGACAGTGCCATCAGAAGCGCTCAGAATTGTGGCTGTAGAGACGACTTCAAGTAGACAGAAATTCAGTGGTTGAACAGATTTTTTTTTTCTTTTTTTTTTTTTTTCTCTCTCTCATTGGCTTAAGTAATAAATTGCCTCAGGTGTTATGTTGAATTTGAACTTCAACAAATACAAATCAAAGAACTGAGTAGTGCTATACTTGTAAAGTGGAACTTCAGTTGTTGCAAATTGTTTCTGGAGAACCTGCAACCGGCAAACAAGTCCATCTAGCTGATGAGCTGCATTAGCAGGCAGCCTGTTTGTTAACAGCCTGAACTGCAGCTGCAAGGCCACACATGAAGTCTAGTTAGCTGCCAGAGGTGGAGGGCTGTCCAGACGTTACCAGCAAATGGATTCAGTTGGTATCTCAACTCACTAATACGATGTGTGAAACAGCTGTGTCATCTTGATTGTCTTTCTCCATCTGCCAGTGGCCTTAAGAATGACTACAACAAGGAAACGTTCACCTTAAAGCACAAGATAGACGAGCAGATGTTCCCCTGCAGATTTGTTAAAATAGGTGAGAGCAGTTTGGCACACTTTGTGTTGTCACGTGTTTGTTGCTGTTAAAACTTCTTACCACTTGTTTGTTTGTTTAACTTCAGTGCCTCTGATGTCTTGGGGTCCGAGTTTCAACTTCAGCATCTGGTACATTGAGCTTCATGGAATTGAAGACCCTGATGTGGTGCAGCCCTGCCTTAACTGGTATAGCAAGGTAGGCCTCAGTCTGGACTTTAGAGGGGTGGGGCAGAAGTGGGAGAGTGGATTTGCCTTCCTGCGTAATATCAGCTTTGAATGAAAACCTCTGGGACCTCAGAGGTGCCGATTAAAAGATGAAGTACATTTGAAAACCACAAACTCAGTTTGTCTCTGGGACAGTTTCTTTAATTGCATTCCCATTTTTCTAGTTTCACTTCTGTCTAAATTCATGTGTTGGAGTCCATGTAATTTATGAATATCACAGTTTACTACTTAATTACAAATGACACTTTGGCCCCTGTGGATTTTATGCCAAGCCTTGCAAATGTAAACTAAGAAAAAACCTGCTTTTTCTACCTGTTGTGATTCGAGTTTAGGCTTAAATTTATGCTATAATCGTACAAAATCCTGTAAAGGGAAAGAGCTGCTGTTACTTTTGGTTTTTCCTGCTGGCTGTCTGTCTCTGGACATTTCCCGTGTTGGTTGTCGCCATTTGCCTCCACTCACATTAGCAGACTCATTGCAGTTTGTGTTTTGTTGGGACTTTAGATATTTTACATGAGACAAACGAACTATTTCTCAGTCCTCCTCCTCTTTGACGATTTAGCAGAGCTGAGCTGGCAGGCTCCTTTACTTTTGTTGTCTTAAAATATCTCCAGACTGCTGACATTTCTCATCGTCCGCCTACCTGCTCACATAAGTTAATGTTGCTGTAAAGTGGTATCGTGTGGTCTCTGTTGTACATGTGTTGCTAGCTTAATGATTAACTTGCATATGATGGAGCCGGGACATTATCACTGTGCTTCTCACAACCCCATCTTTTGTCATTTCTTGTATATTTTACTACAACATGAAGAATATAAATAAAACTGTTGCTGCTACTGTTCAAGTTAACCAGCAGCAGCCGTGTTCTGATCTGGGATGTTCCTGGACACAAAGAACTAACTGGCAGCTTTCTGCAGATTGATTCAAACAGGAGAGAATAAAGTCTGTCTAATCCAGAAAACCATGAGATTACAGATTATTAGTGTAAATATTACACATGTGTACAAGAGCAGTTATTCATGTTCTTCACAAATCAAATGTTTATAAACTGCTGAAATGTGTGGTGCTCTGTGGGGCGATGTCAGATTAGTGATAACATTAGCAGTGCTAACACAAGCCATTCCTTCCCTGACCATCAACATATCTGTGCATGTGGTTTGTTGCTGCTTCGCTGAAGTTCAGCAGTTTCCACTTTACTTTGGTTTACAATTTATAGCCAATATACAGCTGTTTATTTGAACATCTGTACTTTGGTGTGTCCAAAGGACACTATTACAGAAGTCTTGTAGTTTGTTCAGATGTAATTTTTGTAAACCTAACCACTGTTCAAACTGCTGGCGTCTAGGAAACCGTATAGATGCATGAAGACCACCTCCACCCACCTGAGGGACAGCTTTTTCTTTTTTCTTTGTCTTAACCTGGACGAGTTTATGGCCGATAGGCTGAGCCCATCGGCGATTGTTTTTACAAGGGCGATTTATTTATATATTTGCCCCTGAGTAAGTTTGCTAATAATGATGGAGCTAATAGAAGCAGTCAACAGAAAAAAAAATAATAGTGCTGTTTTAACAGCACCCTCTTTCATCTGCGAGCAAACGCACCCTCCTCAGAGTGCGCCCAAATGATGGAGCAGCAGAAGCTGGTGATAGCCGCATACTCAGCCGGATGGTGGACACGTGCATGCTCATGCAAGTTAGTTGTGTTTGAGTACTTTGCTCGCACTATACGACTGCACGAGTGACACACTGCTTTGGTTACATCCTTAGGTTTCCCTCTTTCATCCCAAATTGGTGCCTTTTTTTTTTTTTTCTTTTAGTGCTGTCAGCATTAACGCACCGTCATCACGACTAACCTGATTAACAATTAACCCATCTGAAGCGCAGACTGAGTCAAAATTCCTGAAATGTCTCTGTCAACACATTTCGGGCAGTTTGTTCACTCTGCACTCCAGATTGGTTGAGCGTGTTAAAACTCACTCCACAGAGTGAGTGATTCTTCTTATGCAACTTGAATAGTTTTTGTGCGGTCCTCCGGTAAACCAACAGCACATAGCCTGACAGTGATGACGTGACATGTAGGTCAGGAGCTGACTGGCTCAGGAAAGGAAGCAAAAGCACAAAAAATAGCTCCAATGGTTAGTTTTGATTGTTTTTAACGTTCAGTTTCATAACTTAGTTTTGTCTTGTTCAGAGTTGGCTGAAGGACTAACAACATCACACACAAAAAGAATTTCCCAGAGACTAGATGTTCCATATATTTTTGATGCTGCCTCCTCGTGACAGTACACAGCCACAACATGGAGATTTCAGTCAACAAAGCAGTGCATGCGCTTTGTGTAGGACCAACGCACAGCTACACCAGTCCCTTAACGTTTAATTATCTATATGAACCAGTCCTGCACATTCTTAAGGAAGACAGTAGCTGCTGCTCTGAACAACAGTATCCTGCAGGTTTTGGCAGGCTACACCTGTCAGGCGTTTCCCTGGCAGAGCGGCTGCATCTAGTCCTCCAACTGTAAAACATCCACAGGGTTCGTACGGGTGCTTGAAATCCTTGAAAATGCTTGAATTTTAATGTTGTCTTTTCAAGGTTGGGAAAGTGCTTGAATTTCACATGTGGTGCTTGAAAGTGCTTGAAAATGTAACTGTATTTCATTCACCACAAATAACTATCTGATTAAATAGTTTTCTTATCAGATAGAGAAATAAAAATGAGTCGCAAAATGTAAAAGCAAAATTTCCCGCCTGGGCTGCCTTGCGTCTGTTTCAATATAGACCCGCCCTCCCTCGGCCAGTCGGGGATGAGTGCGCTAACATACCTGTAGGTTGCTGTTTAAATGAGTGTATGATGGAAAACGACAGTGGCGGAGTTTGCGCTCTCCAGTCGCATGATAGGTGAGTGCTAGTAAATAATTTTCCAGTGCGGTAATGCGTTACGCATGCAATTTTTAAAATTATGATTATTATTTTGCTAGCTATCAAACTCGCTGGAGAAATGATTGAAATGCACTGAGTGTGATGCAGTATGGCAGCGCTATTATGGAATATGCTGTGAACTTAGCTAACATTACTTAGCAGTGATATGAGTTAATTTACTCAAGTGAAAGCTTTAAACATTAGCCCGATACATAACTAGCTAACTTAAGGCTTTCTGATTAACCCTCTGGGGTCGACCCAGAGTCTCCATTTCAACTTGGGTCGAACGTGCAGACTTCAAGCTATATACCAGTGTTTAAACTGTGTTGATAAGCCACGTAAAACCGGTGTTTTTTGTTTTTAATAAAACAGTGGCGTTTACTCCGGGAAGAAACGGTAAAAAACGGCGTTTTCTATGGAGAGCGCTAGCAAAGACGCTTTGCTTGTGAGTGAAAAAAGAAAAAAAAAAACACTCCTTCCTATTGGTGGAAAAATGTACCATGTCGACCAATCAAAAATGATATGGCAACATGTGCAATTTGGTTGTTTGGGAAGAGAGAGAAGTTTTAGGAGTGACCGTGAAAGAGAGAGAGGCGAGTGAGCGAAAGACAGAGTTTTGATACGTGAGAGATTTGTGACGTTTGCCGTGTTTGGAGTCTCAAGTTAGTGTGTTGTCTTGTGTAGTTAGTGTGTAGTTTTTGTTTTGTGTGTCAGTTCTACTAGTGAACGTCACAGTTGCTGCAAAAAGCCACCAAAGGCAGATTGCAGTGTAAACGCTGAGTGACACACCTGCCGTCAAACCTGCAGGTTTATCCCTGTGCTGTTCTCATCTGTGTTATAGTGGACACAAACTATTTTTGGAGTTGCATAAATAATTTGTGTGCCTTCTTATTTGACGCAGAGCACCTGATTGTTCTGTAAATAGTTTTAAATGGTTATATAAAAAACGTCTGAGCCTTGGCTGCATTTTTTTTTTAGGTAAATAGTACCATATAACTTTGTTGTTTGCAAAACTTGTGCATATTTTTAAAAAAATGTACAATTTGCATTTCAAGTTATGAAAATGATTCCTTAAACATGCTTGTGGTTTTACAGTTAAAAATATCACTTTTTACTCGTATTTTTAAATTATGCCTGAATTTAGATAAATTGTGATGAAATAAAGGTGAAAGGTAAAGGTAAAGGTGAAATATAGAGGCCAAATCAAAAGTAGTCAAAAGTACTGTTTATATTTGTGTGTATTGCTGCAGCTTTTTAAGTATTAACTTGGTACCTTTGGGTGAAACAATGGTAATATGAGGGACTGATCCATATGGTCACAAAGAATAGCCACTTGTTTCTGTGCTACCAAAGTTCCCGGCTTTCATTCAAAATGTGTTTATCGTCAGCACCGACACATTAAACTCCTTAAACATTATAAATGTCTTCAAGCTCACACTGAGGCCACTCAGACAGTACACACATTTATGTGTATTTGTATATGAATATTTCATATTTTAAGGCTGCCTGTTTATTTAAGGAGATGAACAAAATATTTTGGAATTGTACATAATAATATCACGGGTGATAAATTAGATTTTAAGTAGATGCTTGTGCATTCTTAAAGTCTTATATGTTGAATTGAACTATGTGATCTGTTCAAAGCCTCTCAGTCAGTGCTGTTCTCCATGCCTGTCTGACATGATGTTATTAGCACAAACACTTTAAAGCTGATCATTTAGGACTTCAGCAATAATACAGACAGCAATGTAGTTAGCAATAAAACAGTTTTATTGGGAATTAACTTAAAAACAAACAAACAAACAAACATCTATTTTTTGTCACACAGGAAAGAAGCATCAATATCTGATGAGAAGACTTATTTCTGTTTTGTTTTTTGTTGTTGTTTTTTCAACAGGAGAAGAATATCTAACAAGTTGATTTGTTCACATTTTCACATCTTAATTTTTAAGTGAAATGTGCATTTTGAGTTTATACACTATGTATATAAGGCGGCCGTTTCCTTTTGCAGTATTTTTATGTGGGGTATTTTTCTATGTCTTAACAAAAGGGGAGCAAAGGTGTCTTTTCACATGGTCTTACTGAGGTGATGCGAATTGAAACATGCATTCTTTTCTTTCTTTCTTTTTTTTTTTTGGCGGGTGGGGGGGGGGTGCTGGAAAAGCTTGAAAAGGGACCTTGAAAGTGCTTAAAAAGTGCTTGAATTTGACCCTGAAAAAGGCGTACGAACCCTGCATCCAGTGCGGTGGTGCAGAGCACCCACCCCTAGACGCTATAGACCAGCAGACACGTGTTCTCTGGAGTGATGATTCAGGTTTCTCCATCTGGCAATCTGATGGATGAGTCTGGGTTGGTGATTGCCAGGAGAATGGTACTTGTCTGACTGCATTTTGCCAAGTATGAAGCTTGGTGGACGGGGATTGTGGGGTGGGACTGTTGGCTTAGCCCCTTAGTGAAAGGAACTCTTAACTCTTCAGCAAATCAAGACACTTTAGACAATTTCATGCTCTCAACTTTGTGGGAACAGTTTGGGGATGTCGCCGTCCTGTTCCAACATGACTGCACACCAGTGCACAAAGCAAGGTCCATAAAAACATGGATAAGGGAGTTTGGTGTGGAAGAACCTGACTGGCCTACACAGATCCTGACCTCAACCCAAAAAAGCACCCTTGGAATGAATTGGGGTGGAGACTGGGAGCCAGGGCTCGTCCAACATCACAGTGTCTGACTTCACAAAAGCGCTTCTGGAACATTTGTCCAAAATTCTCATAACCACCATATGGATTAAGAATTGAATGTCCCTTGAGTTCATATATGTGTGAAGGCAGTATAATGTAAAATACTTGACTGGTGGCATCGTATGCTGCACTTTTGTTTTTTTGTTTTTTAAAAAAAAAGAAGCTTTGAGGCGTAATACTCAACTTTCAGTGTCATTTGGTTTCACACGTGTTTGATAGACTTTCTGATGCTGTGAGTCAGGTGTGGTCCAAGCATTTGTGCGGTGATTTGAACTTATCAGTTTGCTCTCCATCATGTCCTTATAGTACCGAGAACAGGAAGCCATCCGCCTTTGCCTCAAGCACTTCCGACAGCATAACTACACAGAGGCCTTCGAGTCGCTGCAGAAGAAGACTCGAATAGCTCTGGAGCACCCCATGCTAACCCACCTGCACGACCGACTGGTGCTGCAAGGAGACTTTGATGCCTGTGAGGAGCTGATAGATAAAGCTGTGAGAGGTATGCAGCCATAGTGTTTGTTCTGACTGAAGAGTTTGAGAAATGCTCATGGGGTTACGCTTGTTTTCTGTCTTTCTAATAATGATTTTTGTCATATTTGATTCATGTGTCCTCTTGCTAGATGGCTTGTTTAACCAGTATATCAGCCAGCAGGAGTACAAGCCCAGGTGGAGTCAGATCATCCCCAAATGCAACAAAGGTACAAGCGCCCAAGAAATCAACCGAGACGACATGAACAGTGAGCCCATCTTTCTAGTGGGAAATGTTCCCGTTTATCACACATTTCAATACATGCTGACAACTTTGCCACCTGTCTAAAGCAGCGCTGTCTGTCTTGTCTGTTTGCTGCCCCGCCCATCCCTTCGCTCCACCCCATTTTGCATAATCCACGCCTCACTTCTCTGCTTCGTCGTCCCCCCCACGCTCACACTCCATCTTGGTCTTTTCCATCCTCTTTTTTTTCTTTGCAGGTGATGGTGACGACAACAGGCCGGGGATGAGGGGAGGACATCAAATGGTCATTGACGTCCAAACTGGTGAGACCCACACAGCGCACTGTTATGACTTGGCTATGACTCACGGCCTCCTACGCACACTGAGATCGCAAAGCTCTGTTACCGTTTAATCAAATTAACCCTCCCCAGTTCCTCGTCCCTCCACCTCGAACGTTCTCCTTCCAAAGGAACCGTTGTATTTGCAAAAACACATTAATCACGACTTTTGTTTCGACAGACAAACACACCGCTACTTTTTAATTAATTTATTTATTTTAGCCCTCAGACCTGACAACATTGTTGGTAATGTACTTCCCCGCTGGCTGTCAGGAAAAACAAAAGCCTGCATTGTAAGTGTGTGTATGTGAGACTGAGTGATGCAGTGTCTGCAGCTTGTGTATGAGCTGGGAGAAGGCAGCATCTCTCTGCTCTGCATCAGGCAGCACACACTGACCTCTGTGTCCCACCACAGGAGTCGGTAGCAGGAGTTGGTGCAGGACAGCCCAGTGATTTCTCTGTGCAGGCCCTGATATCGTTTAGATTCTAGTATTATTTTATTTTCATTTATTTAGAATTACTTGTCAAAGAGTTTGTGTTTTATTTATTTAAGCACAAGGAAAGGACCACGTTTTGAAAACAGTTAAGCTATGTTGTCACTGCTCCCTGATCTGATTGCCTTTACTGGCTGTTGGGATTTTTACTGTACATTCTAGTTATGATGAACTGCTCTCTATTTTAACACAAGGCGTATCTGGTAAATGTTTAGGGCATGAAAGGGACAAAGGGACAGAACACTTAGTTTTCCAGGGTTTTCCCGAGGTTTGTGGATGATATGCAGCATTTGCTGTGGTTGTGTGGGAGGCTGCACTGATTGTATTTCAGTAGAGCCTGTTGGTTTGGACATTTTGACCATTGTCACTGTCATTACAACAAATTACATGAAACAAAACAAACACAAAGAAAAACTCTGAAAGACCTTTTAGAAAGCTTGCACAAGACAACACTTTAAAAAATGACAGTCTGGCTGCTTGGAAGCAAAACAGAAAGAATGCAGTGGTTGGTCAAGATTTTTTTAACAATACAGTTACAAAGTTAATGAATATATTTTATTTTACTCTGTCAGTAATTTAACAATAAATTTATACCATATAAAATTATATTTCTATCACATGAACCTCAAGTCCTTTCACACAGTTGCCACATGGTGGGAGTTATTATAGCGTGACACGTGGAAAGCTGCAGTTAATAGTAATGTGATCAACAAAATACAAACTAACCACCTCAAACAGAGAGAAGATGTCAGCGGGAACCAATTTGTCTTATGTTGAGCTGAGGATGTCAGCAGCTCTCAGCTCCCACGCCAGCTGGTCGAAGTTTGCATTGCAAACATGGTGCCAACCAAACTAAAGAGGAAACCAATCATACTCATGTCATGCTAGCTGCCTTCATCTGACAATACCTGCAGTCAGCAAAAAGATGGACTGACAGGAAGGCATGGAGGCTGTTTTTGCAGAAGTGCTGAGACAGATTTGCTCTGTAGTTTAAGCTCAGCCTCTAGATGATGATACAAAATAACATTTTTGTTATGTACTTTCAAATGTTGCTTCGTGGCATGTTAAGAAAGGACTTGTGTAGACTGTAGACAGTCATAATTATTAATTATTGGATATAATTATATATATTTGCCTCATTCCAAGTACTCATTTCTAGCCATTTCCAGGCTTATGTAAACTCGTTCATATACGTCGGCCCTCTGCCAGAGATGCTGATATGAGTTCAGCTTAAAAAGAACTTGATTAGGGGATTTCCACTTTATATGAAGCAAATACATCATGATCTCATGGTGAAACCAGTGTTTTATAAACACTGTGCTCATATATTCCTTTTCTCTCCCGTCACCTTTGTTATGTTTTTGACAGTTTAATCGCCCTTCTGGCACAAAACAGGCTATTTAACAAAGTTGTTGCCTCATGAGCCCCATGTTTACCTCCACACAGTGTGTCACTTCAAAGGGAGAATGTGATCTGAAAGCACTTTAAATCCCAAATTCCTGCTAATCCTTTGCACAAATGAACCGATTGTTGGTCGTTTCCAGTGACTCATAATACTTTGTGTCTTTACAACTCGTTCTCGGGCCTGTGCTGTGTTTTGGAGTTGTGGCAGTAATGGCACAACTAATTTCCTCCTCCACAAGTCTGACAGATCGCAGCTTCCTACATCTCCCATCTGCCTGAGCTACACTGGCCTGAATTTGACCCAAACAAAGTTTCACAACAGAGAGAGCAGCGTTTTAAAGAGCCATGCTATATTGCAATGAACCATTTCTTGGTTGCTTGTCAAATCACGGAAAATGTAGCTTTAGCTTTAACCTGTAAGTGAAAGCATAAATCATCCCCAGGTTTGAGAGTTTTGCATGTTTGCATGCTGACCTTGTCTGACCGAAGAGTCTGCTGTACAGAGTAGGCCACCGTTTGAACCCCCACCACCCATGTGTTATTGATAAAACGTAGTTCTGAACAGAGACTTGTGGTTGAACCTTGCTGATGGGTGCTGTGTTTTTTTTGTTATTTTATGTAAAAAAACAGATGCTTATTTAAGGGAAAAAACAACAACCTTTGCAGTTGCATCCTGGTTATTGGAGGCTGCTGAATTTTGTAATGCTTTCAATGCTTCATTGATTATTCCCAGTAACCGCTTGGATGTGACAGTTTGGTTTGAGTTTAAATGTTACAAAAGGCTGAGTGTTGCCTCTTTGCTGATCATTTCTAACCCACAGAGACGGTGTACCTGTTTGGAGGCTGGGATGGGACACAGGATTTGGCAGACTTCTGGGCTTACAGTGTGCAGGAGAACCAGTGGGCCTGCATCTCCAGGGACACAGAGAAAGAGGTGATCAAAACACTCACCAGTGTTTTCTGATTGGTTTGACTAGAAAACAAAAATCACAGTCTGGTTCTGACACTATGATGCTGTGCATGTTAGACACGCGTGTAAGCATGTCTCCTGTATAACAGAGTGGTCCGAGTGCTCGCTCATGCCACAAGATGTGCATCGACTCACAGCGGCGACAGATCTACACGCTGGGCCGATACCTGGACTCCAGTGTCAGGAACAGCAAGTCACTGAAGAGCGATTTTTATCGCTATGACATAGACGCCAACACCTGGACGCTACTCAGCGAGGATACGTCAGCTGACGGAGGGCCAAAGTTGGTGTTTGACCACCAGGTAGCTGCAAAGGCAAACCGATCTTTTACACTCCACTTTTCCTCCATATTCAACATTCTTTGTCCCGTCCATTCACCGTTCTTCCTCTGTAGATGTCCAAGACCTTTAGGCCGTCCTCCTCTATCTCTGTCTGCAGATAACTCGACCTGAGCTGTCCCTCTGATTTAATCATTATCAATCTTGTTCCTTCCTGTCGCTTCCAAAAACAAAAACCTTCAACTCTGTCACCTCCAGCTTCTTTTTGTTAGTGCCACTACCTCCAAAGCAAACATCATAACAGGTCTCACTATCATCTTGGGCGCCTTCCCTTTGACTCTTGCTGCTAACCTTCTGTCACACATCAGACCTGACACTCAGCTCCACCCCCCCCCCACCTGCACGCTCTTCCTCACGTCTTAGACCTGTCAGAGGTGAGGAACGTAGTGCTTAGGATTGTTGACTCCAGTTCTTTAAACTTGTCCACCTTCAGTATGTGTACTCACGGCATCTTCAGTGCCTGCCATTCATTCAGACCCATGTGTTCTGTCTTGCTTCTGCTGATTTTCTCCAGTTCTCTTCCACTTTGTACTCTCAGTGTAGACTACATGTTTCCAGTCATTGTTTGGCAGCTGGTGATTTTCACAAAGATGACACTGTGTGATTGGTGTTAGTGAGTTTGTCGCACTGTGCGACAACAAAGGAACACCTGTTGGACACAACAGGCGCATCCACTCCTGAACCAACAGGAGGTGTGATGGAGGGACTATGTGTAGGCTTAAGTTTCCCAGCTCAAGGAGAAGCCTTACCTTAGCTGATTAGTAATTGCAAATCCTTTCTTTTAGCTCTAAATCTTGTGCAATACTTACAAAATGTCTTTCATTTTTGTTTAGAAATTTTTACAAGTTTCCAACCTTCATGTAAGTTGAGTAAAAGTAGGTTTGCACTAGGTGTTTACCTTGTGACGTTTAAATAAATAAGAATCTTGTATTCGGTGCATTGTTTCCTTGCATACGAGACAAAAGGATTCAGAAATGTTTTCATCAAACCTGTATATAAATAAGTAGCAGTAGGTTAAAGACCACCGGGAAAAAAGGGTTAGGTGCACCTTGTGTAGTTTCCTTGTGTGTGTCAGATGAAAGGAAAGTGGCACAGCGAATGTTAAATACACATCGGTTTCATTTCACTGCTGCGTTGGTTTGAAAGGGCTTAGTCTTGCTGCCACTTTTAGTTCCAGCAGAAGTCAACTTCAGACCTGGCAGAGCCAAACCTGAAAAACACGAACATCTCTTTGTGGTCATATATGTGCGGTCTGTAGCTACTGCTGGCATTCATGTTTGTTTGATCGACAACGCTGTGACGTACACGTGACCTCACAGCAACAATGGAGACTTGTGTCTGTGCTGTGACTGCCGACGGAGCGTTTTCCTCACTCTTTGAGATGTTTAACTATTTTTAACATCGTCCAAAAGCCGTTCTAAGATGTCACCTTAGGGTTAGGGTGAAACTATGACAGATGTTTTTCACTTTGGACCAGGGATGTTGCTGGTCACCAAGAAACCAAGAAACATTCAGGCATCAAGTTAAACTTGAAACCCGTTTTAATGGAAAATGTCAAAAACTAATATCAAAGCCATTTTAAACCGTTTTCTACATTCTTGGTGCTTCACTGCGCGGCTCCTCGCATCCTGCATTATCAACATCACATGTTAAACTAAAATATGATATGAAAGTGTGTTACTACAAAAGAGCTTAACCTATTATTAAAACATACCAAATATAGATCAGAAAAATCAAAAATATCAAAATGATAAATCATCCATCCATTTGCTCCCGCTTATTTGAAGCTGGATCTTGGGTGCAGCCAGAAGCTCAGACTTCCCTCTGGGCCCTCCTCCTCCAGGGAAACATCGAGCCGTTCCTAGGCCAGCTGATAGGTGTAATCTCTCCAGCGTCTCCTGGGTCTCCTCCCAGTAGGACGTGCTGGGTCTGAACACCCAGGAGTTGACAGCCTTAGCTGTGTCCTCCTGATGTGGAGCAGTAGCGACTGTACTGTGAGCTCCTCCTGAATGACTGAACTCCTCGCTCCATCACTTATAGAGAGCCCGCCCAGCGTCGCTGGTATCTGCCATCTCATTCTGATAGTGTTAACAAAAATATCAGGCCTATTAACAGATTAGTTTTTTTTAAACAACAATGCGCCATCTGGTGGCAGATACCTGTATAACATTTAGGACAATAATTTACCAGCAAATTTTAACAATTAGATTAAACGACTCTTAAGAACAGTGACTGATCGACTAGTCTTGTAGTCGCGCACATCCCCACTTTGCACATTTGTTAGGCAGAATGATTTTAAAGCTGAGTCGTGTCCAAGAAAACACAAGGCAGTTAAAGCTTCTTCAAACTATTCGACAACTCAAAAAATGCAAATGGAGAAAATGTAATGAAGGAAGCTTTGATTTAATCTCAAGCATTTAAATCAAAGTAAATTTGTTTAAGCTTTAAAGATGATGGAAATACTCAGTGATGCATTTTTCTTTGTTTTTATTAACAGTGACAAACTGGTGCTGCTTTTCTTTTCTTCCTGCAGATGTGCATGGACTCTGAGAAGCACATGATCTACACGTTTGGGGGTCGGATCCTGACGTGTAATGGAAGCGTGGATGACAGCCGGACGTCCGAGCCGCAGTTCAGCGGCCTGTATGCATACCACTGCCAACTGGGGACGTGGAGCCTCCTGCGGGAGGACTCGTGCAACGCTGGCCCAGAGGATGTTCAGTCCCGTATCGGGCACTGCATGCTCTTCCACACTGTGAGTGCGTCATTGGATCTATTTCTGAGGATAATCCCGGCAGCGGCTGACTTTAATGTCGACCATTATTTCTGTTTCTTCGCCAGAGGAACCGCTGCCTCTACGTGTTTGGTGGTCAGAGGTCAAAGACGTACCTCAATGATTTCTTCAGTTACGATGTGGATGGAGATCATGTAGAAATCATATCTGATGGCACCAAGAAAGACTCTGGGATGGGTAAGAACATCTCATATTGAATACTGGATGATGAGGTGCACTGGTTTATAAAGCTGCACACAGGGAGAGACGGCACAGTGATGGTAATGAGTGGTGGAAGTACCTAACGTACTTGGCTTCTGTGTGTGCGTTTCTGACAGTGGATTTACAAAAAACACGAGCCTTTTGAAAGATGACGGATAGATAAAATATAACTTTCTGCCATTTCTTCTTTTCCCTGCTTAAATAATTCATCAACCAGGCCTCTATAGCAGCAATCACTAACCACTCAGCCCTTGTGTTTGTAGATTAAGCTATCAGTAACAACAAATATGGGTGGCCTGTAATCATAGTCTTTTTTCTTTTCTTTTTTTTTTTTGTAGCGTGTTTTCAGACCTCATCACTTCTTTACACTGCCGGGTTTCAAAAGTGGTGATTTAGATTTTAGTGGTGTCCCTCATAAGTCACTGAGTGTCTGTGGATGTCACATTTTCGGCTCGACTTGGTCCACTTGAACAACGTACCTGCTACCAGGAATTATCACCTAATGAGAAACCCTAAAAACCAAGTTGTGTTACGCCCAGTAGGTAGCACTGAAAAAGCAGTTTTCTTTTGCTCCTGTGTTCAGGGCAGTGCTCTACTTTAGATGTATATTAAGGGTTTGTCCCAACCTCGAAAACGAGGTGCTACTGAACATATCCCTGAAAACAAATATCACCCTTTTATTAAATTGAGCTAAGTTTGCCCAGAGAAGCTTTGTGTGAGACCACTCCTCTCGTGGTAGATATTCATTTGCACTTAGCATCGTCTGAATGTTTTCTGTTTGTTTGTTTTGTGGTAGCTGCCTCATTGTCTTGTGGGCTCTGTTTGACTCAACTACATTAATAATATGATAGAGGCGAATAGATTCTGTGAGCTCCTGCACTGCTATCAGAACAGAGATGACGATTGTCTGGTTACGGAGCTCCACCACTCATCAGACACTTCCTGCCAGATTGACTAAAATGTCTGCCACAGTCTCAGCTTCACCTCAAACCCAGTATAAATAGACCTTTGTCTACCCACCACTTACCTCTGTCTTACCCTGCCGGAGCCAGGGGCACAGAACGAATCTGTATGATTTGATGATGCACGGGAAAGAAAAATGTGAGCAGGAAAGAACCGAGTGGATTTGATTATGAAGCCAAGCACTTCTCATGTTGATGTGAGCTCAGCACTGAAACACCAGCTTGTCCTGTTGTGCTGACTTGTAACTGCAGACTATATAAAAGATGTAGTCTGCAAGGTGAAGCTAATGCATTCAGTTCATGAAGTTGTTGGGTTTTAATTTTTTTTTTGTTTGAGGGCGTTCCAGGCAAGTCCTGTTGGTCTGTGTGTTTGCTGATGTTTGTTGAGCTGATAGAAACGTTGCATTTGAAATGACCTGACAAACAAAAAACGTCGCTCCCTTCATGCACGCCAAACACCAAACCGGCCGACCCCTGACTATGACTCTTCATCTGTGTTTATGTGACATCCCCTGGTGATTCATACCTGAACACACCTGCCTTTCATAAGGCCCAGTGACCTGAAAGAAGTCCAGTCAAATGTTATAAGGCCAAAGTATATGAGCCTGTTTTAGGAGTACAAAGTACAGATATTTGTTTAAAAATGTAGGGAATAAAAGTATAAATAACTTATATTATTAGTACTCATTGACCCAGTATTGGATCCTCTCACAAAGCTTTACAGTCTGTTGCTCTGTCG
The DNA here is from genome assembly GCF_013358895.1 of Oreochromis aureus. Taxonomy (NCBI): domain Eukaryota; kingdom Metazoa; phylum Chordata; class Actinopteri; order Cichliformes; family Cichlidae; genus Oreochromis; species Oreochromis aureus. Next base: position 38,444,432 of record NC_052958.1, on the reverse strand, counting down.
GAAGTATCATTAATATTTCATTAAACACACATTTGTTGAGTCGATCCAACATTTGGATTTGAATTTCACACATTTAAATGCACTGCTAATTTTCCAGAAATGAAATCAGCACATCACCACAGCATCTCATCCCGAGTCAGCTGAGTGCTGAGCTGTCAGCAGCTTATTATGAATTTCATACTCTGTCCATCGTGTGAACAATTCAGGGAGGGAAAACCAGCCGTGCTGACAGTGGAGTCACGATTAGATGTGGCTGTTGTGAGCTGAGCTGTAGGTACTGTTTATATTGGACATTTAGCATGCGCTGCATTAGATTAGGTTTAATGCTTCACACGTCATAACGTGTGAACTTTTTGTTATAGCTAACCCAGAACTCCACATATGTGGTTTTAATTGAGTTCCTGATTTTATTAAATGCCGCAGAATGAAGATGTAAACAATGTGTGCTTCAGGCCTGCAGGCAGACTTGAGCTCCTCTTTTAGGACTTCCTACTATCATGAACAGTGTTCCTGCACAGTTCCTCCTGTGCATGCTTCACTCTAATCATTGATCTGCAGATACTCCGCCCCCCCGGCTCTATCCTTTAGCCTGCTGTAATCATAGAAGAACAAGAGTGAGTGTTGGCATGTCTGATCACACCGAGCTGCATTTGCATGCTGTTCATTCTTTCTTTCTGTGTCAGTCCTTGTTGCCATGGTGCTCGTTGCTATGTTATCGAGTAGTTTTCTTTGATAGCCCCTAACGCTGCCACTTTCTTTCATTTTGTGGAGACAGAAGTTTTGCTATTATCAGCGTGAAATCCTGACCTGATTTAGCTAAACCAGACCTGCAGGAGAAGTAAATGTGTTTATCTTTGACCTGGCCTCCCAATTCATCTGTTTGCTCCTCTTGTGCATGCAGTGCCGATGACGGGCTTCACCCAGAGAGCCACCATCGACCCTGAACTCAACGAGATCCATGTCCTGTCCGGCCTGAGCAAAGACAAGGACAAACGCGAGGAAAATGTGCGCAACTCCTTCTGGATCTACGACATCGCCCGTAACAACTGGTAGGAGACGCAGAGATAAACACTCGCTTCGTCCTACTAAAAGCTTCCTCTGATCATAACCACAACAACACTCACAGGAAGTACTTTCACACACCAGCTCTTTGTAGCCAAGATGTTCACCACAACACACAGCAGAGCATGCATGCAAACACTACTCGCATGCGCTTCACACTCAACATTTCTATACAAATGTCAGCACTGCAGAGCGTCAAAGCATTTCACGACCTCTCCACACACAGCGCTGGTAATCCCTGGGAGAGGGGTGTGTGCGTGTGTGCGAGCGTGTGTGTGTGTGTTTGCGTGCGTGCAAGCGAGAACAGGCTGCAGGGCTCTGTGTTCCAGAACATTGATTTCAGTAAATGTTCTTGTACTCTGTGTCCACTGTAATCAGTCAGTGAGACACTTGCAACATCATGTGAGGGACTCCCAGTTCTTTCAGACAACCAACTTTTAAACGTTGGGGCGTAAACATTATTTCTTAATTTCTTAACTCGATCAAATGGTTGTTTGAGGTTTTGCACTTGGTTTTGATTGGAGTTATGGGTTAATGTGACTGGAAGGACTTGGAAATGCAATATGTCAGTAATGGTTCTCACAAATGTGTGTTTGTGCTGTAACAAACAGTTGTTCCTGAGGGCTTCAGGAAGTGTTGTGCATCCTTACCACTAATGTAAATTGTGTGTGTGCTCCTGCTCAGGTCTTGCGTGTATAAGAATGATCAGGCAGTGAAAGAAAACCCAAGCAAGGCTCTGCAGGAGGAGGAGCCGTGTCCACGCTTTGCTCACCAGCTGGTCTACGATGAGATGCACAAAGTAATGTACACTCGTGTATTACACAAACACACAGCCCAGCTCCCACTGTCCATTCACATGTCTGGCAACACGAAGCACTCGCGTAGAATTTCAGTGCTTGCAAAGTGATGATGACGAATATTCTTAACTTGAAATGTTTACAGTAAAAAAACAAAAATTTAATTAATGATGCTTTAAACTGTTTGTAGGTCATTCCCCTTTGTCCTTAATAAAAAAGGAGAATCACTATGAACAAATCAGCAACTATGTCACTTGCAGAATAATAATGATATTTTTGTCCTAACAAAATTTAGATTTACGCAGCTTGACTGAAGTCCAGTATTTTTCCCTTTGTTAGTGTTTAGCAGCGGTCAAAATGTCAAATCTGAACTCTGACCTTTCTTTTTATTTTAAATGCTTCAAACTTTATTGTAAAAGTGAGACTTCCTGTGTAAACAGACAGCAGGTAAATGTAAAGGAAGTGCGGATTAACAGTGGAACAGGGGAGTGGGATGAAGCCTAGTACAGGGCTGTCCCAGTTGCAGCCTGGTTCTTTTGCATCGAGCCTACAGCTTGATCAGAAGTTCAAAATGTATTTTAGAAGCTAAATTCAACAATCAGCAATAGATGAGAGCGCTATGTTTTATTCATACTGCAGACACCAACAGGCAGATTTATCCTATGCACATATCTAAAACATACTAAAGAGTGAATAATAACTGTATTTTACACTTGTTTGTGTGTTTGCAGGTGCATTACTTGTTTGGGGGAAACCCCGGGAAGTCTTGTTCTCCTAAGATGCGCCTGGATGACTTTTGGTCCCTCAAACTGTGTCGGCCCTCCAAGGAATACCTGCTCCGCCACTGCAGATACCTCATCAGAAAATACAGGTCTGCGCCTTTAAAACCTACTAGCCGGCATCAGTGTAGTCTATACATTAAACCCTTTACCTTAGAGCAATAATGCTCAGTAAGTATTCCATCTCTAAAGTGAACAGTTTATCAGGTTTAACGTGGAATCTTCTGGATTTCACTCATGATCTAAGAATCTGGTGTTTAATAAAAAAAGCTTTGTATTATTTCTTACTTCACATATAAACTGTTTCTCACTCCCAGCCGGTTGCAGCAGATAGCTGCCTCTTTCATGAGCCTAGCACTCCTGGGGGGGTTCTTCCTGTTAAAACTGAGTTTTAACAGGAAGAACCCCTCTTGGTGACAGTGGGAAGAAAAAAATATGTTTTTTTTCCTTTAATTGCTTCATTCATGACTGTGGTGCCATGATTTGTATACGTAAAGTTAAAAAGTGTAAGTGTAAATGTTTTTAGTAGCATGGTCAATGCAGAGGTGCTGATCTGTGTGAGAAGGGGTGAGTACATCCTGTCTAGGACCTTTGACTTGACTCGTCTTTGGGAATCTAGCATGCAGTTAGTTGCTTTGCTTCAGTTGCCATCAAGTTGCCAGTAGCTGTAACTGCAGCCTCCTCTGTTGGTATTCATGCCATCACTGTGTGTTGGTTTCACAGGTTTGAAGAAAAAGCGCAGTCAGAGCCACTGAGTGCACTGAAGTATCTCCAGAATGACCTGTCCCTCACTGTAGACCACACAGACCCGGATGAGACCAAAGAGGTACAGGATGTGCCTTAAACGTCTACGTTTGTATACATTCCAGTCTTTTAATGCATTCATATATGTGTTTATAACAAAACTGGTTGAAGAAAATGTTAAAAGTAGTGCTGTCAAAATTAACGCGTTAACGCAAATTCATCCGCCATCGCGGTCAACGCGATTAAAATCTTTAACGCTATTAATGCATCTAGAGTGCAGAATGACTCAAAATCCCTGAAATGTTTCTATCAATGCATTTTGGGCAGTTTGTCCAAGTAGAGTTACCTTTGCACATGCGCGAATGGGCAGTAGATCTGGTGACGGGCAGCTGAACCAATCAACTCAATATGAAGATGATAAACGCACATTGGCCCTCTCGATGGGAAATTTGAGTATTTAAAAAAAATAACAAGCTGGAACAGTCGACCGACAGAAAGTATTATGCACATTGTGCAAGAAGGAGTTTTCTTTTCACTGAAGCACTTCCAGCTTAAAATATCACACTGACGCCAAGCAAACGTTAGCCGGGGATGCTGCTAGCACTTTGGCTAACGCGTCACCCAGCTTGGACAAACCACTCACGGAGCATCGGTAAGTCGACCTCAGACATATTGACTGACGCCAAGTGGACTGCATCAAACTGCAGACCTGTTAATATTGTTGAGAACAGGCGCTGTACACAGCTTTGGTTCCTCGTTTCAAGGACTTGAAGCCTCCCCAAGAGTGACAGAGACAGAGAGGATACATGTTTACAGAGTTTTTGTTAACATGAATGTTCAAGATGTTCAATAAACATGTTAAGTGCGTATATTTCCCCTTTTTTCTGTTTGCTCATGCAAAATGAAATGGAATAGAATAATCCTTTAATTGTCCCACAAGAGGAAATTTGGTTGTAACAGCAGCAAGAAAAACACATACACAAACAAACAGGACATAGAACAGAAACATACACTTTTTTTTTTTTTAAACATATTTACATGAAGGACAATAGTTACCATGCCATTAATATAGAATAAAAATGAATGGTGTTTAATTGTTATTAATCAAAATGAATCCACAGTAACCCTGTGATGAATCTGATTAAACATTTTAATTCTTTGACAGCACTAATTTATATTATATATTAGTGTATACTTCCCAAAGTGTGGGGCCCATAGGGGGCGCGGGATGAAAGGGGGGGGGGGATGCTTGGACACTGTGGACAGGTTTTTGACGGGGAACCACTGTATTAGTGTATACTTCCCTATTAGTATATAGGTTTTTTAGAAAGTTGTATTTCACAGGAGAGAACCTGTGTTCAAAGACACACTTTGAATTCAAGCATTTAACATTCTTTGTGTTTATTCTGCATTTACTTCATTATATTGCATAAATGTCAGTTACAAGCTTAAACAAATGTATTTGCAACCAAGCTATTGATCAAGTAATCACGATTACCGCGATTAATTACAGAAAATAGTAAAATTAATTAGTTAATTTTTTTAAATCTATTGACAGCACTACTTTAAACACATGCTGATTTGTGAGTAATGCAGACGTCAAGCCTCTGCTGTAAATTGTAGGTTCAGTCTGTGTAGACAGACGTGAGCTGAGGTGTATCCTGCCCTCATCTGTATTCAGACTGGCGCAGCACCTACTGCAGCAGGAGCTCGCTCTGATCAGTCCGTTTGTTTGTTCGTTGCTGTTGAACATTAAAGTGACTCAGACGTTTGTGCCGTGTGCTTCAGTTCCAGCTGCTGCCCTCCGCGCTCTTCAAGTCCAGCTCTGACTTCATCCCTCTTGGTAAGAACCTGTTCAGTGTTCATGAACGCTCTGCACACATGGGAAACATCAGGTTTATAGTCTCCGGTGTCATGCTTTGAGTAGGAAACTAGGGACCAATGTGGTTTCCCCGTCAGGCTGGTGTCGGTTCATACGGGTTGTTGGGTGAAACTGGCTGCAAAGAAGGTGCTGCACCTAAAACTCCCAGTGACTGACTTGGTTGTTGGCAGGCTGCCACAGCTGCGGTGGTTGTTCATGGTCATCTGCAAACACTCACCAACTACGAGCTGATCAGTAGTTCTGCCTAAAGAAAAAAGTGTGACAGAAACTGCAAGTGGGGAGGATTTTCAGAGAAAAGTTGCACTTAATGAAACATGTTGGTTGCAGCGCTGAGGCACAACTTTTACTTTGAAGGCAAATGGTCTCGGTTTCACAGTTCCACTGCTGCACAGAGACTGCCAGTGTTTGTAGAAAAGACTTTGACGAGGAGGATTTGCCAACCAGTTGGGGGTAGGCATTTTTCCCTAGAGGCGGGTGGTTACCATGGGATCACTGACTGGTTTACAGGCCAGTGAGACTGAAGCTTAACTTCACCAGCGACTGCCATCAACCTCCAGCAGCCACTCACAGTCTGTTGGATGATAATCTTTCTTTTCCCCTCATTGGTGCTCGTTATTCCCGTGTGTCTGGAGAATTATTCATTATCCTACATGGTTGTCACATGTCCCAAATGCTGGACAAGTTAATGTCACATGGTCACTAGTCATGTGTCTGCAAAACCTCAGTATTTCACTTTAGGCAGCACTTTTGTTCAGGTTGATGAACGTGCAGGATGGTAAATGGCCTGTATTTGTATAGTGCCTTACTTAGTCCCTAAGGACCCCACAGCGCTTTGCACTACATTCAGTCATCCACCCATTCACACACTGGTGATGGCAGCTACACTGTAGCCACAGCCGCCCTGGGGCGCACTGACAGAGGCGAGGCTGCCGGACACTGGCACCACCGGGCCCTCTGACCACCACCAGTAGGCAACGGGTGAAGTGTCTTGCCCAAGGACACAACGACCGAGACTGTCCGAGCCGGGGCTCGAACCAGCAACCTTCCGATTACAAGACGAACACCCAGCCACGATCGCCCGTATCACTAGATGTCTGTACAGTCTGCCTTTACTGTACACTGACTAAAACCAGCTTGTGACAAAAGTCATCAATAAGGTGCTGAAATGATATTTTATTGCTCCCTGCCTGTGTTTAGCAAAATAAATCACATAACGAAAAGAGAGCTGATAACGCAAACCCATATCTGTGTCTAAATGATTACTTTGAGAGGTTGTGTGCTGAAGCCCGATTCTGTGCACTGAGTCTAAATGTTGTGGTTGTGTAACTTCACAGATGGTTTACAGTCAGCATTTTGAGACTTTTGTAGACTCGGTGTGAGGAGCAGAAAGCATCCACGCTCTGCTCCGTACATGCAGGTGGATCAGGTGAGTACACCTTTTCCATTTCCTCTCTCCTCACCTCCGTTTTCTTTCTCCCCCCTCAGGTTTCTCAGACATAGACCAGACGTACGCTCAGCGGACGCAGCTCTTCGATACGCTCGTCAACTTCTTCCCAGACAGCATGACTCCACCTAAGGGCAACTTGGTAGACCTTATCACGCTCTAGCCCCTCCCAGCCTGCCGCTCACCACACTGCACTGACTGAACGCCCACCCGCACACACCGTGTGGAGACAGAGACCAGTTATTTTTCTATTCTGGAGCGCCCCCTGCTGGTGGGATTACACTTCATCCACCTCCACCCCACTGATCTGCTGCTATCACAGGCTGCATTACCATGACGATGAGGGCAGCAAACACACACACACTGCTGTCCTTGTTGAATGCGTGAAATTTCTACAACAGCCTGAGGGGTGTGTGTGTGTGTGTGTACACACATGTGTGCTTTTTTTCCTTTCGTTGTCTTGCTGATGAAGATTGCAGGAGCATGCCAAGCCCAGTGCATCACTTGTTTTGGGGGGTTTTTGTTTTTGCTTTTTTGTTGACGCTAAACAAAAAAATTTGCACATTTGTTTGCAGTCTCTTTTTGCTGCCTCTTCCTCGATCTGTGCGTTCAGAATCAGCCACACATGTCCATTCACATGTTTACATCAAACAGCTGAGGAGATGACATCTGAGGCCAGTTGTTAAAAAGTTAAGATTGTGTTGTTTTTTTTGTTGTTTCTCCTATAAAACTACTTGTCAACTGTCATTTTAATGATTTGGTAAGCTGGCTTTCCTGCAGCACCTGCCCCTATTTATGACCGTGACGGCCGCACAGGCTGAAAAAAGTCAGCAGTTTTAAGCATCGTAGGCGCAATAGAGGAATGATTATATAAGATAAAGTTTAATATATGTATATATATATATATATATATATATATATATATATATATATATATATATATATATATATATATATATATATATATATATATATATATATATATATATATATATATATATATATATATATATATATATATATATATATATATATATATATATATATATATATATATATATATATATATATATATATATATATATATATATATATATATATATATATATATATATATATATATATATATATATATATATATATATATATATATATATATATATATATATATATATATATATATATATATATATATATATATATATATATATATATATATATATATATATATATATATATATATATATATATATATATATATATATATATATATATATATATATATATATATATATATATATATATATATATATATGTATATATATATATATATATATATATATATATATATATATATATATATATATATATATATATATATATATATATATATATATATATATATATATATATATATATATATATATATATATATATATATATATATATATATATATATATATATATATATATATATATATATATATATATATATATATATTTTTTGGTTGCTATCCCTGTAAAACTGGCTGATAACAGTTAAATTATTGGACTGTCATTTAATTCTGAGTGGATGTACAGAATATGTAAATATACATATAGGAATTTGCTCCAAGTGTCCTGGACTTGTGTCAGGTCATGCTCTTTCTCCCCCCTCCTTATCAAAAAACGTCAAAAACAAAAAAACCATCGGGTCCAGTAACTTTGTGGCTCTACATTTAGCACTTACTTATTAAAGAGTTTAAACGAGACGTGTGAGCGAGGTGCTGGTGCCAGTTATCCAGTTTGATCTTTGCAGAGCAGCTAAAGGTGTTTTCAGTTTGGCAGCATGGTCCTTCAGTGGGATGATGTAGTGGATGAAACTCTGGTCTTATTATCAGTCAGCCCCACTTCATCATATACAGTCATGGAACATCCAGCTTGTAATCTGTGACCGTTATAACAGGACCAACATTGTGTTGAATATAAAACTCTGGGTTATCGACTTTTCTGTGCTGATAATTATTAGTGCTGTCAGCGTTAATCTCGTTAAAATTACGTTAACGCGGCAAATCTCCGTTAGCGTGGATCGCCCCGTGCGTGGGGCTGCACGGCGTCAACGGGTTAGTGCCGTCCAGCCCCAACTCCACGCTAAAGATTTGCCACGTTAATGCAGTTATGGCGTTAACGTTGTTTTAACGAGATTAACGCTGACAGCGCTAATAATAACTCAGCTGGGCTACAGTTGTGATTTTCATGACTAATCTCATCGTGTAACCAATGAGCTGCTGGCTCCGCCCAAGAAATTGGAGAGCAACTTAAAAAAAAAAAGAAGCACAAACTGGTATCGCTAATTAATCTTCTGTTGATTGAACTCCTGTGATTGACCTGGATGTGCTGCAGTTATTAACTCTTTGAGGTTAAACTCACCGGGCACACGACAGCTGGAAACGATCCCATTGGGCACCCTGTTCTTTAGGGCCTTTACAACTTCTCTTTCAGGTTCCAGCACAGTCTGTGACATAAATGCATGCTGATTGGTCCGATGGCAAAATAATGTTTACCTGCTGGGGTCAACTTTCCCACCTTTTAACTTCCTTTGTTGTCATGAACACACACAATCTTCCTGATCAGAGGCTGCTGTGGTTTTAGGTGCTGCTGTACCTCCTGATCACACTGCTAACAAACAGGCGCATCATCAGATCATGGAGACATTTCCAGTTTGTAAAAGTTGATCTTCAGCTTATTTTTATTACACACCTGAGACTTTCCTATCAACCATGTGTAACACAGACCTGATTGTAAGCTCACAGAAGGAAGGAAAACATTGAGCTGGGAAGTTTGGATAAAATGCTTTTGGAGGATGTCAAAGGTCAGGTTAGCTGCATATGTGTAGCAGTAGTTTGGCTGCGGTAGCTGCAGTTTCTCTGTCACCATCTTACTCTGAGGGATCCGTGTTTCATGCAGGTGCTTACTCCCCACTAGCTTTGCTGTTTGCCGTCTTCCCTGACTGAGTCAGACTCTCACTGATTGTATTTCACAGGAAACGTGTTCACTTCAGTCCTGCTGGCATTCATTGATCACTGAAAGCAACAAATATTTCTTCCAATGCCTTGTTTCTGATAACTGATGCATTAGAACACTAAGACGCAGTCACCCCGACGCAGCTGCTGGGACTCTCGCACCCCGTTCGTCGAGTGTGTGCTATACTTGAACAGACTTCTTCCTGGGAGATTCAAAGAACATTCAGCACAGTTCAACAAAAGAGTGGATTCTCTTACAGCCGTGTAACGCAGCCCAAATTTATGTTTCACACTCTTTTCCTCATAGTTTGAATCAAAGATGCCAACTGAATCACATTTCATTCATCGGACACATGAATTATAGATAATGCTCCTATTTTGAAATTAAAGAACCTTAAGAAGTTTTTTTGTTTGTTTTTTATTTTTTTTAATAAACTTCCATAATTGAATTTTTCTAAGCTATGGGGCCTAGTGTTGGAGACCTGTTAGTCAGCTGATGCATCAAAAATCCGCGGCCGTGTTGCTGCTTCCTGTTTGTGCTTCAAACTTACAAAGACCTGGATTTTGTCTTCAGTCCATCAACTGCTCGATTTTCTTTTGTAGCTCCAAAATGTGTATTTAAAATATGAAGAAATCAAATTCATTCCATGATCAGGTTCTTAAAATGAGAGTAGAGAGTAAAATTCTAGCACACTCGACCACCACCTGTGTTTTTGCCCCATAAAGTTCCCGACCTTCAAACAGTGTGATGATAACACGAGATGCAACTAACTGCTTCTATTGAATTCCTGCTGCTATGACGATGTTACTGTCAGTCACAGCAGTGATATTTTCAGCAGTGTATCTTTGATTGGCTCAGAGCATTGACACCACCCTACACTGTGCACTACACTTGACAGTTATTGATAGTGATGCGCTGCTAACAGGAAGCTAGCTTCACTTAGCAGCAACACTTACAAGCTTTGTGTAACTGTTAACATAGTCAGCATAGTTTTCTGGTTGCCTGGCAACCATAATGGTAGGAAACTTCAACAAGGTGCAGTAAATGGATAATATTAATGTGCGCACATAGCTCCTGTACAACCGTAATAAGTGTTTGCCCATAAGAACGTAGCCACTGAGCCACCACACAGAGATGGAGTTTGGAAATTTATTTGGAGCATTAGTGCCGCATTTTTTTTTTTTTTTTTTTTTTTTTAAAGCATAAAATGCAAAAGTGGTGTCAGGGCACCTGTTAGGCAGCTAAGCCCCTAACTCAGCCTCACCAGTAGACCCCTGGGATGAGCTATGTTGTCATGGAGGAAAGTGTAGAGGCCAGAGCTTTTCAGTGCTGTAGAGATGAACAATGGCGGGTGTGTGGAGGCAGCCTCCAAACAACTACATTTTATTGGCAGTTCTTCATTGAATTGATGCTTCAGGCCTGAAAGTTGATGTTTGGCTTTACAGATTAAACAAACAAGACAAAGTTTTCATCATTTCGTCTTTGAGTGTTTGGACAGACCAGCCGAGCTGCTGCTTCCCTCCACACTTTGTGTCAGCTGTTCTTTAACTATGTATGGTTTGTAACAAATGGCCTACTGTGTATGTGGTCACGTTAATGAACAAACAGAGGTGTGATCCTTTGAGCTTCTGACATCAACACACCACCTACAAATCTCACATGTGTGGAATTTGTATCCAGTTATTTCAGCCAAGACACCTCACTGTTCACTCTTTTATTCCTTCTATAAAACCTTTCCCAGGATGGAGATGCTCTGTTTCTCCATATATTCATGTATTACTAATCTTTCAGACAGGTAGCAGGGATCAGCAGAAGTGGCCTAAATTCACATACTGAGGAAGTGTAACAGTCTACACTATTAAATGTTCTTTTTGTGTGCTAATGTGTTTCGGAGGAGGAGAAATGAGAAGAATTTAAAAAAATGATGACATTTTGATAACACGTAGGGCTCACCACACTGGCTGTAGCATTAGCTTTGTGTTCGAGACTAATTCAAAGCACCTTTGTAAGAACACACAATGCCAAATACGACTTTTCTTTGTGTCTTTCTTTGGGTGGGACTCAGGAGTTTTAAAGCTGGTACTCTACGATCAGTGAGCACTACTCTGGATTACAGTGAATGTGTAGAAAGCCTTGTAGTATTGCATTGTATGTACTGTATATAATGAATAAAGATTGTATTTTGTTCAAGTTTTCCTAACTGCCGTCTTTGTGTGGTTCATTTCAAAGGAAAGTCTCCAAAGTGGGAAAAACTCTTTATTTTCAAACCTGAACAGGTACAACAGAATAACAGTCAAGACCATCCACGATTTACAGCTTCCAGTGTGTCAGACCCCTGCTGTTTGCCTTCTGCAGCAAACAAACCATAAATACATAAAATCCTGGTGCAGTAAAGTACTTTGGTGAAAAACTATACACAACTATGATAAGAGTGGCAGACGCAAACAATCACAGCAGTCAAACAAACATACAGGCTGGACTGCAGAGCCCAGTGTGATTGAGTCACTTGTACATAATATAGGTTGAAGTGAAAGCAAATATATATTAACTGAAGTTATCGGTGAGAATCGATGAGAATTTCAAAATGAAAGTGTTAAAATGCGGTTCTGCTGTGAGGGTTTAGCCCGACTCCCTGCAGCCTCACAAACAAAGAGCATGCAGCTATTTACAGCATGGCTCAGCTGACTGAGAATGGGTGCACATCTGCTAACTAATACTGCAACTAACAGCATGTAAAATGTTCTTTACGTGTCGTTAAAAAGTAGTTTGGCATGATTATAGCTTATGTTTATTGTACAACAACCACAATCAGCAATAATGACATGGTACAGTCCAACAGGGGAACAGCGTGAGCAGGTCACCATGAAGAATGAAATTACATTTCAGGGTAACAACTTAAAACACGCTAACATAAAAAGACGTGGGGTTTGTCTTGTTGGCTCTCCTAAGCAAACCCAATTACAGGATTTCAGATGAACAGAAATGATGCCTGTTTGCATCCGAATGACTTTAAAGGACAAGAATTGGTCTCCTCTGGCTTTCCATACACAACAGAGTCAGTATGAGGCACTTTGGGTTCAAACCGGTCCTTTGTCCGCCCAGTATAAGCAGCATCTCTGTGGCCATGTCCTTTCTTCTGTAAGGTTAGTGCACAGCCTCTATCTTTAAATCACCGGGGGCTTTAAAGTGTCCCCTGATCACATTTCTACATTAGTAACTCTAGAATGGTCAGCGCAGATGACCTCTGTTCCTCAGGAGCGAATGCAAAGTGATTGGTTTGTAATATTGCCCGCTCCTTCGTCAGATGCAAGAAAACACTCAAAAACACTTCACAGGTGCCAGTGTGCAACCTCTTTGTTAGTACGATAAGGAACAGGCACAGAAATATGTGTAAAAACGTATATGAAAAAGTTCACACGTATAGAAAAGTGCAGTATAAACACAACAGTGATTGATTTGGTGCATTTTTCAAACATGTTTCATGAAGTTTACAGTTGTTGCTGCATCGAGCAGCTTCTACACGCCACGCTGTTACCCGCTCTGGAGGAAGTGTTGCCTGGCTACAAGGGCACGAGAGACAAGAGTTTAAGATGCGTGGGTATAGTTCGATTTATTGTGGCGTTGCGCCCCCCTCCCACCTGTCCTTACAGGTGGGTGTCCTCCTCTTCGGGGTGGTCCTCTTTCGACAGGTGGTCCAAAGGTACCATCCAGCTGTCATTGAACTCCCCGTTCAGCACCATCTTCTTCTCCAGCATCTCGGGCTGCACTTCCATCACTTCCAGCGTGGGGTTGTCATGGTAACCGTTTTCCACAGTGTGCAGCTCTTCTGTTAGGTGTTGCTGTGGAGATTGAGAGGACAAACTAAAAACATGCCCACTTGTAATCATCACTGTTACTTCCTGTTACACAGACCCAGTCTTAAAATTCATAAACTGCCAGCATGATTAATCTGAGTGGAATCTAACTGCTCTCACTCTTCTGTTGTTTAACTTCTAAACATACTCCAAAGTCCACAAATCCAACAACTATCCGTGGATGAATCAGGGATTCAGGCTCTGACAGCTTTAAGTAAGGAAATAAATGTGGAGGCATTCGTGCCGTCTACACGGCCATTCTGTGAAGAAATCTATTAAATGTTATTTTTTATACCACGGCTTTGTCTATAAATGCAATGCATGATACGACACTTTCCTTTTGGAAAAGTATTTTGGCACTGAAGGAATTTTGGCTAGAAGAAGAGGCCAGAATCAAAACATAGACAAAAAGGAGACCTTTGTTCCTGCCCAGTCGTCGTCCCCACGCGGTCATATGTCCTGGAAAGTTTGCTGAAAGTTTTCTCCACAGAATATTCAGAAGACCAATTAAACACTGAGTGATTGTTTTGATCCTGATACAGTTCTGAAAATGTCAGGCCCCCCCGTAGGTCACCGCTGCTGGAGCTCGTGCTGCAGCTGTAGTAAGAAGCGTTGCTGAGGAGGAGCCTGACTTTGTACTCATACCGCTCTTTGTCTCTTTGGAACTGAACAGCTGTGCTGAGTAGATCCTGCACGCACAGAGACGGAGGACTGCACGACTGATATATCAGATCAAGCTCAGCCAAATGATCGTGATGGGAATCAAATCCCCATTAGTGGTATTACACCATAAACCAAACCAGCAGTCTGAGGGTCACAGAACACACAGATTCAACACTGCAGAAGTTAAACATGAATCGATGTATCATCATTTTTCTATCAAAGGTTAGCTTCATGGTCTAGAAGACAGTTCGCTGTGTCTGTGGAGGCTGCACTACTTTCCTGCCAGGTTTAGGGAAAAATTGACCACATGTCTGGAACAACCCAGGCCAGCACTTATCAAAGATTTTATAGTAGTTAATAAGCACATATGTGCTGATGTAGCTTTGAAATATGAAGCGTCTAAGATATCTTGCTTTTCTATGTTTCATCATTTCTATTCCAAAATATGTGGACAGCTTAGAAACTTTGAAATAGGTCAGATTATAAATGAAGAAACAATGCGAGCAGCTAAGTGCTGCATGCTGTTTGAATACATTCACTAGTTCTTGAAACTCAGGCTATAATGGAAGCATACTGGGAATAGTGGGATTTGATGTTTCTTCTTACCTGGTTCTCATTGTAAGGCTTGCGGTGGTGGGAGGCGCAGACACCAAGGATGACGATCATGATGAGAAGGGCTCCACAGGAGGCCAGGATAGCGATCAGGGTTTTGTTATCTGTCTTTATCTGTTCTTTCTAGGAGAGGAACAAACAGAGGAGTAACTAGTTGCTGTAGAGGCCGAGGGTCCTGAGGCTGATCTAAAGAGCTGAACTCACCTGAGTGAGCTCGTCATAATACTGCTGCGCAAGGCTTTCGTTCACTGAAAGATCAGGATCACATTGATTGATTTCCAGAGAAAAATAATATGCAGTGAATGTCACTTTTTGAATGGACTAGCATATTTTTTACCTTTGCCATTTATCTCCACAGATTCGATTTTCACTGATCCGTTTTGGATGAGCCAGTTCAGAGTGCAGGTTCCATTTTCCATGCTTTCCATCAGCCTCTTGCACACTTTCCTCAGATTTTTCTCGCCATCTTTTTCCTTGGTCTGCGTAAAAATGACACGTCTGTAAATGCTGTTAAACAAAAATGTATTGATGCATGCAGCACAACGTCCTTTTTTGTTTCATGAACGAGACAGTGCTGAGCTGCCAGTGGGAGGACAGGAAGGTCAGGGGCCACAGCCAAGGTCATATTTTCCTGTGTTGTGATGTGTTGCTTATTTCTGGTGTACTATTAAAGGGCACAACTGTGCTTGTGCAGAGGGACTCAGAGGGTCAAAGCTGCTTCAGAAAGAGGTGTGGGAACAAAGGAAACTAGAGAAAGGCAGGAAGGGTTCCCACTAAGACACTTTTTCCACCCAGTGGCTGAAATGGTTGTTTTGTTTTAATAGCAGGCTTCACTGCTTCACTGAGACAAAGCTCGCACGCTTAACGGATCCAGCCAGCGCCTGTCTGCCATTTTGAATATGAACACAAATGGTCGTCAGCTGTTAAATCTTGTAAAGTTTCAAGGCTCAAAGTTAAAAGTTTCAGTAATGCCTTCAACAGAGCCCCACACCTAGACCAGTACGAGTGTAAGCAAAGGAAAAGCAGCACGCACACTGCATGTGACATCATACTGTTGACAGATCCCTCAGTGATTCATTATGTTTCACTCACTCACACTTTAATCAACTCTGCACTGCATAGATACAGATAAAGCCATTCAGTCTGCAGGGTTTAAATGGATATTTACAGCAAAACAAAATCTTACCTCCACTTTGCCTTTGTGGGAATACTGCAGAGAAAAACAATAAGCATCTCATTCAAAGGCACTGACATTTCTATTAGATGGAAGTAATAATGATAACAACATATAAGATATATGTGCGCCACTTCAGTGCTTACAACAAACTTCTGGGTGGATGTTGGAGTCTTGATAGTGGCCGTGGTGGCTTCCATGGCTGAATCTGTAGTTGCTGTATCAACTCCTTTTTTCACACTGGAGGAGGTGCTGGAGGAGGTGCTGGAGGAGGTGCTGGAGGAGGTGCTGGAGACCCCTGGGTTTGCAAGCTGAGTGGTCGCTCCGACCTTTCCAGGTACTGTTGTAGATTCAGGGATTTTGATGCCACCTTGCAGCAGAAATAACAACAAGAACAACAAGAATAAGGAGGCGTCGTCGTAGTGATGCAGATCCCTCTGAGCCAGCCAATCAGTGACAGCTACGTCACATTTTAAAGTTTGGAGAAAGCATTAACAGAACAAAATACACCACAGTCAAACTACCTTTTTCATTTATTTCCCAGCTCCTCGAAGAACCGAGCAGACGGATTCAGTGTCTCATAGGCCAATGCTTATACAGTACCAAGTTTAACAGGATCCAGGACTGTGTGTGGTCTCTGTCACATTTGGTAACAAATACTTAAAGGTAGGAACACTCGAATAATAATAAAAAATGCATCCCATCAAAGAAAGAAATACTGTTTTCCCCCAAATTACCAAGAAATTATGAAGTACTTAAAAGTACATACAGTGCAAATTGTGTCTTCTTTCCTGTGAAATACACGACGTTATGCACTCCCTAAAATCATTTACACAGTACCTAAAACTACGTAGGCAGTGCTTCCACGTGGAAACGAGATCTGGCTTTAACCCTTTTCCCAAGTTGTTCACATCCAAGTATTCATTTCATTGGAGTGCAGTGCACACTCTAGAGGCCATCACAGTCTTATTTATACCAGTTTGGTCAGGTTTAGGTATTTGTTGTGGTGTCTTCTCATTTTAAATGTGTTATTTTCAACCAGGGGACCAAAGTCCTTACCTCTGGAAAGCGGCTGTCCCGCAGTTACAGTGGTCAACGCTGGAGCCTTGGATGCTGCTACTGTTGGGCTGTTTGTGCTCTTGTGTTGCTCCTCGTTTTGTGATGACACATTATATGGTGCAGGTGTTTTATTGGACAGAGAATATGGCGATGGCGTTACTGTGGAAGGCTGAGTGTTCAGCAGTGGTCTGGTGCTGGGGGTAGCGACTGTGTTTGCTGGGGCTGAAGTGGGTGTAGCAGCCAAAGCTGAACTGATGATCACAGTCGTAGTCTCTATAGTAGTATTGGTGCGAGAAGTCAGACTTGCTGTGGGGCTTGCTCCTTTTCCTGTTGCAACTGCATTGACAGTTGATGTGTTCTGAGTAGGTACTGGGGTAGTCTGTGTTGGTTGCACTGCTGTGCTCTGTTTGTCGATGTTATTCTGACTGGTAGTGACGGTCACACTTTCTCCTGCTGTTGTTGCTGACACAGTTGTGACTGCTGTTGTTGCTGACACAATTGTGACTGCTGTTGTTGTAGTTTTATCCTCATCTGTGCCACCAGTATTTGTGTCAATAGCAGGTGTTAGAGGGCTTGGCTCTGCAGCAGTATTTACGTAGACGCTGTGACACAGACAGCCTGAGGAGGAAAAGACACAAGCTGTTACCTTCACAGCACAGCTACATGAGCAGCACTGTAACAACCCATCAAGGGCAAAGACAGCATCTTATAGACCTGACTCACTAAGACTGTATTTGTAGTAGTCACTTGGGGGCAGTACAGTCATATTAGTGCATATAGTAGAGAACTGTAACCTAATATATTGGAGCATCCAGAAAATGCAGAGCAAATAAGCACTCACTCAGGTAATGTTTACCTGTATGTCTATTTTAGTCTCCGCCTCTCTGAAGATAAATGTTTGGACCACTTCCTGCTAAACATTCAGAGCTCGTTGTCTGCCTGCTCTTTGCTACTGACCACGTGGTCTAGTTTTAATTTAATGAACGTTCTCTGGTGCTGCTGGCAACAAGCAAACTGAAAGTATGCATCATAAAAAGGCTAAAATTAAACATTTATTTCTCTTTGCTGTTGTTGTTCACAGTGATTGGATCTATCTTACTGTACAAATCAGCTTTAATTTCAGAGCCGCTCTGCAGAGCTCGAAGCAGCTACTCCTGGATTTCCTGCTGTGCTGACAACTGTAAGATATCTTTTTCTCTTGGTCTATTTATAGTGACAAGGACAGGATGCTGTACACAATAAACTTGGAGGCACCACACCCTTGACCACAGCCTGTTTGGAGTGCCCTCTGTGAACAGTCCTCAGCACCAACAAAACAATGGCCTTATACACCCTCGTATGACCTCATCGCACCTTCAAACCATGCTCAGTGGCTGGATTTTCACCATAGATCTCTGCTGATATGTGCAAACACACAGACATGCTAAATGACAGATAATGACCAAACTGTCCTAAGTAGATAAGACATGAAACGAGGGGCTAACTTGTAGTTTAGTTTGCACTTTGTGTTTATTATTTCATGTTTGATCAGACAGTTTGTGGCATCTGTGTTCTCACATCCACCTTTCATTTCATTCAGTTTACTGCTCTTTAGCATAGTCACTGTATAGAAACCGAGAGGAGGCGATATATTTCTTTCATATTGCAAAACTGCATCTGTGTTTCAAGCTTCTTATGGCCCACAATTTAATTTCAGTTTAGTAACAACAACCAGGTGCTTTATATTGTAAGATGAAGACAGTACAATCCTAACGACCTCATCGATCAGATGACTCCAGTGAGCCGGCACTTGGCGACAGTGGGAACGATAAACTCCCTTTCAACAGGAAGAAACCAGAACCAGGCTCAACTTGTGGGTTAGAGGAGGGAGACAGGACAAAGGACAGACTCTGGAAAAGAGCCAGAGATGAATAATACCTAATGATTAAATCCAAACTGGTGTATAAACGGTGACAAACCAGTAAACTGCCTTTTACATACAGTGCACGGCCCATTTCCCAGACAAACTACAACGCATCGTCACGTTAATGATCAGTTTGATTTGATACATTCTGAAATATTGCTAAACATATAATTTTGTATTATAATATCAAGCAGATGTGAGCTTTGCAGTGTTCAGCCTGTGAGAGGTCAGTTTACCCCACGAGTCTGCTGCATCCTACTGTCAGTGAATGCAGCATTAACAGGTAAGACTTGCCGAGCCTGTCCTGTCTCTGTTCACCACAGGCACGTCTCCTATCAGTAACACTGTTACTAAGAGACTAAGAGTGTCAGCGTTATCTGGAGCTAAGTCTCCTGACAGCAGATAACCTGCTTTTTCTTCACTGGAGTTTAGAGACTCTCCTAATAGTTGCTCGTGTGTTTTTCTTACTTTGTGTGACAGAAACTGATCCACAAATACAAAAAATGTCAGTCGTGAGATGGAAATTCCTCTTATCCTACCAGCGAGCTGAAACACTGTAACATGAGTGCAGTCAGAGGTGAGGCCTGTCTGCACTGTTGGCGTCTTCATGATCTGTGTATTTTTCTCTTCACATCTCTGCCCCACACCCTCCCCCTCCCCAGATGTGCTGTCTTGTTGGTCTTGACCCCGGTGACCCCACCTGTCACTGATGTATCTGCTTCTTAACATGTGACGGCACCAGCTAATCCTGCTGTTATCAGCACCAAGCCTCTATTTACCTTACCCACACATTCCTCACCACACACACTACCTGTTAATCACATTTAAACTCTACCCGGCCTCTCTACTCCATTTCTTTCTACAGAGTCTGGATTTTCACTCTAACAGCGACTCAGCTGTGAGCTCTTCAAAGCCACACAGTCTGTTTTAGCCTCGTGTTGCACTTTGTTTTACTATTTTTATTCCCTCACAGTAACTCTTTTGTTTTTGCAACATGAGGCAGAACTTTTTAAAAAGAAATCAAATTATTCAGAAACATCCAGAAAAAGAGCTGAAACCATGAATCCAAAGAGCTAGCTCACCATGTGAATGTCAGGTCGCAGTGATGTGCTCGTTTTATTCAGCCATATTTTATTAAATGTAGTACATAGACACATATTTAAAGTGAGACATTTTCTGCAATTTCATGACAAATACTAACTCAGTTTGAATTTTTACGGCAGCAACACGTCTCCAAAAAGTTGAGACAGCGTCAAGATGAGAGAAAGTGTGTGATGCTTAAAAAAGAAGCAGGATGACCTGATTGGGTTTCCTGGCATCGTAGAGAGGGAGATGTGAAGATGCTCACTGAAGCTTAACTAAACTGCATCTACAAATTGTGGAACTATGTAAAACTGTGAAGGCTTTGAATATCTCATCATCTACAGTACATAATGTCATCTAAAGATTGATGAGATGAGGCCACAATTGATTGTGGGACACCAGTGATCTCCAGGATTCAGGTCACATAAAAACACGACTGTCGTGGAAATCGTTGCACAGTTTGACAAAAGAAGCCATTTGTGAATATTAATAAGACATGCAACCGTCTTTTCTGGAACAAAGGTGATTTAAAATGGACTGGAAACTGCTCTGTCGCTCGCCCCGCTCAAATGCAGCGTTTCTTTTTGAGAGAACATAGACGGTCCATCCTCAGGACTGTGGACTTCACAGCACATACAGTGAAGCTATAAATACACTGTTTTGTGTGTGTTTGTATAAATTAAATGTTGCCAAACTGTCCCAATCTTTCATTTGAACTGAGCACAGCTCTCAGTAACAGAAGGCCTTTTCTATACTTGGACACTTGTTGAGCTCTGAATTTTAAAATATCGCCTCTATCTGTTGGTGCTTCCTCTGAACATCTTCCATTGTCTAAAGCTGTCTGACCTTTCTGATCCTAGTTTTCTCATGACTTCCATCAGCCAGCAGACTCCATGTTTCAGTGATCTCACACTGTCAGACATCACTGGGCGTCAGACAGCAGTCTGTGTGGGAAATGACCTGCTGTCCTTTCCCTGGCTCTTTTTTCTGGCTCACTTCAGTGAGGCAAAACAGCTCAGTGATTTGGGACTTTGTGAATTTGATCATCAGTATATAAACACATTTGGGTTGGCAGGAAACCATGGTACCTGAAGCCACACAAAGTACCAGTGCTACTGCAAAGGAAGAGCGCGATCGATCAGTGCGGCTGCAAATGTGTTTTGTAAAAAAGTCATTTCTGTCTGCTGACGTATGTTGGTTTTTTTAAGCCAATATTAATTTAGCATCAGTTTAGGAAACACCAGAACATTTGTACTCGGACACAAACATGTAACGGTCTCATGCAGTGGGGTAAAAAGCTCCTTCCTCTGTCTGTTCCAGGAAATCTGAAGTCTGAAGCTCATTACTTCCTGAGGTGTTGCCTGAGAACCAGCTCACAATAGTTTGGGCTGTTACTAAAGAACTGAACACCTTGCTGGGTTAAACCAATAAACCTCCGTCCCCTCCACGTTCTCATCATTACTATCTTCAGCAGGTCGTCTGTGCTGCTTTGGGCTCAAAGGGTCATTTTTACCATAATAATATTTTATTTACTAATTAATGTGACTCTGAAATTTGGGTGTAACATCATGATTGACAGCTGCAGAGAAACACGTGTATCTCAGTCGTCATCATAGTCATTCAAACATGTAACGTCATTAAAGTGAGGAAAGGACATC
The DNA here is from genome assembly GCF_013358895.1 of Oreochromis aureus. NCBI lineage: Eukaryota > Metazoa > Chordata > Actinopteri > Cichliformes > Cichlidae > Oreochromis > Oreochromis aureus. The sequence continues at coordinate 38,422,715 of NC_052958.1, read as the reverse complement.
ACTTGGCTAACCGGTTACAGCAGCAGTCATTCGCTGCAGCGTTTGGTAGTTATGATGTTTTAATCTGAGAAAATTAACCGAGCACATGACTAACCATGAGCTTGGATATAAACACAGCCTGTGCTTCATCTCTCTGCTCTCATTCCTGGCTGAAGAATTGTAAAACATTTATTAAATAAGTAGTATTAGCTGACATTAAAGGGTGGTGGGGGGTGTTTGTAGAACCATTCTTTTAGCAAACGGAGCAATAAAACAGTATGAAAGCATCTCACCACACAGAAAATGGCTGTATTGGCAAATTGTAGATAAACTATCAACGGTAAAAGCGGTCTTACATGGATCAGTATTACTGCTGTAGACTTTTAAACGTGAACTGATTTGAAATGCTTTATATTCTCTTTAATCTCCAGTAGTGTATAATATTGTGTATGATCATGTTTGCTGGCTGTCCTGTGAGGACCACATGTCTTAATGAGCTCAGACAAACAGTCTACACGTTGTTTCTAAAAGGTGGATTCAGAGGATTACAAATACAGAGAAATACTGAGGTGGCGTAACAAAACAGGACATCAAACTTTGTACCTTTATTCAACCATGTGATTTATCAGAGAAATCAGTTCAATCAATTAGCTTGTTTTACTGACCCAAACATTCAAAGCGCTGATGTCATCAAGACAGGAAGGAGTTAATAAAAACTTCTGCACTCTAACTTGTCCCGATGGTCAATGAGAGAAAACCGAGGTTACGAACATAAATCTCAGAGTTTCCTCGATGTTTCCACAGATGCACACATGGTAGCTGAGCAGAGCAGTGACAGCAGAGCCACCACTGGCTCGTCCACCATGCTGGGCTCCCATCATTCTCCTGTTAAAGAGCTGATGTTTGTCCACCGTGTGCAAACAATCAGAAGAAAGCTGCCGGCCTCTGGCCTCGACAAACTCAGCCTCGGGGCAGCAGTGATATAAAGGATGATGCAAAAAGAAGTTTTATGACAGAAGCTGTTGGAGATGAAACTGGCGGTTTAAAATCGTCTGTGGGTGCGAATGGTTGTCTGTGCCTGTGTTAGCCTGGCACCGTGGCCAGGGCGTTCCCCGCCTCTCACCCTACGGCAGCTGGGACTGGCTCCAGCCCTCCCCTGTCATCCTGAATTCGATAAGCTGAAGAAAATGGATGGACAGTCCAGAATGTGTGTTTATTACTGTACTAATGATAATTAATTTGATCTGTTCTTAAAGTAACCAAAAGCTTTCTTTCAAGTTATTATGGACTGTATCAGGTGTTCACTTTCATTCAATGTGCTTTAGTCTTTGGCACAGCTCCCATAATCTATAAAAACATGTCTGTGAGCAGCTGTTCAAGTTTGTACTCCTGAAAACATTTCTCCTCAGAAAACACTGATTTCAATTCAATTTGTATTTGATTTATAAAGCACCAGATTAAAACAACAGTCGCTTCAGGGCGCTTTACTTGTAAGGCACAGACTCGACAATAATACAGACAAACACTCAAGGCAGCACTCGGCGACAGTGGGAAGGAAAAACTGTCTCCTAACAAGTAGAAACCTCTGGCAGACGCAGGCTCAGGGAGGGCAACCAGCTGTGAGGGGAGGACGGCAGAGCCAGAACTTCATACGTACACTCTTATCTGTGGGTGTAGAGGAACCAGCAGGCTGGCCTTTGTGTGAGCGTCAGTTAAGCCAGCTATCGCTCCATCATGCCAAGCACTCTGACTGTAAACTCAGCCTGATGTGCATCTGAGCGTGAACACGCCAAACTGAGCCAAGTGAATAAATGAATGTAGCTGTCACTCCAAAATGCTGGTAAGGCAGTGCTACCCCATTAGCTTGTTGACAGTCCACACAAAGGCCTCTCGTTCGGTCGTGCACGGATGAGCCACCCCCTCGCTGCACACCGCTGCAGCTAGGGCCCCCCATCTGTGTCCTGCTGAGAGAGGTATTTCAGCTCTCTGTGGGACCGGGGTGGGCTGCTGGTGGTGCGTGGGTAAGGAAGCAAAGGGAGTCCCTTTGCTTTACGTGACTGAAAGGAGGCGAGAAGCTGTGAATCTAAAAGCCCTCGGTGAGAATAAAAGACAGAGACGAGTAAAAGGGAGGAGGGAGGGAAACGGTGAGAAAGAGGAGTAAGATGAAGAGCGGTAAATCCAACAGCCACATGGTAGTGACTGACCACACACACTAACACATTATCCACAAACAGCACACTCCCTGTCCTTGGAAACAGACTGGTATGTGTGTTTATACAAGTTGCTGCTCTCATTGCAAAAGTTGAGTGTTAGACATGCGTCAGCTCGCTCCTCCTGTCACATGTGAGTACACACAGCTCAGTGTATTCTATCCTGCACTGCAGCAACGCTGGAACACGACTGCTACACTGTAACTGTGTCTGAAGCCGAACCTCCTCCGGGGTCAGAATATACATGATTGAAGACTAGTTAAAGGATGCATACATGTTTATTTATCCTCAGACCAGTTTGGAACCAAAGGTTTAGTCCAGGTCTGACAGTTATAATGTCATTAATGACACTGACCTGATCCAAAATTAAATATCTGTTTTTTGTTTTAGGACTAATTTTGAAAAAATATTTCCATAATCAAATAAACGTAGCTTTGGGAAATAATGCGTATCAGATGTATTATGTCACTTTTTCATTTTCTGTTAATGACTGAAACCCAGGCAAGTGAATCAGGCTAAAACCAAAAGTTTGATCTTGTTGACCAAAGTGAGAGCGTTTTCTTATTGGATGAACAGATATTTTATTAGATCGCAGTAGATCACAAACAGTTTGGTCCCAGCTAATGGAGCAACAGCAATTTTGTGTTTTCTCTGAAAGCTGAGACGTGAGGGGAGTGCTCGCAAACTGATGAGGCAGACGAGACGAGTGCTGAGACAGTAAGGAGTGAAAGACGAAGAACGAGGAGGAGGTAAGCTCACGTCCTTGATGGTACCAGCCACAGGGATGATTAATGGACACCTGGGTGCCAGCGTAGCATGGAGGGAGGGAGTGTGTGGTTACACTGGAGGTGAAGCTGAAGGCCACTATCTGCAGCGATGGACAGTGATGAAAGAGTAAAAGTTCCTCCCTGATGAAACCTGCGTGTGGCTGCCAGAAATGTCTGGCCTTTAAAAGCAGCACAGGATCAGCTGGAGATTCGACGGGCTTTCAGACGCTGGTTAGTTGTTTCTCAGCTATTTCATTTGTGAGGTGTAAATGTTATGACTGAGAGTTTACGTTGATGGTGATACAAATTTATATCTGCAAAAAACCTCATTTTTTTCTGTCTTTACATATTTTATCACCAGCAGCCTTTTACCTTCAGGCTTGGTGGTTTTTACACCACAGGGCCGAGCACACAGGATGACACTGGGGTGACGTCTCATTCATTGGTTGTGAGCAGGGACCATTTACAACAAACACAGGCACATACAATATATATTCATTTAAAACCAAATAATAATATTAATCATGAAAGATAAAATATGTCTATCACTAATGAACAAATTCAGTGAGTGAGCTCAAAAGTGACCTTTGAGCTCACATGTCTATAACAACACAGAGTGTATGAAACGATGTTGGGAAAGCGCATTTAGTGCATGGAATTCTCTGCACCAGAGTTATTATTGTGTTTGAATGCAGCAACACGAGAAACCATAACTTAACTAGTCGGTTTAAATCAAACAAATCATCCCTATCATCCCTATAACTGGGTGCACAACAGTGTGGAGCCCCACCCATCTATTTCCCTCCATAAACCAACAGAGGGGTGTGGAGGGGCCGGACGCTATGGCAGCAGCCTTAGGGCAGGAGGCGAGGTGCACTCAGGACAGGTCGCCGGGCTAACACAGACAGACAGGTAACCATCCACATCGACAGCACCCCACTGAGCGCATGTCTTTGGACTGTGGGAGGAAGCCCGAGTACTTGAGCGAACCCACGATACAGATACAGGGAGAACATGCTTCCCACAGAAAGGCCAGATTCAAACCCAGAACCTTTCACTTCATCTTTATGTTAACATTCATTTGAACTGAAACCACAGCGACTTAAAAACAGCTCTGTAGAAAAAGGCCTGATTGCAACAGGGTGCTCAAGGTCATTTCCTGTCACCACACCCTCCTTGGGAACTGGGATGTTGATAAAGTATTTTTCCCCCTTCTATTGTTACTCGGTTTTCTCCCATCGACTGGCTGCTGCAGACATCAGACGAGTGTGCCATGCAGGCAGCTTCATCGCTGGTGTTTGACTGAACCTGGAACCCTGACTGTCTGTTATGTTGTAGGAAGTTATAAAGGAAAAGCAGATGTTCTGAGAAGAAGTTAAGAAGTCCTGGAGCAAACTGATATGAAATGATACCTTCTTCTTAAATTCCATCTTATTTATTGAGTAAGCAGTGATATCTTCAAGTAATAACATGTATTATTTTTCAGTGGAGAAATCACAGCGATGATGTAACGGTTTCAAAATCTCCTCACGCATCAAATATGATACAGTTGGTGTTAAAGGGACAAAGAACATGGCAGCATTACTTTGCAGGCAAAGCTGCATTTGAACAAAACCCCTCACACTAGCTGTGAAGCTCGGTGGTGGAGAGGTGATGATTTGTGATGTTTGTTTTGCAGCCACAGGCACCCTGCACACTCCACTATGTCTATTATGAGTCCCGTAGGACAGCGTCATCTGTCCAACAGCTAACACTCGGCACAAACAGGACAATGAGTCACCAGCAATAAATTCAAATCTGCAACTGACAAGGAAAAGAATCAAGGTGGTGCAGTGCCCCAGTCAAAGTCCAGACCTCCACCTGATTGAAATGCTGCAGCGGGACCCCAAGAGAGCTGTGCACTAATCACTACCCACAAACCTCCATCAAATGAAGCAATATTGTATAAAAAACCCGATTACTTCAAGTTATCACTGCTAGAGTTTGTGCTACAAGCTGCTGAATCTCAGGGTTTTCCCAGTTTTTAGATTCCACTTAGAGACTCCTGAGAAAAGGTTTCTTTTTCACATCACTGGGCCGGACAGAGTTTTCACTGTGGTTCATATTCTGGAGTTTAGTTTCACTTAGTGTTCAGTGAGTTTGTTTAGTTTTCATTCATTTCATTGTTAATTCTGGTCTTTTTAAATATAATATGCTTGGTGTTTGTCAGTGGCAAAGGTTTGTGTGCTGTAATACAGTCTGTACAGTCTGATTCATATCCATGTAGATGCTCCCGTGCTGCAACGTGTGGCCACAGCAGCACTGCATGCAGCGGATGTCCTTCGTGACACAGCTCCAACACAAAGGGATTTTGTGTAAACCGTTGCACCACTGAAATCTCATATATGTATAAAAACAATAAGGCATCAGAAGCACTGAGTGATCTCACAGAGTAGAAACAAAAGCAATAGATCTTGCACATGTGTGGGACGTTTACTTACATGCACATAGTGTTAAACAAATAGACACAGGTGGTTGTTCACAAGCACAAAAACATGCCAGCATTTATCTTTAGAAAAAAAAGGTGCTGACAGCCTTGGGGTGGAATTTTGGGGCTGTGTCGCTTACTCTTTTTCACACGCTTACAATAAATAAATAAATAAAAGCCTCCCGTCTGAAATGACCTGCTGCAGTGGTGAGAAAGCAGCAGGTGCATAATTAAAGAAAAACACTTTTGTCGTCTTTCAGCCCTGCAGGGGGGTCAGGGGTTGCACTTCATTATTCAGGCTCCTTCTGTCTTTCTGCAAAGCTCTGAGTGGACTTTGTGTGTTTTTGGAGGGAGGGTGAAGCAGTGGTGAGTCCTCGACTGTGGGGGGTGGAGGGCAGATCTGAGCCCGAGTGCCCCACTTGGTCTGTGTTTGTGACTGTTTTACTGCAAGTTTCAGACAAAAATGGTGTAAAAAATGGAGCAAAAAAAAAGAAAAGCGCTCTTATTATTAATAAGAGAGAGACGATCCATTTCAGAGTGAAAAGAAAACAGTATTTAAAACAGGCTTAAAGTGTTCGTGAGTCCAAACTTACTGCACTTCATCATCTGTCACTGTTCACGGACTTTTCAGTTCATTGATCCTGAGCTTATGTGCAGTTTACACTTTCCTGGTTTCTACATTAGTGTTGCAGTGTTTGTGTAATACAGTATTATTGCCTAACCATAACCTGCATGTTACAGATGAGCTACAGTTTGTTGTTTTACATATGATATAGATCTGGATGCCCAAATAATATATCAGAGGGGACAAGGAGAAAGATTAGAAATGAACTGGCTTGTATGTAGCTGTAGTACACACACACACACACACACACACACACACACACACACACACACACACACACACACATATATATATGCATATATACATGGGCTGGGCTGTTGTTCTGTTTTATGACAAAAAAGTAAGATGAACATGTTTTTTTTAGGAATTTACACGACGAGGGGAAAGAAACAGCTCTGCAGTGCCAACATGAGTAAATAAAATGTCAGATTGCCAACGTTGTTTTCTATTTTGTAAGGAGATGCTGCACACTTCCACCTACAGACGAGCAGTCGGTAATCATGATCTGACCTCAAATCCCCAGAAAATGAGAAACTGTGAGGTTTAACTAACAGAATGGAAAGCTGATGAAACAGCCAGTGTTACTTTAGTTTTTAGTGTTTCTGCTTTGATGCTAATTTAAGTTAAGTTTATTCCACTGATTTCACATCTTAATCTCATAGATGTCCAGCACGTTAGACACATGCAGACGACTTTACATTTGACTTCTGTGTCTGGTTATTGATTATCATCTACGATTTATGTTTCCTATAACTCAAGCATGGCCGTATTAAATTTACCAGACTGTTAGAAGTAAAAGGAGCAGGGTTTTAAACGCTCTAAAAGCTCACTGGTCCATCACTGCTCTTAAACAAAAAGGCAGCAAAACTTTGAAAAAACGTGTCACACAGACCACCGGGCTCTGCGTGAGCACCTGTTGCTGCGGCACATAAAGGATCGAAAAGCCCGAATTCTGACAGAAAGGCTGAACAAACAAACCAGTCTAGCTGTCTGATATGAAAGTGTGGGCTACTCACCGAGTAAAACTATCAGCCACTTGATCTGCAGAGTCGCTCTCATCCTGTCTCTGATGGTCTCTTCTCCCGGATGGATTTATCCTTCATGCAGCGCTGCGCTACAATCCCTCACTTCGTGTCAGGAGATGTTGCGCTAATGGTAAAACTGAGTCCTGCAGCCAGCTGTCACGCCTTTCTTCTTGAATTTGTATCTCAGAACAAATGATCGTGCCCCGCGTATTGTAATTTTCTTCTTCTTCTTTTAAACTGAAAGCCAAGAATGCCTTTGTCTGTGTGCGCCACGTCTTTCTCCCCTCTCACTCCACAGAGTCGGGATTTGGGGGAAGAGTGTTTCTGTGGTCTCCTTGGCTGCACCGTTGTTCCTCAGGCTCTCTCTCCCTCCCTCTCTCTCTCAGACTGCTGTATAGTCAGTTCTCACTCTTCTCACTCTCAAAGTGTTCAGCTGTTTGCAGACCAGAAGCACTGCCCTGCCTCCCTTATCATGAGAAAACAGGGGCAGATCCCAACCGGTCCAGTCCCACAACTCACTGCTTCTCCTGACACTTTGGATAACACAGGAAGCAGTGAGCCAATGTGTTCCACTGGCTTTGATTCATCACTTAAAATGATTAAAATTGACTGGAGGACGCGGGGTGAAGTCACACATGCAGCCGGATCAAAGGAAATGCCTGCTTATATTCACTGAGGGTACCCTGATTCATGACAGTGTGTGTGTGTGTGTGTGTGTGTGTGTGTGTGTGTGTGTGTGTGTGTGTGTTGCCCAGCAGAAAAGATTTGACCACCTCTGGGACTGAAAAATGAAACCTGTGTAAGTGGCACAAACTGCAGTTCCTGGAGTGTCTACTGAGGCTGGCTTTAATAAAAGAAAAAAGAGCATCTTATCTGCTTAAAGTCTATTGATGTATAAAATACTCTGTTTGTTGGTTTATTAAAGGTTTATATAAACTTGCTTTACGGGAGGTTGTTTTGAACACCAAATAACAACAACAGTTGAGTTGAGACAAAGTAAAGATTCTAATACAGAAATATCAGAATAAGAATACTTTAATAATCCCTAAGAAAATCATGGATGGATGGATACTGATTCTCCAAGACAATAACAGTAACAGTAAACCCCAACAATCAAACAAAACCTTATGAGCAAGCACTTTGGCGACAGTGGGAAGGAAAAACTCCCTTTTAACAGGAAGAAACCTCCGGCAGAAGCAGGCTCAGGGAGGGGCGGGGCCATCTGCTGCGACCGGTTGGAGGTGAGGGGAGGAAGACAGGACAAAGACAAATTTTGGAAGAGAGATTAATAGTAACTAATGATTAAAGGGAGAGTGGTGTGTCTAAAGATGTGACTGAAGAAGAAACACCCAGTGCATCATGGGAATCCCCCATGTATGTATGTATAGTTAACTGTGATATTAAATTGGATACTAATACAGACTTTAAAAACACTGGTCAGCCAACTGCTTGCCTTTATTCTTATTCAGCGTTCAATCAAATGCTGAATAAGACAGAAAAGCAGCCATCTGTCACTGAGACCAGACGCTCATTATCACCACCATTCTCTCCCACTGTGGATCTTTAAACACGTTATAGTTGTTTTTGTTGAAGCAGAAGTTTAAAAAGAATATTTGTTTGGTCCCTTGGTGTTATCCTCTAATAGCATTGACTGTAGAAAGGGTCACACTGGTCCTGCTGGTGCTGTGTTTGACGTTTGGATTAAACTCAGGCAGCTTGTTGGATTCTTGCCCTACTGGAACCACGGAGTCAACTCGGTCCCAAGTAGCCACGATGTCGGATACTTACAAACGTTACAGGAATTGCTTGGAGTAAACTTTTACTATGCCTCCATTCATAAGAGTCCAAATCTGCCTTGAATGGCACTGGACCTTATCCAGAACCTTCTATGAATGCAAAATGAAACTGCTGCAGTATAAACACATTTCACTTCTTTAAGTGAGACTCTAATAATGATTATAGAACTGCTGTGACAGTGCACTCGGGTGTTAATGATGACTTATTCCATTTTGAATGTGTCAGTTGGAAATTGTCACTTTTATGTTCTTTAATCCACAATTTCCAAAAGATGACTTTCATTTATGTCAGAATTTTCTGATCGCAGATCGAGTCCTTCACTCTGGTTCCACATGTGAAGCACCTCGGCGTGTTAAAGGGAACACTTTGATTTCCCACGATGTGTTTGAGCAGTGAACATGATGTCGGTGTATTCTGTGCTCTACAGCCCCAGTCAGCTCTAGAATATTACAGTCCAATGCTCCTTTGGTTGAATGAGGAATTAAGACCTTTACAAACTGAGAGAAAACGGAAAAAGAACAAAGTCAGTGCTTCCTGTCTGCTCTTAAGATTGTGATGTTTGCTGATGAGCCGAAACTCGAGGATGAAAGAAACACTTTTCTTTCACAACTTGTCACAATTTCAAAATACTTTTAATTTGAACAAAGTGTGATTGGTACCCCACAACTGCATCCTGTTGAATCTTGAGTGGACAAGCCTGAAGATAATCAAATTACTGACATTTGGATATTTGCACAGCTCCACTGCTCACTGTGGCATGCGTTTATACTTTCATCTGCCCATCCGACTGTTTCTCCACCAAGTTTTTGAAGCTCTCTTTCAGTTTGTTGGTTCTGATTGACTAAATATCATAAATGACTCCCTGTCACCTGGTTTTTCCCTCCTGTTTTAAACATGCAATAGTCCAGCTCAGGTTTAAGTTATTTTAGGCTCATCTCCAAACTGATTTTTATCCAACATTTTAGACAAACCTTTGGCCACTCGTGGCAAAGACTCTGGTTCTTATGTAGCACTTTTTTGACTCTCTTTGAGTGCGGTATAGTACACAGGGAGCACATTCACTCATCTTTCTATCTAACACCGAAATGAACAGAGAGTAATTTGGGGCTCCCAGCCTGGGCTAGCCAAGAATCAAACTATCAACTGTCTGATTGTTAGAAGACCTCCTCTCTACCTCCTAAGCAGCAGCCACCCCATTATTCATCTGGTTACTATTACACCTTACTCAGGCATTAGTTATAATAATGTTACCTAGTAATCACATTACACCTGTCTGGCCCCGCCTCTATCTGTGACATGCTGCCTAAGATCTTCTGGGATATTGGCATGTTCTTGTTGCCTTTTTTAGTCTGAGCTCAGCCTGGCTGACGATCTCAGATGCAAATTTTGTAACCGTTTTTAAAAATCTGTTCCTAACCATCATTTTAATATTTGCTAGTGCCTTTATTCAATTCAATTCAATTCAATTCAATTCAATTTTATTTATATAGCGTCAAATCACAACAAAAGTCGCCTCAAGGCGCTTTATATTGTACAGTAGATCGCACAATAATAAATACAGAGAAAACTTTATCACTCAAGAATGTATATACGTGCTGTTTTTCTTCTCTTTTCTTACTCCTTCACATTTTAAATAGTTCTTCGTGTCCTTCGTCTCCTTACCTATGAAGCGCCTTGAGGCGACTTTTGTTGTGATTTGACGCTTTATAAATAAAATTGAATTGAATTGAATTGAACTTTGTATTTATTTGTAACTTCTCATATTTGTTGCATTTATTATTGTTCAACATTTTGTAACTGAAAAGTGCTTTACACATAAAAATGAAGTCAAAGTAAAGCTTCTGGGGCCACAAAGCACAAAGATCTGACGCCTGTTGATGGGAAGCGTCTGTAAAAAGGAAAAATAGACAGGAGAGATAAGATCAGGGGTGTGGAGGTTCTCAAGGGTGTTTCCTACCATGGAACATTTACAAGTCATTAAAGAAAATCCTGAGCATCAAAGACATAGTCACCAATCAGGACTCACGCTCGCACTCCAAGACAGTGAAAATTACACTAAATGATGTCAGGACTGTAACTGTGTGAGTACGTGTGCGTTGCTATCACTCCTGTGAGCTGTGGTCTATCCTGCTGTGTCTTCATGAATATTTACCTAAAGATACAGAGAGCTGCCAATGAGGGAAATCTCAACCCCTGACCCCCCCGACCCCTGTAGAAGATTCAGTTCAGTTTTATGTATATAGCACCAAATCACAACAGCAGTCGCCTTATAATGTTAGGTGAAGACGCTACAATGACACAAGACAGTGTGATGCTGGTGTTACACTCTGGGCTGAGCTGTGCCCTCAGAGTGAAACGTCCCTGTTAGTTGATACAAAGCTGCTCTGACTGATCACCTACAATGAAATGTTTCCATGCTGGTAGAGTCATTTCTTCCTTGGTGTTCACATCCACACAGTATGATGGGGCACTGAATTACTTCAGCAGAGGTTCCTTGTCGACTGTGATCAACCAGTAGATCTCAAAGTTAGTGTGAGTAGATCATATGAAATTTTTCTCTTTTTAGATTAGAGTCTATCATCTGTGCTCCCTAATGAGGACAAAGTGGTTTAGAAAATGAACTCCCCACCCTCTTCTATGGCACAAGGGTCATCAAACACATACAGTTTATATCTACTAACGACAGGAAATCAAGCAAGTCGAAAGGAAAACTTACCACTTCCATGCAGAATGAGAGGAGAACCTTTTTCCACCATTTCATATTCAAAGTACATTAGTCTCATCTGTCAGTCTATCATTGCTCTACCATGGAAGGGAAGTGGAGAGGCACTGAGAAAGAGAAAGATGAGGGAACTACAGTTATGGTTAATCTGGCAGCAGGACGATGCTTTCACGGATTGCCAGTCCATAGCATCTGCTCACGCTGTTGCCTACACAACAATCATATGACCCCCTATGAGCAAGCACGTTGGCGACAGTGGGAAGGAAAAACTCCCTTTTAACAGGAAGAAACCTCCGGCAGAACCAGGCTCAGGGAGGGGCGGGGCCATCTGCTGTGATTGGTTGGGGTGAGAGAAGGAAGACAGGATAAAGACATGCAGTGGAAGAGAGACAGAGATTAATAACAGATATGATTCGATGCAGAGAGGTCTATTAACACATAGTGAGTGAGAAAGGTGACTGGAAAGGAAAAACTCAATGCATCATGGGAATCCCCGGCAGCCTACGTCTATTGCAGCATAACTAAGGGAGGATTCAGGGTCACCTGGTCCAGCCCTAACTATATGCTTTAGCAAAAAGGAAAGTTTTAAGCCTAATCTTGAAAGTAGAGATAGTGTCTGTCTCCTGAATCCAAACTGGAAGCTGGTTCCACAGAAGAGGGGCCTGAAAACTGAAGGCTCTGCCTCCCATTCTACTTTTAAATACTCTAGGAACAACAAGTAGGCCTGCAGTGTGAGAGCGAAGTGCTCTAATAGGGTGATATGGTACTACAAGGTCATTAAGATAAGATGGGGCCTGATTATTTAAGACCTTGTATGTGAGGAGCAGGATTTTGAATTCTGGATTTAACAGGAAGCCAATGAAGGGAAGCCAAAACAGGAGAAATCTGCTCTCTCTTTCTAGTCCCTGTCAGGACTCTTGCTGCAGCATTTTGGATTAACTGGAGGCTTTTCCTGTATAGAGAACCTTATGGAGAATGGGCTGCATTGTGCAAGTAGAATTTAATAAAAAAAGAAGATGTCCACTGTAATTTTACAGTAACTCGTTCACTGACTCATGCAGCTCATGGAGCACCACAGACTCAGACTGGAGGAACTGAATGTGACTCCATAATGTCCTGGTGGACAACCTGTTGATACCACATCAGCAGTGAACCAAAGAATGAAGCACAGCAGCCTCTCTCCCATGATGACTATGATTTGAAAATATTCAGTGTAAATCATCAACCTGAAGGAAAATCGTTGAATTTTTCCAAGAACTGGAACAAAAATAACTGTTGTTACACTGAAAACAAACAGATTAAAGAGGTTAGTTCATATGTGTCCGTTTAATTTAGCCAGAGTAAAACTTACACTTTCCCTCACTTCCCTGCGTCCCTTCATGCTGCAGTCGGACTTAAATAGAATAGAATAGAAAACAGTTGTATTTCCACTGTCTGCCATCAGATGAGCACTGCCAGGCATGACTGCCAGCATACAGCTGGTCAGAGGAATTTGATGTTAGCTTTAGCCTCTGCACAGCATCTGGATTTCCACATAGGTCCACATCACTGTGCATTACCTCTGTGTGGCCTCAGTGATTCACTCATTCATGCTTCAGTGAACTGAGTTCACATCAAATGATTGATTGTGGTTGGGGGAAAGGGAAGGATGTGTCACACAGCTTCCTGACTGTGATGAAGTTATTTTGTCCTGTCACTACTCTCCCTGCTGTGATCTAAAAGTTGAAAGGATGTTCTTTATCCACTTTGATGTTAACTTTAGTTCCCTGCAGACTGCTGATCATAACCCATTTAAAATGTGAGGGGCCCACACTGTTGCTGATGTGTTCCTGACTTGTTTGTGACTGATATGCCACAGCTCAGTTATTCTGTTTCAGCTGTTCTTGGTCTTGGAGGGTTGTGATGGAGGGGTGTCCTGTCCACGGTGGAGTCTCATTCAGAGTCAGCTCTTTGCTGCTGCTGCTGTAAAAATGTGGTTAAAAAGATGAAACACCCGCAAAGATGCATCAACTCTCCCAGTATGAGTTGAACAGGAGCTACCTATTACTATACTATACTATTCATTAAACATGAGACTTTCCTCGGTTGTTATTCCCATTTTGGTGCACTGTGTTAACTTTCTCCAGTGGCATTTCCACTCAGGTGCATTTGTGTGAGTCAGTGAAAGCCCTCTGTCTTCACCATCCCTGCCTCCTTCAGTGTGCAGACAGCCTCTGGATGTTCTACAGCTCTGTTAAGAGAAAAAAGAAACACTTGTGAATCAAATGTGTTTGTTTGCTTGTGATGATGTGTGATTTTGCAGAGCAGCCCAGCTTTGCTCCCAGGGTGAGAGATGCTGGCATTGAGCCCGCGCTCTCATGTCCGGTGTTTGGAATTCCTTCGCCATGAGCTCAGACGCCCTGTGCCGTCCGCCACTCTCCACGTTTTGTCCTGTCTCCCGGCTTGGTGCAGCACCATTCGCTCCCTCCCTCGCCTCATTAGCCTGCTACAATGAGGTGGCCATTCCAGGAATGTGAGAGTACATTTTTCCTTGCACTCCCCCTGCTGTCCTCCCCACAACTCCCCACCAGTAACCTCAGCACCTTCTGGGTCTCCTTTAAACACTCACAGTCTGATTCATGCCCCCCCCACTCCCCTCGCACACATACACACTCCCCTGCATCTTGCATAGCATCCCTCTCACACATCTCCTCTTGCCCCCCTGTGGTCCCCCTTCTCACCAGGCTCAAACCTCCCACTTTGGTGCTGCTCCCTGCTTCTCTCCAGGGCTAGCATGTAGCTTTCTGACATTCTCTTGAGACACGGTACCATTCACAGGGAGATAAGATGCTAATCCTCCCTGTAATTTAATGCATTCTTTGCATCACCTTTGAGCAGATTGAGTGTTTCTAGTTGTGGCATTTACCAATGCTCCTGGACATGTTTCTCATTGCTTTTTCTTGAGCAGATAAGGTGTGCGAGCTAAATTTGAATCAGTAAAAAATATAAGGAAAAGGAAATTAATCACACAAGCATCCGATTACGCAAGTAGGCAACACGAAACACTTTCACAGGCTTGGAAAACTGCGGTGACCCCCTCACAGCCAGTTTATTTTTCCTGATAATTGTTTTATGTAACATTTTCCATCCATAGTTTCACCTAAAATAAATCAAGTCAGTGACAAAATCAAAGCAAAAACCACTCCTGGACTCCTAGAGTGAAACGATCCAGATGCTCTGGTGATGATGAAACGTTTCTTTCCAAACCACAGAGGATAACAAATCACCCTGCCCCCTTCACTTTGGTGGATTGTCATATTCACAGCCATGCCAGTGAGATTTGGCAATGATCATCAAGTCATGGAGGACACATTTAGTCCACGGTTTCCTTCCTGTGTCAGTAAGAGTGGACACTGGGGTTGAGGCTGGCTGAAATAGAGAGGGTAAATGGGCCAGAGCAGGTTTGGTTATGGTCCCAGTGACTGGCTCCTCTAACACATGCTGCTGACTTGTTCTTGTTTTGTTTCACATTCTGTTTAGGTCACATTTCTCTTTTACTTTTGAAATGTTTATTTAATAATTTGGAGTGAAATAAAAAACTTTTTTTAAACAATATGTCTGTACCCAGAGATGGGCAGTAACACGTTACAAGTAACACATTACTGTAATCTGATTACTTTTTTCAATTAACGAGTAATGTAAGGGATTACTATTGCAAAAAAGTCATTAGATTACTGCTGCTTTCCCGTAAGCAGGAGAGTGTCTCATGACCAATGTTCCCTCTAAGCTGCGCACGTGCGCAATTGCGCACTGCTGGCACGGTCTCTGCGCACAGAAAATCTGCGTTGCGCACAAAAAAATCTAACCTGAATTGAAATTAAAATTAAAACTTTAACAATTCTGTTTTGCAGTGTTAGTCAGTAAGTGACTGGCTGCTCCTGTATGGGATTAGAACGATGCCACCTTATCCTATAGTCCAGCCAATAATGCGATTCACATTTGTATATACGCAGCCAATCAACGTCGCTGACAGGCTATGACAGCGTCCTTATGTGCTGACACCGGTGTTTTAGCAAAGCGGCGTGGCTGATGTGCAATGAAGCCACATTAATGACAACGTGTCCAACCATTGGAGATGTGAGCAGGACAGACGGAACAATTGACTGGAAAAGTGTGGACTTTATACCAGTTTTTAAATTGTGTTGATCGGCCACGTAAAACCAGAGTTATGATAAAAATATCTGCAATGTTTGGTTTTCTTCCTGAATACTATCGTTGTTTATATTTACTGCGGGAAGAAACGGTAAAAACGGCGTTTTATAAGGAAAACGCTCGAAAGCCTGTGAGCAAAAACAAAACAAACCCCACCCCCAACCCTTTCCTATTGGTCGACAAAAGTACCATGTCGACTAATCAAAAAATGATATGGCAACGTGGCATCTAGTTGTTA
Organism: Oreochromis aureus; assembly: GCF_013358895.1. NCBI lineage: Eukaryota > Metazoa > Chordata > Actinopteri > Cichliformes > Cichlidae > Oreochromis > Oreochromis aureus. The sequence goes on along the minus strand of NC_052958.1, from coordinate 38,406,694 downwards.
AGAAACGGGGGGAAGTTTTAGGAGTGACGGCGGTGTTCTGAGATGTGAGAGATTTGAGACGTTTAGCGCAAATCTTGTGTAGTTAGTGTGTAGTTAGTGTGTAGTTAGTGTGTAGTGTAGTCAGTAGTTTTGTTGGTGTGTCAGAACAATGAGGCGGCTGCTGAATGTTACAGGTGTTACAGCAGTGATACATCTCCTGTTGTCAGGCCTGCAGGTATCAGGCTGTTGTTCTCCTTTATCTCATAGTGGACAGAAATGATTTTTTGGAGTGGCACAAATAATTTGTGTGGCATCAGATTTGATGCAGAACAGCTGATTGTTCTGTAAATAGTTTGAAATGTTTATTTAAAAACGCCTTGGCTGCATTAAAAAAAAAATAGCTGCAAAAAACTTTGTTGTTTGCCAAACTGAGTTACTTTTTTGAAGTAGTAACTATATAATTAATTGGCCAACATTGGTCATTATATGCTGTATTTTGCAGACAGAGTTACAGACTCTCTCCCAGACCACAGACTCATAATACAAGTCAGAGCTTTATGAAAAAAAAGTTCTGTTTTCAAAATTGGACTTCAAGTTATTTTTACTTCCAATAGTGTTAACATACTACACAGGTCAATGACTAGATTTTTTTTACATTTTCATTGTAAGTGGGCTAAAGCAGTTAATTAAAAGTAGTCTAACATAAATGTAAATGCTGTAATTTGATTATTTTAATAAACCATGTAACTTGGATGGATTAGATGCTGGCGTGACCACAGTGCACACGTCTGATGTCGCTCACAGTGGTCCAAGGGACGCTCGGGGAGTTTGTGTGTTCGCTCAGACATGTAAAAAATTAGAGGGAACATTGTTCATGACACAAGCCTGCAGCGCCCGTGGCAGCAACAGATGTGTGCAGATCAATAATGGATAACATGGAGCGCAGGACACTAACCCCATGTTGCTCTCCAATGCATCCATTGGAGTGTGAATGTGTATGAATGTTAGTTAGAGCACTTAAGAGCTTAGAAAAAGTGCTTGTGTGATTGGGTGAATGAATTAGTTGTATAAAGCGCTTTGAGTGCTCAGACAGAGTAGGAAAGCGCTGTATAAGAACCAGTCCATTTACCATAATTACTTTTTTCAAGTAACTTGACCAACACTGTCTGTACCTGTGTGTCCTTGGACTGCAGGGCCTCTTACATGAATAGAGCAGGATTCAAAGTAAACAGCTGTTCATTTTTATGATAAGTTTATAATGTTGTAGTTGATATTATAAAGAGGCCATACTGTATGTCATAATGAGATCCAGCTGGGATGATGTAGAAGACATCTTTGGACTTTATAAGTGAGTGCTTCAAGCCACAGTCCAAAAACACACATCCAAACTGGCTGTAGGTGTGAATGTGTGTGTGAACGTTTGTCTCTCTGTGATAGACCGGTGACACCTCTCACTCTGTGACAGCCGAGATAAGCTCTGTCTCCAAAGCATTAAAAACTGTGTCAGGTCTGTAGTGATGTTACATATTTTATTTTTACATATTTTGGCCTGAAAGATACAGAAATACTGTGTAACCTCAAAAAATGCGTGTGCTGCGATTGTGCAGGTCTGTTTTGTTTAAAATGCTGCTGCGGAGGTGGCTGGACTCTGTGTTTCTGCAACTTCCTGTTTTAAAAAAACATATTCTGTGTAATAAAGTGAATACAGTGAAGGGACGAGAATTACAAGAACTCCAGGTTATTTATTTAATGATGTATTTATTTGTCAGTTTGGATCAAAACTGATTAAAAAACCCAAACAAACAGAAAAGAAACCAACACAGAAACCAAAATGTTGTGTCTGGTATTTCCGCAGTCTTCGACTCGGTAGATACTTTATTGACTCACTGAGTTCCTACCAGCCTGCAGAGAGTTTGGCCTTCAGGCTTTTCTGTCACAAATGTAGAAAAGTGACAAAGCTGGCACACCGGCCTGGTTATGATGGATGACTGGGTCAAACATAAGTCCAAACCAGGAAGGGGAAGTTTACATCCCACGTCAAGCCAAAAGTCAGCTGACGTATCATTTTCAGGTTTCTGTCTTTGTGCTAAAGCGACATTCTCCATAAGCCAGGTCAAAGAGGAACCTACGTGATTATAAAGAGCAGCAAAGTGTACAGGACATCAGGAAAAGGTTGTGCTGAATGAGAAACTTTGGACCAAACCACGGAGAGGGGGTCTGCATCCCAAAGATCATATTTATTTTTAATTCACTAAATCAATAATTATTAATTCTTTAATTATTTTCAAGTTCTCAGTTGTTTTCTTTGATTAAAGACAGGCCTTAGCACCTAGAGCGTGAGCACTTTGAGTGCAGAGCAGAAAAGCACCATATAAGAACCAGTCAGTCCATCTCAGCAGCAGCAGAGAAAATAGTTTACAGATGACACAGAGGCTGGAAATTATCTTCAGGTGCAAATTTACATTAAGGATTTTATGTTTCTTTATACAAAGAATTGTTTAACTGCACTTTCAAAGTACAAATGTACACAGTGAGTACCTAATGCTTTAAATGATTAAATGCTGATAGACCTGCATGGGTGTGGGTGAGGCGGTGACGAATCTATGAGCTGTCTCAGTCTGATGATTGTAATGACATTAATACTTCCCTAACTGCAGTATCTCAGTCACAAAGTGGTCTCTTTCAAGTAATGCTTAGTGAATCTCTCAGGAGTACAGCAGTCTTTGAAAATGACTTTAAACATAATTACTTTGTTTATCTGTCCTTCCTGCAGGTTTTGACTCTCAGTGAACATTTTACAATTTGCTTGATTTTCATCTTCAGAGATTTTTCGTTAGGATGAAGGCTGATGTGTGCACTGCAAAGCTTTCGTCAGGAAGATGTTCTCCATTATTTGTTTCTTTGCTCTGCACAGGATGTCTCGTGTGGGAGGAGGTATGAGAGTAATGATGCAAGGCAGAACACCCCACACCTTGTTATCAGAAGCCTGGTACCAAGTGGAGCTGCATGCGTAGCATTAACCGCGTGTGTGTGAAAAACATTTTTTGGATTTTGTGATTTGTGAAAAGCTTTGATGATCTTTTAAGCTACAAACCGTGCAAACATCTTTGCTTGCAGAATAGACGGACAGGACAAGGGGTCAAGGGTTAAAGGGGGGAAGGAGCTGACGTTGGATAAGCTAAAAAAGGAGTGGAAGGATGGAGAATGGTGTGTGTGTTTGTCCTGAATGAACATTCTCCAGACGCAAGGTCTGAGAGGACGCTATCAGTCTGTGGAGCCTCGGAGGAATGAGCGACAACAGGGGTCCAGCTTGTGGACAGATGCTTCAGTGTGAACTTATCTGCAGATGCTGCTAAATGGGCACATCTCTGAGTGACACCACAAAGTGTTGACCTGATCCATGAGCACACAGAATGACCACTATGTATTTCTCAAACATTTTACTGGGAATCCAGCTCTTCAAACAATACCTTTTTCTTTTTTTGCATTTGAACAAATTTATCTTGTAGCAAAAAAGTTTTCTCTGTCCAAATATTTATGGACCCGACTGTAAAAGGCCTCCTTGACTCCCCATTCAAACAGCTTTCCTCTCTGTCCAGGTCGTCCACAAACATATGCACTACACTGAAAGCGTGGCCACTGCACTTCTTAGAGTGTCTAATGATATTTTGATGAATTATGATGCTGGAGAGTGCACTGTTTTGATGTTGCTGGATCTGACCTCTGCTTTTGACACCGTTGATCATCTTATTTTGTTAGATAGATTAAACCACTGGGTGGGTGTATCGGGTACTGCATTGGAATGGTTTAAATCCTATTTGTCTAATCGATCTTTCTCTGTGGCTACCTCTAAGTTCAAATCCGCTGTCAGCTCTCTTGCCTATGGGGTGCCTCAGGGCTCTGTCTTGGGACCGTTATTGTTTTTGTTGTATTTACTCCCTCTTCTGCAACTTCTTAGCTCTTTCTCTGATATTTCATATCATTGTTATGCAGATGATATTCAGCTATATATCTCTTTTAGGCCACCTGATTTTTCTAATCTCCAAATCTTGCAGTCCTGCTTAGATTCCGTTAGAGATTGGATGGCTGGTAACTACCTTCAACTAAATGCTGACAAAACGGAAGTCATTGTCTTTGCTCCTGAGAAATTTGTTCCCCATGTGGTTAAAAATCTAGGCCCTCTTGCTTCTTATATTAAATCATCCATTAGGAACCTTGGTGTTACATTTGACCCAGCTCTGACGCTGGACACACATGTTAAATCTTTGGTTCGCTCTTGTTTTTACCATTTAAGAAATATCGCTAAGCTGAGTCCCATTGTGTCACGTTCCGAATTGGAAATGATTATTCATGCTTTTGTTTCATCCCACTTAGACTATTGTAATTCCTTGTTTACTTGCTTAAGTAATGCCTCCCTGGAACGGCTGCAGGTTGTTCAGAACGCTGCTGCTAGGCTTCTGACAAAGCATCACAAACACTCCCATGCCACTCCCCTCCTGATTCAGCTGCATTGGCTCCCTGTCAAGTTCAGGGTCCAATTTAAGATCATAATCATGACTTATAGGGCCCTGCACGGTGTAGCTCCAACTTACATAAGTGATCTTCTTCTTTCTTATCACCCCAGCAGGTCCCTGAGGTCTTGTGACCAGGGGTTGCTGGTTGTCCCGCATACAAGGTTAAAAACAAAAGGTGACAGAGCGTTTGTATCAGTGGCTGCCAGACTCTGGAACTCGCTCCCTTTGAGTTTGAGATCTGTGGACTCAGTCATGTCTTTTAAAAAGCAGTTAAAAACCTTTCTGTTTAAACTCGCTTTTGGTTAATTTTGTTTTGTTTTGGATTTTAATGTCTGTTTTCTGCCTCTGTAAAGCACTTTGTGATTTTTATCTTGAAAGGTGCTATATAAATAAAATTTTACTTACTTACTTACTTACTGCACAGTGTGGCTAGACTTGCACCATAGAGCCAGTTGTTGTTTGATTTCTTCAATGGCTATCCAGTTGGTACCGAACTGCATACACATCATTCTCTTTGTGCGGGTAGACCGGATTCCTGTGGTGGACCAGTTTTTGGTTTAGGGCATGCTGGGGTTTGAAAGCCACAGACATCCAGCGTTAAAGAAAAATGCATCTCAGCTGGACTGATACTCTTGACACATGAAAGTTCACACTTAGCAGTTATCCTCCTTCTCTCATGGATCACCTGGAGCATTCTTTAGGCAGCTTCCCAGCTTAGACAAATATCCAGCTGGGGTAACCACATTCACTCAGGTCCTGTTTGATATGATGGTGTTCTGCTTCCTGTCAGCTCTGTCTCTGGGGACGGTGTTCCCTCTGTAATATAGCTCCTGATGAGACCCAATCTGTACTCCAGTGGATGAGTCAAACCTTGACTCTCATTAAAGTCTGCTTTCTATTTGAAGATGGATGGATGATCATGGTGAAACATTTTCTCCTACAAAATAATTGCATAATGTTCATTTTCTTACAGTGTGACAGCAAACACTTTAAAAGACCACGATTAGGCTGAAACAGACTTTCTAATGTGGCATTTTGTTAGCGCCGTGAGGTCTAAGTTCTAACCTCAACATTAACTCTGTCTGTCGGTGTCTTTGCTGCCAGTTTTGACTTCTTCTCTTTCTACATCAGAGCTGACGTGGCAGGAGGAATACTCATTGTTTAATGTTTTCCAATTTATTAGCATTCCAATATCCTGAAGTCAAGCTATTTTTAAAAGTCATCAGTATTTTAGTCCTTTGATAAACTGGGATGTAACATTACATTTCTCTACAGTATAGTTAGCATTTTGAAAAGAGGCCACAGTAAAACTTGAACTTCATTCTTCCTCCATTCTTAAAAGATTGTTTGCTCTTATTTATGGTGTCTGAAGTAAACGGATGGGTGGAGGGTGGAGGGAAGGATGAACAGACAAATTGGGTAAAACTTTAGAAAAGGAGGAAAAGGAAAGGGAGGAGACTGGGTTGTGCTGTCATGTGTGCACGGATCTTGGACTGGGAACAGCTCCTTAGACAGATGATTGCTGTGCAGCCAATTTATTATGAAAGTAGGAGCCTGTCTGTGTGTCAGTCAAGCGACATGAGAGTCTGCGGGTGGACACTGAAGTATGCTGTTTATTCATGGAGTGGGAGCGCCTCAGGAAACAGCCAACAGAAGCTTCCCGGGGAAAAAGACTAGGGGCAATCCCTTCAATTCTATAGGAGGAAATGAGCCGCGTGGGCGTGGGTCTGATGTAGACAACTTCCAGCCCAGGGGCCCTAAGGTGGGCCCACCCACAGGAAATATGACATTTTGCATGAGCTTTACATGTATATTTAGTTATCTTATTGAGAGTAACTGAGTACACTCTTCGAGTAGTGTAATGTGAGACATTGATCTTGATTTTAAAAAAACAGAATGATGGGGTAAATGGTTCTAAAAAATCAGAATAGACAGAGCTGTAAGCATCATTTTACTCAAAGCCCAGTTTGAATTTAGCCTGACCTTCTTTGCAGTTTTCCCTCACAATGCCAGTATCACTTTCAGCTGGCAAAGAATTCCCAGGAGAGAAGAAATGCAACAGAGTGATTGATTACAAACATAGCATTTTATTACAGCACCATACTCAAATTCAGTTATGTCTTTAGAGGAATCCTTTCTTGCATAAATATTTGTGAAGGCAGACTCCATGGCTAAGCACTTCATTTTATACTTTGCTCTCGCTACAAAGTCGCCACAAAGTCATGGGTCAGTTCTCTGTACTTGCTGTCGTCCCCATCAGTGATGAGGCCGACTATTGCAGAGTCATCAGAGAACTTCTGCAGGAAGCACTGGGTGGAGTTGTGGGAGAAGTCTGCAGTGTAGATGGTGAAGAGGAACGGAGCCAGAACCGTTCCCTGTGGGGCCCCCGTACTGCAGACGACCCTGTCCGACACACAGCCCTGAGTCCTCACATACTGTGGTCGGTCGGTGAGGTGGTCCAGTATCCATGCTGTGAGGTGGTGGTCCACTCCTGAGCAGTGTTGGGCAAGTTACTTTGAAAAAGTAATTCAATTATAGTTACTAGTTACTACTTCAAAAAAGTAACTGAGTTAGTAACTGAGTTACAATATTCTAAAAGTAATTAATTACTTTAAAAGTAACTATTGCGTTACTTTAAAAAAACCGTTTAACCCCCTGGGGTCCAGGGTATAATTGGCCATTTTTTTACTACTCTTGATTTTCCCTCCACATTTTACCTTTAAAAACTATTTACTTTGCCTTGTTTGGTATCATTCTTTTTAGCACAACCTCACGTGTCTGAATTTACAGTCATGTTTTCATTTTGACATACTGCATTAACACAATTGATCCAAAATCAGACAAAAACCATAAAATCAGAGTAGAAAAAGTTATATTTTTACTGTAACAACCACAAACATCTTTAATGAATCATATTTCATAACTTTAAATGCAAATATTAATTGTCAATTTTAAAATCCTATGCACAAGTTTTGCAAACAACAAATTTATTTGCATCCATTTACCTTGATTTTTTAAACAACCATTTCAAACTATTTACAGAACAATCAGCTGTTCTTCAATAAGATGCCGCACAAATTATTTGTGCCACTCCAAAAAAATCATTTCTGTCCACTACAAAGGAGAACATCACAGCCTGATACCTGCAGGTCTGACAGCAGCAGGTGTATCACTGCTGTTTCTACCTGGAGACAGCAGTCGCCTCATTGTTCTGACACACAACACAAGACTATCCACAACACTACACATTAACTACACACTCCAAACACGCTAAACGTCACAAATCTCACATCTCAAAACTCGCTCTCTTTTTCTGCTCTCTCTCTCTCTCTCGCCGTCACTCCTAAAACTTCCCCTGTTTTGTTTTGTTTTTTGCTCATAAGCAGAGAGTGCTTGCTAGCGCTAACGTGGCGAAACTATTGAGGAAAAAACGCCGCGTATATCTTGTTTATCATGACTCTGGTTTTACGTGGCCTATCGACACAATTTAAAAACTGGCACCTTGTTGCTTTGTCTTTAAGTGGTCACGTGATTGACTTACCACGACTCCTTTATTCTTCCTCAGTCAAACAGCAGCACTCGATTGTTTTGCCCCCTGAGCTCCAGGTGTTGTGCTAGACAGTACTCGTGATTACCGTCCGCGGGAGCGCGCAGCTGCTTAAAGCTGTAGCGTCCAGATTACTTACAGCTACTTCCTGCAACTGATATAAGATGCGGTAAGCTGAACACAGCTTTAACCGTCTGTTTGTTGAAAAATAGTAACGGACCGCGTTTCCTTGTTAGTAACTGTAACGGCGTTGTAACGATAGGAATAGTAATTAGTTAGATTACTCGTTACTGAAAAAAGTAACGCCGTTACTTGTAACGCTGTTATTCCCATCACTGCTCCTGCCTAGGGATGGGTACCGGTATCCGGTGTAATTATGGCACCGGTTCTGACATAAACGGTAGTAACCAGATGTTACACCACTCCAGGACAACTTGGTGTAAACAGCAAACCGAGTTTATTTTGGGTACCTCAGAACCGTGGCTTTTACATACAGAACCCAAACATGCTTTTTGTTTTTTTTCAGAACATTTTTTCTTTTCTTTTTGCCGTGACTGCCCTCTACTGGTGGAAAACATGTAGCAGCCAAAAACCCAAACATAGCTGAATAGCCCAAATCCCCACAGATTTATGCAATGTTTTAGACATATTTTAGCTTTACACTTTACCAAGTGCTACACAGACAGAAAAGCAGCGCACATTTCGGTGCTTTATTTTCTTGAGATGTCATACACTTTGGATTCTAGCCAATCATTTTACCTTTACCTTTTAGTAGGTGGGCCCAGGTACGTATGTTCTTTTAGAGCAGAGCTACAGATTAAAAATGCCCAAGGCGAAGCGATCAAAAGTCTGGCTGTACTTCACAGAAAAAGATGCAAACTCAGCAGCCTGCAACAAGTGCTTTAAGGTGATACTGATGAAACACCTGGCGACGCATAACATTTTTTTAAAAGCCGAGAAATGCATCGTATTTGATACCTTGCTGCAAGACCTCACACCGAGCACATCTACTGCGGGTGTGGTGCCTGTTATCGGACACGGAGTTAGCAACATCCCCCCAGAACCCAAAGAGTAGAGTCCTGGCCCCTAGCCCTGCCAGTGTAGCAGAAATGATGACGGATGAGGATGGCAGCAGCAGCCGTTCTTCTTTGGGTGAGTAGCCTAATGTTGTTCGTGTGTAATTTACGTTGAGTAGGCTAACTGGAGAAATCAAAGAACATGATTCTCACAGTTCTCTCAGCGGTCTCCAGGTGAGCGAGGGAACGATGTAGGAGGTGAATGACAAGATCATCCACTCCAATGCCAGGCTGGTAAGCAAACTGAAGTGGGTCCAGTGATGAGCTCACCAGGGGCCGAAGCCTAGCCAGGACCAGCCGCTCCAGGGTCTTCATCAGGTGGGATGTCAGAGCCACCAGCCTGTAGCTGTTGAGGTCCTTGGGACGTGGAGTCTTTGGCACTGGTACCACACAAGAGGTTTTTCAGAGCTGTGGAACTGTCCCCAGCCTCAAGCTCAGGTTGAAGATGTGCTGCATCACCCCACACATTTGGTCTGCACAGGACCTGACAACCCTTGAGCTGATGCCTTCTTGGCTCTAATCCTCCTCAGTTCCCTCCTAACTGAGAGAGACAGGCTGGAACTGTGTGCTGGATGCAGTGGTTGGAGGTGTGGAGTAGTGAGCAGGGTGTGTGGAGGATGTGTGAAGTGTCTGAGGCATCAGGGGTGGAACAGCAGCAGTGGAGGTGGGTGCGTCTGCAGGAGATGTTGAAGACTGCCTCCTGGATGAATCAAATCAGAATCAGAATACTTTAATAATCCACAGGCAGGGATGATTTCCTGTGTCGGTCAGTGGTGCTTTTTGGTAATCTCAGTCTCTCACTGATCGTGCTCCTGTGACTAGCCAGCACGTCATGGAGTGGGTGGGTGGGAGGTATTATCCAGCATTGTCCTTGTCTTGGACAACATCCGCCTCTCAGACACCACCCTAGTGGAGTCCAGCTCCATCCCCACAACATTACTGGCCTTGGGGATCAGTTTATTGAGTCTGTTGGCGTCTGCGACCCTTAACCTGCTGCCCCAGCATGCAACAGCATAGAGAATAGAACTGGCCATAACAGACTCATAGAAAATCCTGAGCATTGTCATTGAAAGACCTCAGCCGCCGAGGCAGATGTCTTCCACAGCACCGGGACCCTCTGCAGACTCAGACTCAATATGAACAGTTTATGAAAGACTCCACAAACCTGGGGGGGCACAGGCCTTGAGGACACGGGGACTCACCCCGTCTGGTCCAGCAGACTTGCCTGAGTGGAGTTTGCTCATTCTCAAACCTGTCTAAGAAGTGATTCAGTTCATTTAAAAACCAGCAACAAACAACTTAAACATAAAAAATCACAAAGAAAGAACAATACAGTATCCACATCTGAACCAAAGAGTAAAACGGTGAAATGTGGATTATTAAATATTAGGTCTCTCTCCTCCAAGTCTCTGTTAGTACATGACTTAATAATTGATCAACAAATCGATTTACTCTGCCTTACAGAAACCTGGTTGCAGCAGGATGAGTATGTTAGTTTAAATGAATCAACACCTCCGAGTCATTCTAACTACCAGAAACCTCGAAGCACAGGCCGAGGGGGCGTGTGGCAGCAATTTTCACACCAGTCTATTAATTAACGAAAGACCAAGACAGACTTTTAATTCATTTGAAAGCCTGATGCTTAGCCTCGTCCACCCCAGCTGTAAAACTCAGAAACCAGTCTTACTTGTTATCATCTGTCGTCCACCTGGGCCTTACACAGAGTTTCTCTCTGATTTCTCAGACTTTTTATCTGATTTAGTGCTCAGCTCAGATAAAATAATTATTGTGGGTGATTTTAACATCCATGTAGATGCTAACAATGACAGCCTCAACATCGCATTTAATCTGTTATTAGACTCAATTGGCTTCTCTCAAAATGTAAAAGAACCCACCCACCACTTTAATCACACTCTAGATCTTGTTTTAACATATGGCATAGAAACTGAACATTTAACAGTGTTTCCTGAAAACCCTCTGCTGTCTGATCATTTCCTGATAACATTTACATTTACAATAATTGATTACACAGCAGTGGAGAGTAGACTTTATCACAGTAGATGTCTTTCTGAAAGTGCTGTAACTAAGGTTAAGAATATAATCCACCCACTGTTATCATCTTGAGGGGTGGGGTGGGGGGAGGTTGTGGAAATGACAGTCTTCACTAGTGGGGATAGTTACAAAGCTTTCTTTGTTATGAATTAGCATACATGTTTTTATTGAACATTTAAAGAACCAGCAACAAAAACAGAAATTCTTGTAGAGGACATAAAGTCAGAGATAGAAACGACAAGGAGCAGGTGTCTTACAGGTAGAGCTGCTGCAAAAACCCACAGAGCTCAGCAGCCAGCGCAACAAATTCTGGATCCTTTGCTTTTAGTTAGCAGTTAGCATTAGCAGCACATCCTGCGTCCGATGTGAAAGGACCTTTATGCTGCGCACTGTGACTCACAGCAATGGTCCCAGGTCAGCCCTGACTTTGTGTTAAACTAATCCTAAAGTAATAATGGTATTTCTAACCACTGATATACCACAACTTTATCCTTTCAACAGCTGCTGAAAGTTAGGGGACCTAGCTGCTATCGGATATTTACAGTTGTGGTCAAAAGTTTACATACACTTGTAAAGAATATAATATAATGGCTCTACTGAGTGTCCTGTTGTTTCTAAAACTCTGATTTTTCTCTGATAGAGTGATTGGAACAGATACTTCTTTGTCACAAAAAACATTCATGAAGTTTGGTTCTTTTATGACTTTATTATTGGTTAACAGAAAAAAGTGATCACATCTGCTGGAAGAAAAATAGGGTCAAAATTCGTACTTGTAACTTGAAACTTGAGTGCAGAGTTTCACATGTATTTTTTGGATAAGTCCACACACAAATCTTTTTTACGCATACAGAAATTCTTTTTGCACATTAGGGATGCACCGATACCGATACTGGTATCGGGTATCGGGGCCGATACTGTCAAATGTGTGCGTACTCGTACTCGTAAAAGTTAACCGATACCATGAACCGATACTAATGTAGCCCGGATGGGAATTTGGGAGTAGATACTCATAAGTCCCATGGACTTAAACGCCACGGTAACATAAGGTGTTATGTGATGTAACTGTACCCTGAATTTAATTTGCCCTGTAATATGTCACAAGGTAAATACAGGTAATTAGAGCAATCAAACTGTTATGTTAATCATAAAGTATTATTGTATGGTATGTAACTCTGAAGGGAGTTAAAATATTGTTCAGAGTTCTAATTTTCTGGAGGCCCGTGAAGGTAGCATAAAACGGGACCTGTGTATCTGTTGCAATGGAGGAGGAGAAGAGAACGGCATGGAGAGATGCACGAGGTTAGCTGAGCCAAAGTGAGAGACTCGGCTAGTTTTACTGAGGTTAACTAGCACAAAAGAGTGTGTGACTAGAAAGCTAACTGTGTGGGAGCTTCGCAACAGAGTGTGGGTGAAGTGACTTTTTGTTTCAACGGTCGCACCACCGTGGAAAACTGTGTTTCCAGCTACGATCGCCGAGGCTAAAGGCTAGCCCGGACTGCTTGGCTGCGCCAAGGAGGCAGCCGCTATGGGCTGTCGGAGAGCTGGACAGTGACGGGCTAACGTGCTGTAACAGAGACAGCATCGGGTCCGCAGGGAGCGGATTTAGTGTGGGACTGGTGAACGGCGACCTACCGATCAGCTGAACTGTAAGTCAGACTTTTGTGCTCTTACTGGGGAGAAGAGGATTTTTCTCCATTGTCCAGCGTGAGCAGCAAACAGACCTGCAACAAGTGTGAGTGTGTGTGGGGTCCATGTGTGAATATTGTATGTTTAGTGGATTTATATAACGTGTTTTGGAGTGTATATTAGTGAGTCACTTACCAAAAGGTGATAACATAAGGTTGTTTAATATAATTTGAAAGGGAATTATTTCATTTATACAGTGTATTTCATTTGGTTAAGGAATTGGAATATCATTTGAGTTTAAAAAAGGGATGTGTTGTACAGTATTTGTCTCTGCCCTTACGTTCAGTAAACGTTTCGTTTGGGTTAAAGAGTTGTCTGGGGTCGTTTCTTTACTACTGGTTAAGTTTAACTTGTGTGTGGTAGAAGTATCGGATTTTGTACTCGGTATCGGCAAGTACTCAGATCCAAGTATCGGTATCGGATCGGTTTGAAAAAATTGGTATCGTTGCATCCCTATTGCACATACAAATCCTGATTTACAAGTATAAAATATTTATGACCACAATTTGAGCCCATATACTTTTAGTACCATTGATGTTAAGTTAGACTCTTTTTCTCCAATTGATCTTTCTGAGTTAACTTCAATAATTAATTCCTCCAAACCATCAACGTGTCTTTTAGACCCCATTCCTACAAAACTGCTCAAAGAAGTCCTGCCATTAATTAATTCTTCAATCTTAAATATGATCAACCTATCTCTAATAATCGGCTATGTACCACAGGCCTTCAAGGTGGCTGTAGTTAAACCTTTACTTAAAAAGCATCTCTAGACCCAGCTGTCTTAGCTAATTATAGGCCAATCTCCAACCTTCCTTTCATATCAAACATCCTTGAAAGAGTAGTTGTCAAACAGCTAACAGATCATCTGCAGAGGAATGGCTTATTTGAAGAGTTTCAGTCAGGTTTCAGAGCTCATCACAGCACAGAAACAGCTTTAGTGAAGGTTACAAATGATCTTCTTATGGCCTCTGACAGTGGACTCATCTCTGTGCTTGTCCTGCTAGACCTCAGTGCAGCGTTCGATACTGTTGACCATAATATCCTATTAGAGCGATTAGAACATGCTGTAGGTATTACAGGTACTGCACTGCAGTGGTTTGTATCATATCTATCTAACAGACTCCAATTTGTACATGTAAATGGAGAGTCCTCTTCACACACTAAGGTCAATTATGGTGTTCCACAGGGTTCAGTGCTAGGACCAATTCTATTTACATTATACATGCTTCCTTAGGCAGCATCATTAGAAGACATAGCATAAATTTTCACTGCTATGCAGATGACACACAGCTCTATCTGTCCATGAAGCCAGGTAACACACACCAATTAGTGAAACTGCAGGAATGTCTTAAAGACATAAAGACCTGGATGGCCGCTAACTTTCTGCTTCTTAATTCAGATAAAACTGAGGTTATTGTACTCGGCCCTGAAAATCTTAGAAATATGGTATCTAAGCAGATTCTTACTCTGGATGGCATTACCTTGGCCTCCAGTAACACTGTGAGGAACCTTGGAGTCATTTTTGACCAGGACATGTCCTTCAATGCACATATTAAACAAATATGTAAGACTGCTTTCTTCCATTTGCGCAACATCTCTAAAATTAGAAATATCCTGTCTCAGAGTGATGCTGAAAAACTAGTTCATGCATTTATTACTTCCAGGCTGGACTACTGTAATTCTTTATTATCAGGATGTCCTAAAACTCCCTGAAAAGCCTTCAGCTGATCCAAAATGCTGCAGCAAGAGTCCTGACAGGGACTAGAAAGAGAGACATATTTCTCCTGTTTTGGCTTCCTTCATTGGCTTCCTGTTAAATCCAGAATTCAAAATCCTGCTCCTCACATACAAGGTCTTAAATAATCAGGCCCCATCTTATCTTAATGACCTTGTAGTACCATATCACCCTATTAGAGCACTTCGCTCTCACACTGCAGGCCTACTTGTTGTTCCTAGAGTATTTAAAAGTAGAATGGGAGGCAGAGCCTTCAGTTTTCAGGCCCCTCTTCTGTGGAACCAGCTTCCAGTTTGGATTCAGGAGACAGACACTATCTCTACTTTCAAGATTAGGCTTCAAACTTTCCTTTTTGCTAAAGCATATAGTTAGGGCTGGACCAGGTGACCCTGAATCCTCCCTTAGTTATGCTGCAATAGGTGTAGGCTGCCGGGGATTCCCATGATGCACTGGGTGTTTCTTCTTCACTCACTATGTGTTAACAGACCTCTCTGCATCGAATCATATCTGTTATTAATCTCTGTCTCTCTTCCACAGCATGTCTTTATCCTGTCTTCCTTCTCTCACCCCAACCGGTCGCAGCAGATGGCCCCGCCCCTCCCTGAGCCTGGTTCTGTCGGAGGTTTCTTCCTGTTACAAGGGAGTTTTTCCTTCCCACTGTCGCCAAAGTGCTTGCTCATAGGGGGTCATATGATTGTTGGGTTTTTCTCTGTATGTATTATTGTAGGATCTACTGTACAATATAAAGCACCTTGAGCAATGTTCCCTCTAATATTTCATGTGTCTGAGCGAACACACAAACTCCCTGAGCGTCCCTTGGACCACTGTGAGCGACATCAGACGTGTGCACTGTGCTCACGCCAGCATCTAATCCATCCAAGTTACATGGTTTATTAAAATAATCAAATCACAGCATTTACATTTATGTTAGACTACTTTTAATTAACTGCTTTAGCCCACTTACAATGAAAATGTAAAAAATCCTGTTCATGACCTGTGTAGTATGTTAACACTATTGGAAGTAAAAATAACTTGAAGTCCAATTTTGAAAACACAACTTTCTTTCTTTTTAAAAAAAGCTCTGACTTGTATTATGAGTCTGTGGTCTGGGAGAGAGTCTGTAACTCTGTCTGCAAAATACAGTATATAATGACCAATGTTGGCCAATTAATTATATAGTTACTACTTCAAAAAAGTTACTGAGTTTTACAAACAACAAAGTTTTTTGCAGCTATTTTTTCTTTTAATGCAGCCAAGGCGTTTTTTTAAAATAAACATTTCAAACTATTTACAGAACAATCAGCTGTTCTGCATCAAATCTGATGCCACACAAATTATTTGTGCCACTCCAAAAAATCATTTCTGTCCACTATGAGATAAAGGAGAACAACAGCCTGATACCTGCAGGCCTGACAACAGGAGATGTATCACTGCTGTAACACCTGTAACATTCAGCAGCCGCCTCATTGTTCTGACACACACAACAAAACTATTGACTACACTACACACTAACTACACACTAACTACACACTAACTACACAAGATTTGCGCTAAACGTCTCAAATCTCTCACATCTCAGAACACCGCCGTCACTCCTAAAACTTCCCCCCGTTTCTTAACAACTAGATGCCACGTTGCCATATCATTTTTTGATTGGTCGACACGGTACTTTTTTCGACCAATAGGAAAGGGTGGGGGGTTTTTTGGTTTCGTCTTTACTCACAGGTGGAGAGTGCTTTCCTTATAAAACGCCGTTTTTACCGTTTCTTCCCGCAGTAAATATAAACAACGACAGTATTCAGGAAGAAAACCAAACATTGCAGATATTTTTATCATAACTCTGGTTTTACGTGGCCGATCAACACAATTTAAAAACTGGTATAAAGTCCACACTTTTCCCGTCAGTTGTTCCGTCTGTCCTGCTCACATCTCCAATGGTTGGACACGTTGTCATTAATGTGGCTTCACTGCACATCAGCCACGCCGCTTTGCTAGCTAAAACACCGGTGTCGGCACATATTTACTTTAATGTCAATTCAGGTTAGAAATTTTTTTGTGTGCGCAACGCAGACTTTTTCTGCGACTTTTGTTGTGATTTGGCGCTATATAAATAAAATTGAATTGAATTGAATTGAATTTGTCCACCTCACATCACCCCCAGCAGAGAGTTTTGATCTTTGTGACCCGAGATGGTTCTACACCCTATCCAGACTTCGCTAACGTTGTTCTGCTGAAGCTGGTTCTCCATCTTCTGCCTGTAGCTGTCCTTCCCATTCCTGATCAGTCCTTTCAGCTCTCTCTGCACCATTTTCAACTCCTCCTTGTTTCCAGATTTGAAGGCCCTCCTCTTCTGCTTGAGGACGGCTCTACCACCTGGCTGTAGCTCAGGTGGTAGGATCCATATTCAGGACTCGAAGAAAAAGGGATTAACTGAAAAGCTTTATTGCTGTTACTTAGAAAACTCAAAATACAAAAACTCCGGAAAGAAACTAAACTACGCTGCTACAAGGAAGACACAGAAACTAGAGAACAGAGAAACAAATATCAGACAATACAATAGAGACCAGAGGGAGACATAGACAATATTACACCTGAGGAGACTGGGGCAGAGTAGACACACCTGGGTAACACAGCTGAACAGAATCAGACAGAAAGACGGGAAGCAAAAATGAACATAATACATATGAGACGGGAGACTCAACACAGTGAGTCAGACTAACACACATGGACTTGACACTAGGACTAGGGATAATCAGACATGGATACATGAGATACTGGGGGAGCGAAACACAGAGACAGATTAAAGGTATGTGAGAGACTGAAGGGATAACAAAGCAGAGATGAGACTAAGACAGTCATGAACAGACAAGAAATCAACAAAGTCAGTCAGTCAAACATGGCCCAGGTCACTAATACTAATACAAGGTTCAAATGAAATTACTTTATTTTCTTATGCTATATAAAAGTCTAAAATCATGTTTTCAAATCTTCATAAAATATAAATGTTTCCTTTTTTTTCTTGTCACAAAAAAGTAGAAAGAAAATAGAAGGAAACTGTGACCTACATGCAATATTTTATCCTTAGCCCACCAAGGTTCTGGCTATTTTTTATGCAGTTTCCACAGTGTGGATACCACACTAGTATGAGCCGGACTGGATCATACTTCCCATGTATTTTTTATTAGACAGATTGTTCAGCAATGAAACAAATTAAGCTTCAGGCAAAGCCGCTATCTAGTCTCAGTAGAGACACATAAACGTTACACCAGTGGTTCCCAGACTTCTTTTGCTAGGCCCCCCCTTTGTTTACAACGCAATCTTGGTGCAACCCCCCCCCCCCCCGGGACAAACACACCCTCCAACCCATATTTTGTTTTTAAACTCCATTGCAGTTTATTTCACACCTCAAAGCTTTAGTAAACAATTAAACAAATAAAAGTAAGCTGCAATAACATAAACTACTAACTCTTTTACGCTACGTCCACACCTACATGGGTAGCTTTGAAAACACATTTGGGTGATTTGTCGACACGGAAACTGCGTTTTGGATCACTGAAAACAGAGACTTTTAAAAACTCCTGCAGGGTGATTTTCCAAAAGTCCGTTGTAGCGTTTACGTGTGGATGAGGAAAACGGAGTCACACCATGTTAAAGGTGTGCGCCTTGTTTGACGTCATGCTGTGCGCCACGTTATTGTTTACATGAGATGAATTTCTACAATGAACCTGTAGAAGTACACGTTCAAATACTGTTACTGTTAATCTATCTGCAGTTTTTACACACTTACACAGACACATGCAGTTACTCTCCCTCCATTCAGAAAGGCAGGGCGTCAGAGTGAACTTTGTGGCGTCTACATTCAACACAGACGCCCTTACAAACACATCCCGACGCCAATGAATAAATGTAAATTTTTAAAATTACATTAATGTACGCTGTATGCATTTTGTCCAAAGTTGTGGGTCCACACCAGCCGTATTTCACAGTGCCATGAGAACCTGTGAGACAAAATCCAAAATACCGTCTTTAGTTATTAACATTTGAAATGATGAAGACACTTGAAAAGTGACACAAAATTAGCTGCCTTTCCAGAAAAACACAAAAACGTTTTAGAAGTACTTAAGGTTTGGTGAGGGCTCAAAACCCTGTTTACTCTTTCCCTCCCAGGCTTCTACACTTCTGATTGGCCAACATTTCTACACGGTTAGGATTTGGCACGTTGACAGCGTTTGACTTCGTTTTTTTATCATTTACATGTGGGCTGGATTTTTTTTTAATGGAAAATCTCTGTTTTCAAAAATACTCATGTACGTGAGGACGCAGCCTTAAATAACAGAAAAACCAAACATCTTTATGGTGTAATTATTTTACATATAGTAGGGTTTTTGTTGTTTTTTTTTTGTTTGTTTTTTACTGTGTAAGAATATTCAACATTGCTATCAACACATTTTTCAAAAAATGCCTCTCTGTTCAAAATGGGTTTAAAAGCATAAACGACTGTGGGATACTGTTTGTTCCTGATTTGGGCAGGAGGAACAAACTGTGGCAGGATCAGCCTGATATTATTTGGGGAGCAGGTCACCTACTAAGTTGGTGGTTCGATCCTGGTCTGCTCCACTCTGCATGCCAAAAATCCTTGGGCAGGATACTAACCCCATGTTGCTCTCAGATGCATCCATCGGAGTGTGAATGTGTGTATGAATCTTAGTTAGTTAAATAGCACTACAAACTTAGAAAAGTGCTTGTGTGAATGGGTGAATGAACGTCGTGATGGTTCCATCCCTCCTTTCGCTAAATGTTTATGCAAGTTGGCTCTGGGATGCCCAGTTCTTCCCTATCCGCCACTCACAATCGCAGCAGCAAGCTCCCTACCACCGAACTGCCAGTTTCTCAGGAAAGATGACACACACAAAAAACCCAAAACTCTGCAGCAAACGTCGGCACCGAATTGCCAGGTTCCCAACCTCTCATCTGCTAAACTCTGTAGCAAATATTGGCACCGAGTTGCCAGGTTCACAGCCACTCATCCCTCCTCTGCTAAACTCCGCAGCAAACCTTGGCACTGGGTTGCCAGCCTCTCAGCCACTCATCCCTCCTCTCCTAAACTCCGCAGCAAACGTCAGCACCGTGATGCCAGGTTCTCTTCCTCTGTCCCTCCTTTACGAATGCAATATCAACCTTGACACCAAGATGCCTGGTTCTTCTTTATCCCTCATTTGCATACGCAGCAGCACCCTTTCTAATATAGAGTTGCCAGTTTCTCTGCTCGGCACTGAGATGCCAGATTCGCTGCCATCTTCCTGCCTTCACAAAGCAAAGGTGAACCTTCGTGGCACCGAGATGCCAGGTTCTGTCCTCTATCGCTCCTTTTAAGACATCCAAACTGCGTCGTGCGCATAATTCTTCATGGCGTCCCTTCACTTCTCATGTGCTTTCACTAGCATCATCAGGCATCCACCCTTGACACAATCATTCAAGACCGCTCTCTAAGTTGACTCGCGGTTCTGACTGCGTCTGAATGGCTTATCATCTCCCACGAAGTCCAGTGGACTCGCACTCTGCTCTCGGACGATTTTGGGGGTTATTATTATACCATTATTTTCCTCTAATCAGTCTTTCAATTCATCAACTCTTCCCAAGCTGCTGCTGTCACTTCTGTTAATTCAGAAATCAGCTCAGTCGTTATTGCTACCTTATCTGAAGTAATTAACCAGCTAAGCACCCCCTCTCCATCTTCTACTCAAAGACAAGCTCACAAGCTTTTCAAGCCGCCAAGCCCTACCTCAAATCTCAAATCCAGCATTCTTCTCTGTCAGAGCTTCAGCTCAAAGTCGAGCCACGTCGCTACCCGATCGAGGGTTCCCCTCATGCATCCATTAAGATTTCTGTCGTTTGCAACTTCCTTTGATCTCTTCTCCTGCCATTCCTTCCGAATTGTCCGAGCTCATCCACTCCACACCACGGAGCGACGTTCACTCTCCGTGCGCTCGTTTTTGTCCTCTTCTTGTTCTCTCTCCCTAACCGGTTGAGGCAGATGGCCCCGCCCCTCCCTGAGCCTGGTTCTGCCGGAGGTTTCTTCCTGTTAAAAGGGAGTTTTTCCTTCCCACTGTCGCCAAAGTGCTTGCTCATAGGGGATCATATGATTGTTGGGTTTTCCTCTGGACATCATTGCAGGGTCTCGAAGTGTCTGTCACTGTGGCTCGGTGCTGTATAAATAAGTCAAATGGAAAATCAAATTATTCCGCTGACGTCTTCGACCTTCGTATCGCACAGTTATTACTGCTTCTAGTCTTTTCTAGTCTTTGACTTTACGGAAGTTGGTTTGGAAGCATATTTCGCGATGCTTCATCTTCTGCTTTGCGTTTGTGTGGGAGCCTCGTCAAAAACCTGTCCATTGTGCTAGCAGTGTCCAAGCATTCTTTTTAATTCACACCGCGCATTAAAACCCCCCTGCAATGGAACTGCCCCCCCCCCAGGGGGCACGCCCCCCACTTTGGGAACCACTGAGTTGTACTTACTCACCTGTACCAACTCCAAGTTAAGCCTCTTGACAGATCGGCTACACATTCACCTTGCATACTACTTATTACCTCACGTTATTAAATTATTTTCCAGTCACTCAAAACCAATTTGCATATTTATTTTTAAGTAGTTTTTGTAGGTATTAGCATATGTGTATACATTTATATGTGTGTATATATATATATATATATATATATATATATATATATATATATATATATATATATATATATATATATATATATATATGTGTGTGTGTGTGTGTGTGTGTGTGTTTATGGAGAGTGACAGAGCGAAAACTAGAGAAAATTTCTGCACATGCTTCCACCATGTTGGACAAGTGATATGGTTTTGTGTGTGAAAGTTTTCCTTTCCTTCTGCATACTTTTCCAACCCAGTTAATCTTGGTTTCACAGACTTCTAGGAAAAGTTTTTGGACAAAGTGAAATCTGACCTTCCTGTTACTGATTGTAACCAGTGGTTTACACATTGTTTTAAGCCCTCTGTATGCCATGATCCTGGGTCTTAGACCCAATACTTTGAGCTTGTTTTGGACTTACAGTTCTTTCTAAGTTCTTTCTCACACATCTGAGTTTGTTATTTTGTGGTTCTTGGTTTCTTGTCTGATTATGTTACTTCCCTTTCAAACCCAGTCTGTCCTAGTCTCATCTCTGTTTTGTCATCATCATCTCCTGTATAAATGAGTCATGTCTCCATGTTTTGTTACCCTTTCTGCCTCCTCAGTTGTGTCACCATGTCTGTCTGCTCTCTCTGCTTCCTGTCTCCATGCTAGGCAGGGTTCCCTGTCTTGCCAACAGTTTTGGGAAGGTTACTTTTAAAATGTATTCCACTACAGATTACAGAATACATGCCCCAAAATCTATTTTGTAACGTATTCCGTTACGTTACTCAATGAGAGTATTCTGAATACTTTGGATTACTTAATATATTATCAAGCTTTTTACAACTACATGAATGTACTTTTGCTGTGTGATTTATTACTATTACTGAAGGTTACTTGCCATACCAATACCAACTAGATGTTTAAATCTTAATATAAATGAGTAACAGTAGGTGGACATTAGGTAAGGCTGCAATTTTTGCAGCGATCTCCTATAGAAAACTATTCCGCGTGTATATAAAACAGGTGCGTGGCTCCGAACCGTAGTAAAGGGACCTCTGGCTAATACGTCGGGTTCGTGTCGGGCTCGTAGCTGAAAACTAGCTTTACTTTGTTGTCTGGGTCAACTTTGCTAGTGAGAGACAGAGAGAGGCGTTGAAAGGCTGCTCCAACAGAACTTATTGTTTCAGAGGAAAACACGAACACAGAGTACAGTCGAGTCTTAATAGCTTACTTACAGCTGGGCTACACTGCCCATGAGGCTACATTCTTTAGGGCCATGCCTGTAACACTCAGCCTATTGCCTTCATATTAAATAATTTTTTGAGTAATAATTTTAAAAATATTTCTTCACGTCATTATGCGGCCGCAAGTAGAGGTGACATGGGCCGTGAGATTGAGACTCAGGCATTAGAGCCTCTTAATGCGTGTTTTGTTTGTGTTTCCACCAGCGTGGAATTACCGAAACTGGAGAGAACATAGCCTAACATATGAAACAGGAAAGTACCGCCATTTAATCCATTTATTTCAACAAAGTAACTGTATTCTGAATACCACCTTTTTAAACGGTAACTGTAACAGAATACAGTTACTCATATTTTGTATTTTAAATACGTAACGCCGGTACATGTATTCTGTTACTCCCCAACACTGCTTGCCAACAGAAGTAGGAAGTAAGAAAGTACAATTAATTCAGATATCTACCATTTTTTTCTGACTACATTTTACTTTTACTATCTACATTTTTAAACAAATATCTGTACTTTCTTCTCCTTACATTTTCAAAACATGCTCATTACTTTTGTGGATGTGGGGGGAGTTATACCAGCTTGAGACAATGAACCCGACGACCACAGCATTGTAATGTCCTTAAATTTATACTTTTAAAGGTGCAGCTTTCCAGCTGCCTCGTTTCTGCAGCACACACCGCTCTCCCCTCCTATCGTGGCAACATCCTTTAAAGAGCAGACATGATTAGATGATGAGGTCAGGTGTGTGAGTCAGCCTCCCCTGACACCACACCCTGAACCCACTGCTCCCCTGCAGCTGAGCCACAAACCCCACACTTCCACATAGCCCCATCGCTCAACTTAGGCTGAGGACCCATCCGGCCTAGCCCAGCCTAGCCTTTTTTGGCTGCATTTCAAGATTTTGATGTATGAGAGAAGTACAACTGGGCAGAAGGAAGAACACATCTGCAAAACGCAGTTGCAATGCAGCAACATCTGCCCTCTGGTCCTGTGTGAGATGGTTATCACAACGGAGGGAGGCGGGAATGTTTGAATTTGGCATTTCTGGCCCCAACTCATCTCTTTCCTTAACCAGGTTTACCAGAGAAGGAGTTTCAGCCTCTCTCTGTGCTTTAAGGACGATGAGGTGATATATCTGTATGGCTCCTCCCCTGTCTAACCGTTTGCCACTTGGTGATTAACTTTGAGTTAGAAGAAGGGAGTAATATTAGCACTCTGTCTCCCGTTTAGAATTGCCAGAGTCTAGCCCCTCTGTTGTACAGGCGCTGCTGACATTGCTGGGCCTGGAGCAAATTTTCTCATGATAACCTCCCCAATGTGTAGCTTTAAAGTCTTATTCAGCCGCTCCACCAACTCATCAGTCTAAAGGTGGTAGACGCTGGTCCGAAGACATTTAACTCCCAGTAATTCATACAGTTCTTTTAGTGTGAAAGACATGAATGACTTCCCCTGGTCAGTCAGTATCTCTTTTGGGATGCTGACTCAGGAGATGACCTGTCATCACAAACTGCAACAATGGAACGTCCTGATCCATCATTCAGGTAAGAAAATCCCCAACAGTTGATTCTGTTCATCTGGACGTAGCGTTTTCAGTGGGACAAATGTTTCATCAAGGAACTGACCTCCCAGCCCATTGTTCCTTCAGTGCTGCTAGTTTCAGTCATTGTGCAAATGTACTGTTTATAAGATTGGGGGGAAACCTGCAGTCAGCTGAGACTGAAGAAGTCACCTGGGTGAGTGACAAAACGTTTCTCCCACTAAAAACGCCACGTCCAGATGAACAGAATCAACTTTTGGGGTTCTACAATGGAAAATCTTCAGTGGAGGGAATACCTGGAGCTGGCCGTGCAATACAGTGGCTTGCAAAAGTATTCGGCCCCCTTGAACTTTCCCACATTTTGTCACATTACAGCCACAAACATGAATCAATGTTATTGGAATTCCAGGTGAAAGACCAATACAAAGTGGTGTACACGTGAGAAGTGGAACGAAAATCATACATGATTCCAAACATTTTTTACAAATAAATAACTGCAAAGTGGGGTGTGCGTAATTATTCAGCCCCCTTTGGTCTGAGTGCAGTCAGTTGCCCATAGACATTGCCTGATGAGTGCTAATGACTAAACAGAGTGCACCTGTGTGTAATCTAATGTCAGGACAAACACAGCTGCTCTGTGACGGCCTCAGAGGTTGTCTAAGAGAATACTGGGAGCAACAACACCATGAAGTCCAAAGAACACAGCAGACAGGTCAGGGATAAAGTTATTGAGAAATTTAAAGCAGGCTTAGGCTAAAAAAGATTTCCCAAGCCTTGAACATCCCACGGAGCACTGTTCAAGCCATCATTCAGAAATGGAAGGAGTATGGCACAACTGTAAACCTACCAAGACAAGGCCGTCCACCTAAACTCACAGGCCGAACAAGGAGAGCGCTGATCAGAAATGCAGCCAAGAGGCCCATGGTGACTCTGGACGAGCTGCAGAGATCTACAGCTCAGGTGGGGGAATCTGTCCATAGGACAACTATTAGTCGTGCACTGCACAAAGTTGGCCTTTATGGAAGAGTGGCAAGAAGAAAGCCATTGTTAACAGGAAACCATAAGAAGTCCGTTTGCAGTTTGCCACAAGCCATGTGGGGACACAGCAAACATGTGGAAGAAGGTGCTCTGGTCAGATGAGACCAAAATGCAAAACGCTATGTGTGGCGGAAAACTAACACTGCACATCACTCTGAACACACCATCCCCACTGTCAAATATGGTGGTGGCAGCATCATGCTCTGGGGGTGCTTCTCTTCAGCAGTGACAGGGAAGCTGGTCAGAGTTGGTGGGAAGATGGATGGAGCCAAATACAGGGCAATCTTGGAAGAAAACCTCTTGGAGTCTGCAAAAGACTTGAGACTGGGGCGGAGGTTCACCTTCCAGCAGGACAACGACCCTAAACATAAAGCCAGGGCAACAATGGAATGGTTTAAAACAAAACATATCCATGTGTTAGACTGGCCCAGTCAAAGTCCAGATCTAAATCCAATCGAGAATCTGTGGCAAGATCTGAAAACTGCTGTTCACAAACGCTGTCCATCTAATCTGACTGAGCTGGAGCTGTTTTTGTCACGGTCCTGGGTCGGTTCGACCCAGCATTTTGAGTTTCTTATGTTTTGGTTTATTTTCTGCATTATGGATTGTTCCTTATCCTCTGGTGCTGCGATTGTGATTATGAATATGTCTTATTCTTGGTGAGGGATTAATTCTTATGTGTATGGCTATTCTCGGGATTATTAGTTATATGCTGTTTCTTTGTGATACGGTTTTGATTATAATTATGTTCTGATTCTGTAGCACGATGATGATGGTGATGATGGTGGTTATTGTTTCTGGTTAGGCTTTGTTATCTTGCCCTCATGTTTAGTTTTGCTGGTGCTTAGTCTTCTCTGCCCGTATGTCCCTCTGTCTGTCCATGGTGTCTTGTCTGGTCCTGTGCCTGTTAGTTTCCTGCTTTATTCTGAAGGTCCTTGTCTTACGTGAGTATGTTCAGTTTACGTTTCCCCTGCCTCGTCAGTTGTGATTTTCCCCAGGTGTGTTTCCCTCCTGTCTCTCATCCCTTGATTACTGCCTCAGCGTATTTAAGCCCTGTGTTTTCCTGTGCTCACTGTCGCGTCGTTAATGTCTCTTCAACCCTCTTGCTGTGTGGATCTCCGGTGTCTCCCTGTGAGTTTTAGTTCATTGTTTCCCAGTTTAGCTTAGTTTACTTTGTATGCTCGTTTCTCTGCGTCCAGCCAATAAAGCTGTGATTTTGAGTTCATCCCCTGAGTCTGTGAGTCTGCACTTTGAGTCCTCATCTCCTGCCTGCTACACAGCGTTTCATGACAGAACGACGCGACCAAACATGGACTCAGCAGGCTCCGCCCGGGAAGTTGATTTTGCCCGCATCCAAGGTCTGGTGCACGGTTTCCCACACGAAGATGTTCGGGCCATGACTGTGGGAATCAAAGCCATTGAAGCCATCCTCGAGAATAACCCCCACTTTGGTCAACTCAGAGGATTTATGGACTCACTAAACGGGATACGCGAGGCCCGGGAGGTACTGCAAGCCCGAGAGTTAGGCATTTTCGCCCGCACCCGGTATTCCGTGCAGAAGCCACCACCGCTGCAGCATCAGATGGAGCTCTCTGCAACGCAGCAGCGGCCATTAAAGCGGAGGGGTTTCCACGCCGCGGCGCGGAATTCTTCACTCTCCACGTCCAGCTCTGACTACTGCTCACCTGCCTCTTTCCTCGCAGCGATGTGGTCAGAGGAGGGGAGTCAGATTCGACCTCTCCGCCATTACTGACAACCGCCAATATCTCCGCTCCCATTTCCGGGAAGCGGCAGCACAGGCAGCGAAAAGTGCCACCGCCAGAACCCAGGACCTCGCCATTGCAAACGCCTTTGGTGAGTGTAAGTGATACTGAACAGTTTACTGGGCCAGAAGGCTCAAGGTCTGATTATATTATGGCTGAGAAGAAAAAGACTGCTTCTTTGGAAACAAAGATTTCCCATTTGGACATTCTAGGAGACTGTTCTCCTCATGCTCCTACTAGCCATAACAATGCAAAGGACTGTGGTAATTCTGTTCCATCTGAGCCTGGACTGATTAACTCCGTGTCTGCTGGCTCAGATTATGTTAAGTCAGAGATCATTAATCCAGAGACTGTTTTCCAAAAGCTGTATTTTCCAGGTCCCGAGGGTTAAAAACGTGTGTGTTTCTGTGGAGCCAGAAGACAAAATAATGAGTACTGCAAAAAAAAGCTCTAGGTTTGTGCCCACACAGACACATTCTATGGCAATTCCTGAGATGGCTACTCTCTCCGAGGCTTCCCTAGAAGCTGAGTCTGTAATTTCAGCTGGCTCTGGACCCCTGGAAACGACTGAATCCACTCAGCCTGTGACTATCGACTGTTTCTTGGCTTACTCAGAGCAGGTAATAAGCACTTCAAAGACTGTTTTCCTGAGACTACTCTAGCTGCCCAGCCTGAAGCTCTCTTAGCTGCCCAGCCTGAAGCTCTCTTAGCTGCCCAGCCTGAAGCTCTCTTAGCTGCCCAGCCTGAAGCTCTCTTAGCTGCCCAGCCTGAAGCTCTCTTAGCTGCCCAGCCTGAAGCTCTCTTAGCTGCCCAGCCTGAAGCTCTCTTAGCTGCCCAGCCTGAAGCTCTCTTAGCTGCCCAGCCTGAAGCTCTGTCTCCTGTGTGCCCGCTGACTCCATCATCCACACTACCACCTGTTTCTCTTCCACCTCAACCATTACTACACTCAGCCATTCAGGCTGCTACTCAGTCACTCATTCAACCGATTGCCCTGCCATTAATGCACTCTGTAGCTGAGCCATTAGCCGCCCGGCCCGCAGCCAATTCCGCCACTTCTCCACCCGTTACACCTCCACCACAACCGTCACTGCAGTCCCCAGTTCAGACTCCTGCTGCTCAGCTGTCCCCAGTGTCGCCTGTACAGTCTCCCTTAGCGCCGTCATCAACTCCACCACCTACTCCACTTTCACCACATCCGTTACTGCAGACATCAGTTCGGTCCCCGTGCCAATTCAATCCCTGGTTTATTACACACCCACTCACCTGGTCATCTACATATTCAGCCAGGGATCCCCATACCCTCTGGCCCTACATCAACTCCTGCTGGAAGCTCGGAGGAGCCCATCCAGCGTTCCGCGGCTCCCACGCTGCCACCTGCCTCGTCCGCTGGGGGTTCTGGTGAGCCCGGCCAGCCCTTCCTCGTCTCCGCTGGGGGTTCTGGTGAGCCCGGCCAGCCCTTCCTCGTCTCCGCTGGGGGTTCTGGTGAGCCCGGCCAGCCCTTCCTCGTCTCCGCTGGGGGTTCTGGTGAGCCCGGCCAGCCCTTCCTCGTCTCCGCTGGGGGTTCTGGTGAATCCGTCCAGCCACCTTCGTCATCCACGCCTGCAGCGGCCTCCGCGCCTTCGTCATCCACGCCTGCAGCGGCCTCCGCGCCTTCGTCATCCACGCCTGCAGCGGCCTCCGCGCCTTCGTCATCCACGCCTGCAGCGGCCTCCGCGCCTTCGTCATCCACGCCTGCAGCGGCCTCCGCGCCGCCGTCATCACGCCTGCAGCGGCCTCCGCGCCGCCGTCATCCCACGCCTGCAGCGGCCTCCGCCGCCGTCATCCACGCCTGCAGCGGCCTCCGCGCGCCGTCATCCACGCCTGCAGCGCCTCCGCGCGCCGTCATCCGCGCCTGCAGCGGCCTCCGCGCCGTCATCGCCTGCAGCGGCCTCCGCGCCGCCGTCATCACGCCTGCAGCGGCCTCCGCGCCGTCATCATCCACGCCTGCAGCGGCCTCCAGCGCCGCCGTCATCCACGCCTGCAGCGGCCTCGCGCCGTCATCCACGCCGCCTGCGGCCTCCGCCGCCATCATCACGCCTGCAGCGGCCTCCGCGCCTTCGTCATCCACGCCTGCAGCGGCCTCCGCGCCTTCGTCATCCACGCCTGCAGCGGCCTGGACTAGTCCAGCGGTTGTTACACCACTGTCCAAGGTCCGTCCAGCACCTCGACCTCGTCGGCCACTTTCTGGGCCTCTTGCCGGACGCCATCGCCGTCGTGGGCTGCCTCCGGACCGGCTCTGTCGTCTCCTTCTCCTGCGTCGCCGCCGTAGCCGTCCGCACGGTCGGCCCCCTGAACTGTTTCTACATCGTCGCCGCCGTTGCTTTCCGCACGGCCGGCCTCCGGACCAGCTCTGTCACCTGTGCCACCCACCTGGTCGGCCCCCTGACCGTTTGACTTATGAACTTTTGTGCCGGCGACCTCCGGGTCGGCCCCCTGAACTGTTTCTCTGTTGCCACTGTTGCCATCTGCATGGTCGGCCCCCTGACTTGCTGTTGAACTGTTCTTTGTGTGCCGGTGTTTTTTGTGCAAGTGTTGTTTTTGGACTCCTGGTGCTCCTGTTTTGTTTTGCTTCGAGCCCTCCTTCCTGGGCCCCCGCCGCCCGCCCTGGTCGGGTTGTTTTCTGTTTTTGGTCGTTTTGTTTTCTTGTGTTGGGCTGTCTGGGGCCAGCCCTTGTGGAGGGTGCTGTCACGGTCCTGGGTCGGTTCGACCCAGCATTTTGAGTTTCTTATGTTTTGGTTTATTTTCTGCATTATGGATTGTTCCTTATCCTCTGGTGCTGCGATTGTGATTATGAATATGTCTTATTCTTGGTGAGGGATTAATTCTTATGTGTATGGCTATTCTCGGGATTATTAGTTATATGCTGTTTCTTTGTGATACGGTTTTGATTATAATTATGTTCTGATTCTGTAGCACGATGATGATGGTGATGATGGTGGTTATTGTTTCTGGTTAGGCTTTGTTATCTTGCCCTCATGTTTAGTTTTGCTGGTGCTTAGTCTTCTCTGCCCGTATGTCCCTCTGTCTGTCCATGGTGTCTTGTCTGGTCCTGTGCCTGTTAGTTTCCTGCTTTATTCTGAAGGTCCTTGTCTTACGTGAGTATGTTCAGTTTACGTTTCCCCTGCCTCGTCAGTTGTGATTTTCCCCAGGTGTGTTTCCCTCCTGTCTCTCATCCCTTGATTACTGCCTCAGCGTATTTAAGCCCTGTGTTTTCCTGTGCTCACTGTCGCGTCGTTAATGTCTCTTCAACCCTCTTGCTGTGTGGATCTCCCGGTGTCTCCCTGTGAGTTTTAGTTCATTGTTTCCCAGTTTAGCTTAGTTTACTTTGTATGCTCGTTTCTCTGCGTCCAGCCAATAAAGCTGTGATTTTGAGTTCATCCCCTGAGTCTGTGAGTCTGCACTTTGAGTCCTCATCTCCTGCCTGCTACACAGCGTTTCATGACAGTTTTGCAAAGAAGAATGGGCAAAGATTTCAGTCTGTAGATGTGCAAAGCTGGTAGAGACATACCCTAAAAGACTGGCAGCTGTAACTGCAGCAAAAGGTGGTTCTACAAAGTATTGACTCAGGGTGCTGAATAATTACGCACACCCCACTTTGCAGTTATTTATTTGTAAAAATGTTTGGAATCATGTATGATTTTCGTTCCACTTCTCACGTGTACACCACTTTGTATTGGTCTTTCACCTGGAATTCCAATAACATTGATTCATGTTTGTGGCTGTAATGTGACAAAATGTGGAAAAGTTCAAGGGGGCCGAATACTTTTGCAAGCCACTGTATCCTGCTCCCCAGAGTCAGTGACGGACGACCCCATGTCTCTGCTGACTGCAGCGCAGAAGCTACACATCATTCCGGAACACATCCCGGCCAGTCTGTCCAGAATATTAAGGGATGTGTCAGGTGCGGGCTGACTGCAGTCTTTACTCTGTGTTTTGCTCTTGTATTTAATTTGCAGCAGCACTTTGGGATATTCGTCTATTTCCCAATCAAGCACCTAACCTCCATCCATTCTGCCTTCAATAATGCCCCGGGTCGAACCAGGGTTTAGTGAAGCAGGGTCTGCATACACCCCGTACCCACCAAGGCCTGGCGTATACCCCCTTGGCACCTTACTGGTATGCTGTATGTGTCACGGGTGTATACTAGAAGGGAAACCCTTTTAAATGGGAAGAGCAGCAGGGGATGATCACAGCAACAGAAAGATGTGAAACCCAGTTAAAATAGTTAAAAAATAAATATACTTTATTTACAGCATAAAAATACCCTGATCAGAGAAGGGAATAATTAAAAAAAACATAAAACTCAGCACAATAAAAAAAAAAAAGAGTCCAAATGGTCCTCATTCAGCGAGCTAAAGTCCCAAGGGTCCCAATCGGGCTCTGCCACACTTCTTGGCCATTAAGGGTCCGTCGAGTCCACCAGTGGGAGCCCAGCCGACAGCGTCCTCCATCGTCTCCTCCGCCACACCGCTGCTGCTAAGCACAGGAGAGCATTGACAGTCACCCTTCTTAATTTCCTGAGGCGTCTTATGAATCTTAACAATTGGGACTTACCCCGCGAGGGCAGAACTCCAAAGTCTGTCCGCCGCTGCTCCGTGCTCTAATGTATGGTTGGCATTGAACTATCCCATCGAAGGCATCCTTACTGCCGTCCTCCGGGCCTACTTACTTTGCCCAGCTCAGCTCAGCTCAGCTCTCACGCTCGCTCCCCTCAGCTGCTTCCTACAGCAGCTACCTGCCGCCTGTTACCACTCCATGGCTCTGAGTCCTCTCTTTCATCCATCCCACCAGCCCTCTTATTGGCCTTTGGCAGCCACAAAGGGAGCCCTGATTGGTTGCAGTCCTGTCTGGGCTGACTGCTCAGGTGTGCCGCATTAGTGCTCAGTAGGCGAAGCAAAACTGTAAAGATAAAACACTCAAGAGAACACACCAAACATGCACACAACAATACATGCAAAGTAATAAAAACCCAGGTTAAAGTCAGTTCCACCCGTTACAAAAATGTTCGCAGTCCCTGCTACATGCACCACTTCCAGTCATGCAGTTCCACTGATATCAGCGACAGTCTCCAACCTTATCATGGTCTCGAGTTCCTTTTCTACCCTCCCGAGCAAAAATAGAACCAGGTGCATCATTCCATCCACTGCCACAGGAAGCTATCCCTTCTACTACCCAGGAGTCATGAGGCATAAGCCGCACTTAGCTGGTCCTGTGGGGGCCTAACGTGGCTTCGTGCTGAATCCCAAGCACCGCTGGCTAGCAGCAAATCACGACCCCACAACCCTGCAGCTAACCTCCCATGACACCTTAAATTGGACCTTTTTCTGCTACTCTTCTCGTGGCCTAACACTCATATTTGCGCACACACTGCCCATAACCCTCTGCTCGGGTGGCCCTTTAAACTTCGACAGCCCCGGGACACAGGCATCATCATCTTTTTGCTCCCTTGTCACCACAAACTGCTTGAAAACCTGTATCCTGATTTGACAACGCCAAAAATGTCACGGGTGTATACTAGAAGGGAAACCCTTCTAAACGGGAGGAGCAGCAGGGGACAATCACAGCAACAGAAAGACGGGAAACCCAGTTAAAACAGTCAAAAAATAAATACACTTTATTTACAGCATTCTATAACTGATTCGATTCCGATTCACAAGGTCCCGATTCGATTCAGTTTGATTGGATTCAATTCAGTTTTGACTCAGGCAGTCAGAAATATTATAATTGTGATCATTTATCAGTACTTATCCATATTTTTATATCTATGTATAAAAACAAAGCTGAGACTTCATTAGAGGTGTGAGCATCACAGCAGATGCCTTTGTGTCAAAGTCACTGAGGATAAAACAGAAAACCATGGAGGAGATTTTCCTGGCCTGACTCTTTATAGCAGATAACCTTAAAAATATTCTGCAGTAGAACAAAAGTGGAAGAAAACCATGACTCAACGTATGAACTTTACCTGATGCTGCTGAAGTGAAGCAAAGTTACAGAGGTTTGATTACAGACACAGCTGAGAGTTTTGCAACTTGGCAGAATTTAAAAAATGTGAATGTCTTCAGTTTTGAACAACAGAAATGCCCTGACAGTGCTGTACACAGCTGTAGACTGGTGCATAATAAGCACCAAAGCACAACAAGCAAGCCAATAATGCAGAAATAGAGATTTGTGATGGTGAACTGGTCTCTGAGTACACTGAGAGAGAGGAAGCTGTGCAGGAAGTAAAAGCATAAGTAAGGGGGAATTCATGTTTGTCAAACGTGAAGCGTAGTTCTGATCTTCTTTTGCTGCTGGTTCAGTGAATTTTCAGTCAGAGAGTGACGAAACCTGCAGCTCCAGAATCTGTGACACGTCTGCTGTCAGCACCCGAAATCGATTTTTAAACCCACCAGTAGTTACTGTTTGGTCAGTTGGACAGTTCAGGTCACTGCGTTAAACTGAGTTACACCATGGCAGCGCTGTTTTAAACCATATTACAAACTGAATCTGGATTACTTTAACTCTGAAGAAATCCTTTAAAACAAAGGATTCTAAGGCAAGCTCTGTGCACTGCTGTCCCATTAAGTGCATTACTTCCTGTTTTACTTTGATAGTCTTTGATTCCAGCTGTATGTTTCCCAGTTAGTTTGGACCCTGCATCCTTACTATTTTCTGTTCTCCACCTTTTGTGAGCTAATAAAGCTGAGATTTTCAGTTTGCTTCTTTGTGCTGCATTCTGGGTCAGTCTCTCTGCCCTTACACGACCCGTTACACGACACTGTATTTCTGTTCATGATTGTGTCTCATTTTTTACCTCACACAGAGCGTTGTTGCCCACTGTTCCACTGTTTAGTTTTCCACTTTAGGTAATTTTTCTTGTTTTTCCAGACCTTCTGGTGTTAATGAGCCATGTAGTGCATACTTTCTTTTGAAGATGTTTAACTTGGCGACTCTCGTTGGTATATCTAGATTTTTCAGCTTAACCCTGTAAGACCCAACCCATCAAAAAATAGCCAGAAAATTCTGATTTTTTTGGAGATGTTTATTAACCCTTATAACAAAATCCACAAATGTTTTTTTGATGATATAGGATATCATGTTGTGTATGATCTATTTTTTGTATTGCATTTGATACATTGGGCGTTTTTGGCAACTTTTTGTTAACAACAATGTTAATTTTAGACAAAAAAAGGAGTTTTGTCCATAACATTTTGAAACTATGGCAAGTATTGATCAGGTTGATGAGATAGAGGTCTCAGAAACTCAAACATGATATAAAGGGCATTATCGGACTAATGGTAGACTCCTTCTCTTGCATCAACATCTCTTTGGAGCTAATATTGAGGCCAATATAAATATAATTTTTAATATAAAATTTACGCAGAGGGAAAAGAAGATATTGCGACGTATCTAATGATATCTTATTTTTCTGTCACTAAACAGTCTAGAAAAAACAGAGAGAAACCCAAGAAGTTGACCTGTGTACAGGTTAACTCGTCACACAATAATTCACCCACAGCTCAGCACTCTGGCCCCCACCTTTTTTCCATGCCGTCTGTCTCACTGTATGGTTAACTATTAGTATGAGCTAAATGGATAATGTTTTACATGTAAATCTTCATTGCTCAGCAGAATTAAAATGTATTTAAAGGATGCCAATGTTTGCTTTAGTCTAGTCTCAGATCGATCTCTGTATGGTGACATACAAAAGTCTTTCTGATACCAACTGCTGACATTTTCCAGTAAGATCATTCCAGGATCATTGTCGGATCGTTCACTACAGCCATGACAACCAAATCCAAGAGTAGTGTTCCAGGTGACAAGGCGTCCTCATCTCTACTTCTGTCATCTCCTCCTTTCCAGCGCCTGATCACCAAAGAGGGACGCTGTGCATTTCGTGTCCCTCTGTCTTCTTCAGGCTCATGGAGCAAGTCTTTGCACAGAGCTTGGCTGCTGGCCCTGCAGGACCTGTGGGGACTGCTGGTAAATCTTCGCTGGAGATGGACTCTTCTGGCCTTCTGCAGCTCCTTCGTGGCTCACTGGTTGTTTTTTGCCTGTCTCTGGTATTTGTTGGCTCATTTGAATGGAGACCTTGATGTGCAGGATCATGATGCCCCACCACAGGGGCATGTTGTCTGTGTAAAGTACATTACAAGCTTCTCTGCTGCCTTTTCTTTCTCTTTGGAGACACAGCTAACCATCGGTTATGGCACCATGTTCCCCAGTGGAGACTGTCCCAGTGCCATAGCATTGCTGGCTGTACAGATGCTGCTGGGGCTCATGCTGGAAGTATTTATCACAGGTAAAGCACTTATCAGTTATTCTAATCCAATTCTAATTTCTAGTTTTAATGTATAAATTGTAAGACAAAAGAGGAGGTTGAGAAAGTTGGGTCTGTTTTGTAAAAAGTAGATGACATTTACAATTTCAAAAGAGCATGTGTTTTCATGGAATCTTGCAATGATTTACTTGTAAAAAAGCGCATTTTCAAATTTTCCTCATTAAGCTGAGTCTATGCTAGCAGTCTCAAATCAATCCCCGTATGGGACGAAGCTGCCAGAACAAGTTCAAATAGAGCACATCTGAAAGAGACATAAAAAAGCAGGACTTTATTTTAAACGTGACGTCACTGTGATTTTTGGTATTTAGTTCAGTAAAAACATTATAAAAACAGGTCACTTTGAACAAATATGTTATACTGTGACATCATCAGGAATAAATAAGCCTGCTTATGTACTGATTTGTAGAAATTTAAATTAAGTTCATGAATGATGTCATTGTCTTAACATTCAGGTGCATTTGTAGCCAAGCTCTCCCGCCCCCAGAAACAAGCAGGAGCCATCCAGTTCAGCCCCCAGGCAGTGGTAGGTCAACACCTGGGCCAGACATGCCTCATGATTCGAGCCACCAATCTGTTGAAGCGGCCTCTGGTCGATGTAAAGCTGAGTGCTGTGCTTTACGAGTGTGAAGGTCAGGCTCTACACCAGACCTCTCTGGACTTCTATTTGGACCATTTGGGACAAAAAGCATGTCCCTTGTTCATATTCCCACTCACCTTTTACCACCCCCTGGACCCTCAGAGCCCGCTCTACCCTGCCCTGTGTGAGGGGTCAGCCACTAACTTTGAGTTGGTGGTTTTTCTGTCGGCCTTGCAGGAGGGAACTGGTGACTCATGCCAGAAGAGGACCTCCTACCTTCGCCAAGAAATCAAATTAAACCACTGCTTTGCCCCTGCTTTCAGGATTGACTCCCGCGGGAGGTACACAGTGAGCACCCAGCACTTAAGCACAGCCCCTTCAAATGAGCCTGTGAACAAAGACTCTGTAGTGCAGATCAACAGTGATGGGATGGAGTAAGGATGCTGAAAGAAAATCTCAGGAGATAGCAATTTTCTTTTTTCTCAGGAGGTATTTCACTGAATCTTGTAAATATTAATATATGATTAAACATAAAAAAAAATTCAAGTGCATGTCAGACACACTGTCAGTACTGGTGCAGGCTCCAT
Source organism: Oreochromis aureus (assembly GCF_013358895.1). Taxonomy (NCBI): domain Eukaryota; kingdom Metazoa; phylum Chordata; class Actinopteri; order Cichliformes; family Cichlidae; genus Oreochromis; species Oreochromis aureus. The sequence continues at coordinate 38,370,351 of NC_052958.1, read as the reverse complement.
CATCATCAAGTCCTCGAAGCGTGTTCCTGAGGTCCATATGTAAATATTTTGTACTTGTAGCAAAATATCTGGAAATCATATGTTTGTGCATCCATAGAGGAGAATTTGTGAGTTTGTAAAAATAGTTACACAAGTTACTTTTAGGTTCAAGGTTCAAGGTTCTTTATTCGTCACATGCATAGTTATGCAGGTATAACACACAGTGAAATGTAACCCAACATGCTCCTCGACTTCTGCAAAAAAAAGTCGATTATATATATATAATATATATATTAGGTGAATGTTTATGTGTTGTTTAAGTCTGTTTGCTTATACACAGCAAAACACTAGGTGTAAAACTCTGCATTCACGTTCCCTCACTTGTGTGTGAGTTTCAACTTGCAAGTGCAAGATTGACCAGATTTTCTTCCTTTCAGCTGATTGGTCAATGTCATGTCACTCACAAATGTAACAATCCAATCAGAGAACAGATGGGTTTGGCTATCAGAGTAGTGCTTTACTGAGCTTCAGGTCCTGGAAGCGTAATACAGTTTGAAGATGGATGACGGTGACAGCACTTCTGCAGCTCAGTGTGAGTCACTCTGTGGTGTAGTGTGACTCACAGCACTGGTCCTGGGTCAGAATCAGAATCAGAATGTCTTTATTGTCATTGTCACAGGTACAACGAAATTATAAATGGTCCCCTGACTTGTGTACACAAAGCAATACTAAAGTAATAATCATATTTTTGACCATTGGTACGCCACAACTTAATCCATGTGGTATACCAACGGTACACTGCTACCAAAAGTTAAGGGATGTAGCTGTCGCTGTCCTCCAGCTTCAAACTGTTAGGACCTGAAGTTCAGAAAAGCGCCCCTCCAACAGCCAAGCCCATCTGTTCTCTGATTGGACTGTTAAATTTTTGATTGAGATGGCATTGACCAATCAGCTGAAAGGAAGAAAAAGCTGGTCAAAATTTATACTTGCAAGTTGAAACTTACACACAAGCAGAGATGGGCAGTAACGCGTTACTGTAATCCGATTACTTTTTTCAAGTAACGAGTAATGTAAGGGATTATCATTGCAAAAACGGTAATTAGATTACCGTTACTTTCCCGTAGGAACGCTGCGTTACTGCGTTACTAAAACCGTGAGTTTTTTTCGAGAATGTCTCATGACAGTGACGTAAGCGAGTGCGACGTTCGTGACAACAGCTGTCTGCAGATCAACAATGGATAATATATCAAGTACGGGAGAGAGTATGAGCGTGCAGCGTTTAAAGCGTGGAAGTACTGACCTTACTTTGAGTTTGATTCCATAAAAAGTGACAAAAACATTAGTGTCCATTGTGCGTGGGAAGAAAACTTCTTTTTACAGCGAAAAAACCCCCTAAACTTCCAAGCAAGCAGCGAGTGCGCTACGACTGTAATGGGAAATTCACAGAGAAACTCGTGGAGTCTTCAACTGACCGCTGCGGCACACCTGCACCAGGGTAAACCTCCGCCTACCCCAGTCCTGCTTTACAGGTGAAAATAGAGCAACTAGCCTTTGACTTTATTTATTTTCTGCTGTGTTTTACTTGCATCTATTTGAAAGAGTGAGTGTAAACACAAAAACATATTTTATTTTATGTGCTGGAATGTGCAGAAAATAGGTTTAAATGTTAAACAAATTTCTTCCAGTCAGAGAATGTTGCATATAATTTAATTTTTGCTTGATGCATAAAGTTAAAAGATTAAAACTAATAAAACAAGTTTTAAAAAGAGACTTTTCCATTTGATTACATTTTGTATGATGGATTATGCAGAAAAAGTAGAATTGGGCTGAAAGATCTATCGCTTTATCACCTATTCAGGTTGTAAATTGTGTTTTTAAAAAGTAACTAAGTAATTAATTACTTTTGAAAATAAGTAATCAGTAAAGTAACGGGATTACTTTTTTGGGGAAGTAATCAGTGATTAGTTACTGATTACTTTTTCAAGTAACTTGACCAACACTGCACACAAGTGAGGAAATATGAGCAGAGTTTTACACTGTTTTTGTTTTTTGTTTTTTTGCCTTGTCTCTCTCTAAACAGACCTTAACAAAAGTTTGTAACTTGTGTAATTATGTTTTGCAAACACAAATCTTTTTTACATGCACACAAATTGTCATCTATTGATGCACAAACATTACATTTTCAGATATTTTACAAGGTTACAAAACTCAGTGCACAACTACACAGTCTGATTTACAAGTTCAAAATATTTATGGCCGCAATTTGAACCCATGCATATGTTGCAGAATGTAAAGGTCCGGTTTTTTGTTTATTGATCTAAGCCTGAACAGCTACACGTAGTGTCCAGTAGAGGGCTCTGTCGCTTAGTTAGCACTTCCAGCTCAGACTGGTTTCGTGGCGCACGTGTGCCGGTAGGCAGCTCTCAATGAAGCGTGAAGCAGCGTGAATCCGGACTCTAGCGAAATTAACAATTTGCAGCCCTTGGATTGCGGAGCGAGGCACATATTTTAAGTTGTATCCGATTGCTTAGTTGATATTTTGTTGTATTTTCTACTTTAATTGAGTTCATGGAACATGAGGAAAATGTATTTTGTGTTTCTGTTTAGTTTTCACGTGTATTGGCGCACCGCAGCACTGTTAGATTCTGAATGAATCCCAAAGTAAAAGTCATTGCACCCGTTGAGGCTCTCTCTATTTCTTCCTTGGTCCGGGGGACTGCTACACAGAATGTGAGAGCTTGTCCAATAACATGTGAGAATGAGTAGAAACAACTTGTATTTTGAAATTTTCTTTTTCACATACAAATTTGCAGTTAAAGAAAAAAATATTAACAAATGTGTAGATATGTGTAGACGTCTGATGTCACAAATAAACAAACTGACACGCTTAGAATTTTGCAACATCTTTTGCAGTAAATGTGTTGCCGAACTTGCTGTTGAAAGGGCAGGAGGAGGTAGAGGTCAACCAGTCAGAAAACAGAAGACCAAGAGGTCTTGGTCCAGTAACCAGTTTGCCCTTCCACTCTCCCCTCCAGCAGCTTGTTCAATAAAAAGGAGTCTGTGAACAGGCCATTACAAGTGTCAATCTTTCAGTTATATTCTTTATTTACATAAAGTTTATCATCTTGTGATCAAAGTGATTTGCATTCTAAAAGTATGGAACACATCAAAAGAAAAGTATTGTTATTTTGTTCTGTAATTGGCAGCAGTTAACAGCATCTAAAGTTATTGTTATAACTAGTTTTTGGCCATTCAACACTCACCTTTTAACCCATTTCTTTTTTAAATCCAACTTTCTTTGGTTGTTACATATATAGTTACTGCTTGTATACACTGACCACAGCTGATGGCCTCCTGCAGCCTGGTTCTGCTGAAGGTTTCTGCCCATTAAAAAGGAGTTTTGACCTTCCCATCACTCCTAAAGTGCAAGCTCATAGGCGTCATCTGATGGTTGTTTTTTTTTTTTTCGTTTTTTGTATTATCATTTAAAGCCAAAGTGGTGTGGCACCATAGCACCATATAAATAATACTGAACTGAATACATCCTCACAAGCCATGTGCTACATCTACAAGCAGCTAGAAGCACAAAGAACAAGTGTGTTGGTTTCCCAAACAGTTAACGCTGCAGCACGAGTGCAACACTAGCAGAATGTATCAGTACATCTTTTACTGGAAATGTGAATTTTAATGTAAAAAAGGTGAAACAAAGATAAACAAATAATATTTTACTTTGAGAGCAATTAAAAACGTAGAAATCAAAGTAGGAAACTCTCACGGTATTTTTTTTTAACTGTGTATTGTTATAAATTAATGTCTCCAAAATAACTGTAAAAAACAAGCATCTGTGTACAGTACTGTGCAGAAATGTTGAGTACTGATACTGAGTCATATTTTTAAAGTGGTCTCAAGCAATAGTTTTCCAGGATTTTTTCCCAGTATATCTTTGAACACTGGCTGCTTGTTCACTCTTTTTCAGTCCAGTCCTGTAGCTGAGCCTATTTCACAGGAAAGCTTTTTATAATCCATTTAACACTCACCTGTAACTCTGTTAAGCAAAAAAGGCACTTATCTCAAGGGATGAACCAGTGTTGTGTCAACACATAACACAACTCAAAAAAGAACCAGTTTTAAATGATGTCTTTATGCACTGCTATCAGCCTGTTGCAAAAACAAATCATTTGTTCCCATTCCTTTAGTTGAATCTAAGACAAATGCCAAGGCTAACACAATCTGACAGACATAAGACATCAAGAACCAGGAAACAGGCAGGGAAAATCATCACAGACCCCTCACACCCTGGACACAGACTTTTTGATCTGCTGCCCTCTGGCAGACGGTACAGAAGCCTGCAGACCAGGACCACCCGACACAGGAACAGTTTCTTTCCCCTCGCCATCTCCCTTCTAAATAGTTGACCTGTCACACTGCTCCCACTGCCAGACTGCAACTGCACCTTATGTACATTCTGTAGTATTCATTCCACCTCATTCATTTCTGTATTTTATGTATATAAGTTTAGATTAGTTATTTATAGTTGGTTTACACAGCTTTGTGTATGTATGTGTATGCATGTGTAATGTATATATAGATGTGTGTGTGTGTGTGTGTGTGTGTGTGTGTGTGTGTGTGTGTGTGATTTACATTGCTGTGCTTGAGAGCCACCATCTACCGGAACCAAATTCCTTGTATGTGTCTGCACATATACTTGGCCAATAAACACGATTCTGATTCTGATTCTGATAAAATAGTACTTTTGTAACAGCAAAGAGCTATTAGCCAAAAACCTGACATAGTTCAGCATGGTTGTGATTTAAGGACACCATGCAGTATCACCTGGACTCCAACTGATCGGCAACAGCTTTATTTAGCATGGCAATATTGAGGAAGAAAAGCCCAACATGCAGATGCATGTAGACAAATATAAACACAATGCAAAATCTTCATGTAGGTTGAAAGCAAAGTGCAGACACTCAGAATCAATGAAAAGGAAACGGCAAACTAAATGCTGTGATGGATCGGACACAGGGGAAATAACACTATGACAAAAACAAGGACAAAGGAAGGACTGAGTCTATAAATAAAGATATATTAAAACATGTCAAAGTAAAGTGATCTTTCTCTTTTCACCTCAGACGGCTCAGTCATACGGCTCCTCGCCTGTTTGCATCCATCCTATACATTACTGCACCAACTGCTGCAGTCAGTACTCAGCTTCAGCTGCCATACAATTCAACCTGTCACTGGCTCTGCTTTCAGTTTCTCTGAGATTGGTTACAATTTGCACTTTTATGGAAACAAAAGTATCAAAGGCATCAGCAAATAGTTATTCTATAGGGAAGTGTGACAACGACGGAGAGGCCTGGTCTAATAAAACAGGAAACATCTTTGAGTACATATTTTTTCCAACTCTCTTTGCTTTATTTTTTTTCATTAATATTTTTAGCCACCGACAGTTAACCATGTAACACCAGCTTGAGTCTTTCAATTCAGTTGCTTTTTGTTATTAATATGTTACAAAATACATTTTAAAAATCAAGATGTAGGCTGCGTTTCTGTGTTGATACATTATATTGCCAAAAGTATTTATTCACCCACCTAAATCATTGAATTCATGTGCTCCAATCACTCCCATGGCAACTAGTGTATCAAATCAAACACCTAGAATGCAGACAGCTTCTACAGATACTTGTGAACAAATGGATCGCTCAGTGAATTCCACAGACAGGCGCACCACTGTTTCTCAGGATGAAAAGTCTATTTTCAGTGTCTCAGAGCTCGCTCATTTTGAGATGACGTGTAGATATAAAGGTTACATAAAAACAGAGGGCTGGAGTGACCAAAAAACCCATCAAAATGTAAAAACTAGTGCTGTGAGCGTTAATCTCGTTAAAATGATGTTAACAGCATAACCGCATTAACGCGGCAAGTCTCCGTTAGCAAGTTAGTGCGGGGCTGGACGCGTCAATGCGTTAGCGCAGTTAGCTCGTCAAAGCAGCTCATCAACGCATTAGCGCAGTTAGCTCGTTAACATGGAGATTTGCTGCATTAATCCGGCTTAACTAGTAAAAATCAATTAAAAATGAACATTACAAAACAACTCCTACCTCAAGTTTAAACATTCATGTTTATTTTCCCAAATGTAAAGTACTCTCACTGATAACTATGCACTGTTGCAATTTCCTCTTCCAAACATGTCCAACATTACTGAATGTCAGCCGTACACCACACTGATATGTTGAAATGGGAAGAAGATACATAATCTAGACTCACATTGAACTCCGTAACACTATATATGAAGCATTTATCAACTTATTTCATTTGTAACACACACACACACACACACACACACACACAGTCTCCTTCCTTCAGCTTCTCATCTTCTCTCTCTCTCTAATACAAACAGCAGTGAAGGGGAAACAGATTAATAACTTTGTCAGTCTGACAGGTTTGCTGTATGGCAGAAAAACTGGACTTCCTGAACAGTGAGTTTATTAACAGCGGAAAAACAAGGTGCAAAAAACAAAACACAATTTCCCAGTGTTGATAGTCCCAGAATAGCCCTTTATTGTCATTGTACATGTATAAAGTTGTGGGTGCTCCACACCGACTGTGCCAGAATAACATAAACAGTAGACAACAGGACTAAATAGAAAACAGGAGAAATACACACAATCAAGAAGAATGTGGACAAAACAAGAGAAATAAATACAAAAATAAAACAAAGGCACACAGAGAGCAAAAAAGTTTCAGAGTGCTCAGAGGGAGTGCGAAGAAGAGAACAGAGCCGGTGTGTGAGCTTGAATGATGGAAGTTACTCAGACCATGGCTCAGATTGGTGAGGTGTGTGTGTGTGTGTGTGTGTGTGTGTGAGAGAGAGAGAGAGAGAGAGAGAGAGAGAGAGAATAGTGTTTGTTAACAGTCCGAATGGTTCAGGGGAAGAATCTGTTTGTGAGTCTGGAGGTGAGTGAGGACCTGACTGACCTGGTGTGGCCACCTGAGGGCAGTGGGTCAAAGAGGTTTTCCTGAGACAGGAATGCCAGAGATGGCAGAGGGCAGCCAATGATTTTTGGGGGCGGTGTTAATGAGCCTCTGTGCAGCCTTCCTGATCTCAGTTGTGGCCCCTGAGTAGCAAACAGCAGGCAGTAGGAGACTGAGGAGCGATAGAAGGCCAGCAGCAGCTTCTGGTCCAGAGTATTGTTCCTCAGGACATGAAGGAAATCCAGCCGCTGTTGTGCCTTCAGGTGTGTGATGAAGGGGACACATCACTATCCAAACTCTGATTAACAGATTTAATATTTATCTTTTTAAAGGAGAGCTCATGGTCCATGCTGTCTTCAGTCTTGTTTTCTCTGTTTTCTCTTGAAGACAATAAACAGAACATAGTTGATAAAACGTGATCTTCACAGTGGACTTCCAGGATCCATTATTGAACCTATTAAAGAGCAAAGAGGGCGTGGGCCCATAAAAAGAAGCTACTTTATTAGGAAATGAGTTCATGAACTTCAACTTCATGTAACTGATGAAGACACAGCTGAAGAGGTTCACATCTCAAAACATGTTCATCTCATTGGGATGGGCTACCTGATGGGATATGCTAAATGGAAAGCTAGCTGAAAAACAATTTAGCGCACTCACTTAAGAAACCTAGCACGTGCTACTTTAGCCATTAAAGAACACAGTGCCCCCCGCCCCCTGAAAAGGGCCTTGAGACTGTGAGAGTGGATTTACTTTCAGTGGTGAATTTGCAGACAAAAATAAAAATGCATATAGAAGATATGTTGTAGTATGTGTCACACTGAAGACTTAGGTACGTATTGTGAGGTATGTATTCAAGGTCACAGGGGGGTTGGAACCCAAGGCCAGGAGGCGGGGTACACCCTGAACTGGTCGCCAATCTGTCGCAGGCCCTGCAGCTTAATTTGACTCAACACAGGAAGCCTCTCCCAGCCCAGACACAAAAAGGATCGACAGATTGATAGCTCCGTCTCGAGTCTGGGTGGTGCATGGATGCTCTTATTTGGTGAAATAAGTAGTTTACAGTTGTTTTTGAAAGATCATTGTGTTAAATATTGACTATGTTCTACTGCCTTTCTGATAACTGACCGGTCATAATGAGTTGTGAAAATGTTTATTTTTAACTTTAAAAAATCCTCTTGTGGACGATTTTATTCCTTTTATTTTTATTATTATTTTTTTATTTTATTCTGTTATTCCTCTTGTTGCACCTGAAACTTGTAATGAGCACAGACTGTATATCAAAGGCTTTGGGAGTTTTAGAGGTCACAGACAAAAGTGTCAGACTGTCACACTTTCCTCATGGTTTTTATTGTACTAATGGTCTCATTAGTGTCAAAGGTGAATAAACTAGTGTATTCTCAGTAGCTAATGAGTGTTTAATGCCTGTTGTTTCACAGGCAGAGCTGCCCTGCACTAATGATGTGTGGTTTAAAAGGAAGCTGAAAGTAGCAAAAATGCTCAGCTTAAGACTTCAAAATAGAAATTCCCTAAAGGCCTACACACTGAGTGTGCTGCAAGTAAAAGATGCACATGACAGGAAATTCCTCATTTTTGGATCCATAAATGTTTTGTAATAAATACACACACTGAAAATGTTCTCCAAAAAAAGGTGTGTGAAAAACATGAAGTCAGGCAACAGTGAGCTGGTCCTGATGTTATTAACAAGACAAGGGTGAAACTGAGATTCTGGGTTTATCTGGGTGGGCTTACCCCTCACTCCAGCTAGTTGTGCCAAATGAATTGAATTCTCACAAGACAGCAACAGGGAGAATTTCATAGTGTCATCGAGCAAGATGTTTAACAACCACTTTGGTGCATGTTTGATGACGTGAGCGTTTGAGCTCTTTTTGGCAGAGTTGGGACAACATCTGAGGAGACAGACAAATCATTTCAGAGACGATTAACCTGGAGCAGCATCTGTCTGAGGAACAATAACATCAGTCTACTATTTTCATATCATTGTGTATTCAGTATCGGTACCTGAGGTACGAGTTGCCAGTTGGTTTGATCGTTCACATCTGTTAACAAAACAAAACAAAAAACAGGAGGCTACATCTGAAAATTAATAAATGCTGCATGTTGTCCTGCAAAATTACACGATCGGTGTGAATAGAATAACTTCTAATTGTTGAGTAGTTTAGCTTTCTTTCCCAGCTGATGCAGGGTTAGTGGGCTGTAACACTACGTTTGCTGTAATGACAAAACACAACGTAGAGTGGAATCTACAGCTAAGAAACAAAACAAAGTAAAGCTGTTTAAAAAGCCAACATCATAGGAAGAAGACTGCAGAACAAAGTGAAACACAGGTAAAAATACTTGTATAATTTGGATGAGCTTGATGTGTAATCAGGGAGCTCTGCGTTTACCTCAACAAAGATTTGGATAATTTAGTGACAGAGTATGTTATGAGCATTATTATAGAGCATCAGTAGTTATTTTAGTTTCACTTTTTAATAGACATATTTTAAAAACATTATCTACTGGGGTCTTGCTATTTAAGATGCTTTATAAGCTTGTAGAGTTTGTAAAACTTATGGATGAAATACTGGAGTTAGATCTAGGATTTGGATCTTTTTGGACTTTGAAATTTGACCAGGGTCGCATTTCTACTTTTATATAAACAGGTCCAAATATTTGCTAACACTAAAAGTTATTAAAGTATATTTATTTTGTTTTAGTATGTTCAGACAGTCCCTTGAGCCACCCATCAGTTTATGACTCCTTGCCAAGCCGTTAACCCACCTATTGCACTCTAAGGCAGACATGATGGTTTGTCTGAAGAGAGGGGCTGTGGCCTTGTTTCAGCGCTCGTCTCTGTGCTCTACCTTTTGCCAAGTGGAAAAGCTAAAATACTTGAATTACTACTAAATAAGACTTTGATCAAATTAAAACTACACGTTTACATGGTCACTGAAAGAGGAAAAGGCATGACTTTGATTACGTTTATGAATGTAAAAACAACAGTATTCACTCTATTATCAACAACAGGCAAACAAGCTAAAACTTTTCTTTTCATGGCTTGACTTTGAACATTTTGCTACAGGTCAGATACCTCAGCCTTCACATTAATATCAATCATACGGGCTTTTCTTGTAAACATATCAATGAAGATAAAAACAACTGGAAAGACAAGGCAGTACTTTGCTCAAATGAACACATGATCGCCTTTTATGCCAATCATGGTTCTTTAAATACAGCAGGCACGAAGACCTAAGTTTGTGAATGTGATAACTGGAGAACGAGGCAGCGTAGGAGCTTCAAATTGATACCATGGGTGCATCTACTAAAAACCTCAGACAAATATGAGTGACCTCAACCTGAAGGTCAGAGGTCAGGTTTACTGAATGTCTTGTGAAATCGATACCATCGGTGTTTCTATAAGGAGGCTGAGGGACAGCACTGGAGGACATCTGTATTTATTTTAGTTAAGATGACTGAAAGTAAAATGATTACCAAATACAGCCCATTTTTACCAAATGTGAGCGGGCCTGTGTGGCGAAATTCAACAGTTTTTTCAACAGTATTTGAGTGTTTCTACGTGATAAAGGAGTGCTGCTGTTGTAAATGACAAAAATGTGTCAGCATGATTTAAACTGTAAAAAATACATATGTTAAATTACAGAAAAAAGGTTTGTTAATTCAAAGAAAATGCCCTGTTCTTTAACTGTAACCATTGTGAAAAGTCCAGCTGTGTGCCAAGCAGCGTAGGACCCAGATGCAGGACTGGGAGACGAGAGATAAACCTACTGGGGCAGTAGTGATGTCATACCTGAGAGTGAAGCCCAGAGGCCTGTGTCCAGGAAAGAGGGCGTGCCGCAGGAGATGACACACACACAAAACTGAACATAACATACATGACAGGAGACTATCAAAATAAAGCAGGAAGTAACACACACTGAGACTCAGACTAAGACGTGTGGGTTTGGGACTGTTGATAAACAGACAAGGACACATGACAGACTGGGAGAAACACAGAGAGGAGACAGAAATGGGTACGTGTCCAGGGAGACCGAAGAAATAACAAAACACTGAGATGAGACTAAGATGAAGCCCGCCCCATCCAAAAAAAGCTCCAAACAAAACAAAAAAACCAGGAACTTTTCTATTAAATTGTTTATCTATTCCCTAATTACTGTGGTGCAGTGTGAATGGCCATAGGGGAGCTCCATGATCTATGGACATTAAGCACATCACTATTGTTAATGTTAGCCTCAGTAACCAAGTAAAATTCAGGCTGAGCTGACACTTTGTAGAAAAAGCATCAATGTGTTTAGAAAATCAAAATCAAAAGTAGTGTATTATAAATGATCTCCAAAAGTTGAATCTGTTCATCTGGACGTAGCGTTTTGTGGGAGAAACGTTTCGTCACTCATCCAAGTGACTTCTTCAGTCTCAGCTGACTGCAGGTTTCCCCAAACCTTATAAACAGTACATTTGCATAATGACTGAAACCAGCCCACCAAAGGAACAATGGGCTGTGAGGGCAGTTCCTTAATCATAATTATGCAAATTCCCATGACCATTGATCAACAATCACTGACCAAAACCCACTGATCAAAGAACACTGATCAATGGCCATGAGTCCCATTCACAGAGAGTTGGGGAATGGCTGCAATCACAGCATTGTAAGATGGTGACAGATGTACCCTTAGGCCCCCTGAAGAACGCTCAAGAAGAACGCTCAAACCAGCGTTCTTCCCTGGTTTGAGCGCGGAGTCAAGGAGGCCATTTACGTGAAAAGGGAAAGACCATCTCTGAATCGAGGAGGGGGCCTAAGGGTACATCTGTCACCATCTTACAACGCTGTGATTGCAGCCATTCCCCAACTCTCTGTGAATGGTACTCATGGCCATTGATCAGTGTTCTTGATCAGTGGGTTTTGGTCAGTGATTGTTGATCAATGGTCATGGGAATTTGCATAATTATGATTAAGGAACTGACCTCACAGCCCATTGTTCCTTTCAGTGGGCTGGTTTCAGTCATTATGCAAATGTCCTGTTTATAAGGTTTGGGGAAACCTGCAGTCAGCTGAGACTGAAGAAGTCACTTGGATGAGTGACGAAACGTTTCTCCCACAAAACGCTACGTCCAGATGAACAGATTCAACTTTTGGAGATTTACTTTCCTGGATGATTGAGAATGCATCAAGATATTATAAATGATGCCTTCTTAACGAAGAACAGACTCATTACATTTACGGTTTAACACTTTTGAGGGGAGTTGTTATTTCACATCACTGCGGACCTTCAACCATTAAACCGGTGTGATCCTAAACAGTAAGACATGAAAGGCAGTGCTGATGGCGTATCAATAACCAGGCATTATTACATTCGAACAAGCAAAACATATCATTTATGAATAATTTAAGCACCAGTCAAAGTGGGTCGGTGTTTTTCTCCTTTAAACAAGTGTAGATGTTAATAAGCTGTTTGCAATACTTCAGCATCCAGATGAGCCTACAGAAGAGGAGACTGACTCCTGCATGTTGGATCCTAACCTGCCTGACTGTTGCAGCAGGCAGTCAGATGTACCTTCACTGCTGCCCACTGTAGGGATGTTTAGCTTATTTTAGAGTTTAGACATGTAGGAATGTTTAGTTTGCTTTAGAGTTTTGAAATGTGTTAAGATAGAATGTAGAATTATTGTAGAGACACTGACACTGCCCTCAATATAATAAAGGCCTGATTGTGTCGTGAGCTTAGAAGTAGATTTGTAACTGGATAACTGTGGTCTGGAGAGGAGATGGTATTTATGGCCCCTAGGAAGAGACATACCCACAGTGTTTTAACTGATATACTCCCACACCTATATGCACACTCACTCACGTGCACGCATATATCAGGTATGCACACACAGTCACTCACGAGCACTCACACAGACACGCGGGAACGCGCACATGTAGGCATTCACGTGCTCGCACACACACAAGTAAAAGTAGGTAAACATAGCACTTAGTTTTATGGCACCTCGTAGAGGGATTAGAAGGGGGGTCACTTATACAAAACTGCATGTAATAGACAAAGGGGTTGAGATCTGCAGAGAAAGTCCGGGGTTCTGTACATCTCCCTTCTAGAAGGTATAATCAATAAGTGTGTATGAATAAAGGTACTGTTAATTGACTACTGAGTCCCGGTGTTCTTTCTGGAAGTCTGACGAATATACGAACCGGGGTGAAACTGCTTTTTGCAACACCACATAGCTGCTAGCTGCCCGTTAGGCTCTGGAGTTTGTGCCTAAAAGTGCGAACTGCAGGTGCTTTATGTGATGAAATAAAATTCACTCTGAAACATCGCTTTTGAAATTTGTTCAAAGGATTTTTATGACATTAAAGCACATGGTAAACTGTCAACTTACAAAAGAGCTGCATAATCTAGTAAGACAGTAACAACACGGCTCCTCTTGATTCAAACAGAGAAGACATGGGAAAAAAAAAGCATCCGATGCAACGCTTCCCTTTATAACCCCCTCCATCCCAGCCCTACCCCAGAAAAGAGAAGGGACAAAAAAGCATAAAAGCAAACACATTAACACGCAAGCACAAACAGGAATTCATCACTAAGTCATGTACGACGACTAGCCTTTAAAATAAAGCCTTGAATTTCCCAGCTGCTTTGGAAGCAAAACATCTGGAACATTGCAGCTAGAAACTACACTTTCTACTAAACAGGTAGTGGCTTCTCTGTACATGAGGGATTCTGCAAACGCCTCCTGCTCTCTGTCTGATGACCTTCACCCGTCGGCCGGGTCAGATGTCATCGGAGAGTCTGCACGGAGCCGCGGCATTCAGGCTGGGAGTGATGGAGCCTCGTCATGAAAACTGGATCTGCTGTACAGTGGGAATCTGGAACAAAGCGTGTTTAGAGAAGCATCACCAACAAAATTCCACTTTTCACGAAAAATAAACATAAACTATGAGATAATATACAAACTATAACGAGTACTCGGCTGTGTCCACACAGAAATGTAAAATGTATTCAGGAACATCTGTGCAGATTTAGCCAAAGAAGCCTGTCGTCAGATTTAGCTTCAGCTTTTATTACAGAATGTCCTGTCGAGCTGACTGCAAAGAGTTTCCCAAAATTAGGATAAAATAATCCAATTACGTGACTGATGTGTTTCCTCTTAGTACCAAGATAAGGGATAAAGGGACAGCACAGCAGTCATGTGTTTTTACCTGTTGATATGATGTGGTGTACACCATAACGTTCTGCTGCTGACCATCTGCTGTGATAATCCCAGCTGGCAGTGGATTTGCTGATGAGAGAAAAGCAGTGGAATTATTAGGACTGTTCATTAACAGTGGAGGGAAAACTGCTTGTGTTTCACTTACTGAAGCTGTCCTCTGAGAGGTCCTCACTAAGGCCTTCTCCCACAGTCACACCTGCCATTCCTTTCTCCCCCTTCATTGCCTGGAAGACAGCAGAAAACATTTTCACATGTCATTCTGTGCAGTGCTACGAAACACCAATTACACATACAGCATTTAAAAGAGTAGAAGCAGCCAGGTGCTGCCAAACACGTGTGTTTGATCATCTGATCATCAGCAAGCACGACCACCTCTACGAATCAGAAGCTTTGGCTCATTCAGGTTTGTGTTAACACAATGCCAGTCCTCCCAGCATCTCACACTCTACAGGGCTCAGTTAGCATGTTAAATGTTCAAAATGGAAATAGCACTCTTAGAGAATGTGTGGATAGTTTGTGAGAGTCGCCAGGAGAAAGCCTCTTCTCTGCAGGACCAAAGCCCATTGGTCCAATGGAAAGGTACCACAGTGGAGATGTTTGGCTATAATCCTCAGTGCCACATTTGGTGAAAACTAAAGACAGCATGTCAGCATTCAAACTGTCAAGCACCGCAGCGGAGCAGTGATGACTTTGGTTTGTTTAGCAGTCACAGGTTTTGGGCACCTTGTAGTACAAACCTCTCAAAGAGTTCTAGGATCAAATATGAGGCCATGTGTCCGACAGCTAAAGCTCAGCTGAAACTGGGTCATGCAACAGGACAATAATCTCAAGTACACCAGAAAATCTACAACAGAACTGCTAAAAAAGAAAAACATAAAGCAGAGTGGTTTAAAATTCCTCCACAACGATGTGAGGAGCACAGAAAACAGTTGCTGCTTTCAAAGGAGGTTTAGGCCCAAATATCAACTTTTCCCAGCTGTATTTAACAGTCATTACAAGCAACGACATTTACTAATTAACAATGCAGGAACCCAGAAGAAATTACGACATGATTTAATCACCAATTTCTAAATAATGTCTCATCTATAAGCTTACATGAGAAAACGCTTTAATCAGCACACACATTCCAGAAATGACCATGGCTTCATTCACAAACATTACTGGTACTAGCACTATGTTGCTTTCTGTAAAACAAAAGTTAGTTGGAGTTGTGCCCTTTATGAATTCCCTGAGTCGACTGAGAATTCCATTCTACATTTTTTCATTGCTTAGCAGCATGTTCTACCCAATGATTCTGGGTAATCAAATTAGATGGCAAATAAAAATCTCTGACTGTACTGGTGACACCTGTGAACACAGCTGCCTTATGGTCCTGTCAAAATGGACTGTTATGAATCACACAGATATATTAAAAGGGCATAATAACTGGATCATCTTCTAAAACTGCATGTCATCATCTAAGCTTTTTGCATTCATAGCTCTGGGTGACTTTTGAGAAGTTATTCGAGTTCTTTGAGGAGGTTGGTTCCATCAAACAGCAGTATTAACAAGGAAACACAAAACTTCAGCAGTAAACAATCACAGAAACGTGACAACATTCAGAATCTCAACTCAAATATCCAAATAAATGGGATGTAGGTTACTATGAAGCTGCGCCTCACCTCTCTGAACTTCTGCAGGTAGAGCTTCAGTGGATCCACATACATGTCAAAGCCCAGCGTGGACATGGCAAACAGGATGTCCTCCCCATTGATTGTCTTCCTCTTTTCCTGGTGACAACGCTCACTCGCCTCAGACGTGATGAAGCTGATAAACTCGCTCACGCACTCCTGCACACACTCTTTGGCATCTTTTGCAATCTGTGGGGGCAAAAAACAAAAAAGAGATGCAGACATTACAGAGGATTCAAAGCTGGCCTTTGGAAACTACATGACATTTTCATCAGGCCAAAGAAAAATAGTTAAAAAGAATCTTAGCATTCGTTTCGATGTCTCACTATGTGATGCGTCTCCCTGCGCACTCCTCGTATACTTTGAAGTATATCTTAACTTCCTATATGGCAGCGTCCTGGGCCCTTTTCAGAGGGGTGTCAATCCAGGACATCTGTGCACCAGCGAGCTGGTGTTCACCTCTCACCTTTGTCTGGTTTTACAGGCTGTACGTCTCCACTTCAGGAGTAGCTCAAGCAGTGCTGGGCACTGGGTCCTCACGTGGTTAGGTGAGCTGCTGGCTATTGCAGTGATTGCTTGAGATAAGCTTGTCTGGCAATACAGGAGTCTCCATTTCCCATAGTGAGACATCGAAATGAACGCTATTCAGTTCAATTCAATTTTATTGATACAGAGCCAAATCCCAACAGTAGCCTCAAGGTGCTAGTGAATGCTAGGAACGAGAACTTCAGGTTGTGTAACCACATGGACCACATGTCCATGCTGCTGATCCCTGCATACACTCCCGTCAGGAGCAGAGCCCCCCCAGCCACAAAGACTGTGAAAACCTGTCCAGAAGGTGCATCACATCAGCTGCAGGACTGTTTTGAAAACACAGACTGGACTGTGTTTGAACACCTGGACCTCGAGGAGCACACAACATCAGTGCTCTCATATATAAACTTCTGTGTCAACAGTGTCACTGTGGACAAATGTCTCCGGGTGTATTCCAACCAGAAACCCTGGATGACTAAAGAGGTCCAGGTCCTGCTGAGGCAACGTGACTCTGCCTTCAGATCCGGTGACAGCATGCAGTACAGTGCAGCCAGATCTGATATCTAAAAAAGTATCAGAGAGGCCAAGGCAGCGCACAAGAGGAACTTAAGCAACAACAATTCACGACAGGGAGTCCAGCACCTAACCAGCTACAAGGCAATGCCACGATGAATGAGGGCAACGCGGCGCTTGTGGAGAAGCTGAACCACTTCTTTGCACGCTTTGAGGTGAAGGGACCAGAGGCAGCAGCAGCTCAAACATCAGACAGCAGCAGCCCAAGCCTCATGGTGCAGGAATATGAGGTGAGGCGCACACTGAGGGCAGCGAACCCCAGGAAGCCGGTCCAGATGGGGTGACCGGGGGGGGGGGGGGTCTTCACTAAGATCTTCACGCTTCACTTTCCCAGTCCTGCATCCTGCCGTGCCTAAAGTCGGCCACAATCGTCCCACTGCCTACACAGACCAACATTAGCAGCCTCAAAGGCTACCCACCAGTTGCTCTAACACCTGTCATAATGAAGTGCTTCGAGTAACTGGTCTGACGTCACATCATGTCCTGCCTGCCACCCACACTCGACCTGCTCCAGTTCGCATACAGAGCTAACAGATCAACTGAAGACGCCATTGTTACAACGCTCCGCACCACCATCTCTCACCTGGAACAACAGGGCAGTTACGCCAGGCTGCTCTTTGTTGACTTTAGCTCTGTTTTTAATACGATACTCCCGGAGAGACTGATAGTTAAACTGCTGGATATCGGACTTCCTCCTGCCACCTGCTGCTGGATCAGAGACTTCCTGTCAGACCGTGTACAGAGAGTTAGAGTGGGGCCTCATCTTTCCCCAGCCCTCAGCCTCAACACCGGCTCTCCACAAGGCTGTGTACTGAGTCCCCCACTGTACACACATGACTGTGTCAGTACCCACCCAGATGATACCACCGTGGTGGGGGGGGCGACGGGACGGCGTACAGAGCTGAGGTTCAGAGGCTGTCAGATTGGTGTGTTGACAACAACTTGGACCTCAAAACCACCAAGACAAAAGAGCTGGTAGTCGACTTCAGAAGGAGGAAGTCTGAGCTGCATCAGCATGAACGGGGAGTGTGTGGAAAGGGTCTCCAGTTTCAAGTTTCTGGGTGTGCACATAGACTCAGACCTCCAATGGAGCTCAAACACCTCTGTGGTTGTAAAGAAGGCCCAACAGCATCTCCACTTTCTGAGAATCCTCAGAAAAATGGACCTTAAGAAGGAGCTGCTGATCGTCTTCTACCATTGAAAGTAGGGCTGCTCAATTAATCGAATTTTAATCTAGATTACGATCTGGGTTTTCAACGATCATTAAAAATGACTGAGCCGATTATTAGCACCTCCCTCGTGCTTTACTCTCGCGCTGCTCCGTGTGGCAAATCGAGCGCACCTCTCTGCGTTTCGAACACGCGTCACAACAATTAAGAGGACCCAAGGGAAGCTCGGAAAGCTCGGAAAGCTAAGCAGAAGTTATTTGTAGAGGAGAGGATAATGGCTGCTGAAGAAAGAATGCCGTTGGTTGAAAAGAGAGGTAAAACGACTTGTGTGGAAACATTATGGGTTCGCGGAGTCAGACGTGGATCAAGTAGACATAGTGTGGAAACTTTGCTACGGTGTCGTAGCTGCACCACAGAGCAACACTACAAATTTATTCAATCATTTGAAGACCGCTCACAAAGTGACATACGATCAAACAATGAAGGAGCATAGAGAAAAACTCTCAACAACACCTGCTTCATCCTCACAGACCTCCATTCACGCTACCCTGTACAACGCGACTAAATATCCCACCAGCTCCCAGAGACACAAGGAGATAACAAACGCAGTAACGTTTTTCCTCGCCAAAGAGCACTGCTCAATTAACACAGTGAACAACCCCGGCTTTAAGAAACTAATCAACACTTTGGACAAACGGTATAACTTGCCATCTCATCACTATTTTAGTCGAGTGGCGATTCCCGCTTTATATGATGAGTGTCATGATGGTGTCGCAAAGGAAGTGGCTACAGCCCAATATTTTGCCACCACAACGGACTTGTGGTCAAGCCGCACCATGGAGCCGTATTTGAGCCTCACGGTACATTTCATTGACATGGATTTCAACATGAAAATGAAATGTCTCCAGACATCATTTTTCCCAGAAGACCACACAGGGCAGAACATAGCTGCAGGTCTGAAACAAGCACTGGCTACGTGGGATCTGGAGGAGAGTAAACTCGTCTGTATAACCACAGACAACGCTGCAAATGTCATGCTGGCTGCACAACTGAATGGCTGGATGAGGCTCCAGTGCTTTGGGCACAATTACATTTGGCCATAGGTGAGTAGGCCTAATTCCTACTGAATATGATGCATAATGTGATTTTCTTTCAATAAGTATACAACGTAATTCTTCGAATGAATATAATATATAAAATAGATTTAAATTCAGAGATACTTTTATTCATTCTCACAGTCATACACATTTTAACTATGAATTATACAAACACATAAATAAGCTACCATCACTTTTTCTTATTCATCACACTCAAGGAAATGACAATCATCATCCTGATAATGCTTGTTTATATTTTTTATGTTTTTATAGAAAGAGCCATGAAAGATCACAGGATTGAGCGTGCAGTGGGGGTCTGCAAACAAGTGGTCAGCACCTTTTCATTCAGTTGGAAAAAAAGGAAAGAGCTGAAAAAGGCACAGATAGACCTCAAACTGCCAGACCACTCCTTAAAGACTGAGTGTCCAACCAGATGGGGATCTAGGCAGGCCATGGTTTCCAGAGTCCTCGAGCAGCAGAAGGCCATTGCCCGTGTCCTCTCCCAAGACAGAGGAACCAGGCACCTCATCCCCTCATGGCAGGACATTGATGTCCTTGAGGCCATCAACAAGACCCTGGGACCTCTGGCTGAATTCACTGATGCACTTTCTGGAGAGAAATATGTGAGTGTGTCTTTTATAAAACCAACACTCCACCTATTTAACAACTCGATCTTGGCTGAGCAAGATGATGACACAGACCTCTCAAAATGCATCAAGAGGAGAATACTGGAGTACCTAAATGAAAAGTATGGTGACTCACCAACACAAGAGTTGCTTGACATGGCCACTGTCCTGGACCCAAGGTTCAAACTGAGATATGTAAGCGAGGTCAGCCAAGAGACAATAAAAGCCAGACTGACAATGGAAATGAAGTCCATCATGGTATTTATAAAGATACTAAACATTAATTTTAATACAAAATTAAACACATTTGACAGTGAATACCTTATGTATGTATATATATATATATGTATGTATGTATAAATAAAATAGTATTATTTATAGTAATTATTTAAGGATTGTATTTTTGAATGCCAAACCTGACACAGACAAAACTGGTTCCTCATTCTGTGTTGCTGTCATTTTATGTTTGTCCCATTAAAGGAGGCTGCAGTGATGGGGACACCCGTTGGTAACACGGAGGTTGCTGATAATGGTGCATCAAACCAAAAGAAGAGGAAAAAGGGCCTAAGCAGCTTCTTTAAGGCCCGTCACAGCACAGCTCCAGGTGCAGAACATGCTCTTCAACTGGAACAGGCCATAGCTTTTGAGCTTCAGGCCTACCTCCAGGCAGGGACCCTGGACACAGAGGAAGACCCACTGGGGTGGTGGAAGCTATCGCAGAACCTCTTCCCACGACTCTCCATCCTGGCAAAAAAATATCTTTGCATCCCAGCCACAAGTGCCTCATCAGAAAGGGTCTTCAGCACTGGTGGAAATGTTACCAACTGCCTGCGTGCATCCCTGAAGCCTGATCATGTCAATAGGCCGGTGTTTTTGGCTAAAAACCTTTGAGAGGTTGCAGGAACCATGTTTTGTTGAGCCATTTTGAGACTGTATGGGACTTGGGCCTACTAGCTTTTATTTATTTCTTATAAAAGGTACTACTTTCAGTGTTTCATTTTATTTTTGTTCAGGCAGCAACTTTAGTTGACATACCTCAATGTCAGTTTGATGCAATTGTGCATTTTGTGGCTACACAGCTTGCCTTGATGTTTGGTTATTTGTATGCATAAATATTATGCAGCAGTTTGAAGTTCACTAAACATAGATGTTTACATTTTTCATTTATTTTTTATATTGCAAACATTTGCACTGTTATCAGTATTTGCACACTATTTTATATTATTTTTTGACAATCTTTAAAGCCATTATTCAATACATTGTTATTGTTAAATAAATATCGTCAAATAATCAATTTCAGTGAAAATAATTGTTCATTTTTGCCATAATCGAGCAGCCCCAATTGAAAGTGTGTTGATATCCTGCATCTGTGTGTGGTTCTCCAGCTGCACCACGGCACACAAAAAAGCACTTCAGAGGGTCATTAATATGGCCCAAAAAATCATTGGACATCCTCTTCCCTCCCTGAAGGACCTGTACAGCACTATTGTACTAGGTATGACTGTGCAATGACAATAAAGAGTGATCTCTTATCTCTAACCCTGGTTCTCAAAGTAGCATGAGTGAGATATCTCAGCAGACAGCCCTTCTTGCTGGGCAAAGCTTTCACTTATTGTAATAGTGAAAGCTATTTAAAGGGGGCCAGGATGAAAGTGAAACTGAGGAGGTTAAGAATCTCTTTGAGCTCAACTCCAGATCCTCCTGTTCACGTCCCCTAACTAAATAAAGACCCCCAAATTTCCTGATGTATCCATCCATGCGAACACTTAGAATAACATACTGTATGAAGCCGTTATTGTTTCCGTTTCCTTTCAAATAACCAAGGCGATCAGCTTTACCTTAGCCCACATGTTACCTATCTTAAAGAACTAAAACTAATGCAGAGCATCAGCCGTATGCATTTCTCTTCCCTTTCATCCCTCACAAACCTTTCCAGTCTGAGGAACAGCATTCTTCATGATGCGAGCCACATTAGCAATGGGAAGATATATGTCCTGTTCCCTGTAGTTCTCCTTACTGCTGCCGTCTTCATGGTCATTCAGATTCTCATCTCCATCATCTATAAAACACACACAGAGTCAGCTCTATGAGAACAAAGCCAAAAAGCACTTCAGTGAAGATGATGATTTTCTACTGACACTTTGTTTTTTCCTTACCTTCCTGAGGCTGGAGAACATAGTGACTGGAAGCCATGTACTCTCCAGTGATGCCCAGCTGGGAGGCGTCGGTGGTCGAGCTGTCTCCGTCCATCTGCAATACCACACAGCTGGCTTAGTTATTTGGATCTGTAGCACTACAGTAAACCTGTGAAGCCTGACTGTAGCCAGCTTCTTAGAGCCACACCTTAGGAATGATCTGAGTTATTTAGAAGGGTCCCTTCACGCATGCTCCTCAAGGAAGGAGAAGATGTTTCCCTTTGGGATTCACCACATGCTGTTTTACTGTGCTCTGAGCTATGAAGCAGAATAAATAATGACAGCTTGCTGTTTTTCTCCGAAGCTACACTGTGACGCCAACACTCCGACTGACCTAGATATGTCTGACATGGGCAAACACAAAAGAAAGTGCAACTATGACCTGTTAACAAACCATTCATCCATTTTATTTATTGATCTTTTGTTTGACAGTAGCAGAACCACTGTTGTATCGAGTAGGGTAAGGTGTTGTTTAAATGAAAACAGAACTTTTAAAGTTTGAAGAAATAATTTTTTTAAATGGATCATGACAATGATCAGTGTTGACTGATTTGAGCATTTTTATCCTAATGTTTTAGGCCACATGTCAAGCCCTGCGATCAACAGCGAAACGTGCATCAAGGGTTGACCTAACAAGTGAAAGATCCCGGTTCGATCCCAGAAGGAGACACAAATCCCTTTGGGGTTGTGTCAGGAAGGGCATTAAAAATAATACCAAGTAAAAGATGCAGTTACTGTAGCGACTCTTTGTAAATAAGGGGGCAACTAAAAGTAGCTTTAATTTTTTGCAGGTTAGGACAGTTTAATTTTTTTTCCTTTTAATACGTATGAATTAACGAGGTCCTTCAGTTATTCAATCAACTGGTAAGCTAAAGGCAAAGGCTACTTTATTATAACATTGCATCCATCAGGGAGAGAAGGCCATCACAATGTTTTTATAGCGTAATACGAAGTCATCCAACATTTCGGTGTACACTAAATATCGGTAGCTCTTACTGGGTGGAGATAACCTAGCCGTTAATAGTGCGCCAAACGTGTTTTGTGTTGTCACCGAATCCTGATACATGCGTGTGTTTTTGTTTTCCAGCAGACGGACTTGGCGGGTTTGTTGCTATTGTGTCTTGATGCTTGTTTTAGAGGGTTTATCATCATCCTGGGTTTCTACTAACGGCTAGCTTGGTTAAGTAGTGCACTTTGGTGCTCAGACATATTTTCTGACATGTATAACGAGGAATGCCACAATAACAGCGCTCCCTCATACTGTGCGCACTTTTATATCGGCCTGTGTGTTTACACTGAGAAATGTTTAACTTGGCATGACACAGCTAGCTACCTACTGGAACTGTTAGCATTTATCTGAAAGGGAAAACGTAAAACAGCTGTAAGCCAACGGTGAGGCCAGCTTACGTTAGCCACATGCTAAATACACTGGCATGTGTTTGGCTACCGTGTGGTAAGTAGCGGTTATCAGTCGCAGCTGTGACATTTTTAGCTAATGTTAGCTAATGTTAACCCGGGGATGAAGTTAGCCCGTGGGCTCGCCAATATTGGGGAAACCAGTGCTTTTAACGTAATGAAGAGAAGCTT
Source organism: Oreochromis aureus (assembly GCF_013358895.1). NCBI lineage: Eukaryota > Metazoa > Chordata > Actinopteri > Cichliformes > Cichlidae > Oreochromis > Oreochromis aureus. The sequence goes on along the minus strand of NC_052958.1, from coordinate 38,346,719 downwards.
TCCAGTGGGCTGTTACCTTCAGTAGTTAACCTATTCAGGCACACAGTGTCCCTTGAATACATTCTCACTGCAAATCCAACGCAATTCGCGTCCGCCTTGGCCTGTTCTTTGTGGTGCACAGCATAGCAAGACGTGACCGGGGCCGAAATGTTTAGTAGTCATTTTTAAACTTTCACCCGCTGGATACTTCCTGATGAGCAGCCCTCGTTCACCCAGACAACAAATAAAAAAATCAGACAGAGACGGACATTTCCATTCGAGCTAACGAGAAATCGGTTAGCAATCATTGGCCGGAGCCAGGAACAAACCTGCAATGAAGCCCTGGTTGGTTACCTTCCTGAGACGGCTGTTTGGTTGGACAGAAAATGGCTGCAAAAGGACCAGTCCCAGCGCGGAGCCGCGGCTGCACTACCCCATCTCAACAGTAGAGGCCCGTGCTGCGTTCAGGACCTTCAGTACCGCACAAGCCCAAATCTACATAGGAATGGTAGTTGGTACTGTTATCGAAATGTATGTCCAAGTAACATAAACGAAGTAGAAAACTCTTACATCGTTAGATAAAGTACACATTAGATATAATGTAATATCACAGAAAATGTAATTTTCTTTCGGTTTTATTAGTTCCTACATTTACGGCAGCAAGTTAACGCATCTTGTAGCGCGTGGATATCCAGACAACGTCTACGCAGTGTTGCCAACTTAGCGACTTTGTCGCTGTATTTAGCGAGTTTTCAGACCCCCTTAGCGACGTTTTTTCTAAAAAGCGACTAGCGACAAATCTGGCGACTTTTTCTGGTGTTATTGGAGACTTATTTATGATGGCTTTTTGACGTGAAAGCGCGTATTACTCTTACTGTTAACAAGCAGCGGTGCTGCCGTGGGCACCTTACCCGTGCCAAAGCACTCACAGGCGGAGGATAGTCCTCCCCCAGCTGCTATCAGGGCAGGACATGTTCACACCTATGCGTCCAAACTGCAAATGAATCGTGCATGAGCGAAGCCGCTGCTCCCACACTGACTGTAACGCAGTCAGATCTTATTTTACTGTTATGCTGTTTTGTGGATCACAAGCTTTAAAACTACTTATAAACACACACACACACACACAAAGTAACTCCACCAGAGTGCCGATTTCGGGTCACTTTTGCCGGTCCAAGCCCGGATAAAGGAGCAGGGTTGGAATTGTGACATTAAAAAACAATAATTGCAAAAAGAAATTTAATTTGTAGTTCTAAATAAATTCTAAATGCATTTAGGACGTTTTATACTGACTTTATGTGTCTTCCACGATGTTATTTCTCTCTCCAACAGGTTACAATTACATTAGCATGACCAATTATGCAAATTAGGCGATGGCGTCATTTAGCGACTTTTAGGACAGCCAATAGCGATTTTCCTTACTGAGGAGTTGGCAACACTGCGTCTACGTGTTCTGCCTGTCGCCGCTGTCATATGGTATAATAAATTAATTTGTAAAAAACGAACAAACACACACACACACAAAACCGAAAAAATGCAACTCGAATTTTGTTTTAAACCTGTTGAAAGGCGGGGGACAGTAATAGTTCCTGACATTTCTGACTAACATAGGTAGGCTTTTTCATCACGGGCAGCATTTTTCAACCAAGTGCGACAACAAGCCACTTTACGGTTACCTTTGTGTTACACTTTATGGTTGTTTGTTTTGTGTCTGGGGCTTTCGTATGTAATGGTCATTTCGTGTGCACTTGCTCAGAATCCCCAAACCTTGTTTTACTGCTTAGTGGTGGCTGCTGAGCCGAACATGTTATTCACAATTTGCACCACAAGATGGCGCGACAGTTAAACAGTCCATTAAAAAACCCCAGGTAGAGCTATGATGCTAATTAGTTTTAGTTGTAAGTGATCAATTCTGATTGATTTTCATTTAATAGAAAAATAGTACCTAGGACACATGGGTTTGTTTTTTTTATTACTGAGATATATCTTGCTCTCTGCTTTCAGATAAACTAGACGAGAAAGAAGGCGGAAACGCATATACTCATAGATATTAATACTATTAAATAAATACTGTTTTATTTAAAAGTTGAATTGTAAGATATTTGATGTTATTATACTAGCTATGTATACTATAGCTTCCAATGAAGGCTAAAAAAGGGAGACTTCATAAAAACTGGAGAAGGTAGAAGAACAAATTTACTATTTACAACTTACTACTATTAGGAACCTTTGCAGTGACAGACACATTATTATGATTTGTGGCATTGCTCACAGATAATGTGGAAAGTCTTGGTTCTGTCAAGTTAAAGTTAAAAACTTCTCATTTGGATTAGATGTTGTTCAGCATGATTGTTGTGACCTGGCCTAACTACCTCTGTGACTAT